>NC_134701.1:300115212-300726045 GCF_043290135.1 Rhipicephalus microplus | reverse complement strand
CTCACTAGGGTGCTTTAATAATGGGTTATATTATAATAAAGTATATTGGTGTTAATTGTTAATTTCACCTCATTGGAATGCCGCTGCCATGGCAGGAATCAAACCAGCGGCTTTCTACAGTGGAACCCCGATTATACAACGTTTAGGAGTCCACACAAAACCGTCATATAACCCAGGCATCATATTGCCGCATTGAATATGCAGCACCAAGAGAACAACGAAAAGCATGCGCAGCGAGACAGAAAGACGAGGTTCTCATCTGATCAATTTTCCAGTGTTCTGGTATAATTGTCCTGTGTTCAACTGCTGCTTCTGCATTGTGACACTGGTTGAGGCGCTGGTATATGCTCGGGACACCTGACAACAGCCCTGCATCTAGCCCAGAAAGCCTTCCGGACATCGACACCCCCGTTCACCGCAGCAGCCGCCGCCTTTTAAGCCTCAGTCCGGAGTTCGGTTTATTGTTGGAAAGCATGACCGGGCCAAAAAGCTTGACAGCGCCTGGAAGCACTGGCCCCAACATGTGCAGCCCAAGCATGGCACTGGTGACTGTTTTCAACCCTCGACTTCCGGTTGACTTCCACAAAAACATATATGAGGATGCACATGACTGGCTCGACGAATTCGAGCACACAGCGAACGTTAACGGGTGAAACACCGCACAGAAGTTGGGCTACATGTATTTTCTGCTTCAAGACTGAGCTCGAACATGGTTTACGAATCGCGTGTGGTCGTCTTGGGGCGAGTTCTGGCAGAAGTTTCTCGATACGTTCGCGAGCACCGAAAGACGAAAAATAGCACAGCGTCTCGAGTCGCGGATTCAGAAACCAAATGAATCCGCTACGATGTTTTGTTGAGGACACGGCACGGCTGTTTCGTCGAGCAGATCCCAATATACCCGAAGCCAAAATGGTTAGCCACCTCATGCGTGGCGTTAAGGAGCAGCTGTTTGCTGGTCTCGTGCAAAACCAGTCTACAAGTGTTGATGAATTCTCCAAGAAGGCGACATCAACCGAACGCGCAATGGATCTACGCTACCGGCAGTATGACCGCCCAATCCACAGTGCACCAATCAGCGCGGCAGCCACGACCACACCAACGACACCCGACGAAGGTTCTCTGCGCCAACTGATACGAGAGATCGTACAAGAAGAGGTCAAGAAGCTCGTCGCCAAACCGAATGACTGCGCAGTAGCTTCAGTAACAGAAGTTGTGCGCCAGGAGATCCGGCAAGCGCTCTCGCTTCCTGAGCCGAACACGAGCACTCCCAGGGCAAGCTATGCAGACATACTCCGCCGACAGCCAGCTAACGTACCGACACTGCATCAGTACCACCAGCAACATCCGCCGACAGCGCCTTGGTACTACAGAGAAACTTCGACGCCGAGGCGGCCACCACTTCGCGAAACTGACATCTGGCGTACCCCTGACAATAGGCCCCTGTGCTTTCATTGTGGGGAAGCAGGCCACATTGTTCGGAATTGCCTGTATCGCGTAGCAGGGTACCGAGGATTTCCTTCCACTATTCCTCGGCGCCATTTCAACGAAATGCTTGACGTCGACACGAGTGTCATCACCCCGCGGGATGTTCCTCCTGGGTTTCGGTCGCGCTCACCCTCTCCTGGCCGTAATTCTCCATACTCTAGATGGAGCACCACTGACATGCCGAGAGGGAGATCTTTCAGTCCACGCTGGGGAAACGAAGAGCAGCGACCTCAGGGGGGAAGGTTGCGAATCGTCGAAGTGCTGAAAATCCCTGAATACTGCCGAGCGAAGAGACGCAGATTTTCGATAATTCAACAAAAGATGGGGTTATTACTGCCGAAGTTGCAATTACGATTGACGAACATGACGTCACGGCATTGGTCGACACTGGCGCGGACATCTCAATATTGAGTGAGAGTCTAAAGACAAGCTCAGGAAGGTTAGAATAGAATGGACGGGACCGCAGATTAGAGGAGCTGGTGGGCAGCTACTCACACCTACCGGAAAGTGCACCGCGAGAATGAAGATAGGGGATGCATCTTTTGCCGTAACTTTCGTTATTCTTTCCGAGTGTTGCAAATAGGCAATCTTAGGGATGGATTTCTTGTGTGAATATGGTGCCATCGGCAATATACTGGATGGTGTACTGACCTTTTCAGCGGATAAAAGCGCAGCGCTACATTGAAAATTCCTGCCTTACCTCCGTTATTGTGCCGCCTTGTTTTGGTCACGTGCAGCACGCAGTTTTCTGGAGAAGGAATTGCTGAAAAAGTATTGGCACTTCTACTCTCGCGGTGTTGCAATTGCCAGAAGTATCGTCAATACTGTGTGTGGTGAAGCGGAGGTTCTGCTGACGAATTTTACCAATGAGCGATGACACACTACACAAGGCATTACAGTTGCCTACTTCGACAAGATCACCGAATTCGCGAGTACTGTGTAGTTCAACAAAACGAGCCGGAAGCCACGTCAACCCTACCATCTATTGACATAAGCACGGATTTATTACCAGCGCAGGGACAGCGTCTAGTAGATCTTCTTCACCAGTTCAAAGACTGTTTTTTATCGACCTCGAGGGTCAGTCAAACGCCACTGAGGAAGCACAGGATAATAACGGAGGAGACGGCAAGGTCAATACGACAGAACCCATACCGCGTAGCACCGAAAGAGCATGAAGCAATCCAGGAACAAGTGAAGAAAATGCTCGATGATGACGTCATCCAGCCGCCAAGAAGTCCTTGGGCATCGCCGGTAGTGCTGGTTAGAAAGAAAGACGAAAGCTTGCGATTTCTAGTCCACTACCGCAAGCCTAACGTGTGACAAAGAAAGACGTATACCCATTACCGTGCATCGATGATTCACTCGACAGGCCGAGGTATGCACGTAGCTACTTCTTGTCAATGGACCTCAAAAGTGGGTATTGGCAAATTGAGAACGACGAGCGAGATAAAAAAAAAAAAAACGTCTTTTGTAACGCCATATGGGCTTCTCGTGTTGGCTTCAAAAGGTACGGGTCGCCGTAGTAGGACCACGCGTGAGGACACCGCACAGCTCTTCCGCCTAGCGTTCGGAATTGACAAAGAAAGGTAAGCGCGAGGCACTGTTGGCGAAGTTCGAGCGAACTCCCAACAAAGGGAGCCTACGGACGGGAAAGAAATGCATGCTCTCGACGCGTGTGCGCGAGACGTCCTGAGAGACTTGAGAGCAGCGCCAGGCTCAACATCAGGGTGAGAGGGGTCAACATCACCTCCGCTCCCCCAGCGCCGATGGACCGCGGAGGAGGGGGGAGAGTCATGTTTGGACATGAGAGTGGCAGAAATAGGCGACAAAGCCCACACAATGGCGGCGGGCTAGCTCAAATTCTCGCACAGGCTTTACTACAGTGATGCTCCTCACTTCTTTACACGAAGAGGCTTTTGGTCACTGAAAAATGTACGCAGAATTTGATTTGGATGATAACGATGATATACTCGGGAATGGAATTCTTCTTTCAAATCGGATGATGACTTGCACCACCTCAATGTAGTGCTGTGTTGTAGTGTTGACATTGTTCAACCTTCTACCTTTCTTCATAATACCATGTGCCTATATAGTGCAAGTGAGATGAAGGCAATGGAAACGCTCTCTTAGCAAGGTGATGAAGAGTAAGTCGCTATAAAAGCAACAAGCTGCTGCTGTAATGGCTTGTATTATGCCATTGCACAACATATCTATTGATTGTTCTGTTATCTCTTGTTTATGTTCCCTACCACTCTCTCTACTTATGCACTGCCATGCTCTTGAGTTCTGCTATTGACTTTCATCATTTTTATGGTTATCACTCCAAAGAGTTACTGCTTATGAAAACAGGCCTTTCTAAAGATTGTTGTTGCTTTTGTTTACTACTGTTTGCGTAGTAGTAATAAATTTGTGTCTTAACATTATTTTTGTGACATTTGTAATTTACTCATTACACATTTGAAGGATAGAAGTGTAAATTTAAGGGCTTGTTTTTTTGTTAATTCTCATTAGTATCTTGTCAAAGGTGCTGACATAGCTTATAGAGGTAACTCGGGTGAAAATTAGTGGCTAGGAATCCAACTGGTTTTAACTGGTTTAAAAAACAATTTTCACTTGGGAATACATTCACAGTTGGTAACTGGGACCAGTTAGTGCATTCCCAGTTGGCTGCCAGAACTAGTTGGGAATGCATTCGCAATTGGGTAAATATTCTCAGTTGGGAACAGGTCCCATTCCTTCTTGGTGCCCAAGTGTACATGCACTCTAGCTAGCTTAAATAATCTCTAACGTATAAACAATTATTACTAGAAGCACATTAAGCACTCCAAAGGATTGCTGCTGTATAGATGACTTGAACCAGCACTGTCGTTGCATATAAAGTGCAAAGCTTTGCTTCACTCGGCTTTTATGTAGTCCTGAAGTTTTGTTCTGCAGCTTGTAGTGTACGTTCCTCAATTTCCACGCGCTGATGCATCTGTGCCATTCACCCATGACCAATGGGGGACTATTGCTGCGAAATAAGTGGTTACATGTTAAAGGCATGTCTCCGAAAAGCCATATCAATTTACATACTCTGCAGACCAGCGGTCTAAAAATTAGCACTACACACACTCTGCAGAAACTATGCCCGATCTTATTCGATTTAGTTAAATTTGCTTACCTTAGCGGCAAAAACAAAACAAGAAAATTATCTTTGGCCCTGAAATGGCCCTTGCGCCACAAAACATCAAACAAGAAAACTATGGGCAGTTAGGTGAAAACATTTTTATTTCTGCTAGAATTTACGTGCCTACACATGCGACAGGTTCGGAAATGTTCATTTGCAGGGATAAATGCAGCTTTGCATTACGCGCTTTCCTTGTCGCGGACAAACCTACATATACTTCATAGATATTTAGCATGTTGTTCAGTATACAAGTACAGTCGAGCCCGCTTATAACGAACCGGAGCGTGACGCGGCATCCGTTCGCTGTATCCCGAAGTTCGTAGTAAATGAAACACAGCTTTTAAAAAAGTTGTGACTGAAAACGGAAACTTTTCTTGCCCCAAAAAGTCCGTGATGCACGTGTTTCGAAGAGCAGAAGCTATAAGGGCGGTCTCGAGTTAGTTTAAAACGGCAGGGTGCTCGTTCGCCGAGGGCCGTGGCATAAGCTGCATGAGGCACTGGCTCCTAAGTTTCGTCGTTCTCGCTATCCGATTCCTCCAAATCGCTCTCGCTACGTACTTCATTCACAATGCCCCAATCCGGGCACGGTTTCGCAGTGTCGGCCTCATCGTCGGCCATAATTAAACCACCACAACAGATGCCCCACCCGCTCTCTCGGGTCGGAGTCGACGACGCACTGCAACAAATCGTCGCCGCAGTTCGGAAGCTTCTGGCTCGCCATCGTGCCCGACGTTGACGAAGTCGGCCTCGCAAGAACAGTTTCGCGCGCATGTAGCCGTCACCGCTGCCCACGAAATATTCACCATCTCCATGCTCAGCTGATTACCGGGATGCCCGAAGCGGCAAGTTGGCTGCCAGGTGGTCAATAGCTATAAGCAAGCGCTCCGCAACGCGGCACCTAACGCGCGGATTATGCTCTAGCCAAGCGGTCAAACTTTCAACGTTTTGTTGAGCGGCAGGAAAAAGGGTGCTAGTCCTCCCGTCCGCCACCATGACCACACACGCACACCAAGAGCGAGCAAGACGCGCACACGCGACACACATGCCAGAACGGGTGGAACAGCTCTGAGCTCGTTGGAAAACGAAACTAATTCGGGCCATTGTGGCGGGCGTCTCGGAGCGGTGGAGACGGGCGAAGGGGTTGTGATCAAGAGAGGAGAGCAGACTTGCGAGAAAAGGGCAAGGAGTTGCGATAAAGAGGGGGAAGGATGCGGCGGGAAGGCGACCTTGAAAACCGAAACACACGGGAAGGAGGCATGCTGGGTAGCTTGCTTGAAAGGTCCGCGAAACTCGCACGTAAAAAAAAAAAAAAACTCGGAAAGAGTGCCTGCGCGTGGCGGTGTTCGAAGAATCGGCGGCCATGGTGAAAAATCGTTTTGTTGTGCTGGCGGGTTGGCGTGGCCTCACGAACTTTGATATTTCGCGATTTGTTCCGCACAAATTAAGAGCTGATTTCCCGCTTCCGCACGCGCGCGGAAGGCATGCTGAGCTGAAGGCGAAGTTAGCGAGAACAAGTCGTAAGCATGAAACGAATCGCAAATTATCAGAGGATGCGGAGTAGCGTACGCGCGTGTGCTAGACGCCGAATATCGGATATTGTTGGTGGCTGACAATGTTGGTAAACGGTCTGGTCACGCCAGGCCGGCGACGCCAACGACAGTGCCAGCGATCAAAAACAGGGTAGATGGCGGACCGGTTTTCGAAAGATCGGGGGCAATGTGAAAACACGGGCCTCATCTGGCAATGCAGGGTGCTCACAGTAGCGGGGGGACAAAGGACGGAGGGGTGCCTAACAAAAAGCAGCCGGGCCTGGAGGAAGGAAACGGCTTTCTTTCCTCCATCGGTTGGGGAGAGCAGCAACTAGGGGGTCGCGGAGGCAGGGTCGGCGTTTAACAATAAGAATGTATGGGCACTTCGCCGATGCCTGATCGGTGGTCGAAAGTGGTTTCTCGGGAAGTCGGCAGACTGCTGACTCCGTTCGCTGTAACTGATCAGTGGCGCTCGGAGACGTTCGTTGTAAGTGCGATTTTGTGCCATTGAACCAATGTATATTTTGACAGTCACGCGGATATTGTTCATTTAAGCGAAAGTTCGCTTTAAGTGGGGCTGTTATATGTGGGCTCGACTGTGTTGCACAATACTCGTTTTCTGCGATACTCCAAAACGGCAAATTTGCAAGCACTCTGCACAAACCCATACACAAACATATTACAGAGCAGTGCTGAAAGCATTTGTTTACTATGATATATTCTATCGTCTCAGCGCTCAAGACATTCTGCGCAGCATAATATCTATATCTTCTTCAGCATACTAGATAACTAGCACTCAAAGCATATAAGTAATACAATTTCTTTCAAACTGCTGAATCGCAAAAAAGGCAGATAGTGTAGCATTCTACACACATTGGCTACGTATACCTGAACGCTAATTCGACAAAATCTAATTTATACCTTCTATGACTCCACATTTATTTTCAAAAACAGCACATCTCGGCACCGCGTCCATTGCTCGGTAGCTAGCCCTCGCCACATGTGTGGTACAAAACATCGCATTGTCTTTCGAAATTCACTGTATTAGTTATGCAGTTTCTTTCCTGTATTAAATGTTGCGAAACTTGAAACGAAATAATTCATTTCAGCTTAATTTATACGTAATACTTATGTTTGATTACTTTACTGCTTCCATATTCGATGTTTAAGCTTATGAGATACAGAACTAATGAGACGGCTGTCATGGTAGAGAGGGTGTGTTTGTGTCGTCAGCGTGTCGGCATGTGTCAGCTGTTGTAGCTCTCTTGGCTCTAATTTCGTCATCGCATGAAGGTAAACGCAGGGCTGTACACAGTGCTATCAGGCAGGCATGCTACCGAAACGACAATGTTAACACTTCGAGGTCAGGCGGGCCAAGACGAATGTGAAAGATTGACAACAGCTTTTAGTATTATTGAATGTAGTTTGTAGAACTGATTGTAGTTGAATGTAGTTTGAGTGTAATGGTTGTGTTGCACACTTGCGAAACGGTATAATTCACGATAACAAGTACATATCAGGTCAGGTAAGATTGCTTATATTATTATGACTAAGCGAAGAGGATGATGTCTAAAGGAGAAAAGATAGCTGCTTCTAGTTCAACTGGTCATCCTGCTGGTGGCCAGTTATGTTGCAACTGGGATCAATTGCTAACTTTAACCAATTGCAACTAAAATCAGCTGGGACAAGTCAGTTCCCAACTTGGACCAACTGATACCAGTTAGAACCAGTTGAAACCAGTTGGATTCCCAGTTACACATTTTCACCTGAGAAATGAAGGCTTAATTTTAGACATACACTCAAACTTTGGTATAACGAACCCAAATATAACAAAATATTGGGTATGACAAAGTACAGTGAAAGCTCAATAATTTTCACCTCAATAATTTAAACTTTTGGGCCAATGCAAACTGATGCTTCCCCACACAGCAGCGCGCAGTTTGAATTGCGTCGTTGAGCTGCCGCAAGCTTTTACGGCGCAACGATAGATGCTGGAGTGGAAAAGTTGCACCATTTGCGCCGTTGTGCATTAAACTGATTTACCTGCTCCATCCTGCGCAGAACCACTCCTGTTTCTCCAAATTATTTAATCAGTGCAATACTGCACCGCACAATCCAAGTTTAACCGCTTGGTGCGACAGCCATCAAGCCCCGTGTCCGGAACATGTTGAAACATCGTGGTTTCTATTTCTTCGAAGCCGTTATACAGTGCAGTCCACTTATAACGATATCGAGAAAACCTAAAAATATGATCGTTATAACCGGTGATCGTTATATCTGGACTGCCCCCAAAAAATCGTCGCTGGACGTACCTTTTGTAGCTCCAGGCTTCATTTCGCTATTTTCACCAATTAATAAATATTGGAGATAGTAGGATGTCAAAAACAAGACTTTATTTCTTACTCCGAAGAACGCATCACGGGTTCGCTGAGGAAGAGAGACTGACCGACGGCGGGGTGGGAGCAGTGGGAGAAAGAAAGCACAGCCAGAGGTACACAGCCGGAATGCCAACGAGGCCCCGCCCCGATTCCGCCGCTTTGCTTTGCTTTTCGCTTTTTTTTATTTTCTCTCTCTTTCCCGCTTTCGTTCGGCAAGCTACGAGTAGCTTGCCGGCTTGCCGTTGTAGAAGGCGGGGAGCCGCGGAGCGCGGCGCTTTGCTTTTCGCATTTTTTTTTTTAAATTCTCTCAGCCTCTCCGCGGTCGACGCGCGGCGAGGCGCAAAACGTGACACAGCTGGCGCCACCTGTAGCGCGTCGCGCCAACTCGCGATGCTCTCCTCGGCTTTTTGAACGGCCGGGACGCGCTGCCGGCGCTGTGCTGCAGTGGCGGCAGGTACTCGCCTACGCTAACCTTTCGTCTTGTCTTGGCATAGTTCATTTCAGAGGAACTTATCAATCTAAATGTTACGATTATTCTGAATGAAACATGCCATCCACGGCAAACTTTTCATCGTTGTATGCGATATGCGGTGGATAACATATCGTTATATATGGTTTTTTCCCCATAGCCCCAATGCATAAAATGAGACTGTTAAGTCGACCCATCGTTATAACCGATATATCGTTATATGTGGTATCGTTATAAGTGGACTGCACTGTAGTTTCGGTTTTGTCAAGGCTATGATTGCTTGAGCAGCAGCTGTGAACTTCGATTCTAGGGGCATTGTCGCGATCACTGGTGCATATGAACTCAGGATGCATCAGCGCGAATGGCTTCTGGATCGTTTCACGAGCTGTGCTATGAAGGTGAAGAGACTGCCGATAAAGCATATCTCCCTGGTGCAACCGTATTCTCTTACACTAGCATTTTGTTGAGTTATTTGATGGCACATTAAAAAAAAGGTAAATGCCAGCCTTACTTCATACAATTTGTTACTATCACATCGCCGTTTGTGATGGTACTCGATGGCAGTGTTCAGAAAAGAAAGGAAGGTGCTCGAAAAAAGCAGAGATGGTTTAGGTGCACAAGACTGCTTATCGAGCATGCGTGCCGATTTTAGTTCATTTCGCGGTTTGTGCTTCATTATGCGGTGCTTATGAACTTGGTGGTTGACACTCGCGTGTTCAGATTTAACAAATGGGTGGCTGTACATAGCTAAACAAAGTCACAGCTTAACCGCAAAAGCGAAGCAATGAATGCGATAGCAACCATCGCGTAACTCTACAAAGTGCTGGTTCAAGAGAGCATGGTCACTCCAGGTTTAGCAGCAGTTTTTGCACAGTCTTTTTGCAATGAGAGCGGAGGACAAAGAAGTGTATTCGCACCGCCCTTTCATGGCTGCCAAGCTAGCACTTACACCAACGATCGCGACTGCGCCATTAGAAGCAAAGTTCACAGTTGCTGCTTGAGCAACACTTCCTCCCTCTACACCTCCCTTCCTCTACACTTGAGGCTATGCGTGTCACGCGCCTATTCTTCAGCTTCAAGGAAAGCAAAGAGGATGCTTTCCGGCATGTTGGCACGTTGAAAAACAAGGATCTGGTGATTGAACTAAGAGTTTTTGTAGATAAATATTTCGAGTGATTTTTCAACAACCGGTCTCAATTTTTGCTGTTTATTCAGTGAATTTCATTAGTTCGAAATTTGGTCTAATTCAAACTTATTGGGTGTCTTCATGAAATTGAAATCAACGAGCATTTACTGTAAATTAAAAATAGCATTGCAATAGATATAGGACTACGAATATAACTTTATAACATATTTTTTAACATAATGAACTTATTTACGTATAACATGCAACATTGTTATTGTGACATTGGTTTGTGTTATTCAGTGCAATGACGGGTTGCCAAGATTCTGTTGTTTCACAAACTACAGGAGCAAGCGTTTTTTTTTTTGCATCAGCTGGTTTTTTTTTCTTGGTTGCTTATGTTCTTGGAGCATGTGAAAGACGATAGGTGCTTCTCGTGCAGTTTGATGTCCAGGGCAAGTACCCACTCATCTGGAATGGCCACCAGGATTGGCAGTGCAGCCTAGCTGGCTGTCGTAGCTCTCTCACCTTGCTGCACACACACAAAGGCTTCTTCCAAGGTATTGCCTGCCTTGCATGCAATTGATGAGTAACCAAAGGAACATTCATTTTCGAACCTAATCATGTAGGTAACCACGTAGCCGAGCCTAACCACGTACAATGGAACTTTGATTATGCCTCCCCCGGTTTCGCGATGACCCCCATTTCACGACGAATCGGTTAGGTACTGGCAAATTCCCCATAGGAATAATGTATTAAAAACCTTGGTTATACGACACAGTTTTATGCCAACTCTGCATCTTACGACACTCAGATTTCGTCCAAAAGAAAAAAAGAACGCCTTTACTTGAATCAAGCGTGGAGCAAATATTCACGAGTGCAAACTATAAACTTGCATACCCCTAAGTTGATGATTAGGAAAGTAGAGAGCGAGACAGATGTCTTTTTAGAATAAAAAAGTTATTCTCCTGGAAGTTCATGCTCTTCTACACACGCCGCAATCGCGTGTGTACGTATCTGGGGTCGTTACCTAGTCAAGCGCTATCCATACAAAATAGCTCTAGCCGGTTGAAAAGCTGATATTTTCATATTTTCGGTCCATGGAAACATTTTCTGGTCGACATACTGCTGATATCCTGCCTTTGTCGCACTCGCAGTCACAGGCTTGCGAATGCATAAGGGCGGACGCAGCTGTTTTCACTAAGAAAATTACTTTCACTTGACGTTGACGTTCATACTAACAGCGGGACATCACTACCACTTCACAAGGCCACAAATTACAATGTGCATAGCTCAATCGCACACGAAGGCATTCTACGCACACTCATGGTCAGTCGCCATTATGTGATAGCGATGACCATAAATGACGTGGTCATCGCTTGTGTCAGAATGACGGGAGGCTATTGCAACACGATTTTGTTTTCGTTTTCATGCACAGGCAATTTTCAGAATCTATTTATCAGTAAAATGATGCACGTTGGATTCAATTCTTTTTAAACCTGAAAAGAGAGATTCATTTGCATCTCATTCGACTAAGTAACTTTGTCATTAGCTGTTGCTGGCAAGAATAATTTAATATACCCTTCTAGCGGAGGCACAAGGTCGTGCCGTGGGCTTATTCAGACGGTCTATACCCACTTTTCGAAACAAAGTCAAGTGTCTTTGCTATATTTTCAGTTTTTCGATTAAACGCGCCCGGATTATACGATGGTTTTGAGTGGTGCTCTGAAAGTCGTATAATCGGGGTTCCATTGTAAGTGGTTCTTTAAAAAGTAGCTGTTGGACCTGGAGCTACCACAAAGTGACAATAATGATTTTTACCAGGCTGCTGGAGGTACTATTAATAAAAAATAACTTTTTAAACTGTGTATTTGCCAAGGGAAGTATGAGGCTGGATGTGTGAGGTTCGTGGAGTGTAATAAGTACAGTTATGGCGAGATACTTTAAGTGCGATGAGAAACAAATTCGTGCAGTTGAAAGACATGACATATCTTGAAAATGTTGTGAGGGAGGGAATTGAGAATGCAAGAAATGGTGGTGGCACAGCAGGCACTTCTATCAAACGCAGCAGTGCAAAACAGGACACTAAATAATACATTGAAATATGTAGTGACACGTATCCCGAAGGAGTACGGCCACTAGCGTGGGTCCGGTGTTAGCGATCCGCAGGGCACGCGTTAACCGTCGCCGTGGCGAGAACACAATACTGCTCAGTCGCAACACTTATTGTCTGTGGCAACACCAAACGCAGTACAGCCCGTTGCAAAGGCGCGGCGAGAAAGCAAATGGGCTTACCCACGCCACTGGCATAAAAGTACTACACAGGGTGCCACGAGCACGTCTCCTTATCAAAGGTGATCCACGGAGACACCGGGACCAAGGCCCGGTTGCTCGAGCGAGGGCAAAGGCGCTCGCGTTGGCTTCGAAGGGAGACGGGTCAGCGTAGCTAGGCCACACACTAGGACACCATACTACCCTTCGGCCGAGCGTACGCAGAGGGGCAACAAAAGGTGAGCGTTCGCCTCGAGTGCGAGGCGCATTCAGCGAAGTCCGACGAGGCCCGAGTGATGGGGGTCGACGTACAGAAAAGATTGCGTGGCTCACTGTCTGCAGTCCCGGAGAGTATCTATCTGCCCGCTCCCGACACAGCACGCAAAAACCTCTCGGGAGACTCCGCGCGCGGCGTCACAGTCAACATCCGCTACCGGGTGAGGGGGTTAAACGTCACTTCGCTCTCTCAGCGCGGCAGACAGCAAAGGAGGGGAGACATGTTGGGACATGAGAATGGCAGAAAGGCGACAAAGCCCGCGCAAAGGCAGCGGGCTAGCCTCAATCCCCACAAATAGTACTAACAAAAGCCAAATACCTCAAACGCTGAATACACGCTTTTACTGCCACAGCAGTCGGGCCACATTGGCCTCAGAGTTGCATTTGTAATAGAGCATGTTTACTTTTTTCTAGTCACTGTTCATCTTAGTCATGTCTTTGTCATTTGTAGTACAGTCGAATCTCAATTGTTCGAACTCGAAGGGGCCCAAAAATTTGTTCGAATTAAAGGAAGTTCAAATTAATGAAAGCTAAATGAATGGAGGGCTCACCATGCAGTGGTGCATGATGAGCCCACACATTAAGCCAACACATGAGGAAGAAGTTTCAGAAGATTTACATTTATTCACAAATAACAGGACATCTGTCATTAATTGAAGTAACGAGTGATGTGCGTCTGCTTGATTTGCCTTGCAGTGAGTCAATCAATTTCGCACGCAGCTTTTTTACTTTGGCTTCAGTATTCTCCTGGCAAGAGAAGTTGCGTGCGGCAATGTCCAGCGCCGACAGTCTTTAAAGACGATGACAAGAACGACTGCGTCTCTGCTACTACCCTTTACGCCGCAGCCGCGGAGTGGCCAGCATGTGACGAGAAAGGAGGAGCATCTCCATGGGGAGAGAAGCAGATCGGCATTTGAGGAAAAACCAACACTCCATGGCAGCTTTTTTTTTTAAAGACGATAGTATTTCTTGGGGACCTTCGACGCAAAAATTTTGGTCGGTCTGTCTGTAGATTTGTCTGTTTGTCCAGTCTTAACAGAATCGGGTATTCGAAATGGTCGACCCCTTTCGCAGCGCCCACCTATGTTGCTCAAGATTCAACGTTCATACTTGTGAAATTGTCGATTAAAAAGCAATTATTGCGCGTGTCTGGGGCACCATTACAACACGTATATATTCTGCATGCGCACCTTTTACTAGAAAAGGCATACAGAAGTAATTCTAAGGACATTAGCGCTTATCACGCTGCGCTGACCATCCTACGCTTGCATGGAAAGGCGAGTGTTTCCAACGCTTTGCTAAAACGAAACGGTGGTGGCACCTACCCGTCGCCTTGCGTTCTACACCTTATCACCTCTGAGGCGGGTGCGCATACCCGTCTCAGAGCCATGCGCTTTGTTTTTCAAAAAAACTACCAGATGGCGCTCATGTCACACTTGTGACGTGACTTAATGCGCTCGTTCGCCTCCGCTGCAGACTCGAGGCACTCTAACACAGCGCCTCCAGAATACCATTAATCAATTTTCTTGAGCAGAACATCAAATAAATGTTTTGTTCACTCTCCACACGCAAGGCTATCGTCTTTCGACGACATTTTCAGATTAAATGCAGATACGGGGCCAATTTTTTTTGCTCTCTTCGTGCACATCGTTTAATGTAGAAGGGTCTACGTGGCAAAGACTGGAAAGGGGAAAACGTGGCACCTGCTCGTGAGAGAGTTTCCGTCTGTCCGCGTGACCATCCGTGTGTCCATTCATGTGTCCGTCCGCCTGCCCGTGCGTCCATTCGTCCGTACGTCTTCTAGTCTGTCTGTCCGTCCGTCCGTCCGTGTGTCCATCTAGTGAACACTACAAGTACTGTCATCTTGCACCTCACATCCGCTGTGGCACATACCCGCTCTACGCGTGTGCGTCCATCCGTCCCTCCCTGCATTTGTCTATGTGTACGTCCGTCCTTGCGTCCGCCCATGCATTTGTCCATTCGTGCATTCGTCCATGCGTCCATCCGTCCTCTCGTGTGTCCATCTGTGTGCCCGTCTTATCGTGTGTCCATCCGTGTGTCTGTCTGTGCATCTGTTCCGGCGTTGGTCCATGTATCCGTCCGTTCATGCGTCCGTCCATGCGTCCGTCCATGCATTCGCTCGTGCATCAGACAGACGATGCATGGACGCGGACAGTTGATGATTCACGATTTGCCGATAAGAAGTATGATACGCACAAGGCGACGGCGGTTCCCGCCTGAAGATGGAACCCTAACGTAGGAGTGCGCGAGAAATAGAAATGACGTCACATGAAGACGTTGGCGATTGTGTATTCGATGGCGGCGCCGTACGATAGGGGGCACAGTGTAGTAAAAAAAAAAAAAGCTGTTTTGGCACGCGCCTGTGCGTTCAGAAAGTCAGCGGATAGACAAGGCTGCAGAGCGGCGGGCGCGCAAGGTGAAGGCGGCTCGCGCCTGAGAACTAAACCCTGATATGCGAGCATGGGAGGCAGAAGCGTGCCGTGAAGCTGCGTGGCGGTGCCGACAAGATTCTGGTGTACGAGAACGGGAGGCCAAAGTGGTGCGGCAGCGTCGTGTGAACCCAGCTTTGCTCTCCTCTCCATCATTCACTCCGTGGGTATGTGTAATTTTTTTTCCTCTCCTCGTGTGCGGCGTAGAAATTAGAAGGGTCTTTACATGGCGAGGACGGAAAATGAAGAAGTGTAGCACAGGCATGTCGCAGATTGTCATTTGAGAGAGAGCATGCATTCCATCGCAGCCTTTTCTTTCCTTTTCTTTTCTTTCGCGCACAGCGTTGAGGTGTAGGAGGGGCCGCCGCGGGATAAGGCGTGGTGCTGAGAGCATTCTCCGAGCGCGGTATGTTCGAATGAACCGTTGGCGAGTGCTTGCGCGCTTGAATGACAGAGTGTTTTTGCCCATTGCAATACACATACCTATCACGGGACGTCAGCATGAGTTCGAATTAAGCGTGTTTGAATTAATTAGATTCGCCTGTACATTGCATTTGCTGTCAATGTTCTCGAGGAGAATTGTTTTTGCCGGTTTGCCAGTTGTCGGTTTGGCCATCATGTGAGTGATTGAGTTAGGCCTAGCGGTCTGATTGTCCCTGCTTCCAAAGGAGTCTGTATCTGAAGTGACAACTAGGCACCCCATGGACTGTTGTGTGGGTCAAAGAAGTTGTGGGGTAACTAAATGAGGCACGCCCCTCTCGAAACATGAACACAGTAACGCAGTTGAAACCAAACCAAACCACACATTATTTAACTGCTATTACAATGGCGATATCATCAGCTGAATGAATACATCACTTGTGATCAACACGGCAAACACAACCTTACACTTAATATACACTTATTCAAACATAACCGCAAACGCAAGGTAGCACGAAGGCGGCGCCGCCAACACTTGACTTACCACGAGGGCCCACAGCAGACGACCCGCGGTGCCATCCATCTATGGACCCACTGTAAGAGACGACTGTTCACCCCAGCCGCCACGCGCCAAAAAAGATTTCTACCGTATAAACCGGAATATAAGTCGAGATATTTTCAATAAAATATTAACCTAAACTCGTCCCTCGTCTTATATAGCGGTGTCTAGCCGAAAGTGCACCGCTGTCTGGCAACATGTGGCTTGCATGTGCTTGAGAAGCCGGACGCGGCCATAACCGCATCCAAATCCAATCGTAGGCTATTTTTTTTTTCTCTCTGTCTGTTTTCTTGTGTTCGTGATTTGCTTCCGATCTGTTCAGAGTTCTCGCTCCGCTTGAAATTGCGCTGCATTTTTAGTGGTATTTTTTTTTCGTTCAGTCAATATGAGTAGCAGTATGAGGAGGCAGTACTCAGCTGTGTTTGAACGGCTCAGCGCCGCTTTGGTGTATCAGAAAAAAAGCGTGCGCTATTGGAGGGCACAGAAAGAGAAGCTGCAGATGTGCAATCTTCAAAAAATGTCGTTTCGAGGATGAAGTGCCGTTCATCCGCAGCTGGAGGATAAGCTAGCGCACTTTGTGTGGGAAGTTCGTGCGCGCTTGCTGCCAGGGACCGTGGATACTATTCGCAAGAAAGCCGTGGAACTCGCTCGAGAAGTTAGGCTCACCAGAGAAGAGTTCCGTGTGCCAAACTATTGGGTGCGTCGATTTATGCGATGCATAGGATTTTCTCTTCGGCGGCGCTCATCCATCTGTCAGAAGCTGCCCGAGGAGTTCGAGGACAAGCTTATAACTTTCAGCACTTCGTGAACCGGCTTCTGTAGCAGAACGACTATATGATGGAGTAGATTGGCAACGCCGATGAGACCCCCGTGTGGTTTGACATGTCTTCGTCGACCACGATCACGCAGCGCGGCGCCAAGGATGTGAAGCTGTTGTCCACTGGCAACGAGAACTCGCGCTTCACCGTCATGCTGGCTTGCACGGCAGATGGTAGAAAGCTTCGGCCCTTCATCATTTTCAAACGCAAGACAATGTTAAAGGAAGTGTTCTCGCCCAGTGTTGTCTTTCCCGTCAACAAAAAGGGATACATGGACGAGGTCATGATGCTCGAATGGATAAGAGTAGTGTGGAACCGTCAGGCAAGCGCAGTGCTGCGTCTTCGCAGCTTGCTGGTGTTGGATGCGTTTCCTGGTCACTTAACCGACGCTGTGAAACGCGCACTCGGCAATGTGAAAATGGACCTCGCCGTGATACCAGGTGGTATGACGTCCACCCTCCAGCCGCTCGACATTGCTCTCAACAAGCCGTTGAAGGACCGAGTGCGGCTGGAGTACCAAGAGTGAATGTCCGGCGACATCCCAGACACTGACGGGCCGCCTACAGAGGCCTCTGCTTGTGACTGTTTGTGGCTGGGTGCTTTCCGCCTGACGTTCCTTGCCAGATTTCATGGTGGAAAAGGCTTTCAAGAAATGTTGCTTCAGCAACTCGCTGGATGGCACGGAGGGCGATGCACTGCTGGAGGCGGCCAGCGACAAACTCTCGTTTTCGGAGGACAGTGGTGCTTCTTCGGACGAATAAGATCCAGTTGCGATGGTGGTTGAGGGGAGCTTTGACGATCGCGGTGCGGTGCGCCCGATTCGTGAATAAATGTGGTTTGGCAGTTCTGGGTTGTTTTCCCTTTTTTCTTTTTCGGCAACTTGAACTTGGGTGGTGTACCTATATTCCCTCTCGACCTATAGTCCGGTTTATACGATAATGTCTCATGTGCCGCCAGCCAGCATCGCCGCCAGGCGACACTGCTGGCGCTACCGCGCTAACCATGCTGATGATAATGGTGTTAAATGCTCGCGAGCATTACGGCACCTACCGCTCGATGGTTGTGAACCCTAACTGCGACCTCTGGGTGAAACACGCGAGTGCCATGAGGTGCAAATCACTTTACAGAGGTACCAGCTCCCCCACATGCCCCCAACCAAATTTCAAACCATGTCCGAAAAAAAAAAAAAAACCATGAAACAAATAAGCTACGCAAGCTCTAACGAAAGATGACAACACATATCCCTAAATATTGTCCGCGCACTATGGCTCTGCCGCCGGTCGACACAGCTACACTGTCCGGCTCGACGACTTCACTTCAGTACCGGTCCCACAAGGGCAACGTGGCCGTTAGCGAGAGAAAGCGTCACTCACACCGACACACCTTCTAGTTGCGACCAGCACTCACGAGGGCGCCGGACTGCAGGCAGTTGCGTAGGTCCCAGGCATGTCCATTGCCCGATCTCACGACTGCATTCCTGGCCAATGGTGAAGGCGATGTGCAGAAGACAGCCAGCCACGTGTTACATCACTCCCTCTGCGTACAGTTGTACTTGTAGCCGTTCTTTTCATCGCGCGTATTTGTGTTTTTCTCTTAGTTGATTTTTGTTACTTCTTGCCATTATCCTTGTTTTAACTAAATGCTTGTTTGTTTATAATGAAATGCCCCGCCATGGCGGTCTAGTCGGTCGGTTGCTGAACAACAGGTCGTGGGATTGGATCTCGGCTGCGGCGCCAGGATTTTCAATGGAGGAGAAAATGCTGTAGGTCCTTGTGCTCAGATTTGAGCATAGGTTAAGGAATCCCTGGTCGTCGAAATTTCCGGAGCTCTTCACTACGGTATCTCTCATAATCATACGGTGGTTTTGGGACGTGAAACCCTACATACAGTCGAACACGGTTATATCGAACCCACACATATTGAATTTTTGGGTACATCGAATTCGCAAGTTACCCCCTCAAAATTCCTTTGTAAATTGTAGAAATTTGCACGTTTATATCGAACGGTATGTTTGTCTGCCTTTGGATATAGAACGCTGCACCAGCTGAAAGGTGCAGTTAGACATTTACCCCTCCCCTTCCCCGTGATCTCCACTGCAACGCAGCTCTGCACGCGAGTTGGAAGGTGCGCGTTGGCACTCGCAGCACCCAGTGACCTCTGCGCGGCACCACGCCTCCGCCAAACTTGAAACGCTCGAAAAAAAAGTAAGGGCGAGAGGGTTCGGACTGCACAATCCCTCACTTGCGGGAACGATTTTTTTTCTTTTCTTCTTTCTCATGCTTTCTCTGCATACCCGTCGGCTTGGAGAGCAGGAACGAAGAAGTTGACGTCCTCCTCCTTTGGCCTTTTCTTCAATTTTTTGTTGCTGTTTTGCGAGTTTTGTTCAGCCAACCACACCGCATGCCTTTTGCTTTTGCCCTCGCAGGTAGGTGGCTATCGCCTCGCAAGCGCTTTGTATTTTGTTGCTTCCGCTGTCGCTTCGCCTATGTACCACCGTATGAGCAGCATTTTTCAATTGCTGCGTGGTGTGCAAAACCGCTGCGGACTCCTTGAATTGTCGACTTCTCGTGTAGCTATGACCAGCGTCAAGAAGCGCAAGACCCTTGACTTTACGACGAAGTTGAAGGCAGCGTGTTGCGGCGGGCGAGAAATGTTCGACCGTTGCGGACAACTTCGAGATACCATGGAGCACTCTGAGTACCTTGTTGAAAAAACAAGCCAGATGTTATGGCAAAAAGGCGGAGCAGCGAACGTCGCGAGCCTGTCATGTGCGCGCTTCTACCCACAGGAATGTAGAACAGGCACTGTATGCCTGGTTTTTAGAAGTGTGCGGGAAGAACATTCTGGTGGATGCCCGATGCTGATCGCCAAGGCCAAATGGTTAGCCGCTGCACTCGGTGAAAGAACTTCACTGACAACAGAGGGTGGCTTCATCGATTTAAGGAGTGCTGCAAAATCGTTCACAAAACCGATTCTGGCAAAAGCGAAGTTGTCAGCAGCCAGGAAATCTAGCAGTTGATGACAAAGGAGTGGCCGGAAACCTCCGCGAAGCTCTCTCCCGCAGAGATCTTTAATACCTGGCGAGACGTGAAAACGGATACAGTGGTCCACTGCTTCCGCAAGGCAGGCTTCGAGACGGCGGAACTTGCACAAACTAGTGAAGACGACGACGAGCGCATAGACGATGTCCCGCTTTCCGGCAGCAGTTCCACCAGGGGTGGAACTGCTGCGCCAATTGCGCCATTGTGCGCCAATTTGCCCCTCTGCGCCAAGCTGAGCAGAAATGGCAATTTGCGCGAATATCGTCTATTTATAGCATTCAACGCCAAATTTAGCCGAGTGTTGTCGTCGTCCGGGCAACACTGAGCACTGGCCCCACACTAGACGCAGCTGCATCCATAGCCACGGCGGCCACGGCAGTTCGGTGTGCAGTGCATTCATGGTTACCTCGTGCTTTTCCGGAAGGCTGTCATCAGCATGAATAAAAGTAAGTACTTTGAACAGTTATGTAGTCATATAACTTGAGGCATGGCCTCTGGAATTTTCAGCTGTTACAAGTAAGACGAACAATCCCTTCGCGTCTGTAGTTTTTTTTTGTTATTGCGGGAGTACGCAGTTACTGTGGTGATTGAAGTCTAATTGTTCGGGACCTGCACGATTTTTTAAAAAACAAAATTGTAGGGAAACTTGCACTCTTGCACGAAGACATGCATCGCGAAGCTGTTGCAGGCGAGCATTGACAGGCTTATTTTCAATAGCACGCCGTGCCATTCGGATCGTGGCCACTTCCTAGGCCTTGCGAACTATCCCCCCTGTTCTGTGCGGATAGACAGCTCCGATGTTAATAACGGCCCCTTTTGCATCAGAAGTTCATTTGAAGCCGAATTTTTCGCACTGCTTTAATGAAAGAAGTGGTGTGGCGCTAAAACAATTGCATGCAGAGCGTAACACAGAACACAGCCGCCGTACTCGTTCGCGTGCCAACGAGGCCCGACTCGGCCGCGATAGCGGGCGTCTCGATGGGATGCCGTGCCCACTTTCGCGTCTCCTACGCAATGAGGCGTTGTGAAATCGCCTCCTTCATTAGCTGCATGCCTTTCCTCGCGTTGGGGCCTATCGATGCGCCTGAGACCATGCGCGCTCGGCGAGTGTCGCGCGGGCAGAACACGTTCGCGGTGCTTGATTTTACGGTCGAGGCGACGGCGTTCGTGTCGGGCCTTGCCGGCGCGAGCGGGGCGGAGCACAGCATGCAATTGTTTTAGCTCGAAACTACTTTACCAAAAAATTTTAAAAAGCAGCCACCGTTAGGAACATTGTGTTGATTATATCAAGGTGCCAGCTCCTATTTGACAACACAAATAGGAACAATAATAGGGGACACTGCCCCTACTTGAGTCCCTGTTTTGTGGTGAGCAAACTGACAGTTGTTGCCGGTTTTGTTTGAAGACAGTTTTTGACGTCTGGCTTTTTTCTTTTGTCTAGAGCGGTGCACCAAGCTGAACACTTATGGGTTCACGAAAAAGGATGCCAATGGAGATCTGATATCACTCTGGTGTCAGCCAACTTCTAAGGACAGCGATGCCTTTTGCACGCTTTGCTGCACTACTGTGCATTGTGGGCAATATGGCACTGCAGCGATATACCGTCACGCAAGCTCTCAGAAGCACATTGGACAAGCGAAGAGAAACCGCAATGCAGAAGGTGCCCTTAACAAAAGTGCAATGATTCAAAGCACATTGGACCTACACAGTGCAACAGCGGTGTCCCTTCAAGAAAAGGTCACAAAGGCAGAAACTCTTTTTGCCCTTTCTGTGGTCTCGAGCAACCTTCCGTACACATTTGAAGTTGTAGCAACGGCGACGTACCCCCACATGTTTCCAGATTCCGAGACGGCAAAAGGCTTCCAGTGTGGACGCAAGAAACTTTCATATATCATTTCTGATGGGCTTGGGCCATATTTCAAAGCAAAAGTTATTAAAGAGCTCGACATTCCCGACACATTTTAGAGCATCATCATTGATGAGAGCCCAATCCCCGAGGCCAAGGTGGAACAGCTGGATGTGCTTGTGCGATATTATAGCACTAACACCGAGAATGTTGTAGTAGAGCATCTCCAGTCATTTCATTTGGGTCACGCGACCGCTGATGAGCTCTTTTCGTGCATTGAGGATGCCCTCAGTGATGTTCGTAAGAACAATATGACATGTTTTTACAGTGATGGCCCGAATGTCATGAAGAGCCTAAAGCGAAAGTTAAAGACGGAAGTGAGCCCCAACATGGTCGACATTGGTGAATGTGGGCTCCACAAAGTCCATAATGCCTTTGCAGCTGGGCTAGATAGCTTCAGTGCGGAAGTGGAGTCGCTTGTCACTGACGTCCACTACTATTTCAAGTTTGCCACGAGGCATGCAGACATGAAAGATTTGCAGAGGGATCTTGGAGTGCCCCAACTAGAATTTTTGCGGCACGTGAGCAGCAGATGGCTGACGTTGCTTCCTAGCGTTGAACGAGTGCTCAGGTCGTATGATGCCCTCACGGCGTTCTTCTCCAATGCTGGACAGCCGAGGCCTTCATTGTCCATGAGGCATGGTCGGCTGTCTTCCGCGTTTTCAGACAAAGCACTGTAGGCAAAGCTGCTTTTTCTTCGTAACGCAGCTCAGATATTTGACAGATTCCATACACTGTTCCAAAGCAAGGACCCCCTCGTGCATGTTGTCTATGACGAGATGGTGGCTCTTGTAAAGCAAGTCCTTGGAAGGTTTGTATGCCAGGAGTCATTTGCAACGGCTAGTGGGGCGCAACTGAAAGAACTTGATGTACACTCCGCTGCAAACTGGAAGGCAAAACCAGAAATTGGCCTTGACACGGAGCTGTCAGTGGTGCAATGGAATCCTACAGAGAAGAAGGCATTTTACATCAGTGCAAGAGCCTTCTACATCGCCTGTGCCAAGCACTTATCTCGAGGCTTCCACTCGACAACAAGCTGTTGTTTCATTTAAGGTTTTTAAACTCAGTCATAGAAGGGAGTTCGACGACTCCTTCGCTGCGCTGTGTGGCTAACTCTCTGCCCAAGTCATCCCACCCTGCGATGTGTCATCACTCACCGATGAGTGGAACTCCCTGATCTGTGAAACCAGTGACTGGGAATCGTCACTTAATGTAGTCACTCATTGGGTGAGCGTGTTCTCACTACAGACGCCTGCTGGGCAGGCTAAGTACCCGAAGGTCACCAAGCTTGTGAAAGCAGTCTTGTCGCTACCTCACGGTAACGCAGACTGTGAACGAGGGTTTAGTGAAAACAAACAGACAGTGCACCATCGAAGCACATTGTCTATAGCAAGCATTTCTAGTATTCGGCAAACCAAGGCCTTTATGAAAAGGTACAGTGGAGATGCTACAAAGGTGCCTCTTACCAGGGACATCCAAAGAAGTGTTGAAAAGTCCCACAAGGTGTACCGGGAGCAAATTGAACGAGAAAACGCTGCGACGTCCCAGAAGCGAAAGCATGAGGAGGAGGAGCTAAGTGAACACTGCGAGCGAAAGAAGCTGATCAACGAGAAGTCGAGCCTCCAAAACCGATTGTCGTCTCTCAAAGCTCTGCTTGCAAGTTCACAAGAGCTTATAAGCGAAGGTCTGGCTGCCAAAGACATGGACAAAGTGGAGAGTGGCAATGTTTTGCTGGGGGATGTGAACTGCCCTCTGTGCTTGAGCGAATCAAAGCAGTTGACTTGGCTCTTCAGTCTATGAAGGCAACCTGAATCCTTGTGAAAATGGTGTTTGTGTGCACATCTCATTACGTGGCTGTGTTATGTTTTTGTGTTTAGCGGCAAGGTGCTGCAAGCCAATTGCCACCTGTGGTTCTTTTGGCACTGATGTTTACTCTTGTACATTGTCGTCGTGATCTATGTAAGTGGTGTTGCAGGAAAGTGCAATGGTTTGGTTCAGTACACATAAAGCTTTTCCCCCATGATGTTGTGCTTTCCATCTGTTTTCGACTGAAATTATTAGCTTGTCTAAGGCAACTACTGTTTCTAGTGTCTGCCCTTCTATTTTTATTTCCGGAAGTTCAGCGAAAAATGTTTTGGTTGATTGCACTCCTAAACAATTCTGGCCAATTCTATTTTTCTAGCAGTTTTTGGATTAGTTGCTAATAAAAGTGCGCTCAGCCGCATTATTTAAGGCCATCACTGCGCTCCAAAACTGCTCCGAAATAGCCCCTAAATTGCTCCAAACCTGCTCCAAAATGGGATTTTGCTGCTCCAAAGCTGCTCCAAAATAAGACTTTTGCTGCTCTCGTGCCTACTCCAAAAAGCTAGACCCTGCTTCCACCCCCGAGTTCCACACGAAGTGTCTGCGAATGGCTTTGTGGAAGCGGACTGCATTGTCCAGGCTGACAGGTCATGTGACAAGGAGAATCGTCCGGACGAAGCGCTGTCTACACTCGCGTACTCCACTGCTGAAGTGGTGGCAGCGTTCCAAATCATTTGCCTTTGTATCAGCCACATGGGGGGAAACCGGGCTGTCACACCTGGACAGCCTTGATAAGATTGCAACTAGCGTCTTCAATGTTTCAAAAACGAAGAAGCAAGCCAAAATTAGTGATTTTTTTTCAAACAAATAAATTATTATATTGCGGTGTGTGTGCAGAATAATTGTCATTCTTGAATGCGCCTATATATTGTCAGTGATGATCCACTACAGGTAAGCTCTCGGTGCGTCTATTTTTTATATCGAATTTTTCATATATCGAACTAATTTGCGATCCTCTTCAAGTTCCGATATATCGATATTCGACTGTATCAATCACTCAATCAATGTTTATAATGAAATGTCCGTGTCTTCTCTGTAAGTACATCAGCCACACTCAAATATCTTTACATGGGCAACCCTGCATAGGTCGACCAGCCTAAAAAAGAACTGAAATGTACTACTAGGAGGCCTTTCAGTTGTCGCAGGCTTCCACTTTATGTTTGTCTGCTGCTGCTAGATAGGCGAGGCCTCCCCCCAAGTGTGTGATACTCATCTGTGTGGTAAGATGAATAGAATTTAGGTGTTGTCTGAAAGTTTTAAATTTCAGAAATCTTCATAAGAACAGTTGTCAATGCAGTGAAAAAATTTTTGGGTCGCTGCAAAAATGAACTATCGTATTTTCTTGCATATACCAAGTTGCACTTCTAACTTTAACTTTACGAAAAGAAAAATTGTTCACTCTTTCATTTAAACTGCACCCTCACTTCATAAGCACATCTTACTCTATTTTAGTATGTGTTGTATGTGAGGAAATATAGCAAGAGCTTTCCTTTTCAAAGCGCACAGAACGGTAAAGGCCTGGCCAGAAGAATCTACGCCACACGCAATCCTACGTGCGCGTGACCCCGAGATGACCAGCGTTTGGGGCGTCGTGAAGCTGTTCAAGAACAGCGGAACGGAGTGTTGCAAGAACTACGAGTAGTAGCTCTGGTCTCTCGGCGCTGGTGTTGCGCGGTAAAGAATGCCATCGCGTAGAACAAACAAGTGTAGCGACGGGTCTACGTCGGGCAAACGTAGACTTCGCATGATAGACCGCAAGTGGACATCTCTGAGCTGTTCTTTGTGTATGTCGGTGAAAGCAGACGTGGCGAAGACACAAGGGTCAGAATCATGTGCTGAAAGGTCGGGTGGGTCTATGCATAGAGTTTCCTAAAATTAACTAGAGGGGACTCTGGCGCTGCGATCGTTCAGCGACCATGGAAATGATGGGTAGTACACACATTTGCCTAGTCTTCGTACTTGCGGGCAGCGAATCGTACTTGCTGCTTCGTTTATTGCTGTGTTTCGGTTTTGTTTTGAAAGAAAGATTCAACCTTTTTGGACTTCCTGACCCAATTTGGAAGGATAAGCCTAAAAGAATCGGGTGGTGAAGCGCAACCGCTGAACGTTTGCTCATTTTTGTTTCGTGAGAAACAGCTTCAAGCCACACGAACACACACGAGAGCAAAGCAGGCCTGAAGTACGAAGTTTAGACAAATGTGTGTACTACCCATCATATCATGCTCGCTGAAGCGCCGTGCGTTGCAGCTCCCATAGACACTAGTGCCAGAGTTCCCTCTAGTGTATATTAGGAAACTCTGTGAGTCCACGGGGTGACGGGATAGACAGTCGGCATCCTGGTGCATTAGGCCAGATTTGTATGCCACGTCAAAGCTGTATTCTTGGAGCTTTAATGCCCAACATCCAAGGCATCCAGTTGGATCTTTAAGGGACGACAGCCAGCACAAGGCATGGTGCTTCGTAATTACCGAAAAAGTGCGGCCAAACAAGTATGGTCAAAATTTTCAGACTGCCCTGACTAGTGCGAGGCACTCACGCTCTGTGATGGAAAACTTGCTCTCCGACGGAGAAAGGAGTAGTACTTCAAAGTAGTTTAGTTAAAAGTGTACAGTAGAGATAAAGCTTTTTCGGTAGAACAGTCATGGTCCCCCTCCTGCACTCTTTGTTTATCTTCTTTCTGGAGGGTCATACTTTTTTTTTTTAGGGACAAAGCTTTTCAAGGTGTGGATTGTTTGCTTGTAATATGCTGTAGTAGACACTTTGTGGTGATCTCACTACTTCCTGTAGCGGAAGATCACCGTAGGTCCAGGCTTTTGCGAGCCGCAGGGTTGCGTCTTTGTCACCTACTCATGCGTAGCGCACCGCTCCGCGCGTGCTCAACTAACAAAGGATTTAGCGCAGCACGGCAAAACAGACAGTGTTCGATTAACAGTAATACACCAACACTTTATTGCCTTTGGTGACATCCCCAAACAATAGTACAACGTCCGCTCCCGGGACACGGGGAGCAAAGGCTTTCGCACGCGGACATTCATGATAAAGGGGAGACCGCGAGCACGTCACAGCTAGCAATGACGAGCTTTGATACGCCAGTCGGCAAAAAGGTCTGTCGCGGCTATGCTGCGCACTCTCACGATGGCTACTGGGCCTGGTCGCGAGAGTTGGGGCAAACCTCGTACGTGTAGGCCTTCAGCAAGTGCGGCTTCGCGTGGTACGACCACTTCAAGCACTAGGCACCTGTTTGGCTTAGCGTACAATACCGAAGCTAACACTCGGGTATACACACTGTAGGGGTGCTGACACTCCCCCCCCCCTGTAAAGTTGTCTGCGCCGCGTGGCGCACGTGTCTCGCCCCAAGGCTTCGTTTCGGTGGTGACCACCGCCGGGCGATAGATGGCGTTGTGTTCGCTTTGAGTACCATTGTTGGTAGAGTGGTGGCGCCGGTGGTGGCCCCTGGCGGAAGGGGGGCCTTGGTGGTGGGCGAGCGTTGAGCGAGCGTCTTCTGCGCGTGGCGGCTGCTGCGAACGGTTGTCTGTCGCGTGGGCCCCCCGGTGCTCGGCACCGCGGGCTTCGCGCCGGGGTCCCACGTGGAAGGTCAGGCGTTGGCGACGCCGCCTTGGGTATGTGCTAGTGTGTTGGGTGTGTTAGTGTGTGTTTATTATGTTATTGTGTGTTTAGTGTGTCACTGCGTTATGTTGTTTGTATGGTAGCGTGTTAATGAAAGATTGATGTATCATTCGGCGGACGATATCGTCGTCTAAATTAGTTAATAAATGTATGTATGTTGTGTGCTTTGTACCGACTGCGTCAACTGTGTCCGTTCACTCCAAGAGCGTGGCGTGGCGATGCGCGTGTTCGCCTCGCCGCCGAGACCCCACAACACCCACCAGGGATGCTTAGGCACTCTGGTAAGCTACACTCCGGCTATTCCTGAAGGGGATGCAGACGAAAGAAAACCACATGCTTACCGGGTGCTGGCCAACAAAGGAGAGGCCCTTTCCGATGTACACGACTTCGCCTCGCTGATTCTCGCAGCCTCAGAGAACACGCGCCACGCCCACGCGTGCGCTGTTACTAGAGCATAGAAAAGGAAAGGAGTAGTCGTAAGGCGAAATTCCCGAGAAATGGTCGCGGGCGCGCCTCAGATCACCACACCTTCCTCTCCCTAATTCACCCTATATATCGTTCTACAAAGGCAGCCTGTCGTCGCCTATGCATGCAAAGACGTCATTCAATGGGCAGCAGCTAGCCTCAGCCTAGCCCTGCAACTGCTGCTGAAGAAAAAAAAAATGGAACAACAACAAGCAATACACTTGAGAAATACAGCAATACACTTGAGCATAAATAAAGCAATACACTTGAGGTACTCGGCTGCTGACCCGCAGGTCGCGGGTTCGAATTCCGGTTGCGGCGGCTGCATTTCCGATGGAGGCGGAAATGTTGTAGGCCGGTGTGCTCAGATTTGGGTGCACGTTAAAGAACCCCAGGTGGTCTAAATTTCCGGAGCCCTCCACTACGGCATCTCTCATAATCATATGGTGGTTTTGGGATGTTAAACCCCACAAATCAAATCAAATACAATGGCAATGCGGAAGGGGGGGGGGGGGGTAAGGGGAGTTTCATGATGCTCACGTGGGAGAGCATCCACGGTGCGGAGGAGATGGGTCATGCAATGTTTAGGTTGGGTGACTAGGTGGATGCAAGAGTGCAAGGCAAAAGGACTGGTCGAAGCCCTCATGCGAGGAACAGCCTCAGCTTTATTTTGTCGATGTCGACGGCAAGCCCGTGCATCCGATGAATGCTGCCGCTGGTGGTTTGGATGATCCTCGCTGCCACAGCCAGTCCTTCTGCTGGAATCATGGTCGCCAAACCAACTGGCTGCGAGGCGTCTTGGTGTTGGCAGTGAGTCGTACACAGCGCCTGCAACAGTTGGCCTCGTGCGGCAGCCGTGATAGAAAAAGCAGCAGAGCTTCTCGGCGACGACCGGGAGCAGGGCACAGCTAGGCTGCCTGGCGATTGCGGATCTCAGAACACTTACTTTTCCAGAGTCTAAAACAGTGTAGGGGTCGGTGACTTCCTAAGTTGTCTTCGCCACTACGCACAGAAGCACCCTGAACGTATGCTCGCTCACACACCTCTAATAATCGGGCCTCTCCAAGCACGCTACGCGAAGGAAGGTGCAGAGCGTCTTTTGTTTCCCCATGCTAAAGAACCAATTCACGATCACCTCTGCCAGCGATGAGAGAAAAAGGAAGACACACGGAAAAGCAACATGAACACTCAAAAGAAAATCAACAGCAGCAACTGGGTGGGGCCGACTTCTTTGCAAGCACTGGCTGTAAAGAAGTTAGCTGAGACTGGACAGTTAAAATTGTCAAGGTACTGACACCCCTTGTAAATTTGTTTGCACTGCGTGACGCAGGTGTCTCGCCCAAAAGCCGCCTTTCGGGGTACAACCACTGGGCAGTAGGTGGCATTCTTTTCGCGTTGATCACCACTATCATCATCACCATGGTTGTTACAGTGGTAGTGCCGGCAGTGACCCCTGGCTGAAGGCAAGCCCAGGTGCAGGCGAGAGTTCAGTGAGTCTCTTCTGCGCGTGGCGGTTGCCGCGAACGATTGTCTCTAGTGTGGGTCCCCGGTGCGTGGCACCGCAGGTTGCGTGTCGGGGGCCCTCGTGGCAAGTAAAGCGTTGGCGACGCTGTCTTGGGTGTGTTATTGTGTTTGTCATGTTATTGTGTGCTTGTCATGGAGTGTATGGTAATAGTGTGTAAGGATGTCCTAGCATATTGATAACGATCCATCTCTAGATACGGCGGTCGATATCGTCGTTCTAAAATTAGTCAAATAAATGTATGTTGTTTGGTTTGTACCGACCGCGTCTGCTGTGTTCGTTCACTCCAAGAGCGTGACGCTCGCTCGCCGTTTTGGGACCCCACAAAATGTGGACCTTCCGTTGCAAAAACAAGCCCGCCATCTGGTGCGAAATAACTAAGGTGACTGCTTCCTCAGATTATACCGGTGTGTGGTCCCATTGCGGTCTGCCTCACTGGGTGCGCGCCGTTGCTTGCGTGAAGTGCCACTGAGCGAGTGAAGCTGAGAAATCCTTGCTCGTGTTGCTAAGAGCGCCGTTGCGCTTCAGGCCAAGATCACCTCTCTTAAATGAAAAGTGGCAATGTTTCTGGTCGTATTGGGCCTTTTGCTTGGCCCTGGTTGATGCCAGACTCTGCTTTGCTTCACTGGGAGCTTGACAAAGCCTGTCCTGAAAAGTTGAAGCGTAAGCAGAACAGTCTGCTGGTTCTTCCTTGTCTCTCAGCTGGCATCACATGACACTGGTTACTGGATTTGCCAACTCCCTTTCCAAGTTAAGTAATGCGGGAGAGAAACCAGTAGAGGGACTCTCGGAGGTTCGAATTGCAAATGCGAGTTCACTCAAATGGTCTGCCCAGTCCTTTTGACTTTTTGCAAAGTCCGCCAACATTGGTTTGAGCGTACGATTGGTTCGCTCCGTCAAGTTGGACTGTGGATGGTAGGGCGAATTGGTGCAGTGATCGATTTCAAGGAAACAGCACGTAGCACCAAATAACCGAGCGACAAATACCATGCGTTGTCCGTGATCAATCTTTTCGAAAAGCCACACCTACAAAACACTTCCTGTAGCCTCCCTAGCATCTCTTGCGCTGTCACTTTTCGTAGCAGAAGGAACTCCACCCATTTGAAAAATGATCAACGACTACAATCACATGTATGAACCCCTGCTTACTCCTGGGTAACGGCCCCTTTAGATCGCAGGTCACATGCCATGAACGCTGTGGCGGTGCGGGCACGCCCTGTAAAGTTGTTTGCGCCTTGTGGTGCACGTGTCTCGCTCAAAGCCGCATTTCGGGTGACGACCGCTGGGCGATAGGTGGCGTTGTATTCGCGGTGAGCATCACTGTCACTGTCGTCATCATCATCATGGGGTAGCGCCGGCAGTGACCCCTGGCGGAAACGAGCCTTGGTGGCGGGCGAGAGTTAAGCGATTCTCTTCTGCGCGTGGCGGCTGTCGCGAACGGTTGTCGCTAGCGTGGGTCCTCGGCGCATGGCACCGCGGGCCTGCACACCGGGGGCCCACGTGGTAAGTCAAGCGTTGGCGCGCCGCCTTGGGTTTGTTAGTGTGTTTGTCATGTGTGTTTGTCGTGTTATTGTGTAATGATGTGATAGCGTGTTCACAACTGATGTATCGATTTGGCGGACGATATTGTCACGTTTCTTAAGACAAACTTGGTTTAATGGGTTCATTGAGTCGACTAGCCAAGCAGCAGCTCAGACAGATCGTCGTTGTCTTCTTTCTCTCCTGTGTCTCAACCAAGCATATCATGTGGCAATAGTCCCCCCTTTGAAAGCATCGACTCGATGCTCGTAAAGAAAAAAAAAAAAATGAAGGCATACACACGCAGATACAGAGAACTAAAAGAGGGAGAGTGCCAGTACTCGCAGCGCAAATGAAGAAATTTCGCCAATGCTTGCGCCAAGCGCAAAAAGAAAAGGCATAAAAACACAGAACACAAACAGCAGCAGCAGCACAATGTCACGGCTTGTCACAACACGTGAACCACAAGGGCTACTGTGTGAATTAGGGCTTCAGCCTAACGACATGCACGGTTTCGGGCCGAAGCTGTCGACGAGAGGACGCTGCGCCATCCGGAAATACCTCGTAGGTAAGATCTGTGACACGTCTAAGAACCTTGTACGGTCCAAAATAACGGCTTAGGAGTTTTTCGGATAAGCCTGGTCGCCGGACAGGGGTCCACACCCACACTCGGTCCCCAGGGTGGTAGGTGACGTTTCGATGGCGGAGGTTGTAACGTCGTGCGTCTTCATCTTGTTGGTGACTGGTGTTTATACGAGCTAGCTGACGAGCTTCTTCGGCGTATTGAGTGTATTGCTCGGCGTCTGGAGCGATTTCATTGCTTTGGTCACACGGAAGCATAGCATCGAGCATGGTTCGCACGTTGCGTCCGTAAACGAGTCGGAAAGGCGGAAATCGCGTTGTTTCTTGCGTTGCCGTATTGTATGCAAACGTGATGTAAGGAAGAATTTCGTCCCAGGTATTGTGTTGTACGTCAACGTACATTGACAGCATGTCCGCTATGGTCTTGTTAAGCCTCTCTGTCAGTCCATTCGATTGCGGGTGATAAGCCGTCGTTTTTCGATGACTTGTGCAGCTCAATTTAAAAATGTCCTCCATCATTCGTGCTGTAAATGACGTCCCTCTGTCCGTAATCACGCATGACGGGGCACCATGCCGTAGGACGATTTGGTGCACGAAGAACTGCGCGACTTCAGAGGATGTGCCCTGGGGTAATGCTTTTGTTTCAGCATAACGAGTAAGATAATCTGTCGCAACTATAATCCATTTGTTCCAGAGGACGACAAAGGGAAGGGTCCAAGAAGGTCCATTCCCACGAGGTCAAACGGTGTCTGTGGTGGTGCGATTGGCTGGAGCAGGCCTGCAGGTCTCACAGGCGGAGTTTTGCGACGCTGGCACTCACGGCAGCCTTTCACGTATCGATGTACACTAGTTGATAGTCGCGGCCAGTAATACTGTTGGCGTACTCTGGCGAGAGTTCGCGAATAGCCCAAATGTCCTGACGTGGGCTCGTCGTGGCACACAAGGGGGATCTCGTCCTGCATTTCGGTAGGAACAACGAGTAGGAAGGCTTTGTCACTACCACGGGCAATTTTCTTGTAAAGAGTGCCTCTTCTTAAACAAAAAGAGGACAGTTCGCGAGCAATGTGTCGAGGGACCTGAGAGTTCCGGCCTTCCAGGGAATCAATAGCTGGGCGTAATTCGTCGTCTGCCCGCTGTTTTGACATAAATTCGGAATCGCTGACTGCTCCGAGAAAGGCATATTCATCCTCGGAGCCCCTGACAGCGTGCCCCACAGGCGCTCGAGAAAGCGCGTCAGCATCTTCATGTTTGCGCCCTGACCTGTACACAATCGCAATATCAAACTCCTGCAAGCGCAAACTCCACCGTGCGAGACGGCCGGATGGATCTCTGAGATTTGCCAGCCAGCAGAGTGAGTTTTGGTCAGTCACCACTTTGAAGGGACGACCGTAGAGGTAAGGCCGAAACTTGGTCGTCGCCCACACGACTGCGAGGCATTCTTTTTCCGATGTAGAATAGTTGGTCTCGGCTCGAGAAAGAGTACGGCTGGCGTAAGCTATTACATGTTCAACGCCACCGTGTCGTTGTACAAGGACAGCGCCAAGTCCGACATTGCTGGCATCTGTATGAATTTCTGTAGCAGCGTCCTCATCAAAATGGGCAAGAACAGGGGCTGTCTGCATTCTCTGCCGTAGCTCTGTGAACGCTGCATCTTGTTCTGCGCTCCAAATAAAAGGCACGTCATCTCGGGTGAGTCGCGTAAGAGGTTCAGCTACCTTCGAGAAGTTGGCGATAAATCGGCGATAATACGCGCACAAGCCAAGGAAATGGCGTACTGCTCTTTTATCTGATGGAACAGGGAAGGCGGCGACAGCAGCAGTTTTGTCTGGATCAGGTCGCACTCCATCCGCACTAATGACATGTCCCAGAAATTTTAGTTCTTCATAGCCGAAATGGCATTTTTGAGGTTTCAGCGTGAGTTCAGCTGTGCGAATGGCTTCCAGAACCTTTCTCAGACGCTTCAGATGTTCTTCGAAGCTCTCGGAAAAGATGACCACATCATCGAGGTAGACAAGGCAGCCTTGCCACTTCAAGCCAGCGAGAACTGTGTCCATCATCCTCTGAAAAGTGGCTGGTGCAGAACAGAGGCCGAAGAGAAGAACTCGGAATTCGTAAAGTCTGTCTGGAGTCACAAACGCGGTTTTTTCTCGGTCTCGTTCATCCACTTCAATTTGCCAATAGCCACTCTTAGATCGATGGACGAAAAATACTTCGCGCGTCGTAATCTGTCGAGAGAGTCGTCGACCCGTGGAAGAGGGTAAACGTCTTTTTTCGTGACGCTATTAAGCTTCCTGTAGTCAATACAAAATCGCAGCGTACCGTCTTTTTTCTTCCCTAGAACGACTGGCGAGGACCAAGGGCTGTTGGATGGTTGAATAATCCCGTCATCGAGCATCTCTTTTACTTGTGTCTGAATAGCCGCACATTCTTTGGAAGGAACGCGATAAGGCTGCTGCCGAATGGGGCGGACGCCATCGTCGGTAATAATTCGATGCTTGGCGAGGTGTGTTTGACGGACTTTGGAAGAACAGGCAAAGTAAGACCGAAACTCCCTTAAGGGGAGATGCTACTCGAAAAAGGTTTTTTTTTATTTCATAACCCAGCTCCTTGAAATTTTAGGTGTTAGTAAAGCTTGCAGTGCTGATTTCATAACTGCAATTACTTTTTTGATAGCTATAGTAGTTCCGGAGTTACTACAACTTTGATATCAAAATATAGTGTTTTTTGTGCACATAATAAAGCTTACTAAAAATTTTCACACAGAATTGCAAAACGGCTCATTCTGCTGCACTTGAGCAGTACAATACAGAAAAGTACCTCAAACAGAAAATTTATTTGCTACATTTAAAAAAAAAATTAAAAGTACTAAATGCATATTTTACATCTCTCTATCAGTGTATCAAGTTGTGTAACAAAAAATCTGTGATGTATAATGCAACCTAAAGTAGATACTTGTATTTTAGAGTGACTGATTGAGCTCTGTGCAAAATTTCATCAAGATAGGACTATTTTATGCCTAAAAAAGATTGTGCACAAGATGAGAGAATTACCTCAAAATGGAAATCGAGAAAAATGCATTTGAAAGTTGTAAATATGTTTACTCATGATTACACAGTGCGATTTGCACAAAACTTGGTGATATCATAGAAGGGACACAGCTAGAGCACCTAAAATTGTCCTGCTCCGTATGTGGATCCTTCTCGCCGCTTGAGAAGGGAGTCATCAAGGCGCGCTTTCTTTGCCACGTTCCGCCGATGGGCCCTTGCCTCGGCTGTTTCACAGGCAGACATTCTTTCGATTCTCCTCTGGTCGCGGGATTGGCCCAGGGTGATCAGTTGATCTGGTGGGACTACACCAAGCTCCTCTAGCAGTGTTCAAAGCTTGAATGTCCTTTATTGAACCACAACACGGCCATAGCAGCTGCAGTTTCCACTGTTGTCCGGGAGGCGAACTTAGTCTTCGGACACAACAACCAGATTTTGCTGTTCAAAGATTCTGCAGCGTTTTGGGTCTTCCCTTGGATACAACGCACCAGCAACTTTTCATCTGTGAGCCGCTTGTAAATGGGAAGCACAGCCAATCCTTGAGCCTTGGTCAAGATTGGTGTGTGGTCGGGTGGGGCCTCCCCAAGCGCTTCGGCTCGCCTATGCTTGCACCAGAAAGTCGCCCCTTCTGGACAGTATCGGTGGCTGCCTGCTGTGTTGCTCGATGATGAATGGAAATATGAAGCCCAGATGGCACGATGCATTTTCAGAATATCACCTCTGTTGTTTGTGATTGCAATACGGTAATAGTTCTGCAGCTTCTGAATTGTGCCATCTGTCAGCTTTTCCCCTCGTGGAAGTCGTGTTGGCAGTTTCCGAAGTGCAGTGCCTAGACGCTTGGCCACATGGTTTGTGCACTCCTCCTTGTCTACAACAGCTTCACCATATACCTTGGCCTCAGCGACAGCGGTATAAGCTTTGCTGTCCCCATCACTGAGGAACTTGGTGAAGCGCAATGGTGTTGTGTATGAGGATGTCCTGCCCCATATGCACAAAGCTGCCTCAGTCTCCATGGCATGAGAGGAGCACTCTGTATTTTTTTCGCAGACAGGTGTGTGGAATGCTTGCCATATTTCTTCCTCATCACCCAAGTCCTGGTGCCGGCTACAGGCAAGGCAGTAATTCGATAGCACTTGAAAATCTAGGCACAAACCAGTGTCCACAGACACAGCAGTGCCGATGCCATTGTGGCTCTTGTGCCCTCTTTTTTGCCATGTGCCATCATACATGACAGCAACATCAGCCCCATCCACTTTCTCTTTAGTTATCATCCGCGCTTTCGCCAGGTTTTCTTGCACAGCTTTGGTAGCTGCAGCATGAACTTTTTTGCCGATTGCAATAAAAGTCTTATGATGCATAGGTATTGGCAGTCCAAGAATCGCGCAAAAACGCGACAGCTGTTCATGCCCAATGCCTATTGCACGCGCAGCCACAACTACCTTCACATTGACAGCGAAGCTGTTGCGCGAGCTGCCGCTTCGATAGCTCCAGTCATCACCGGCATCGGTGGGCTGTCTTTCCGGCAGAACACGCCGCGAACTACGCGCGGCAGAAACCACTGACTCAGGACACTCACTGTTATCACAGTGCAGCTCGAGGAACGAAGAGAGGCCCTTACGTTTACTTGCGGTGTCGCGAACGACGAGTCCAGCGGTGTGGCATGTTGGACAAACAGCACGGCTTATCATCGATGTCAGTGCGCCGATGTCACAAAATACCCCGCTCACAGAGCCACAAACACTCTTCGTTCTTTCGCTTTCGAACTGTTCAATCTTTTTTTCTGATGCGCTGATGAACTTGATCGCGGCGTCGTTTTCCTCAAAGTTCCCGCAAGCCGCCGTATCCCCGCTGCCTTGATTAGGCCTAGTGGCCCGCGGCTCGCATTCTTCTACCGCTGCTTTGCGCTTCGGTTTACGTCGACGCCCTTGGTACTTGTTCTTGCTTGCAAACTTTCGTGCTCGGAAGTCTCGCTTCTTCGAGTTATCCATGGTGAACTCGGAAAAACATAGAAATGCACGGCAAGTGCCGATCGTCGCAAGCGCTCAGCGCGCGAGGCCGATCAGATGTAGCCAATGGCGGCCTCGGTAGCGTACCATGTGACCGGTAGAGATGCGCGAAGCGGCTGCAGCTTGGCTGTATACCGACTTGGAAACGACTGTTTTGTGAAATTTCTCACTAAAATACGAAACTAGGGGGACGCCTGTACACTAGAAGGAGCCTTGATCTACACCACCGAACAAACCCTGATGGCGGACGTCATCATGTTGCCGAGTGGCGGATTTTCAAAAATAGCCGTCGGATGCGTGAATTGGCGACTTCGGCAGCTACCTTCACTAGCGCAGATCGACTTTTTACCACTTTCTTGTTTGAATTCAGCTATGACCTTTGGGGAAATGATAGTTGAATGATCAAAAGTGATTTTAGAAGCAATATCTCAAAAGTGGAAATTTTCGCAAAAAACGCGATTTTCCGACCCGCATCTCCCCTTAAAAGGTCATGAAGTGCAGCCTTTCTTTTGTCTGACAGCGTCGAATTAATGTCGATATGGTCTAGAAATTCTTCATCCTCATGCGTTTCCTCGGACGGGTAGCACTCCGTGACGTCGGCAACAGGGTCTTCATAGGCTACGGTGGTTCCGCGGAAAAGATGCCGGTGCTCGTAGTTGAAGTTCGTAACTAGTATTTGCGACTGTCCGTTACGGACACGCACAACACTTCGGGCGGCACATACACCTTGGAGTAGCAGAAGTGATAGGTTGCTTTCAGCCACCACGTCACCGTCCCGGAGGTCTTCACAAATGACTTCAATGGGAACAGTCGCTCGAGGCGGCAGCGTCACACTGTCGTCAGCAACACGCAGCGCAGGTCTACGGCAGTTATCAGCGTCTCGATCTGTTGCGCCTTGAGTCGGGAATGTCACAATACGCTCACGAAGATTTATAATGGCACCGTATTCCCGAAGGAAGTCCGTGCCGATAATCAGCTGGCGTGAACAGTCGCGCAGAATGAGGCAGCTGAGCACAAACGTTGACGCACGAATTTTCACTCTTGCCGTACAGCGACCCAGTGGTGTTACAACGTGTCCTCCAGCAGTTCGAATTCACGTTTCATTCGACGGCGTAATCACTTTCCTGAGATCTTTTGCTAGCCTCCCGCTGATAATCGAATAGTCTGCACCAGTGTCTATCAATGCATTGACCTGAAAACCGTCAATCAGCACAGGTATGTCAAGTGACATGCGGTCACAGGGTTCAGATGTGGATTTCGGCGTTTCCTCGCTACTGCGATTATTCTCCGATTGAATGTCTTCCGTGTTGCGCACAAGCGTCGATGGGAGGTCTTCCGCACTTTGAGTCCCAGCGACCTTGCGTCCGAAGGCCGCTGCCTTCAGTTTTCCCGACGAGGGCTTGGAGAGCGTTCCCGTGCCGTCACCTCGAAACGTAACCCAGTGGCTGCGGGTCTCCTCGGAGATGGCGACCGCGATTGCCGTCGTGTAAAGGGTGCACGCTGTTGCGCGAGATACTCTTCGATATCCCTCGGCCTTTGACCAATTTGGGGACGAGGTGAATTGACAGAAAATTTACGCAAGCCAAGTTGCCGGTATGGGCATTCGCGGTAAATGTGACCAGCCTCACCGCAATGATAGCAGAGGGGTCGTCTGTCCGGCGTACGCCAGAGATCAGACTTGCGCGTCGGTGCACGGCAATCATCAATGTCCAAACCAGCGTGCGCCGACTGAATCGTGACTGACGGCATCATTGTTTGGATCGGGACGTATGGCACTGTCTGAAGCGGAACGTGCGGCACTGTCTTGATCGAGACGTGTGGCACTGTCTGGATCGGGACGTGCGGCACTGGCTGGGTCGGGACGTGCGGCACTGGCTGGGTCGGGACTCCTTGACCAGAACGAGGCGTGGCAGATTGCAAGGCTTCCGCGTACGTATGACGGCGACTGTCAGTAGACACAGGAGCCGTTTCCGGATCAACCGACATCGGCGGAAAACGATGAGTGTGCAACACCTGTTGGACCTCGTCACGGATGACACTGGTGATAGAACCAACATCGATTTGCCTTGTCCCGTACATCTTTTCCATTTCTTCCCGGACGACAGATCGGATAATCTCGCGAATTCATTCGGGGCTTTTGCTCCCAGGGGTGGTGAAAATTTCGGGAGTTGAGGCAGCATTCACTTGACGGTCAAACAGGGCAGACCGTTGGTGCAGTACTTGCTCCATTGTTGCCGCTTCAGTAAGGAACTCGGCAACACTCTTGGGGGGACTACGCACCAAACCAGCAAAAAGTTGTTGCTTCACACCACGCATGAGGTGGCGCAACTTTTTTTCTTCTGCCATAGCAGGATCCGCTCGCTTGATAAGCCGTGTCATGTCCTCAACGTACATCGAGACGGTCTCGTTTGGCATCTGGATGCGTGATTGTAGTGCACGCTCCGCCCGTTCGCGGCGGTCGGGACTCCTGTAGGTCTCCGGAAGGGGACGCTGGAACTCGCGCCAAGATGTCAGAACATCATCCCTGTTCAAAAACCACGTCTTGGCACCGTCCTTTAAGCAAGTGTACACGTTCCGGAGCTTCGCGGCATCATCTCAGTAATTTATCGCTGCGACACGTTCGAACTCACTCAGCCAGTCGTCAACATCTTCATGCTGCTCTCCATGAAAGGGGCTAGGCATGAGCGGGTTCTGGACAGTGCAGTAGATTGGCGTGGAAGGTGTCGGAGCTTGCACGGGATCTTGTGTCGAAGTCATAGTAGCTGCGTCAGTGGTTGGTGTCTCAGGTGGTAGGCCTCGTTGGCGGCGGCTTACTGTGTGAACAGGAGTGTCCACGGGTGCAAGGCTTGTGCTCCGGCTGCTGGGTGGGGTCTTGGGCATCGGGTGGATCATGAGACGGTGTACCCAGCACTTCCACCAGTCTTGTTACGTTTCTTAAGACAAACTTGGTTTAATGGGTTCGTTGAGTCGACTAGCCAAGCAGCAGCTCAGACAGATCGTCGTTGTCTTCTTTCACTCCTGGATCTCAACCAAGCATATCATGTGGCAATAACGTCGTCTAAATTAGTTAAATAAATGTATATATGTTGTTTTGGTTTGTACCGACCGTGTCTACTGAGTCCATTCTCTCCAAAAGCGTGGCCGAAGCCTCGCTCGCCAATTCGAGACCCCACACTGGCTGCCCAATGTGGAGCTCTTGGAGTATCGGACGACAGTTTTTGCGGTTCGGTACAAGCTTTTGTTAGAGCCGGGGTAGAGTAGGCTTAGGGGGACTTCTTTTCTAGCGTCGGTGGTGTGCTTTGTTGAGAGCGAGGAGATTGGTTTTGTGATGTGTTTGAACTTGTAGGCAGGTTGAGTTTTTATTTTTTTTTGTTCTCAAGTGTTGTTCTTGTTTGTGTTTGTCGTGTTAATGTGTACCGATGTCCTAGCTTGTTCATTACTGATGTATTGATTCGGCGGTCGATATCATCGTTTAACTTAGTTAAATAAATGTATGTATGTGTTTGTTTGCCTCGACAGCGTCTACTGTGTCCGTTCACTCCAAGAGCAGAGCGTGGCACTCGCCTCGTTGAGACCCCACAATGCTCACTAACAATCGATTTTATCAAGCCGGGCAGCTTGCCACTCGTTCATTTCACTGCTTGACAGAGCTGGTAGGAACGGCAATAGGTAAAAATGTCATGCTTCATGCCAAGCCAATTCATAACCTTGCTCAGTTTTGTAAAAACTTTGGAAGCACTCAGGTGACAGGTCATGGGCTCGTGGTGAGAGACTAGCATTAGTGCACCTCTCTGACTTTTGGGGATAACCACCTTAAACGGGTCCACTGACTCCTCATCGGTGGCTATGTATTTTAGCAGGAGTCCATCATGGTCCAGCAAGGATGTATCCGCAGGGTACCCAGCACCACACGCCGGTTCCCGTCCCCCTATGCCCGCCGCACTACCAGCAGCATCTCGAGGCTCTGTCTCCCTGAGACCGTCGCTCAACTCGTGGCAAAACGGATCATCTCGCTAGGCCTTCAGTAACTCTAGTCTGCTGAGAATGATTCCCATTCTCCCAAAGGTGGGACTGGTATCGTTCCCACTCAGGACAGCTACCATCGCATCCGCTCATGTTAGCGTCATGGGTTCGCTTCCCGTTTGCTCCTCCTCTCGCAGGCCTCGCGGCGTGCTGCTTGCTTGGCCCACGGTAACTGTGTGCTCATCAGTTCTCTCACCCTTTTTTCCACCCGGCGGCACTGCTGCTGTTTCGTCCATGTCGCTCGCTTGCGCAAAGGCACCGCTTCCGGTTGTCGCACCGGGATCCAGGCTTCCCGTAGGCACTGGGGCACGAAATAGCGCGTCAGCTACCACGTTAGTGATCCCCTTCCGATACTGCGCTGAAAAGTCATAATGCTGCATTAGGAGAGCCCAGTGCGCTAGCCAGCCTGCAGCATCACGGAGCCGCATCAGCCAGTTAAGCACACTGTGATCTCTTGGCACTGTAAACTTGGTCCCACCACTCAGTGGTCATCGTGAGAGTGCGCAGCATAGCCGCGAGGAACCTTTTTTCCGACCGGCGTGTCAAAGCTCACCATTGCCACGTGCGACGTGCTCGCGGTCTCCCCTTTATTTTGAACGTCCACATGCGGGAGCCTTTGCTCCCCGCGACCCGGGAACAGACGGTGTACTCTTGTTCGGGGTTGCTGCCAGAGGCAATAAAGTATAGTGCTGTTAATCGAACACTGTCTGTTTTGCCGCACAGCGCTGACCGCTTTGTTAGTTGAGCGTGCACGGAGCGGTGTGCTACATGTGAGTAGGTGACAAAAACGCAGCCCTGTGGCTCGTTAAGCCTGAACCCACAATGATCTTCCACTACGGGAAGCAGCGAGGTCACCACACTGGCGCCCAATGTGGAACCTAGTCGCGAGAGTTAGGGCAAACATAGTACGCGTAGGCCTTCGGCAAGTGTGGCTTGACGTGGTTCGACCGCTTCAAGTACTAGGCACTGCTGTTTGGCTTAGATTATGGTACCGAGCCCTAGAGTATGGTACCGAGCCCTGCTGCTGTGGTCTAGTGGCTAAAGTACTCGGCTGCTGACCCAAAGGTCGTGGGCTCGAATCCTGGCTGCGGTGGCTGCATTTACAGTGGAGGCGGAAATGTTGTAGGCCCGTGTGCTCAGATTTGGGTGCACGTTAAAAGAACCCCAGGTGGTCGAAATTACCGAAACCCTCATCTACGGCGTCTCTCATAATCTTGTGGTGGTTTTAGGACGTTAAACCCCACTTATCAATCAATCAATTAGAGTATGGTACTCAAGCTAACACTCAGGTAAACACGCCGGCCGGGCATGCCTAGGCACCGAGGCAGGCTACCCTCCAATGATTCTCAAAGGGGACGCAGATGAAGGAAAACCACATGCTTACTGGGCGCCAGCCAATGGATGAGAGAGGCCCTTTCAGGCCCGCACGTGACCCGGCCTCGCTAATTCTCTTACCCCCTGAGGACACGAGCCGCGCCCGCACGTGGCACAATCTATCGATACGCACTGTTACCAGAGCACGAGAAAGGAAAAGGAGGGGCTGTTCGGCGGAATACCCGCGAAATGGTTGCAGGCACGCCTCAGATCTTCAAAACTTCTAGTTAGTTTTAAAAATTGCTCACTAGATGGCATTGTGTGTATGTCCTATGAAATAATATCACTAGATGGCGCTAGGGATTTTTGTGTAGTTGACGATTAAAAAGAACAAACGAATGCTTGACCCCGCTCATGAGCATTCACTCCGAGAATATGCTGTACTTTGATTTTATGTGAAGATGTCAGTGGCAGAAAGCTCATATATAAAAAGTTAGTTTTCAAGTGAGGCTGTATCGCCTTCATTTTAAAGCATGTCTGTTTTGGAAAATAAACTGGCTTAGAAAAAGTGAGGCTGCGATGCTATTTCCATTGATGTACTGTGCAGGATCGATGAAATGCAACCTCTACCTTCTTTGCAGCCCTAGTGGAAGATTGGGCAAGTAAGGCTCGACCTGATATTCTTCGCTTTGTGCCTTATACGTGGCACCTGAACATCGTGCTTACTGAATTTGAGCTCATCACACTGGCCAACGAGTACAACTGGGTTGACTGTGCTCACCAGGAAAATGGTAAGCCCCTTCTTGTGTGGTGCATTTGGCCAGGGTTTCATAGTGCTCCTCCCCACAGCTACAGCTACTGTGTGGAGTATAAAAACTGAAGCATCTGTTGTGTCGTGCCAACACCTGGTGCTGTGTAATTACACTAGCGCATGTGTTACCCTACAGTGCCGCAGGATAAAGCCACATCGCCACCACTGCATGCCTTTTTGAATTCTTGTGACCAATCAGGCCTGACCGTGTACATCATGTCATCAGTGTCATGCCCCTCTGTATCAGCCAATTACCTCTCTTTTCTTCTCCTTTAATTAAATAGGGTGTAATAAATGCCCTGGGGATAGCTAAACTCTCTCCATTCTTGCCTTGAAGTCGCTTCTCTGCTCATTCTGTGCATCATTTCGTCACTAAGCCTCTCCATCGACCAGCTTCTGGCTATGACGCTCACATTGCTAAGACCTCTTGAATTAGAAAGTAGCGACACTCTTCTCTACCTTGATGCCTTCATCCTCTATATCCTCTCCCAACAGACAATGCCTCTGCTGTATCCTCTCCCAAACAACCTCTGTGCGAGTGCCAACCATAGTGGCAACTGGCCCACATGCATCCCTGTTTGGGGATAGTGCCATGGAATAATGGAAACACTAAAAAAAAAATTACATGCAAGATATTACAAGAATGGATAAAAAATCGGGTATAGTTAAATGAGAAGACCCATCACCAACTGGCAACTCTCAGTCGCCACCAACAACCTGAGTAACTGAGGTCAACGGGGCATAAATTGGGACCCACCGTCTTAGCTTTCCTCGATGATGAATAACAAAATATTCCCATGTATCAGTCTCTGCCATTCGGGGGCCTTCTTAAGGGGACGAAAATGTGGGGGAGCATGTGTACCAAGCCACCCTTCCCTTTAACGGCAGCGCGACAGCCTAGTAGCGAGGACATGTCTGTTCCTTCGCGACACAATCTATAAAGCCTCTTGCAAAGGGATTGAAAACCCCATGGCCAGCCCTTGGGATTCTCTTTCAGGAACTGCAGAAGGGGTTTTTCCTCCCTCAGCAAATGAACTAATTCTCGTCAAGAAGAGGAAAACCAGGACAGTAGATAAAACTAGCGTGCCGACGGCCGGATGGGCTCTCTTGCACCAGGCATGCACAGAATGAACGAACCCGAACACCCCTGCGAGCCAAGGACGACAACGACCAAGATGTAAGCGTCTACCCTTTCTGTTATCTGCCTACAGCGGAAGTTCCTTGTGGGAATCGAGGCTAGCCCGCTGCATTTGCGTGGGCTTTGTCGCCTTTTCTGCCATTCTTATGTCCCGACATGACTCCCCTGCTCCGCTGTCTGTCATGCTGGGAGAGCAAGAAATGACGTTTAACCCCTCTCACCCGGTAGCAGATGTCGACGGCGTCGGGCGTAGAATCTATCGAAAGGTTTTGCACGCATGCGTCGGGAGTGGGTCAGACCTCTCCGGGGACGACAGGGGGGTAAGTACACTTTTCTTTTCCGTCCGTCAGCTCCCTTTGGGGCTCGTTCCGACTTCGCCAACAGCGCCTTGCGTCCGCGGTGAACGCTTACTTTCTGTCGCCCCCCTCCCCCCTTTCGAACGCTAGGCCGAAGAGTGGTGCGGGTTCCTGGTGCGTGGCCAGGCTACACCGGCTTGAATCTCTCCGAAGCCAATGGGAGCGTCTTTTCCCTCGTTCAAGCAACCAGGCTTTGGTCCCGGTGTCTTCGTGAATCATTTTTACCATAGAGACGGGCTCGTGGCACCCTGTGTAGTACTTTTCGCCCGTGGCGCGGATAAGCCCATTTGCTTTCCCGCAGCGTCTTTGCAATGGGCTGTATTGTGTTTTGGTGTTGCCACAGACAACAAAGTGTTGCGACTTTGAGCAGTACTGTGTTCTCGCCATAGCGACCGTTAACGCGTGCCCTGCTGCTCGCTAAGACCGGACCCACGCTAGTGGCCGTACTCCTTCGGGATACGTGTCACTACACTGGCGCCCAACGCAGTATCAAAAAGCTCTAAGCTTTTGACTGCTCTTAGCGAGTCAGTTCACCTGCGCGATTTGGGCTCGTCGCAACATGCCTGCTTAGTAGCATGCCAGGTTGCACAAAGAGGCCATCGCCTCTATCGACGGGCCCCCTTCGGCACCCGTCCCTGTCATCACCCCCTTTTGTGGTGAACACATAACCAGCGTGGTAGCTGACGCGCTATCTTGTGCCCCCTGTTGTCTGCCGAGAACCTGGATTCTGGTGCGAGGGCCGCTCGTGCTGCCTTAGCACATGTAAGCGTGGGGGGCGAAACAGCGGCGGAAAAAGGGAGTCCCCATGAAGATGACCTTAGCTTGTCCAGGTAAGCAGCACACTGCATAGCGGCCGAGCAGGGGAACTTTGCGAAGGCCACTGTGCCGAGAGCGAACCCGTGATGCCGTGCACGCGGCGGTTGCTCCGGTTCTGAGTGGGTGCGATACCAGGCTCCCCCTTTGGGAGAATGGGAATCGCTTTCGGCAGCGATGAGTTACTGAAGGCTCAGCAAAGTGATTCGTTTTGTCTCTAAGGGACGGAGCGGCGTATACACTGCTTGCTCTGCAGCGGGCGCTCATAAACTGTCTCGAAGAGCCGGAGCGCCATTACGCTGCTTGTTCTTCGGCGGGTGCGATTAGGGGGCTGAAACAGCGTGTGTCACTGGGTCCCCTGCGGATCCATTTTGCTGGACCATGACGGGGCTCCTGCTGAACTATATAGCCACTGACGACGAGTTCATCGATCCGTTTAAGGTGGCTATGCCCAAAAAAGTCTGAGAGCCGCACTGTTGCGATCCTCTCACGACGAACTCCTGGCCGGTCACCTGAGTGGCTCGAAAGTTTTTGCAAACTAAGCAACGTTGTGACCTGGCCCGGCACGAAGCATGACATTTATCGCTATGCTGTGCCTGTCACGTCTGACAAACGGTGGAACCAAGGGTTGGCAAGCCGCCCGGTCTTATGAACTGATTGTCAGTGAGCGTCTGAGGCGCTTACTAGCTGAAACATCTCTTTTGGGAAAACTCAGTCGTGCCCACATCGCAGAACTAAAGCTCTTTGTCACGGTCTGACGAGCTTGTGCCAGCGCCCTGCGGAACTATGCGCAAGCAACGGGCACACCCGGAATGGCGGACCGCATTCGGACCCCACACCGGTATAATCTGAAGAAGCGGTCACCTTTGTGATTTCGCGCCGGATGGCGGACTTCTTTGCAACCGAAAGCCCTCAGTTTACTGTCTAGCCTCAGTATAGGTTTGCTTCTTTACGGCCGTTTCTTGTAAAGAAGTTGACCCCGCCCAGTTTGCTGCCAGCGTTTCTTTTTTGAGTGTTCATGAGTATTTTATGTTTTTATGTTTCTTTTTTGTAATAATTTGTGTATTTGTATTTTGTTTTTATTTTTTTGCTAGAGATTGAGCGTAATTTTTCTCTGTTTTACTTTTTTTGTCTTTATTTCGTCTACCACGAAAGGAGTTGTGATTTTGAGTACCGGTGCTTACGCGTGGAGAGTGGGACGAAGGACGCCTTGTGCCTTTTTTCGCGCAGCCGTCGGCGGTGTGTGTGTGCATGCTTCTGTGTGTGTGTAAGTGCGTGCCCGTGAAGTGTGCGCCTCGTAGCTTCGTCCCATTGATGTGGACACTAGAGGTGCTCGACGCCCTGACCCTGTGCCGTCAGACAGTTCGGCCGTGCCCTGCTCTCGGTCGTCGCTGAGAAGCCCTGCTGCCTTTTCCACCATGGCTCCTGCGCGAAGCCAGCTGACAGCAGCTATATGCTGCCGGCCTCGCAGCCAATTCCGGTGTGGCCTTAATCCCTGGCAAGGCTCGGCTTTCCAGCGAAGTTCTCCCGTCTCCATCGAGAAATGCAGGACCTCCAAACCACAACTGAAACGGTGTTCGTCGGACACGCTGACCAATTATCAAGAGCAGCAACAAGCCATCAGAGAGCCCGTGCCTCTTACCTCGCACTCGGGCATCGCACCCAGCGGACATTGTCACGCTGTTTCGCCCCCCCGCGCAGTGGACGCTATCCCTCCCAAGCACCACGAACACTACTCCTACTTTCCTGTGCTCCCTTTCGCAAACATGTTATAGTGTCAAATACTCATTTTCTAATTAAGTTTTTTTCTCCTTTGTCATCATTATTTAGCAGCATTTACAGGGCGGGACTGCTGGAGATGTGCTTGTGTCACCCTGTGTAGTACTTTTCCCCCGTGGCATGGATAAGCCCATTTGCTTTCCTGCAGCGCCTTTGCAATGGGCTGTACTGTGTTTTAGTGTTACCACAGACAATAAAGTGTTGCGGCCTTGAGCAGCACTGTGTTCTCGCCATGGCGACGGTTAACGCGTGCCCTGCGGCTTGCTAAGACTGGACCCAGGCTAGTGGCCGTACTTCTTCGGAATACGTGTCACTACACCCTCTACGCGACATTCACATGTTATTGCTACCAAAGCAATAAAGTGTTGTTTGTTGACCTAGCCTGTTGCCTTATTTGCCCGAACCCGTGTAGTTGCGATGACTTCAGCTACGGAAAGGAGGCTATAATCATGCACGGTACGACTGTGTGCGCTGGAACATTAGCTAGGCTTCTACGTCAGCCGTACATGAGATGAACCCCCTCCATCTGGTGCCCAACGGGGGGCTGGTGTAGGGGTTTGTCTCATGTACGGCTGACCCAGAAGCCTAGCTAATGTTCCAGCTGCACACAGTCGTACTGTGCATGATTAACGTCCCCTTTGCGTAGCTTGAGTTCTCATTGGTACGATGAGTTCGGGCAAAAAAGGCAACAAGTTAGGTCAACAAAACAACACTTTATTGCTATGTTAGCAATAACGCGTAAATGTTGCATAGAGGGACTGTCCGCTTTAAGAAGATAACAAAGGGATTATGCTTACGCCTTTCGACGTCAAATGCTTTGGCTCGCAGGGAAATTCGGGTGTTGTCCTCCCTGTGTGGTAGCTGGCGCAAGAGAGTGCATCGAGCTGTGGGAACGCTCGTTCTGACCAACCTCCCGGTTTTCGTCTCCCCTCGTTTGCCTCCCTTGCTGAGGGAGTGTTTCTTTAATGATTTGTTGTTGAAAACATCGAATGCCCGAATACGCAAGAGTATAGATCTCGTTTAATAATGAAGTAATAAATGGAGAAGAAATCAGTGAATCGGGCAAGATGTTTTATTCATTAATTACTCATGCAAAATGGCAATACTTACATGCGTCTATTTGCAACAAGAATGTTCAATAATTATACTATGCACGTGTCTAAAATGTGGATTCAGTAATCATTTGAATCATTTGAAAAAGCCAGCCTCATCAATGTTAAACTTGTTATGAACAATATAAAAAAGGTATTTTAACCTTTCCACTGCTGAACTAAATTCTGAAGTAGCAAGATCTGCATTTTGGCACAATTTAGTAGGGGAGTGACAGTAACAATACACTTATACCTCACTATAACATAGTTGCATCTTACATGAAATAAGTCTGTTACAGCTGAAAATTTGTTATAAAAATATATTCTTTACACAAAATCTATTGCGAGACTATTCTTCATCTATTTGTTGTAACTAATTTTTTATATCTGGGTTCGCTATATCAAGATTGAAGTGAACTTCTCAAAGATTAAGCTAGCTGTGCGACATTTGACTCAATCCTGTTTTTATCGATTCTTGCTATGTGAGATTCCCATACTATGCATTTGGCATAGTCTATAATGGGTCTTATTAAGGTTGTACATGCTAAGGTTTTAATTTGAGCAGTTCTACTACATAGCTTGGATCTTAGACTGAGATTCTTAATAGCGTTCATCTGTACCTGTGAGTACGTTTCGTGTGTTATTTGTGCGCGAGAAACGCGGGGCACGTATCGATCTGGTTGCTATTCCATACCTGGAAGCTCTCCTGCTCTGCCCGCGAGACTCCCAAATTTCAACCGCTTTGTACGATTGTACGACTGAGAATAAATTCTCCCAGAAGTGCCTGTGTGTTTGTCCCAAAGTTGGCTCCAGTTTGGCAACCTACCACCAATGCACCAGTGCGGAGTGCCAATTGTCATCGTCATCATTGAAGAGCTCGAATGTGCCTAGTCATCCGAGCGGAGCAGTCGCGAAAGCGAGCGAGCCTGCCAGTACTTCTCCAAGTATGTGAATGCAGCGTTGCCGCTCTATCGGCTGTGAGGCGCATGGCAGGTGTGGCAGTGCTAGCGTCAGATTCTGCTGTGTTTTCCACTCTGATGTCCCTGAGTGATAGCACTGACACCGCTCACACACCGACTTGCGGTTATTTCTTTGAGCATGTGCTTGTGTCCTTGTGTCGCTAGCGCTGTTAGAATGGCTAGTGCTGTGTCGCATTCCTGTCAGCCATGGCACTCAGTAAAGAGCAAAAAAAAAAAAAAAAGTCTTCAGGTGATCTTGAAGCAGTATACGGCAGAGTTCAGTTGTGTTATCGCCTCGCGGAAAGGTGAGCACCATGCATTCTACACCATCTGTAAGTGCGACATCAGTATATCTCACGGCGGCAGGACTGACGTGGTTGCGCACGTTTCGTCGAAAAAGCACACCAACAAAGTTCAGTGCCAGGAGAAACAGCATCGAATGCAATAATTTTTCAGTAAGCAAGCTGGCGTTGATGAAGTGATACGTGTGGAATGTTTGTTTACCGCTTATCTGCTTGAGCACAGCATTCCGTTGAGTGTCTCCGACCACGTGGGACCCTTGCTGCGAAAGATGTTTCCAAAATGTGATGTTGCTAAGCGCTGCGGCAGTGCTAGAACAAAGACGACAATGATTGTCAGCGAAATGGCAGGCCATGCACAAGAGTGTGTGGTGAGTGCCTTGAAAATACCAGTTTTTGCGGTTGCCACTGACGGCTTGAACGACGGCCAGGCACAGCTGTACCCGATCGCGGCTACCTCCTTTGCGAAAGAATCGCGCCTTATCGGGAGCAGATTGATTACTTTAAGCAACCTGTAAGGCCCTTCAATTGGGCGCAACATCGCCAAGTTAGTTATGGACAGCTTCGCATCATTAAATGTGCCATTGTTTTATTGCATAGCCTTTTGCTCTGACAATGCCAACGTGATAATGGGCAAGAAGAACTGCTTAGCGGCAGCGCTAACCAGGGCCCGTGAAAGAATTGTAAAAATTGAATGCCTTTGCCATTTAATAAACATAGTGGCTGAAAAGGCAGCTTCCTGTCTCCCAGTGAAGGTAGACGAAGTCCTTGTGGACATGTTTTATTATTTAGAAAGAAATGCTAAAAGAAAACATTTGCTTAAAGAGTTCGAACAGCACAATAAGGAGTTTTGCAAGATGCTAAAGCACATTCCAACCAGATGTCTCGCTGGGAAAATGCCTGGAAAGGCTCCTATATCAATGGGCACCGCTCTTGAGTATTTTTCTTCAAGAAGTGAATAGAGATGCCACTACAGGTCCCCAATTTCTGCCCTACTACGACATTCCCGAAATGCCAGCACAAACTGAAGACATTGAGCAGCACCAGTGCAGACAAAAGAGAAAGAAGTATGTTGAATCAACACCTGTGCTTGTGAAAAAAAGTTAAAGCTACTAATGTGTGCAAGACTGGATCAACTTGCATAGCACGTGAGGAATGACTTTTCATGTTCTTGAGCTCGGAGCTTAGTAAAGTTTGCTGTCTGTTTTCAAATAACGTTATTCCTGCTTTTGAGACAGCCAACTGCCGCCTGCAAGAACAGGCACCCCTAATACATAAGCTGCAGCCTATACTTATAAATCTTCTTAACGACATCCTTTCATGGTTTGTGAAGCCAGCACTGCTAAAGCAGCTCAAGGACATCTGTTTGATGGACTAACATAGCAGAAATGTACAAAATAATCACCAAGACTTGGTAATTGGACACTAAGCCAAGTGTGTTGTTAAAAAGCTCAAGCCAAGTGATAAAAAGGTATTTTTGAGGCTTTTAGAAGGTAGATGGTTGCTGCATGCCACTACATGCGCCTCAAATTTACTTTTGGAAATGAGGCTTTGATCAATGTACACGCTGCAGATATTGAAGCTATTGATAAATTGTCATTTAGGAATGTCCTTTTCTTTGTTGAGCGGTTTCCAGTGTTATTGCCACAGAAGGAGCAAGAGACCAGAGATCAAGCTATTAATGCACTGGAAATGAAATTTGTGAAGATGCAGTTTTTCAAAATTTCTACTAATATACTGGCAGAGGAACGGGCTGATGTGCAGTGGAGAACAATCTTGCTGCTGAAAGGCGAAGATGGACTTCTGAAATTCAGTCGCATTGCTTAATTGATGCTGGTAATCCTTTCATTACCACACAACAATGCTGAATGCGAGCAGAAGTTCAGCGAAGACTCGAACAGAGTTCTGCACTTCCATGTCAGACAAGACACTTAGGCAACTACGCATAGCTGCGATGACTCGAGCTACGACAAGGGACGTTAATCGAGCACGGTACAACTCTGTGCGGCTGAAAAATTAGCCAGGCTTCTGCGTCAGCATTACTTAGGGCGGACCCCGTTGAAGTTATGTGAGATTTCTAGACTAGGCATGAATATCAGACTGTATTTTTGGGTGGAATACTCTATGAAATGCTTTGAAAAAAAATCTAGAAAGATGAAATTCACCTGTTTACTGCTATTGATTGTTTCAGAAATATTATGGAACTAATTCTACAAGTTGCTTCATTATAGTCCTTTGCATAATCTATGCGGAGCCGAAGTGCAGGAGCTGGTGCATGGTTTGTGGCCGCTCCTGTGTACGATACCATCTATCGCCTTGTACCGTCACGCGAGCACAGGAGAAGGCAAGGGGTAGCAAGGAAGCAGTACGGTGAAAATGCCTGCGAAATGGGCGCGGGCGCGGCTCAGATCCCCACATCCTGCTCTCAATTCATCCTATACCTGTCTCCTCCCCGTCCTTCTGTTCTTTTTCTTCCTATATCTGTCTGCAAAGGCAGTCGGTCGTCACCAATGCATGCAAGACGTCGCACAATGGGCAACAGCTAGCCTCAGCACAGCCCTGCATCTGCCGCTAAAAATGAAAAAAAATGGAATTATAACAAAAAAATAAATACGCTTGAACTATACAATGGCATCACGAAAGATGGTAAGGCAAGTTAGTGCTCCCCTTTCAATACTGCAGTGCAGTCATAATGCTGTATTAGGAAAACCTAGCACGTAGCTTGCAGAATGACGGAGCTGCATTAGCCCGCTTAGCACGCTGCACTTTGCACTGCAATTTTCATCTCAATAAAGTAGACATCAAACTTCCACAGTGCAAACACAATTGTGAGACACTCCCACTGGGTCACAGAATAAGTCTTCTCGGAGTTTATGAATGAGTGACTGGCAAAGGCCAATCGCTGAAACAAGCCATCGAATTCCTTTTGGAGAACTGCTCTGAACTCAGATCCCTTGCACCAGTCTGGACCAGCAAGCCATCGTATTCCTGTTGGAGAACTGCTCTAAACTTGGATCCCTTGCACCAGTCTGGACCAGGAACAAAGTCAGGTCTGGGAGCTTGTGCGAATTAAGCACGCCTTTTTCTTTGGTGCCTCGTTCCCTTGCTAGCTGATGTGCTGGCCCCATGTTCTCCCAGGTCCGAGAATATGGCCACCATGGTTCTGCTGCCAACCCTTTTTGTCTGCTGCGAGCCATGCATCAGTCTTACCTGCATGAAGACATTTGTCCGAACATGCCCGAACAATGCCTTCTCCTCGCCTCATGCTAGCACACATCATGGTGCTTTGCCAATCTTCGCTGGCCACCCGTGCCAACCGCCTTTCGCGGGAGTTTTCTTATGCCCGGCACTCGCATGCTGTAAAAGATGCTTGCACGCTTGCAACATGGAAGCCACACTTTCCCTTTGTAGGTGACTTCTCATACATGTACTGTGATTGTTCCCTTTATGTGATAATCGCGGCAGCACCGCGGGATAGTGTACCCAGTTGGTCTTGCGAAGTTTCCCTACCGACCCGCAAGCCTGTGATTGTTGCCCTGGGCTGTATCTTGGGTTAACCTGTGTTTCTTGGCGACCTGTCTCGAGTGCCATCTCTGCACCGTGTCGAATAGTCGACGAACCCCGCCATAGCGTTTTTGTGTGCGATGGCAGTGGGGAACGTCCCATCCCTTCCCTGTCGTGTCGTAAAGTAAGCTGCTTGAGCTGCACTGTCTTCGCAATGGCACTAGACAGACGACAAAACAACTCTTGCTTCTCAGGTTCCCATGGCCCCTATTCTGACGTACCGAAGACCTTACTGAAGAACATCAGCCAAAGAAAAGGAAAAGAAAAAATTTGTCGTGTTGCCTTACGTTCACCAACTCTCGCATAGGCTTAAAGAGATGGGTGCACGTCTTGCATTGAGGCATTGAAGTGGTTTTTGCTGCCATTAATAAGGTCGGCAATGTTTGCACGGAGGTGGGGAAAACGCTCCGTTGACGAGGAATCATAGACGTAGCAGGCGGTAAGGCAAAGGGAGCGCGAGCTCCCCCCACCCCCCCACTGAGATAAGTTGGGGGGTTTTCTGAGACGTGATAGTGGTCACTCTTGCTGCATGCTGAGGAAACCAACAAGTAAGGTGAAGTCTTTCGTCACAACAGAAATCACTCAATTATGTTATTATGGGAGAATGAAAATATTACGCGGCAATGTTACAACATAGTGAAAGTTCGCCAACATTTTCTCTGTGATGATTTTCCTTGTGGGCTTCTTGCGGTACGAGTTGCCTATGCGACCCCTTCACGTCTTGTGCTCTAGTATTGCAGAGCAGGCAAGCGCTGAACAGGGGCCCTATAACATTACATCACTTGTTCATGCTTTTACTCTGCTGTGACTTGTTGATGAAGTTACGGATGGGAACGAGCAAGCTTTTTAATGACAGGTCAAAGAATTTGCTGCTTCCGGAAAGTAATTTTCTTAGAAAAGAATATATCATGACCACTGCTCTGTCAAAACTGTTGCGAGCCGATGAGTGTGGCGAATCGTTTTGGATGCGGAAATCGGGCTTGGGCGCCTGTGGTGGTTCTTGGGCCCTCAGACACAGAAACCCAAGACAAGGACAAGAAAAACATTTGTGAACTTCACACCCAAAACAATCACAACACTGTGGCTATCTGTACAACATACTGGCTCCATAACTGAGTTATACAGTCCTTATGTCTACGCGCACGCGAGTAACCCACGCATCCTCACTACTCGGAAGTCTAATTTCGTTGGGTGCCACTCACGCTCCCGCTGAAAACGATGGCGTCGATGACGACACCTCGCCACGGGAAGGTTGCCAAGTGCACGCGAGCTCACGAGCGGACCATCAGCTGCTCGTGTTGGACCAGGCGGCCCCACGCTGCAGCCGATGCAACACCGAGGTCGCACTTTTGATTGGCGATTGTGCCGGACCGGCGCCAACCTGGCACTGTGGCCACGGTCTTGGTGACTGGTTGTGCCGGACACGAGTGTGGACAGGATCAGCCACTTGCCCTGGCCCGCACGCTCGTCCGCTACAGTAACAGCATGTCAGGCCTGGCCTGGAACCGCCACTCACCTCAGGAACACGCCAGGCTCGTCCCGGTTGGGTTGGCGACACCGGCTCGTCCGTTCGGTCCCCTGAGGCCCGATGCCTAGCGCTCTTGCTAGCTGGCCGCGCTGTTCCTCTGCCCGTCGCTGTTCCAAAGCTCATGCGCTCACGTTCGTCTGCCCCCGCTTCCTCGTCTACATTTGCGTCAACACTTTTGTTCGCACTTTCAGTTTCGGTTTCTTACTACAGCACCATTCCCGAGTTAAAATGTGATTGAACTTCATGGTACCGAAAAAACGAGCCCTGTCACCTCTGCGTATGCAAACTCATGTCAAAGTGCGAGCGCATCAATGAAGGTTTTTTTGGTGTGTATATATATATATATATATATATATATATATATATATATATATATATATATATATATATGCGCATCTACTTTTGCGCAACTCACTCAATGTATGAATTAATACATGAGTTGTCATCGGCCATTGACCATCAAAAGCAGATTGGCCTTATTTCACTCGACTTTTCAAAAACATTCGACCAGGTTTCGCATCAAAAGTTAATAATTAAACTGCAGGCGACAATAGATAAAGGACCAATTGCAAAATGGATCAGCGCATATCTGACTGGGCGAACGCAGTTTGTAAAAATGAACCACAAACATCGGAGCTATCAAAAGTTACATCAGGTGTACCGCAGGGCAGCGTCTTAGCCCCTAGTCTATTCTTTATATTTATTAACGATTTGCCCCAGTGCATTGGAACGAACATCAAGCTTTTTGCCGACGATTGTATCATTTATAAAGCAATTAATTCTCCTTCGGACCATATTGCCCTTAGCAATGCCCTATTATCAGTATGTAATTGGTGCACGAAATGGCAGATGACCTTAAACGTAAGAAAATCAGCTTTGTTGAGGATATCTCGTAAACAAATACTATCATATTTTGACTACACTATTGACGACACACTGCTGATTTCCCTAAAACAGCATAAGTACCTAGGACTAGTGATTTCTGATGATCTTAGATGGAAGGCGCGTGTTAACTATGTTACATCTTCAGCCTTAAAAATTTTTGATTATTTTTCCTAAAAAGACTACTACGTTCCGCACCACCTCAAACAGAGCTCTTAGCCTATAATACCTTAATCCACCCATTATTAGAATATGCCAACTTAGTCTGGTTCCCACCAACAAAGAACCGAATAAAAAGCTAGAAGGGGTACAAAGAATAAATACAGTTTGCTCGACTCATTCTCTGAACTGATCGCAAGCGCCGGGCTACTAACATTACGAAATCAGGTTAAACTCGCACGCTTAAAAATGGTCTTCCAACTTATTCATAGGCAGCTAAACATCGACAGCTCGAGATTGATATCTATTTCAGAAACCAGACAGTCACGCCATAAACATCTACAAACATTACAGGAATATCATTTCAGCACCAACTGCTTCGAGTATTCCTTCTTCCCACAGTAAATTAGAGAATGGAATAGATTGCTCGCTTGTCTGACTAATAGTAAAGATTTGAATACTTTTTTGACTTGAAAACCACATTCATGACACTCATAGCTTAAATATTGTTTTTTTTCTATGCTTCTTTTCTCGCTTGTACAGTTCTTCCTTGCTTTTTGAGTACGTCAATGTTATCAGTCAATATGTGACTGTCAGTAATATGTCAATGTTATCAATAATTTCGTGTATATCAGCCATTCATGCTTCTATACTCCTCATGTATTATTATTTAATATCTGTAGTCGTGCATTTTCGCATGTAAGTGCAAGTGTATCTATTGTGTATTTGGTTGTATATGTATTTCTTGTGTATTTGTTTGCCCTTCGGCAATAGTCCCCATTGGGACTGGCATTATGTAAAAATAAAATAATAAATAAATAAATAAATAAATAAATAAATAAATATCCCGGTGGACGAGTGAAGTGGGTTTGACCCCCCCCCCCACTCACGAAAGAATTGGTATGCCACTGCGAGGAATGCATGCTCCATTAAGCAAAAAAATATGTTTGTAGAGTGTGCAGTTGGAGTTGTGTACAGCGTACTCTTCGCGTGCCGATGCGTTTACATCGGTCAGATTGGGCGATGCGTCAACTCTAGACTGAGGGAGCACCAAAATTCTCTTTCGGGTATTGCACCTTCGACACACTTGACCATGCACTGCCAAGACTGGGGATGCACTTCAGAATTTTCGAGAACGAAGGTTCTTTTTCGCCAATGCGACCAGCTAACAAGGAAAATTTTTGAAGCCTACAGAATTCAAAAGGCAGGCAAAAACTGTGTCAGTGAGCCGTCAATCGCTCTCCTTGATAAAGAATTATCGTTTTTAAATTATTTCCACTGATGTTGTTAGGGCAAGATGCCTCGTGTCTGCAGCAGTTATTTTAGTTTATTTAGTCTGGTTAGTTTTCTCGCCATGCAAGAGCATGCGCGAGTCACTCTATAAATATATACATAATGATTTCATAATTAAAATTTTCAGTTGAAAGTCGGCGCTCGTCTTGTGTCTTCTTACTTCTCTGTCTTTGATTTTCGTGCTGCTTACCTTGAAAAATGAGTAGTTGTATGAGTAGGTGAATGTTTGCTTTGTCCAACTGTGTCTCCAGTCTCTGTGTGATTCGAGAGTGGCATTGTTATCTCCTTCTGATACACTACAGTGTCTCCTGTAAAAATCTGATTGACAGAAATGTACTTCTTTGCACATGATATCTTTCTGTTGCATGTGAGCATCACTGAACATGACGTCTTGCTGTAATGTGTGAGCATCACCACTGCATATATTCGTTCTTCAGTTGAAAGAAACTATTTTGTTGAAAGTTAGCAGACGTGTTGTGTCCTTTCCTCTTGTCCTTGTGTGTGCTTAACTAAGTACTATTGCCTAATGTCTTACTAAACCAATATGGTCATATTTCTGCCCTTGTAACGTTGCGAGGCTTTGCTCCTTGGCCAAGACCGTCAGCTTGTTCGTACAGCTGACAGAGCAATAATAGCAAAAGTTGGGCTAGTTGGTGGTTCATACATGGGATGTAAAAACAGCACAAAAAATATAGACAAGGACAAAGGGAGAGACGACACCGCATCTTTTCTTTTGTCCTTGTCTATATCTTTTGTGCAGTTTTTACATCCCAACTGACAGAGATTAACTTTTTAAAAATTTTTTAAAAGAAAAATTTGTGTTACAATAGAGTTTATTGAGCGGAATTTGACTGCATCATGTTAATAAGTGAGCAGTTTTCTTTACTGTAAGGACGGACGTGCAGGCTTCAATTCGAGTATAATGGAAGCGAATGTGTGAGGGAGCTTTGCATGGAAGTAAAATTGAAAACCTAAACAGAGCACGAACTTTGACATTGACAGCTGCTGCTACCACACCTTGGCCTGTGTAGATAAATTTTGTCTGCATTGTCTACTTTCGGTTGATAGTTGTTCTAGTGTATCTGTGCTTGCTTGCCCGACCTGGCGAATCCTTATTTAGCAGCTCAATCTCTTTGTCGTTCTGTTTATTCTTGCTAGAACTGAAAGGTGGCCCAAGCCACGTGGCTTTTCTAGAGAGGATGCGGCAGTGATGCAACCTGATGCTCGTCTCTGCCTTCTCACTCTGTGGCCTTGCTTGAAAAGCCTTAGTGTCTACATTTTAATTGCGCAACCTGTGCTAATCTATTCCATGGTACTCCTGCCTGTCAAACTTGCATCTGTTTGGTCAGCTGATATTTTGGCTCACCGCCATGCTCTGCTGTCTTGCTGATCATTGACGTGTATTGTTGCAGCACGAGTGGCCTTCTGTGGTGAGGTGTTTGACCTGTCCTTCGACCTCCCCTTCTTGGATTTCCTTCCCCCTCAGCTGGGACTCAAGTTTTGGATTCAGGCAAGCACTGGGCACCTTCTGGTGCAATTTTTTCTTGAAATTCTTGTGAAATTTGTGCGGGTTTGTCCTGGATTGGTATTTTTCCTGGACTTTTGAATGTTGGTTAGTCGTCTTGGTGCTGTAAGTATGCTCTCACCAAGTTAGCTTTGCAAGTGAATGTCCAGTTTGACTTTTAACGTTGCACATCCTACAATGAAAAAGGAAACAGTGTGGCAAGCATAGCATTGTCAAGTGATAACAGCCTTGATCATTTTTGGATGCAAGCTTATAGCAGCAAACAAGATGTTCGCTAGCTCGCTTCAAAAATGAAGGCACCCAATCTTTGGTTCAGCAGAGACTAGTTGCTTCACCGTATTGATTTTCACTTAACGGCCTCAATCAATCAACTCTTCTGTACACCTGCTTGTTAATTTCATTTGTGGTAACTTTGGTACTCGCCATAGTGAAAGACCACTGCGGGGTCAGGCTTAGCAAGATAACGGGCCCCGTCGACCATTGCCTGCTCACATGTAGGGCGCTGCTCCGCACGCGCTCAGCCAGCAACGTGCTCAATGCGGTGTGGCAGAATAGACAGTGTTTAATCTTAAGAAAAACACATACTTTATTGCCTTTGGCAGCACCCCAAGCACCGTACAATGTGCGCTCCTGGGTAGCGGGGAGCAAAGGCTACCGCATGCGGATGTTCACCAAAAAGGGGATACCGCAAGCACATCATAACTGGTAATGGCGAGCGTTGACCCACAGGTCGGGAAAAGGTCCCTCGTGGCTATGCTGCACACTCTCGCGATGGCCACTGGGCCTGGTGGCGAGAATTTGGGCAGACCTCATATCCACAAGCCTCCGGCAAGTGGGGCTTGGCAGTGTAGTGTACAGTGTATCCCGAAGCAGTATGGCCACTACCGTGGAATAAATCTTAGCTAGCCACAGGGACGCGTTCACTGTTGCCTTGTGTGACTAACCCCGCTGCACATGCGCATTCGAACATCCAAGGTATTGAGCGCAGCGTGGCAAGAACACAGTACTGCTCTCAAACATATCGCAACACTTTATTGTCTGCGGTGTTACGAAGGGACGATGCCAACACTGTCCCGAAGGCGCCACTGCTCCGAAACTCGCTGCTGCCAAGGTCACTGGCTGTTGGGTAGCGGGCGCTCGCGAGTGCTTCTGCGCAGAGCTGGTAGACGAGCGGACAAGATGACGGTGAGTTAAGGCGAGGTTTATGTACAGCATAGAAATAGAGGCGTTACATATCGGGAATGGGGCTGACAATTTAGGGACTCGAAAAGCCGAGATGTCTTCTCTCTGACACATACAGTGGACTCCCAATAAACGAAACTTGGTTAAACGGAAAAGCTTATAAACGAAACTATCTTCTAGGCTTATTTGGTTGGTCTCCTATATATTTAAGGATTAAAATTTTTGGGTTTACATCGGCTAAAAGAAAAATGAAAAATGAAATTTTCGGGCTTACATCGGTTAAGGGGCGACACGTGTTGTGGAGACCAAAAGTATCGCAAAAAAATTTTTTTTATTACGTTTCTGAAATCTACAGCTACTAGTGCGCTTATACCGTGAATTTCATGCCTATAATATCATTATTTTAGCCGCTAAGACCCTTTATACGGTGCTTTCTAGCTAAATCTGAGCCAAAATCAACAATGAAATCGCACACTTTCCGTGACGCGCCTCTGTCTTTTCATGTGTGCCAGCGCGGCCCGCTTGGTCTCATGTGAGAGCCGTCTTCCGTCTTTTAATTCCCGCCAGAATGGGTCCAATTCAACCATTGGCAGCTTGTAAAATGAGCGGCAAAAAAAAAAGTATCAGAGCGCCTTTCTATTCACTACTTTGCGCACGTGACTTGAGCTTGCCTCCCTATTGGTGAAGGCTCCTGGCTTCGTCTGCCCCGGGTATTGAGACGCGCGTCCATGCGCACCATTTTGCCTCAGTGTCGGCGGAGAAGTTTCATGATGTCAAATCCTGAGCGCGAATTCCGCACGCGGCAAAAGTTTGATACGAAAAAAGTGCGAAGGACGCTAGTCGCGAATTTCAAGAAGCACTTCGTGATACAGCAAAACCCCCTGAGATGCTACACTCTCCGCATCCCATGGTGAACTCGTCGACGCTACCACGAAAAGCCTAGCTACCGCATCAGTTGTCACGGAGCCTGTGCAAAGTCCGTCGGCCGTGGAGCCTTCAAGCAGTGGTGGCTTGAGTGTAGATAGTATCTATCGGCAGCAATCCGACTTGAAAGAGGAGCGAGCTAAAGCCGAAGATAAGTTATCGGAGTTGTCGCTCGCTGCAGCGACGGAGCGGATACGCACATTCGTGGTTGACGGTGCCGACGAAGCAGCTCAGCTGCCTGATAGAAGCACGATCACAATTATAGATTTTGACACAGTGAACAGCACTTTGTTGGCATTTGCAAAGTGCAAGGCATGCAACGGAGAACTGCAGATTGTCCGCGACGACTGGGAATTTCGGACTCGCTGCAAAGTTGCGTTTTGTGTGTTCGAACTGTGGGGAGACTGCGTCGTTGTGGAGCTCGCCGTGCGTGCATAGCGATGAACACATGAAACCTTTTGCTGTGAACATTTTGGCCGCGCATGCCGTGAAGGCAACGGTGAACAGACAGACCACGCTGATTGATGTGTTCTCGTTGATCGGCATCAGCTGTCGGGGTCTTCACACAAAAACGTGGCAAGACTACATGAAGACGAAGTTGGCACCCGCGGCCGATCGTGCTGCACGCAATTTGACGAGCGACTGCGCGCGGTCGGTTCTTGAACTTTACGCCGGACTTAATATAGGCCACATAGGAAACATCGCGGTGTCGTTTGATGGGTCATGGATGACTCGCGGTCATTCGTCTCATATCGGTCTCGGCACCATAATTGTTCAGCATGCTGGTGCTCGACTTCGTTGTTTTGAGCAACATTTGTGCTGGATGCGAGTCGGGCCTAAAGGAAGGTGACCCTTCTTATGCAGCAAGGATGGAACATCACCCGTGTCAGAAAAACAGTGAAAAGAAGGCTGGGAAAATGGAGGTTGAGGCTGCCCTCATCCTCTTCAGGAGGTCACTTGAGCGGCACAACCTGCGCTACACCACGGGGCTTTGCGACGAGGACAGCCGCAGTTACCTTGCGCTTCAAGAAGATAAGGTTTATGGGTATATCCCAGTGGAAAAAGAGGACTGCATTGATCATGTCCAAAAGCGTATGGGCACTGGTTTGGGCAACTTGATTGCAAAACACAAAGGCCCTGGCCTTCTGAGTATTGGGAAAAGGGCCACTTGACAGGAGACCTGATCTCCAAGCTCACCAATTATTATGGGTAGGCTCTGAAGACACACAGTGGTGATGTTGATGCTATGCACACAGCAGTGATGGCCACTTTTCATCACATCCCATCCAACGATGATGTGGCAAACCCCACTCTGTGCCCATCTGGTTCAAATTCCTGGTGCAAACAAAATGCGGCAAAGGCCAAGGGGGAGCCCATTCCCAAACATTGTCGAAAGCTCCATCCACATGTCTGCCAAGCCTTACTTCCCATTTATGAGCGCTTGTCAGACAGAAAGCTGTTGCAACGATGGCAGCGAGGGAAAACCCAAAATAACAACGAATACCTGCATTCAATGATCTCGGCACTGGAACCAAAGGAGCGACATGCTTCGCTATTCACGGTGGAGGCAGCTGTGGCAGAAGCAGTGCTCAAGTTCAATGCAGGCAATAAAAAGGCATCAGAGGACATTATGAAAGAGCTGAGCATAAATCCCAGCTGGCAAAGTCACAGCCGCATGGCTGAAAAGGATCGGCGGCGCACGGCAGATCAGTCAAGAAGCGACCAGCAATGGAGAACATGCACCAGTCCCTAAAAAAGCGCCACACAGGGACTCATAGTCAAAAGGACTACATGCCCGGTGCATACTGAGCATTTTCAAGTGCAGTTATGTAAATGAATGAGCTTTATTTTTTTTCTCAGTTTTCTGAAAACATGCTTTTTGGTGACTTTACTAGTTTGTCGGGTTGATATTTTGCAATCTAGAACAGCTAGAGCAATAATTTTTTCATTAATATTGTGGGGGTGCTGACAACCCCCCTGTAAAGTTGTCTGCACCGCGTGGCGCACGTGTCTCGCCCCAAGGCTTTATTTCGGTGGTGACCACCGCCGGCGATAGATTGCGTTGTGTTTGCTTTGAGTACCACTGTTGGTAGAGTGGTAGCGCCAGCGGTGGCCCCTGGCGGAAGGCAGGCCTTGGTGGTGGACGAGCGTTGAGCGAGCCTCTTCTGCGCGTGGCGGCTGCCGCGAACGGTTGTCTGTAGCGCGGGTCCCCGGTGCTCGGCACCGCGGGCTTCGCGCCGGGGTCCCACGTGGAAAGTCAGGCGTTGGCGACGCCGCCTTGGGTATGTGTTGGGTGTGTTAGTGTGTGTTTATCATGTTATGGTGTGTTTAGTGTCACTGCGTTATGTTGTTTGTATGGTAGCGTGTTAATTGAAATTGGTGTATCATTCGGCGGACGATATCGTCGTCTAAATTAGTTAATAAATACATGTATGTTGTGTGCTTTGTACCGACCGCGACAACTGTGTCCGTTCACTCCAAGAGCGTGGCGTGGCGAGGCGCACGTTCGCCTCGCTGAAACCCCACCATCTGTGTATTACAAAGTGCTGAGAGCAGAATTTCCATTTGCTGCCCATACAAATTTAGAAGATATTAAATTTGTTTGTATGTGATAGCCGTGACGTGACTCCTCAGCTTTCATCATCTGCAGAATCACTAGTTTTTCTTTCATTTGAAATATGCTTGCAGCATTGCACTTATTGCTAATTGCACTGTCTATTTATGCAATAATATTTACTTTTTGATAAGCACTTTTTTGCTATTGTCTCCGAAAACAATAGAGTGACAGCATTGTGTATCTTCTAAATTAATTGACCTACAATGAAAATTTTTACATATTTGAAATCAGCAGGATAAACTACATAAGCATGTATATTTTCATCATGTTTGGTCCACAAATACAGAAAATATCTCCACACACCATGTCCCCCCTTAAATGAAACTAAAACAGGCAAAATCCATGAATGGCAGAAGTGGCCATGGCAGTCTATCAACGATAAAGCAAATGCCAAAGCTAGCCTAGTCAAGCACATCCAGCGATTGCACATGTCTGCGCACGCTGAGCAGCAATCGACGTCTCGCCGTGAACTTGAGAACAGCTTTGAGGAACCTATCACTGAAGTTCACGACGAGAACCTGTGCTCAAGTGGTGATTAGATGGTGTGTGATCCCAAGCTCATTTCTGTGGCTCACAGTGCTGCAAGAGATGCTGTCATCCTGTTGCAGTGCTACAGTCAAACCTCAATATATCGAACACGGATATATCGAATTATTGCCTATATCGAACTGTTTCTATATCACGTACGAAATCGCATGCATTAATGATTTTTTATTTCGAACAAAGTTTGACATATAATGGATATATCGAACTCAGCCACCCCAAACCGCCTGCGCTCCATTGACAGGCGGCGAGCTTTCCCGCAACTCTAGAGCGGCGGGCGTTTACGAATGCTGCACACATCGATGGCGCCGAGAGCGCCACTTTAACGTAGCAGCGTACGCGCGCCGCAGCCTTGCGGTAGAGGTTCTTGAATGAGGAAAGTGAAGAGAAAAGCGCGGAGCTGTTATTGTCTTTCAATACGAAGGCATCGACACGGCTTCGCGTGGGGAAAGGGGGAGTGGGAGTTAAAGATTGAGGAGGAAAGTATAGGAGGGAAAGGACGCAGACGACTGTCTCGGACGTGGCCTGCGCTGCCGTCGGGAAAGGGAAAGCAGTTAGGCGAGCCGGCATGGGCGCGCCATGTGCGCGCTTTACACCCGGACTCACGCCGCAGCCTTGCAGCTTGCAGTCGTTGCAGTCTCTATGGTGTCAACGGGTGCACTTGTTGCAAGCTCCTCCCCTGTAGCATCGGCAGGCATCGGTCGTTGTGCTCGCAGTGTTCGTGCGTTCGGAGTTAGGCCTGTCGCGCGGAGTCAGGCCTGCCGCGCGCTGTGGTGCGCGACAGGCCTTACTCTGAACGGCGGATCTCACGGATGTGGAGATTGTCGCTGAAGCTACTGCTGAGCAGCCAAATGGAGACTCTGCCGAGGTGGATCCCGCAAGCGCTGATGGTGCCCCGCTCCCGACATCAGCTGAGGTCGTAGCTGCCTTGGCCCTTGTGCGCCGTCACTGCGGCGCGATTGAAGGCACCGGCCTATCACTTATAGATCGCCTGGACTATATTGAGGACGCAGTCGTCAAACACGCCATTGCCAACAAAAAGCAGGCTACTCTTTTTCAATATTTTAAACCAACACAATAAATACTATGTTTGGATCTTCAAGTGAGTATTTACTGCACCACGCTTGAACGGTTCGTTAGTTGTTTTCAGCAAGCTGTTGACGCATTTTTTTGGTGATTTTTTTTATATCAAATTCTGGGTATATCGAACTATTTCGCGATCGCCGCGCCGTTCGATATATCGAGGTTCGACTGTACTTTGCACACGATGGTGGTGCAGAGTTCCTGCCCAGCCTTTCAGCAATACACTCCTACTGTGTCAGAAAGTGCTTGAGCTAGGCCAAGCAAATTGTTATCACCTCCTTTTTTTCCAATTCAGCAATATTAGCAACATTATTTTTTCTAATCAACTATAGTAGTATTCTATACTTCAAAACGTTTTGATCAGTCAGCCACAGTAGGTGTTTTTGAAATAAAGTCACATTTCATTCATTTTGTGGGCTTTGCTCAAATGAAAGTTCTCATAAATGGAACAAATTTTCTGGCCTCTTTGAGTACCGTTTAAGAGGAGTTCACTGTACGTCGGCTGCTCTCTGACGCATAGCTCAGCTGCTGGCAACGCGCCGCTTGGCTTTTTTATTGGCATCGGGTGGACCTTTGCATTACCAACGTCCAACCAGAAGTGCCGCTGGCCGTGATGTCAGAATCTCCCGATGAGGACCCGCCACTGGGCTGCGTCATTAACATCACTTGCGGAGCCGCTGTGCTGGGTTGCACCCAAAGATGAGTGATGTTGCCACGCATTCCGTAAGTTTCGCCAGACTGGAAGGCGTCGATTGCTTCATCGGGCTCGAGGGCTTAGGGAGCTTGCTGTGCGTTGCGTAAGACGGATCGGCGCCGCCACCGTTTGAGGACGTCGTTAAGTTGATCGCGTCAGGCGGGCTCGCTCGCTGGTATTGACACAGGTTGCCTTTGCAGAGGCAATGACGTTCTGTGTGGACTCCCTGGCGTAACAGCACCTCCGCCGCCAGACAATGCGTCGGAAACACAAGCTGCCTTCACGTGGCTCGGATGTCGGGCGTGCTCGTTCGCCAGGTCCCTCCAGGTTCGCCTCCAGGGCCATGAGGAGGATGTAGCTCCAGGCTCAGTTCCGTGAACACATGCCGTTCTTGAGGACGGATCCCAGCTCCACTGGCTTGTTGCCAAAACTTGTCGACCAGCTATGCTCGTCTCTTCTGACGATTTTTGGTTGCAGCACTTGTCAATAGTTCTGCAACTTGTCAGGAACGGTTTGACAATAGACAACACATGACACAAGCAAGTGCCCTCGGTCACCCGACAGAACACCAGACAAAGTATAGTTCAACATATACCCAGCTACGTGTCTATCAGAATTTCGTTCCCTCTACATCAAGAGGCTTATGTAGGACACAAGACTCTTAAAATGTATGGTGACCCCACTACTCACTGTAGCAGATAATCCCCGCGAGTTCACGCTTAGTGAGCCACAGGGCCACGACTCCGTCACCTACTCGCGTGTAGCAGACCGCTCCGCGCACACTCAACTAACAATGTGTTTAGCGCGGTGACATTTAGTCGGTTTCACGGTAACACTAGCCTCTTTCAACCTGTTCAGCACGACGCGTAAATGCTCGACATGTTTTTCCCAGTTGTTTGAGATGATGGCGTCATCGTTAAGATACGGCAGAGATAACTCGGAGAGGCTATTAAAAATGCGGTCCTTTAAGCCTGAAAAACAAAAGGGCGCATTTTTCAATCCAAAGCTCAACTGAAGTGGATGATACGTTCCGAATGGAAAAACGAATGCGGCATAGCGGCTAGCACGCTCCGTTAGGGAAACTTGCTAATACCCTCGCACGAGGTCTAACGTGGAAATATAGCTAGACTGTGACACAGTTTCTACCCTCTCCTCTTAATTCAGTATCGGGTAAGTTTGGTCTCAAGCTATGGCGTTAAGACGCCGATAATCGGTGCATGGCCTCGGATCTTTTCTCGGCACTTGAACCATTATTAGAGGAGACGTATTGTCACCCTCGCCTGGTACTATGACTCCCAACTCCAGAATTTTATCGATCTTCTTTTTCATGATCTGCTTTTGCACAGGGGAACATCGATACGGCTTGCTACGAATTGGCTCCTCACAAGTTAGCTCGATATCGTGTTCAATCACCGTCGTGTTACCGGGACGGTCCGAAAACATGTCTTTAAACTCAAAAACAATCCTTCTCAAGTCCTCCTTCTGGACTTCACTTAACCTAGGCTCTAGGTTCATCTGCTCCCATATTACCTGCGATCCCTTTTCGATTATATCACTAGAGGTCAAAATTTCTGCTCCCTCTTCCTCTGAAGCATTCAAAAACAGATTTATACCACTTGACGTTTAACGTATGATTTCATCAAGTTACTGTGGTAAATTTTTTTTGACTGCCTTCCGAATCAAACTTCATAATTGGTATCGGAAAGCTTCAACATTACCGTATACACGCGTGTAAGGGCCGCACCCATGTAAGGGCCCCATCCCGTTTTTAAGAAGCACATATTCAAAAAAAAAAAAAAGTTGTGTGTAAGGGCCGCATCCGCACTTTCCTTGACCCATGCGTATTCAAAATGCGCGCGCGTGTGTGAGCTACTAGGCGTTGTCAGTAGATGGCGTTAGAGAACGCAATTCTCATCATCACCATATAGTACATCATTAGAATAATTTGTTGGTTTTCTTCATGCTAATATGTTCATGAAGTTGGCTAAAAATTTTTAGTTTTTTTAGTAGTGTTCATACACCCGCCAACTAAAGGTTAAAGCAGGATTTTATCTTTAACTTCTGACACTTCTATACAAACGCGCTATCCATATCGGCATTAGCATCACCAACTTTGGTGTTTGTGCGTTGTTCGGTCATTGTGCTGTTCAGCCTGCCATTTGCTCGAGTTTTGCGCACCGTTGAATGACTCTGGGACTCCAGCTAGTTTTCTGCAGGACGTTTACGTTTTCGCACGATGGGCAAGCAGCTGAATAGCTATACAGCTGGCTATAAGTTGAAGGTGATCGAGTTTGCCCTCGAGCACGGGAAACGGGCCGCCGGCAGAAAATTCTACGTTGACGAGAAGTGTGTTCGACGTTGGTGCGCCCAGAAGAAAGCCTTGCAGAACACCAATATCAAAAAGCGTGCTTTCCGAGGAAAACAGTGCAAGTATCCCGATTTGGAAGCGGAGTTGCTCCGCTATGTGACTGAGGTGCGGAACGATGGTTTTGCGCTCACTACAGACATGCTGCGCATGAAGGCACTAGCCTTGGCACGTGCGAAAAATATACCGGCCGGGGATTTCAAGGCTAGTGCTGGCTGGGTGCGAAGGTTTATGAAAAGAAAGGGACTCTCTTTTCGGCGAAGGACCACGCTGTGCCAGCGGCTGCCAGAAGACTATACCGACAAGGTGCTTAGTTTTCACAAGCATGTCATCGGCCTGCGCCATCAGCACAGTTATTTGTTGTCGCAAATAGCGAACGCTGACCAAACTCCTGTGTGGTTTGACTCTCCCGAGAACTACACAGTCGAAGTAAAAGGCAAGAACAGTGTCACCGTGCGGACCACCGGCGCTGAGCGCCAACGCTGCACCGTGATGCTTTGTGTGACCGCGGACGGGCGGAAGCTACCCCCGTACGTTGTTTTGAAAAGGAAAAGAATTCCGAACGAAGTTTTCCCCAAGGGCATCATAGTTAGAGCCCAAGAGAAGGGATGGATGAACGATGATTTGGTGCTAGACTGGGTGAAAAGTGTTTGGCAGAACAGACCGGGAGCTTTGTTGGCCAAACATTCACTTTTAGTATTGGATAGTTTCCGCGGCCACCTTACCGATAAGGTGAAGGAGCAGCTGCGCCGTGTCGGCACAGACATGGCCGTGATTCCAGGCGGCCTCACAGGAATGTTGCAACCATTGGATGTGAGCGTGAATAGACCATTCAAAGTTGAATTCCGAAGACTCTACACGGAATGAATGGCAACCGGCAATCATGAGCACACGCCGACCGGACGGCTGAAGAGGGCACCGCTTGCTACTGTTCTCGGTTGGATATTGTCGGCGTGGAGCTCGGTGTCGACGGACATTGTGTCCCGAAATTTTAAGGTCACTGGGATATCCAACAGCCTGGATGGCACCGAAGATGACTGTTTGTGGAATGATGGTGCTCCGCAACACACTATCTCAGACCCCGGGTTAGAGGACTCGTCGAGTGACGACGATTAAGCGCACACGCGGCATACTGCAATAAACGCTCTTCGTTCACTAACTGGTACGTTGTTTTTAGTTCACCAAAAAAAAAGTTCCGTGTATGGGCCGCAACCTGAAAATTAGCCCTCACTTCCTGAAAAAAAAGTGCGGCCCTTACACGCGTTTATACGGTACTTTGGCAGGCCCTTCCCAACGAACCTCAAGCTTGTTCCTTTTGGACGGCTGCAGCAGCATTACCTGACTACCCACTTCAAAGATGCGTTTCTTCGCGGACTTGTTGTAGTACTCCTTCGACAACACTTGCGCAGCCTTCATGTGGCTTTCCACAAGATCTTTCGTTTTTCCAAGCATCTTAAGGAGGTCTAGAACATATGCAACTACATTAGGGTCCTCATCGAATCTTTGTCAGGACTCGCGTAGCATTGGCAATGGGGTTGTCAAACTCCTGCCATACACAAGCTCTGCAGGGCTAAAACCAGTGCTCTCGTGAGGAACTGATCTCAAAGCGAACATAGAAAGAGGAATACAGTCTTCCTTGTCGCATTTGGGCTCGTAGCAAAGAGCTCTTAGTATCCATTTCAGAACGAAATGCATACGCTCTACTGGATTAGATTGTGAGTGATGGATTGAGCTGTGCACTACTTTTATTCCGCATTTATCCAAAAAGGTAAAGGTAACGCAGCTGGTGAAAACACTATCATTGTCGCATTAGATTTCAGAAGGAAATCCGACGTGTGAAAACATAGATAGCAGTGTATCCACAACATGAGGGGAATTGAGCTCCTTAAGTGGTATCGCTTCTGAAATTTTGTGGCTCCACAGAGGGCCACCGGGATGTGCCAACAATCTTGCCTTGACTCTGGCAATGGCGTGACGATGTCAATTACCAGGCGCCGAAAAGGGTCTGCGATAATTGGCACAAGCTTTATGGGTGCCTTTCACTTGTCCGTGGATTCCCCCGCTCTCTGACAAGTGTCACATGAGGGTACAAAGTCTTCAATATCCTTCCAGTATTTTGGCCAATAAAACTCAAGGGAAACTCCAGCCTTGGTCTTCTTTATGCCGAGATGCCATGCCCAAGCGTTTTCATGCGCCAGTTCCAATAATTGGCGACGACACTTTTGTGTCATCACCAATTATTGGTGGCACCAAGAGATGCTCATACTTGCGACCTTGCACATTTGTGTAGCTCCGACACAGGAGCGCTGCCTTCTCAAAAGAAGAAACATTCTTTTTCTTTTTTTCTGAAATTTACGCTTTCCATTAGCGCTTTCATCGAAAGGTCTTCCCGCTGCTCTTGAATGGGTGTTTCTCGATCAATCCTCGACAGCTCACTCCAACTTTTCGCTACAGGCGAGAGCGTTGCACCCCTCTCGCTCTGACTCAATGGCGCCATGTTGTCTCCTTCACCAACAGAGACCGCGCCACTAGCTTCGGCGACGGGCCGCTCGAGTGACTGCTCAAATGACTCACACGACGAATTTCCTGTCTAAGGTTCCGTCGACTCGCCGCCAAGGTCACACAGATCGGCAGCTTTTGCACTTGGTGCTTTGCCACATTGAACAAGATCAAGTTCCTGCGAAAGCTTCCACGCTTGCGATCGCGTAAGGGCCATGTACGCTAGGTTGGAGAAGGATTTACTCTGCTCTTTGAGAAGCTGCTCTGAGTTATTAGAAAATAGCTGAGGAAAACGATCGAGAAGTGCAGCAGACACAGCCCCTTCGGTGTGAAGCTTACCGAACGGGCCTTCTTTGACAACCGTAGCGATTAGTAAGCAAGCACTCTGCTCCTCGGCGACTTGTCTGATCCACGCGCATTCTCCTGTAGAGTCATCCAGAGACACCAACGAAGAATGGACAACGTCCATGGTTGCCACTGGGTCTCGAAGAGCTTGACATGTTTTTTCATTCACACTAATTTCTTGGAGATACGGCTCTAACAACTGCATGTTTTTTTCTGATTCTCGGATTATTGCAAAAGCAAACTTTTGTTTACAGTTTATCGCGATGTGCCTTTTCTTTTTTGCAGTTGTAGCAGATTAGCGGCTTCCGTGATTCAAACGCCCGTGTGGTCTCAGTGGGTTGTTCAAGAACATCACTTGATTTCTCCACTTCCGTTCGTCATTCCCCTAGAGTGTCCTTCGTAAGAGACGAGTCCTTCCAGAAATTACGGTGCGGAGCAGTTTTTCGTTGTTCAGGTTTCTTTGAAAAGCCCTCTTTCATCCTTTTCAATGTGCACTGCCCTGCTATGCAACTTTCGGCGAGTATAATACTCCTCAGCTAACTATGCTGCTTTGTTTAGCTGTACTTCACTAACTTTGTCCTGCAGCTTGTGGGGTCTCGGCGAGACGAATGAGCGCATCGCCACGCCACACTCTTGGAGTGAACGGACACAGCAGACGCTGTCGGTACAAAGCACACAACATACATACATTTATTAACTAATTTAGACGACGATATCGTCCACCGAATGTTACATCAATTTTAACTAACACGCTACCATACAAACAACGTAACGCAGTGACACACTAAACACACAATAACATGATAAACACACACTAACACAACCAACACACTAACACATACCCAAGGCGGCGTCGCCAACGCCTGACTTTCCACGTGGGACCCCGGCACGAAGCCCGCGGTGCCGAGCACCGGGGACCCCTCTACAGACAACCGTTCGCGGCAGCCGCCACGCGCAGAAGAGGCTCGCTCAACGCTCGCCCACCGCCAAGGCCTGCCTTCCGCCAGGGGCCACCGCCGGCGCTACCACTCTACCAACAGTGGTACTCAAAGCGAACACAACGCCATCTATCACCCGGCGGCGGTCACCACCGAAATAAAGCCTTGGGGCGAGACACGTGCGCCACGCGGCGCAGACAACTTTACAGGGGGGTGTCAGCACCCCCACATTTCCCCAACCTTAAATCAAACCAAATCCTGAAATCAAAAATGAGCTACACAAGGTTTAACAAAAAAAAATGACATCGCACGACCATAATGTCCTTGCACCACGACACTGCCGCTGGTCGACACTGCTGCACTGTCCCGCTAGACTTCACCTGAGTACCGGCCCTGCAACAGCAACGTTGCCGTCGGTGCGATGATCCGTCGCTAGCGCTGACACGTCTTCCAGTTGCGACCAGCACTCGCGAGGGCACCGGACTGCAGGCAGTTGCGCAGGTCCCAGGCATCTCCATCACCCGACCCCACGACCGCATTCCTGGCCAGCGAAGCTGACGATGTGCAGGACAGCCGGCCGTGGATGACATCCCTCCCGCCGAATACATCAATAACAGCAACAACAAAAACTTGAAAGAAAACAATCGAGCAGGTCCTCGGGAAGGGAGCTTCGAGCTTTTCGTCCACGTGGTACGCTGGTCAGTACTGCTAGCTAATACATCGGTGGTGGCCGAGACGCCCATCAAAACAAAACAATAATCACTTTTTCTAACTCGTGCTCACAAGAAAAAAAAAAAGTGAGGGAAGCAGAGCGCAACACCTCAACGCCACAATCCACCTAGTTGTGCCACGTGCGACAGGCGGCTGCGCAGAGCCTTAGGCCTAATGAGTCGCTCGGCAACAACCGGCATCCACCCAGCACCCAGCCTAGGCGCAGAAGAGACAGCCGCGAGGAGACGTCCACTCTGTGAGGTGGCCCTATTGCTCGCCGCACACAGCAGCTTACCGAGCGATCGGTGTCCAGCGCCCCGGACGGTGTCACGACGCCTCGGCGTCGAGCCGCAATACCAGACAGCAACGACGCCCGGCTCCCTGAGCCCAAAGATATAGAAGAAGCTATTTATAGAAAATCGGACCACCCACAAGGCTTCCGTACTCACTCGCTTCGGGCCTGGCCTACAAACCACGTGCTCTAGGCCTTGGTCACCCCAGGATGCGGACCGCATGGCTCTCGTCCTAATTCAACAACGGTTTTGAAAACTAACAACAAGAACAAAAAATAACAACACTTGCGAGCAAAAAAAAATAAATAGAAAGTCAACCTGTCGACAAATTCAAACACGTTACAAAAGCAATCTCCTTGCTTCTCAACAAAGCACGCCACCAACGCTAGCAAAGAAGTCCCCCCCCCCTAGGCCTGGTCTACTCCGGCTTTAACAAAATCTCTGTATTGAACTGCAAAAACTGTCGTCCGATACTCCAAGAGCTCCACGTTGGGCAGCCAGTGTGGGGTCTCGGAGACGCGAACGAGCGCATCGCCATGCCACGCTCTTGGAGTGAACGGACACAGCAGACGCGGTCGATACAAAGCACACAACATACATACATTTATTAACTAATTTAGATGACGATATCGTCCGCCGAATGTTACATCAATTTTAACTAACACGCTACCATACAAACAACATAACGCAGTGACACACTAAACGCACAATAACATGATAAACACACACTAACACAACCAACACACTAACACATACCCAAGGCAGTGTCACCAACGCCTGACTTTCAACGTGGGACCCCGGTGCGAAGCCCGCGGTGCCGAGCACCGGGGACCCCGCTACAGACAACCGTTCGCCGCAGCCGCCACGCGCAGAAGAGGCTCGCTCAACGCTCGCCCACCGCCAAGGCCTGCCTTCCGCCAGGGGCCAGCGCCGGCGCTACCACTCTACCAACAGTGGTACTCAAAGCGAACACAACGCCATCTATCGCCCGGCGGCGGTCACCACCGAAATAAAGCCTTGGGGCAAGACACGTGCGCCATGCGGCGCAGACAACTCTACAGGGGGGTGTCAGCACCCCCACAAGCTAAAGCTTGACATTCTTCTCGATGCTGTGGTAGAATTGCTCCAATGCAATGCATTCTACCACTTTATCGTGATCGTCATAATTACCTTCGCCCTTGAGCCATTCAATTAAATCGGCTTTAAGACGAAACCTGAAGTTAAGGTGTGACTCATTGCCCTTTTTTTTGTACCAGAACTTTTGCCGGAAAGCCTCGGGTGACACTGAGGCGCGCCCGCGACCATTTCGTGGGCATTCCACCGTACGGCCGCTCTCCTTGTTCCTTTCCCGTTGCTCTGGCAACAGCGCGTGACGATAGCTGGCATCACGTGCTGGCGCGGGAAGTGTTCTCGGGAGGCCGAGTCACGTGCGCGCCGGGAGGGTCTCTCTCTTACTATGGTTGGCGCCAAGTAAGCACGTGTTTCATTCGTCCGTGTCCCCTTTGTGAATCGCCGGACTTAAGCCTGCCTTGGGTGGCCTTTGGCACCTCGGCAGCTGCAGCTGTCTATTCCTAGCTGTAACTGGCTATTCTATGCGTTCACAGGACATTTGTCAATTGATCGTCGTGCTATGAATGCAAGATCAAACCACTAACAATTCCGTATTGCAGTTTGATGTACTTACTGCAGTCTCTCCCACACTAACTGTAGTAAATTGTAACATGATGCTTATGCTGGGCACTCTATCGTAAATACTCACTCTTGCCTTCACTAAAATACACAACTGTTTTGCACTGAAGCCTCATTAAACGTGTGCATACTTTTTTTCATTTTACAGCTTTCAACAAACACTCAAAACTGTAGGTATCAGTTGAGTTTTTTTAATTTGTTTTTTTTTCATTTATTGCGCACTTATTTTTCATCTATGCGTACTAAAGGCACTGTGCAACAGCAGCCATAGTCGGGCTCTCGCTGGTTAGCATAGTAACCTAAGCTGTGACTGCCCGAGCATCGTTTGCAAACATGACTGCACTGATGGTCTCGTAAATAAGCATTTTATCTGCTCTGAACTGCACTATCTCAATGTCCTCTTAATTTTCACTGGATGCTACTATCTCACTTGGAAAATAACGACACAATTGAAAGACTACATTCAGTAGCGGTAGAAGACACGCAATATAATTTTATGGCCTTCACTGCATTGCCAAGAAAAGTCGTCCGCGAGTCCAGCGCCTTGCAAAATCCTCCTGCATGCAACGAGGCGTCATGAGAATGGAACTGTGTTCGCTTCAGATGCGTCGATCGCGATGCTGATGTGCCCAAATTTAGCTCAGTTGTCATACGTGTTCTGAAGCATGAGCAGTGTTAAATGATCATTGCCTTATGCAGCAAACGTAACTGAGATTTCTTGCATCATCAGCCCACACACAATACTGAAAAAAAAAAAAAAAATGCGGAACTCCTATTTTAGTTTTACGTCGTTCCCATAGGGTGGCGCAAGAGGAGGGAATGGGGGCAGGGGTGGCCGCCCCTACTTATCACCTAAGAGAGGGGCACAATTCTGCCCCATGCATTGACATAGGGAAGGGCAGTGCTGTGACTCGAGGGGAGGGGGCTTGAAGTCAGTGTAATACATTGACATAATAGAAGAGGGCGCTGCAACGAATCTTCGCTCCCCTGAAGGGGAACCCTGTGCATACCCATGATCATTCCGTATCAAATATTTTAATGAGAATCTGCAATTTAAGCATGTGCTGCCTGCCTGCGAAAGGAATAGAGAAGTGTCACAAATGCATACTGAACCTCGCCCTTTTTGTAAAAAAAAACTTGAAAAACTTCCAAGAGTTAAGCAGTGGGCGTCTCTGCTTTTCCTCAGAATCTTAATTTTATTCAGATACGGCTCACATTTGTGGGGATCGCAGTGAACCGGCAGATGTTCCCCACTTTTACCATTTAGTAACAGCTCGTGCTCTTGCACACGCAGACGGGTTTTCGAAAACCATTTGGATTAGTGGACCTTGGCTGATTTGTCTTGCACGTTCTTAACGCTGCCACCGAGTCGCCGAAGTTCAAATGTTCAAATGTCATCACCTCATAACTGGGGTTGAGCAAGAGCGGAGAACGGTGAGACTAACCGGTGCTCACACCGTATATGCACCGGTTTTCATACAACCTCAAGAAGGATTGCAAACAGGCACGTTGTGTCAATTGTTTTTTGCATTTCACGGAAGCTATCTCAGCTTTGCCCACGTATACTGAAAGAAGCTTGCAACTCATACAAAAAACGTGCCACTGGTGCATGTTGTCGATGAATTTCTGCTATCCTGTGGCGGAACATATGTCTGCCAGATGAGAAGGTGCGTGCGTGAATGAGCGTGCGCGGGAACACGAGCTATCACTAAAAGATAAAGGTGGGGCGAATTTGCCGGCCCACTGCAATTGACACAAGTATGAGCCGTATCTGAATAAAAGTCAGATTATGAAGAAAACCAGGGACACTACTGTTCGAGAACTGTTTAAGGCTTTTCAGACAAAAGCAAGACATTTATTAGGCGTTAGTGGCACTTTTTTGTTTCTTTTGCAGGCAGAGAGCATGTTCTTGGATCGCAGGTTTTGATTAAAAGGTTATCCGATCGATGTGGGCCGTTCCTTCTGCACACATTGTGGGGGCTCGAAACGGCGAGCGCCACACTCTTGGAGTGAACGGACACAGCAGACACTGTCGGTACAAACCAAACAACAACATATCTTCATTTAACTAACTTTAGAACAACAATATCATCCGCCGAATTATTATAACATAAATCGTGATCAACACGCTATGACATTCTTACACAATAGTAACGCTAACGCCTTCGCCAACGCTTGACTTACCACAAGGGCCCCCATCATGCAGCCCGTGTTGCCACGCACGGGGGACCCACACTAGAGACAACCGTTCGCGGCGACCGCCACGCGCAGAAGAGGCCAGCTTATTTTTTGCTCGCCACTACCAAGGCTTGTCGCTGCCGGTTCTATACTATGGTGATGATAGTGGTGATCAACGCTCGCGAACACGCCATCTACCACCCGGTGGTTGTAACATGAAATGGGGCTTTTGGGCGAGACATGTGCGCCACGCAGTGCAAACAACTTTTCAAGAGGTCTCAGCACTTTCACATTTCCCTAATAATTCAAACCATATTCTGAAAAACAAAGAAATCAACTAAACAAGCACTAACAAAAAAAAATGAAAACATATGTCGCTTCACAATGTCCATGCACGACGACACCGCTACCGGTCGACACTGCTGCGCTGTCCGGCTCGACGACTTCACCTCAATACCGGTCCCGCAACAGCAATGTCGCCGAGCCTGGCCTACAATCCATGTGTTCTAAGCTTTGCTTACCCCAGGATGCAGACCGCATGGCTCTCGTCCCACCTTAACAACGTTTTTGGAAACTAACAACAACAAAAGCACTTATAAGCAGAAAAAAATAAAAACTTAAGTGCCGACAAGTTCAAACACGTCACAAACACCAATCTCCTCGCTCTCAACAAAGCACAATGCCGACGCTAGCAAAGAAGTCTCCCTAGGCCTACTCTACCCCGGCTCTAACAAAAGCTTGTACCGAACCACGAAAACTGACGTCCGATGCTTTAAGAGCTCCACGTTGGGCGCCAGTGTGGGGGCTCGAAATGGTGAGTGCCACACTTTTGGAGTGAACGGACACAGCAAACGCGGTCAGTACAAACCAAGCAACAACAAACTTTTACTTAACTAATTTTAGAACGACGATATCGTCCGTTGAATTATTATAGCATAAATCGTGATCAACATGCCACGACATTCTTACTTAATAGTATACATACACTCCAAAACACAACAAACACCATAACACACCCAAGGCGGCGTCGCCAATACTTGACTTACCACGATGGCCCCGACGTGCAGCCCGCGGTGCCACGCACCAGGGACCCACGCTAGAGACAACCGTTCGCGGCAACCGCCATGCGCAGAAAAGGCCAGCTTATTTTTCGCTTGCCGCTACCAAGGCTTGTCGCCGCCGGCGCTATATTATGATGATGATGATTATAGTGGTGATCAACGCTCGCGAACACAATGCCACCTACCACCCAGAAGTTGTAACCCGAAATGCGGCTTTTGGGCGAGACTCGTGCGCCACGCAGCACAAACATATTTACAGGGAGTGTCAGCACCCTCACAATGTCTATATCGGTATATTGCATTGCACTAATCATTGTTTGTTCGTTGTGTGCCTTGCTTTTTATGCAAGCCTTTGCATATATATTGGGCTGCAGTAATTTTAGAATAAACCGTAGAAAGTTTGCGCTTTCTTGGACTCTACCCTTGTTATTTCTTTGAGCAAAACAGCCGCATCTATGGCTTCATTTTGCCCATCTTTACTGCTGCTCCGTATTGGGCATACCGGGCTTGCTGCCAGCACATGCAACCGCAGCGCCACCACACACACGTGTGGAACCTGTCAAAACATGCCGCTTCAAGCGACCACACTGAGCACGCCCTCTCCTGAACCCACTATCCAGTATATCTTAGTACACTGTTGCCACACAGCACAAACGACCTTACAGGGGAATATTAGTACCCCCACAAGCTGTTCTGCCTGTGTTCGTACGACGCGCAGTAGCATCACAAAGGCTGAACTACATGCAGCGTTTTCACCGGTGCTGCCTTCCTTGGCGTCATTTGATGTCAGTGGTACTGGGGATGGTAGCAAAAGGTACAATTCCATTGTGCTTCAGAAGAACGTCAGCCTCAGATTGTCCCAGACATTGCAGTGTGGCCGTTGAAGACGAAAGCAGCTGGATGGTGGGGAATGCATGCTTGCTTGCTTGTTCCTTGATATATGCTTCCCACCCACCACGGGGAATTGGCTATGAAGCGGGCGGATATAAAGAAAATTATTTAATTTTGAAAGGGGATGAGGCGGAACCAGCTGCCTCTTTTTTTCGTGCTGCAAAACTACAAGCGAGATATACAAGCTTTGTTGAAGAATATTTCTTTCAAGTCCATTGACAGTCAGCCAGTGGTAAATGGTGCATATATAGTATTTACTCGATTATAGGCTGACCCCAACTCTAAGCCGACCCCCCAAAAGTCCGGAGCCCAGAAAAAACCAACTTATCTCGAATGTAGGGTGAACGAAACAGCGAAGACAGCGTTCACCAAAAGAAAACATTTATTGAACATGAAATGAAACAAAGCAGTTGGTTCATGATGCAAATAGTACTCGAGAAACACATAGCCACAAGTCCTGCTGCGTGTGCTTCTTTGTTGTCGTTTTTTTCGCACTACTTCTAGTTTCGTCATAAAGATGCTGTTCTCATTCCGAGTCGTCATTGCATTCCTCGCTGGTGACTTCCTTGTTGATGTCGTCAAACAGTGTGCAATCCTCGGTGCCATTGAGAGCATTGAATGTGCCGCATTTCTTAAGAGAGGGCACAAATTACAGTTCCCGGGTTGTCGTCACGCTGCTGCCCCTCCAGCGATGCTCCATTCCAAAGTCCTGCCCGGCTTGACTGTAGGATAATGACTCCGCGGCTAGGACAACATTGTTTTCATAAGCAGCACTATGATGGCACCGCCTGTTTGGCACCATTGAGCTACCCCACACGCAGACCACTCGAAGTGCGACTCAAAACGACGAATGCTCGCTCCAACACTTGCCACAATAATTGAAATGGCGGCCTCTGTTGGCTTGGCTACCTATGTATGTATTGCCGTCTAAGTGGCGCTAGTTGTGCACCACTTTTCTCAATGTAAAATGGCATGTTTTTCAAAATCCTTGAATCTAAGCTAACCCTTGAGTTTATTGCAAAGAAATTTGAAAAAAAAAAACTATCGGCGAAAATTCGAATAAATACAGTATATAACTCGCTGTTAGTGAAATAGACAGCATAGGTGGCGCAGCCTAGTTGGTTAACGCAGCATGATGGGGATTGAGCTTTTGCTGGTTCGAATTGCCAGTAGGGTGCCTTGTAATTTTTTTCTTCTGATTTATTTTTCATTGTGCATTTTATATTTACATACATACATCCGGGACATGACAGCGGTGGCAAAATAAGCCGAATGTGTCCATATAATTGCTATTGCATTAAAAAAAATCTCGCCAGCAAACGACAGCGTCGTCGCGTCTCGTGGATGACACATTTTGTAGGAGCCACTGGATGACAATAGTTGTCTTGCGGGTGACCGGACCGGCTGAGAGGCATGCTGCGACGGTAGGCCCAGCTTGTGTTGGACTGCTTTCATGGTCACCTCAAAGGTCGAGTGAAGGCTCGTCTTGCAGATGCCTTTAGCTATCTGGCTGTCATTCTCGGTGTTTTAACGAGTATGCTGCAACCACTGAATGTGTCTGTTAATTGGCCAGTCAAAGAAAGATGCTACTCGAAAAAAATAAAAATTTTGTTTAATCAAAAATTTATGGCAATGAAATTTTGGCTGTATATATGCCAATTTCAATTATATAGTCAGTTTTGTAGTCAGTTTATAGTTTTCGTTTTGACTAATGACAATGTGTAAAATATAGTGCTTTTTGGAATAACTTTTCTTGCAACTAATATTTTACGGTTCTGCGTCATTAATGGCGCATATTGCTCTACATTAACTATAGAATATAAATAATTAACAAAAAAGTGCAAATAAGGCATTTAAATGGGCAAGAAAAATAGTAATGTGAAAAGTCTTAAATGCTCATTCCATACTAATTGCTTACTTTGGGTTGTAATATTTATATTGGTGATATCAAGCTTTAATAGAAATACTCGCACTCCTCACATGTTAAAGAATAAGTGGGTAAAATTTTATCCTGATCTGGCTATCAAAAGTACCAATAACGTGATGTCTGATCTGAAGAAGTTTGCCAAAAAGTTTTCAAAAGCCACATTGTGCTATTTGGAAGGTATTTTAACCTAATTCGAGTTTAATTGCAATCTTCAATTTTTCTATTTGTGTGAAAGAAGAGAAGCCTAAAACTTGTAAGAGTCTAGGAATGAAGCCACGCTCTCGAAGCAAACTGACACAGCAGACGCGGTTGGACCAAATCAAACACATTTATTTAACTGCTTTTTTTCAATGATGATATCATCAGCTGAATCAAAATACATCACTAGCGATCAATACACTAAAACACATCCTTACACAATATTACAATACACTCAATCAAACATAAAGATAAACACAAGGTAGACTCACCACGAGGGCCCATGGCAGATGACCTGTGGTGCCGTCCACCTATGGATCTACCGTGGGAAATGACTGTTTGCACCTACCGCCCCACGCTAAAAAGGCTTGCCAATTTTTCCTGTCCTCCCACCTCACCTCGCCCCCACGTGTCACTGCTGGGGCTACCACACTAACCGTGATGATGATGATGCTGGTGATAAATGCTCGTGAGCACTGTGCCATCTATCGCTCGATGGTTGTGAACCCTAAATGCTGCCTATGCGCGAATCACGTGTGCGCCACAAGGTGCGAATGACTTTACAGGGGGTGTTAGCACCCCCACAACACATTAAAGCAAATAAAAATTGTAATATCACACAAAACACTCGTTTTTCAGCTCACATCTGCCCTTAAGGCAGAATCGGACGCATGCAGTCTGAATGGATGGCAGTGGGCCGTCATGAGAAAACACCGACTAAAGAGAACATCACTTCAGCGGGTCTGCTTTCATATTTTAAGAGCGTGGCGTGCAGGGTCCACAGACATTATTAGAGAGTTATTGTGTACCGGGCTTACCGGGTGTACCGTGATACCGGAATCAAAGTGCGCATGCGCAGATACGTATGTCACCCGTACCATTACCCGTACACGGGGTATTTTTCTGATTTCACGCTACCGTGGTAGCGCATAGGTGTACGTAGTGTACGTAAACATGGCGGCGCTTTCGGACGCTCGCTTCGAAGTGATTTTGGCGTAGTTGTTGAAAGATTCACCTTGTTCGCAGCAAACGATTGTTCAAAGTTGCTTCGCTTGCCTTCAGTTAGCTTCGATGACCGAGTATTATTTGGCGTAATTTTTGAGATAGCTTCCCATTTTGAATGGGTCTAGGCCTATCTACAAGATCGATGTAAACAGATCGGGAACATAGTTGTTTTCGCGTTTGGTGCGTGGTTCATATTTATTTACTTTTATTATCACTAAAATAAGCTTCTAACAATGCCTTGTGTGGTGGCATAGGCAAACATTCTCGTTTTCTTTTCATTTTCACTGTTTAACTCATTAACCATATAATAGGTGGTGCCACCATCCCAGTTGGGGCATGTAAACCACGTAAATGCTATCCCGCTAAACTATAAGACGCTGCCCACAATGAGCGTTTTCTGCACGGAAACGCCATTCCTTTAACCTACGCTGTCACGCTAACGCTATACTGTAACTGTTTATTGAAAGACGTTGTAAGGTAACCAGATTTTCAATGCCATGGACGGCACTGAGGAAGATTCGATACATGAATATGCAGAAGAGCTAAGCTGAGCCTGAGCAGTGATACCGATAAAGGCATCTAGTGAGGATGTTTGCAGGTAGACGTGAGATATTCTTATCGTTAGGTGTGCATAGCTCAATAGATTTTTTTATACGAAAATTGAAAATTGAAAGAAAGTTTCACACTTCCATGGAAGGGTGGCGACCCATCAAAATTGCAAGGAAAAAAAGTGTGGCTCTTACACGAGTGTATTCGGTATGTTGTTTCAAGTACTCCAATGTATGCAAAATGAGGTTTGCAGAAAGCTGGCAGAAGTAGTGTTAAGGAGGGGAAGCTGACAACCACCCAGTTTGCAGCACAAAGCCAAAGGAAACTTCTTAGAAAAAAATATTCATAGTTGCCAAGAGATTTGTCTCGGTTGGGGGATCCAACGAAATCACTCAACTAAGCAGCCACCCTAGAAAGTCATTTCCCTAGAGAAACGCTTCCTCTAGATTAGCCCTTGGGTGCATCAAAGGGTGCTTGCTAACGGCGTGTGTGGCTTACAGGCAGAAAGCGTGTCCATGTTGGCTTTTCTACCCGAGGGGGATCCTCATCGTGAGCTGCTCCTGCTGCTCGACCGCAGTGCTTTGGTGACAGATCGAATGGGAGCCCCTAGATCAGAGCAGCCACCGGACAAAAAGTGGCACTTTGTCACCCAGCCCAGGTAATTGGTATGTTAGTCAATAGTTTTGGATGCTTAGATAAAAAGCAAGAGCTGGTGAAATCAAGCTTTTTTGCTCAGCTGGTCAATAGAGACTTCAAGTAGACTTACGGCTTGTACTGATTTCGATGCCATACAAATTTTATAGTGGAGCTTTTAGTTGTTTTATTTCACAATACTGCAGGCCTTTCTCGGGCCCATGCAGGATTGGGTAAAAAAAAAAAAAACATCGGTATAGAGCAACACCATCTATACAGAGCAGTAAGTATGAGCACATACAAATCACAAGGAATATGAACATTATGCAGTAAACAAAGTACATATAAACAGCAAACAGTATTATAATAACTGTGCATGTTGAGAGGGCAGCTTATGAAATATTAATGATACCAATTATTTTACTATCTTAAATCTAAATTCTGAACGCTGCTAATGAATTCATAGACAGTTGAGCAGTTTACAACATCAGCAGGCAGTGCATTCCATTAAGAAAGAGATGGTGTGTGAAAATAAAGAATATTTAGAAGTGTTATTATGACGGGGTTGTTGGCGTATTGATTTATTATGATTCGTCTGAGTTGAATGCCTGAATGGTGTACGAATGTATGTCGTTTGGGGTATTCAATAAGATCCCGGATGAAGGAGGTATAAAAATTTTAGTCTAGAAATCATTCTGCATTGTACAAGGAGTTGGTTTTAGCCCTGACCCTCAAGTTCATTATAGATGTTTGTCATGAATACTTAGAATATATACACCACAATGCTAGGTTTTAATTTATCAGTTAAATATTTTTGCCAGTAGTAGCCCATACTATGTCCGCATACTCTAAAGCTGGCCTAATTAGTGTTTTATATGCATTTAGTTTAATGCTGAGAGGTGTCTCTTTTAGTTTTCTTCTAAAAAAAATGCAGCTTGATAGAGCCTTTTGATATATGTTATTTATATGACATTCCCAGTTCAATTTCGTCTAAAAGTTACGCCAAGATTTTTTACTTTGTCTCACTTCTTCAGCGGAACGTTATTGATGTTGTACTGATACTGGACAGGTTTTCTTTTATGTGTAAAGGAAATACTAGCTGTATTAGTTGCATTTAGTTTCATTCCTCATTTGTTACACCATTTTTGTATAGACGCTAAGGAATTGGTTAATTCTATTTGGCCATCCCTGCTATTTATTGTTCTGTAGACTACTCAATCATCAGCAAATAATCACATCTGAACAGGTGGATAAATGCATGATTGAATACCATTGATATATATTAGAAATAGTACTGGCGCAAGCACTGAACCCTGTGGCACACCAGAATAAACGTCAAGGAAATCAGACACACAATTATTCACTGCTTTTTCGTGTATACCAATGACATTTAGTTTTGTAACTAGGTCTTGATGGGGGACTGCATCCAATGCTTTTGAAAAATCTAAGAAAATTGCATCAATTTGGCTTTTATTATTTATTGCTTCAGCTACATCATGGCTTATCTCAGATAGTTGGGTGATAGTTGACAGTCCTGAACGGAAACCATGTTGCCGGTTGTATAGTAAGGTAGTATGCTCTAAATGTAGTATGATGGCCTTATAAATAATATGTTTAAACAATTTACAGCATGCACATGTTAATGAAACTGGTCTGTAATGATTAACTTTGTGTTTAAAGCCTGATTTAGGCACAGTTACTACTTTCACAAGTTGCCAGTCATATGGTATTACCGAAGTTTCCAATGATTGCTTCTAAATTACATACAAATAATTTGACACCAACGCTGCATTTTTCTGCAAAAAGGCATTCGTTATATGGTAAGGACCACAAGGTTTTCTTACATCCAGTTTTTATAGGAGGTGATGAATTCTTTCTTGAGTGATGTCTATTTCTGGCATTGGGTTGTCCTATTCATGATGGGGCAGGGGGCTGCTAAAGGCATTTCTGGTAAACACTGATTGAAAAAAATGCATTAAAATTATTTGCTATGATGTCGGGCTGTACAATAGTTTAGTTTGCAGCAGTAATCTGCGATACAGTATGTCGCTCCTTCGAGAGATAGCGCCAAAAGCTTTGTGGTGTTTCGATCATGTAAGAAGGCAGAGTGACCATAAAAAAACGTTCCTTGGCTGCTTGAATCTTTATCTTGTAGTGTGCGCGCAAGTTCTTGTAGACCACATGTGTTTTCATTCTTGTATTTGTTCTCAATTTGCCTTTTTAGATGAATTATTTCGCACAAAACCCAAGGGTTTTCTCTAATAACTTGTTTCTGGGAGGGAATGTAGTGTTCTTCACAAAAAGATACAGTTTGATTAAAACGTAACCACAATCATTGACATCTTGTATCAACGAAAACTGTGGAAAACAGGTGCCTAACTATTACGAGATGTCATTTCCATTTGATAGAGAGTAATCTTTGATTATAGTTATTGATGGCTTTACGCATTCACTATTGCCTGAAATAGGGCAGGAGAATACAATCATTTTGTGGTCTGAGATACCACTTTCTATATTCACAATATTATCATGAAAGAGACTGCTAACAAATGTCAGATCAGGAACAGAACGTGTGGGACCAACTATTCTGGTCGGCTCAGAAACTAGTTGATCTTGAGAGAAAGTAAATGACATATACAACAAGGATTCAGCACTTTTCGTATCGGTTTTGTCGTGTGAATGGTTGGTTAGTTCAATTAATTCCAGGTAAATTGTAATCACATGTGATGATAATATTAGAACGTGAGTTTGTAATCGTGCGTGACATGCAAAGCTTACAGTAGGAAATAGTGCCAATAAAGGAGGTGAGAGCATAGTGTGGTACAGTGCAGCTAAACTTCAATAATAGGTATCTTCTTGGACCTTTCGAGGGTCATTTTTTTTTTTGCCAAATGTGACTAATTAGTGTCTGTTTGTTTTTGTTACTGATTTAAATCCTGCAGGCTAATATTTAACAAAAAAAAAAAAGTTGTCGGAGTTGAGAAAGCAAGAACGAGTAAAAATCCTATGATAATTTCTCATGTTATCATCAATGGGACGAAAGCGCTTCAAGCAAGTCGCCAAAACAAGATATGCAACCACAACGCCATTGTCTGTGTCTGTCAGCACCTGCACGGAAACAAGTGCATAGCAATACAAGAACAATCTGAACTACACAGCCATCAGTTCTGCTTGCTGCGAGCACCACAAGCAAAAACCGGCTGAAGGAAGAAACCAAGGCTAGCTGCCACAAGCGTGCGCCACTGTGGTACAGCATTTTGTAAAAAAAAGCTAAGACACGTTAGTGCAAGAAGTGTATTTTTGCAAAGTGGCAGCACATGCCAAGTAAGAAATGATCCAACAAAGTACACTTTTCTGTATTAAAGCGATGATGGACAGGTATATCATTGACTACATAAAAGCTGTTTAGAAAGGACGTACATGTACGTTGTTGACACTGAAAGGGCTAGCTCTTTCGTTACCATGCAAAAAAAGTTATTTTCATATGTCTTGGGAAGATAGTTCTTGCCAGTTTGAAAAGTGCACGAGCACGCATTGCAGCATACCAAATTTTTACACAATGAAATGCTCTTTCTAAAAAAAAAATATATGCTGTAAAGCTACAAAATAATTTGGAATGAATAATAATTTGAAAGGTGTATAATTTTTATGTTGCCAGCTGGTAAACAGTGCTATAAAAACACTATATATGCAAAAATATTCAGAAGAAAGAAAATTAAAACTATAGTTTGAAGATTAATGACCCAGAAACAGTTTAAGAAATAATGAGTGTTGTAAAAAAATTTTCTATTCAAATAGACAAGGACAATTGAAACCGAGGTGCTGCTTCTTTGCTCGTGCCATGCTGTGAAGCCTTGCTTAGTCGTTCGTGAGACACAAATGAATTCGTACACTTTTCTCAGTAAATTTTTGTTTGTTTGTGATAAGAGACAGCAGGTTTTTCAATATAGGTGGATGCCCTTAATGTGGATAATCCCTCTATGAATCATATGTCCAATGAACTTCACTGTTTCGTCTAGCATCACCTTTTTTCATGAGCCACTTCACTCCGCGTAGGTTGTCGTTGGCATTCTAATATATGCATCCAAGCATATCTTTTTGCATTCTTGCATATCGTATTAAAAAAAAAAAGACAAATATTGTGTGCAGTTTTAAAACATTTTGTGCTGCTTCATAGTCAGGGCCAAGATGTGCTCCGGTGGCCTTCTTGTCGTGAGGAGAAGCTCCGCAGCCAGTATGAGCGCAACGCGCCCCAGCCTTGTGTGAACCTCGCATGTAACCAGAGCAGCTATGAGATTGTGCCAAGTGCATTTTCCCGACACAAGCACATTAGTTTGTGCAAATGTCTGTCAAAAACCACCATGTTGCCTAACTAAGCAAATTTGAAATGATTCTCAAAGTTGAGTGGCTGGACTAACTACTAGAAGGTGCTGGGTGCATGAGAAACAAGTTCACCATGCCAAAATCGACGATTCAAAGCGTCGATCACTGGTGATCGATTTGAATGGGCGTGGTAATGAAAGAGTTAGATATTAACGTTTTAAACGCATTTGTGTTGAACCCCGATCAAGTCTTATGGAGCCTTATCAGGGTTCGTATAGGTCCTTGAATTCCTTGAAAACCCTTGAATTTGAAAAATGCATTCTCAAGGCCCTTGAAAGTCCTGGAATTTTTCACCATCCTTAAAAATCCTGAATTTTCTGAACAGTGCACTCTCATACCGGCATCGTGACCTCTTAAATGTGGTACATCGGTGTGTCAACCTGTCAAACTCCCAATTTCTAAAGCAGTAATGTGACGTGGGTACACATGATCCCATTTTTCAAAAGTGCATGTGAAAAATTTAGTTTGTGGTGAGGGTGAAACAGTGAATGTGATAGCAAGAAATTAGAATGTCACTTGAAGAAGGGCAAGCAACCCCATACAAGCAAGGCGCTGCTAAAGGACGCACGAAAAGAAAGTGCACAGGATGAGTGCTGATGAATGATGAATGACTGTCACAGCTCGACACGGCAAGTGTGCTGCTTGACCAAACCAAGAAGGGTGCTAGAATAGAACACACATGTATCCTCAGGATGAGTGTAAGTTAACCACTGTCACAGTTGTTACTTCTTGGTTGTTGAGCAACGTGCTACAAGTGTCAGTTGTGCACAAGCCGACACTCTTGATGGGGTGGTGCCACCAAATTTCAAGGCTATAGCAAGCATCAAGTGAGTTTAAGAATATATTTTAAGTCACTTCTCGAGTGTACCTAAATGCTCATTTTTCTAGTCAAGGGCCATCGCGAGCACGTCCAACACTGATGTAGCTCTGTAGGAAGGGCAATGAGAGTTCTACTGATGTCACACCAGATCTGTAGTCAGGTGAGTGACCTCCGGACTTCCGCCCCGTACATACCGGCAAAGCATCGTAGCTGCTGCAGGTAGCGGCGAGTTTGTTTTGTAGGTGCTTGTGCGGCACATGTGTGTGAGAGCTGACAATACTCAGCATGACGCGTGCAAAGCTTTGTGATTGTGTGACTAAGTTGGCTACACTGCTACATACCTGCCCAACTCGGTCCCCCGCAAACAGAAACTGAAAATTGTTCGTATCAAAAAGGCGACAAATTATATAGCGAGACTAAAGAACTCTTGGCGCGCATCGTGCTTATTGGAGCTATAATTAAAGATTGCAGCAAAGAGCGTGCAAGCCACAAATATTGTGGCACGACCCCTTTAAGGCCCGACTACACATGCACGTTGAAGTCCATCAGCGCATACCTTTCCGACATGGCATCGTGCCTTCTTCCTATGAAGAGTGTGGGAGAGGATTCAAGAACTTATTAAGGCTACACTCTTTTTTTTTATGATTGCGATATTCATGTATTTATTGTAAACGCAATAATATTGGTCATTTTTTGAAAATTTGAGTGAAAATTTCCAACTTAGCATGGCGCTTTGAGTCCTTGAAAAACTTGCAACAGGTCCAGGAAAGTCCTTCAATATCCTTGAATTTTCGCTTTGGAAACCTGTGCGAATCCTGCTTATGCATTCGTCGACCAATTAAGCCTTAGAGGTTTGTTCTGTGCCTGCCAGCTAGTGTGGACCCTGCACTCTATGATAATTTTATATGCCATAAATGTTTATTGCACCTCTGAACTTGCAAATGTCTCAATGCAAAATATATTCATTCTTTTTGGAAGTGCCGCAATCCGTTGATAAAGGAGCCTGACTTTCGCACAATGTGGGTATTTTCTTTTTTGTGGGAAAGCATCAAGGAAGAATGAACATTTTGTGGCAGCCATCAAGAAACATGCCAGGAAGACTTGTTGGCGACACCTGTATTATAAAAAGTGTCTTCAGCTATCTGCTCGAGCATGTGTGTGGTGTAGTGCTACTTTAAGCCTACTGCACGATTTTAATTTGGGCGGATTGCTGATTGTGCTTAGCAGAACCCTACTGCACGCTCTTAATTTGGGTGGATCGCCGATTATGCTTAGCAGACGATAATTGCTGCTACCTCATCATGCGGCACTGTATAAACAAAAGCAGTTTGCCGTTGTGCAGTTGCCGCTGCCAGGAAGCCTCACTGCACTGATGCAATCTTGCTAAACACATGCGTATCTTACATCAAGTGCATTGCTGTTTAAACCATGCTTTTATTAAGTGATATTGCAGTTGGTGCTTGCGCAGCCTACGGCTGGCACCATCTGCCCTTCTGTTAGGTCACTGAAATGCAAATAAATGTTCTAGTCTCGAAATGGCTGGTGTTAAGGGTCGAAGGAAGAATGTTGAAGATGATGGCATCCCACCGCTGCCACCAGTCGTTGCGGTCGCAGGAAGAAGTTCGCTGATGCCATTCCACCGCTGCCACCAGTTGTAGCGAATGGGGGTCTACCCGTTCTCTTGTGGTAGCGTGGTGTAACCGGGTGGAGGAAACGGTTTATGGCACTATTTACACTTATTTACAGCAAAGGAAGGTTAGTGGTTTCACAAGCCACGAGCGTGGTGGTTTAACCGTTACATAGTTCAAAGCGACGTCCAGCACTCTGCGGCGTCGTTTTAAGCCCTGTCGGGCTCCTCCTCTTTGAGTGGAACACCAATCACACACACTCAACAGGTGAGGGGGACGAGCATGCACGGTCCACGTGAACGTCCAATATTGAGTCGTGAACACAGCACTGCAAGGTGGCGCCAGCGGTGCTCTTCCTCGTTGTGTGTGTGTCACTAGTCGAGAGGTCCCAAGCTCCTGACAGCAAACATCAAAGGGTCCACCGATTTGTTCGCTCAATTAGCCGGGCAATTCGCAGCGGCCGCCAGGGTCTCTTCCAAGGAAGATGCTGTGTTTGTTGTCCTCACTCGAACGGTTTGTGGCGTCGTGGCGACACGACGTCTCATCCTCAGGCTAGCAGGGACAATGCCTGACGAGCATAGGCAGCCGGCCGGTTGGCTACTTGATTGAGGATTAAAAGAGCGCTGCTCCCCCGTCAGCTCTGGCGCCGGTGACAACAGCTTCCCCGTCGCCAGATGAGTCGCCGAGGTCATCAGGCACCGCTGCTGCTCGAAAGGGTCCGCATTTGAAAGTCAGGAATTCGCCTTTGCTTGCCACATGGGCTGGGTAATTGCCGAAATCTTCGACAGCGTCTGGCAGACTGGGTGCCGATGGAGTTGAGAGCCTCCCCAGTAGACCGGCTTACGCACAATGGCGTGTGCCCCAGACGAATCGCCGGGCCAAACGTAACACTGGTCGTCCCTTATCTTACGCTTACCCATTGCCGTATGCCCTACCCAACAGGGGACAACTTTCCGGTACCCTGTGTACGGCAGCACGCGTATAGAAACACAACACGACTTGTGTCTCCCATATAGCCCGGCCAAGATTCTTTTCGGGGCATGCAAAGAGGGGAACGCGGTGCGACAACCAGGCGAGGCACGCACATGCTGCACACCGTTTCGCTATGAATAAGTTCTATGTGCAGGGTTGGTGCTTGGGCTTAAGGTCGCCATCTCGTGTAGACGAAAGCTTGTATGAACAGTCAATTTTACGTTCGAAGTGAATTCGAAGCGAATAGTGATTTTGGTTGAATAATTTTGAATTGAATTCGAAGAGTATACATAACATATAAAAAAAGGGCATGTGACCTAACTAATCTACACAATTTTTCAATTTTATTTTAATTTTTAAAAAACTGATACAAGGCCTCTCTGCAAAGGCCATTTCTTTTTTCTTGTTCATAGAAAGTCGAAACAACTGTCAGTAGTAAAAGGACTTTACTTTCGGTAGGATGTATGTGATAACCTGTGAAAAATGTAACATTTAAAATTTGTTGTACTTAAAACATATAGTTGTCACTACAAGCTTTCAAGCTTAAAAAATAATGAATCGATTTGAGGGTAATATGTTCAGTTCAAGGGGCCCTGACAACGCTTTTTCATGTAGCCATGAAATGGATTCACTAAAGAAGCTTATTGTTTCATAAATTCACCGCCGCGAAAATTTTTAGAATCTGTCCAGTATGAGCGGAGTTGCAAAGGTTTGTCGCACGCTGAATTGCATTCTATATTGTCTCGACGAAAGCGCTGGAAGCTAAGCAGGAAGGGTTGGCATGGGAAAAGAAAATACATCATGTGTGCCGCAATACCTTGTGCGCTTTTTCTTTCTCTTTTGTTTTTCAAATACGCGGCTTTTCAGTGCTATTACGCACGTACGTGTGCATAGGAGGCGGCCCCAGTAATGACTGAGCGCGCCATGCTCAAATTGGCCACTGGCTGATACAATGGCTGTAATGCAGGGGCCCTTTAAATTCGAAGTAAGGCTTCGTAACATAGCGGATTTCTTTTGGACAAGTGTTTTCACTGCTTAGCGTAACTTCACTGCAGTGAAACTACCTTTACAGGCAGTTACATGTAGTTTAATATACACTTATTCGTTAATTACGAATACTTCAAAATTTTCAATCATATAAATTTGAATCGAAGCGAATTCATATATTCGAAGCATTTGAATATTCGCATGAGCCTAGTGTAGAGGCATTGACGAAGTTGCACTACAGTCGAACCCTGCTACAACGAAACTTATGTGGTGCGGAAAATATTTCGTTGAAGCGAGAATTTCGTTGTAGTAAAATAGAAAAAAATATAGCTGATCTGAGCTAGCTAAACAAGAAATTGTTTGCTCTTAAAATTAAAAAAAGTGTCCGCTGCTTCCTATTCTTTTCCAGCAGCATTACAACACGATTCACAGTCATGCGTAGCGAGGCCATGGTGAAAACCATTGAAATAATGCCTATAACCGCATTCGTAAACGTACCCAACAGTTGCATTAACACGTTAACACCAGCAGCCATCCGCTGTCAAAGTGTATCCGACAACGCTGAGATGAAGGCATGGTATGGTGGAGCGGTGACTTTTGCCTTATTCTATGCCATTCTTATCATCCAAATCTCGTGGCTGGCTGATTTGGTTGATAATGCAGATGAACAGCCACTGTGATTAGGTACCACACTGGTCAAGCGCGAATAAAATGATATTGTGACGGGGCAAGGTCTTGGCTTACAGGACAGCGTCCACCGAGAATCGGCAGCAGAACAAGATGTCCGAGTTGCCTCTCGAGCAAGCGCCTAACGCACAGGCGTCTTCTTCATCTTCGCTAAGTGCCACGCTTGCTCCTGTCGATGATGCACCGTAACATCACTCCCCTGCGGCGGAAGCGCCGTCACGGCGCTTAGTACGGCGGCGACGAACGAGGAGGGTGATACGGTTTCAGTTTGGAAACGTGTACAACGTCTGTCTGGAGTGAGGTGGTCGAAAAGACATTGTTTAGGGGTGCGATCTCGTAGCTCACGTCACTAAGTTGTCGTAACACTTTGTAGGGGCCATGGTAGTGTGATAGTAGCTTCTCTGATAAGCCGACTTGGCGGTTTGGTGTCCAGAGAAGTACCAGAGACCCCGGCGAGAAGTGCACGCTTTGGTGGCGACTGTCATAGCGGTCTTTTTGCTGCGCTTGCGACAAGTGCAGCCGATCACGGGCAAGCTGACGGGCTGCATGGGCTCGAGAAACGACATCGCTGGCGTACTCAGTAGACAAGCGGGCAGCCGAAGGAAGGAGCGTGTCAAATGGTAATGCTGGATGTCGGCCAAATAGCAAATAAAACGGCGAATAACTAGCTGTGTCGTGCCGTGAAGAATTGTACGCGAACGTGACAAAGGGGAGTGCTTTGTCCCAGTCACGGTGATCTGGCGAAACGTACATTGACAGCATCTGCGTCAGCGTTCGGTTCAGACGCTCGGTCAATCCATTTGTCTGTGGATGATAAGCGGTGGTAAGCTTGTGCTCAGTGGAGCAGGCGCGGAGAATGTCATCCACAACACGTGAAAGAAAGTACCTTCCTCGATCAGTAAGCAGCTGCCGCGGAGCGCCGTGATGAAGAATGACTTCATACAGGAGAAAGTCAGCGACGTCAGTGGAACAGCTTGTCGGCAGTGCTTTAGTGATGGCAAAGCGTGTGGTGTAGTCTGTGGCGACTGCAACCCATTTATTTCCGGAGGTGGACGTAGGAAACGGGCCCAACAGGTCAAGGCCAACACGGAAGAATGGTTCCGTCGGTATGTCAATGGGCTGTAGGAGGCCAGACGGTAGCACAGAGGGGCGCTTGCGGCGTTGGCAGCGGTCGCAAGCAGTGACGTAGCGAACCACAGAACGATACAGTCCGGGCCAGAAAAAGCGACGTCGCACACGATCGTAGGTACGAGAGACGCCTAGGTGACCGGCTGTAGGTACGTCATGTAGTTGTTCGAGAACGCTGGTACGCAGGTGATGGGGAAGCACGAGTAGTAATTCCGGGCCATCAGCGTTGAAGCTGCGACGGTACAGAATGTTGTCGTGCAGTTCGAACAGGCGAACGGAAGGGTCTGTTGGAGCAGAGGTCAGACGCTCGATAATGGAGAGTAACGACGGGTCACGTCGTTGTTCGGTGGAGATATCACCCAAAGTGTGGATGGAGAGAACGCAGGGGTCTGAATCAAGGTCTGTCAAGTCGGGCGTTTCAACCGGATAACGTGACAAACAGTCTGCGTCTGTGTGGAGGCGTCCCGACTTGTAGTGGACCACGAATGAGTATTCTTGCAGACGAAGCGCCCAGTGACCAAGACGTCCAGATGGGTCCTTTAGCGATGACAGCCAGCAAAGAGCGTGATGGTCCGTAACAACGGAAAAAGTTCGGCCATACAGGCAAGGCCTGAATTTCGCCACGGCCCACACTAAAGCTAGGCATTCACGCTCAGTGATGGAGAACTTCCGTTCGGCAGGTGAAAGAAGACGACTGGCGTAAGCAATCACGCGGTCCTTCCCGTGCTGTCGTTGGCCAAGGACCGCTCCAATTCCATGGCCACTGGCATCGGTCCGAAGCTCTGTAGGTGATGCTGGGTCGAAATGGGCCAGTATTGGTGGCGTAGTCAGCAGATGGATAAGAGCCGAAAAGGCGTCCGCTTGCTCTATACCCCATGCGAAGGGAACGTCCTTCTTTAGGAGATCAGTAAGCGGTCGAGCGATGTCGGCGAAGTTGCGGACAAATCGACGAAAATAGGAACATAGCCCTACAAAACTTCGGACGTCCTTGGTAGAGCGTGGTTCAGTAAATTGTTGTACTGCTCGCACCTTTTCGGGATCTGGTTGAACACCATCGGCACTGACAAGGTGGCCGAGTATGGTGATTTGGCGACGTCCGAAATGGCATTTTGCAGAATTGAGCTGGAGAGCAGCTCTTCGAAAAACATCCAGAACGGCTGACAGACGTGTTATATGGCTGTCAAAGGTGGGTGAAAAGACGATGACATCGTCTAAATAACATAAGCAGATGGACCACTTATATCCTCGGAGAATGGAGTCCATCATGCGCTCGAAAGTTGCCGGCGCATTACACAGTCCAAACGGCATGACTTTGAACTGGTAGAGGCCGTCGGGCGTAACGAAAGCGGTTTTTTCACGATCCATGGGGTCGACGGAAATTTGCCAATAGCCGGATCGAAGGTCGATAGACGAAAAGTATTGGGCACCATGGAGGCAATCAAGGGCGTCATCAATTCGAGGCAAAGGGTAGACATCTTTGTGGGTCACTTTGTTTAAATGGCGATAGTCCACGCAAAAGCGCCAGCTGCCATCTTTCTTCTCAACGAGCACGACTGGGGAGGCCCAGGGGCTGGATGAGGGTTCTATTACGTCTTTAGTAATCATTTTATCCACTTCATTTTGAATTACTTGGCGTACCTTGTGAGATACGCGATATGGACGCCGCCGTATAGGACTGGCATTACCAGTGTTGATCCGGTGAGTCACTGCAGTTGTTTGGCTGAGAGGGCGGTGGTCAAAGTCGAAAACGTCTCTATATGATGTTAGCAGACTACGGAGGCTGGCAGCTTGCACTGCAGTGAGGTCGGGAGCAATCATCTTGTTAATGTCATCTGCAGGCAGAGTGTAATTGCGGCCAAGACAGGGGGATGTAGTATCGGTGTCCAAACCAGTAACGTTGCAGCTGTCAAGTGGAGATAGGGTGGCCAAAGACATGTCTTGCGGAATAACTTGAGTCAAGAGACTCACGTTGAGTAGTGGTATAACCACTGTATTATTAGCGACGGCGACAACAGTGCGAGCAAGGGCGACGTCTCAGGCCATCAGTACGTCGACTATAGGAGTGACGAGGTAGTCACCGTCGGGGACATGACGTGAGCACGACAAAGTGACATATGTAGCAGCTTGCGGAGGCAAGCGAACGTGGTGACGAGAGCGTAAACGGGGAGAACAGTCTGCTGGAAAATCGGCAAACTGCGGCAGTTCAAGCTGAAGAGCACCAGTGGCACAATCAATGAGCGCGGAATGACGTGACAGGAAGTCCAAACCAAGTATTAGGTCATGAGGACACATTTCAATGACGGCAAACTGAACTAATGTAGGATGACCGGCAATGGACACACGGGCCGTGCACATCCCTTGAACATCAGGGGTCCTCCCATCAGCGACACGAAGTTTGTGGGAAGCGGCAGGCGTGAGCACTTTATGTAGGCGTCGGCGAAGGTTCGCGCTCATTACAGAAATGTGCGCTCCAGTATCTATAAGGGCAGAAATAGGCACACCGTCAACGGCAACGTCTAACAAATTTTGTCTCGTCGGAAGCGTCAAGAGAGGATTTGTGGAGGGAGTCGAAGATGCAGCGTCACCTCCGGGCGCTGCACCGTTTAGTTTTCCGGGTAGGCAGGAGCGGGGTTGAATGGAGATGACGGCCTGCGAGTCTGCGGTGAGCGAGACGACTGGCGACGTCCTGGAGGCGAACGCGACTGATGACCATGCGGTGACGGAGATCGGCTGTTGAACCTTCTGTAGTTGTTTTGCGGAGAAGGCTGCACGGCAGACGCGAAGCGGGTGCTGTCCTGTCGGTAGTGAGGTTGAGATGAAGTCCGAGGTGGCGAGGACCAGCGGTAATTGCAGTAACGGATGACATGACCGATACGGTGGCAATGAAAACAAATTGGTCGATTGTCGACGGTTCTCCACGCCGCAGGGTCGCGAGATCGGGCCGTGAACTGCTGCTCGCGATAGAACGAGGGTGGATGCCATGAAGCTCGCTGCGGGCTGGGCAAAGCGCACACCGAGGGAATACCTATGCTGGCGAGTTCTTGGCGGACGATAGCTTGAACCATGTTAGCAGTGAGTGGGGTGGTGTCACTTGCAGCGGTGTGAGCCAGAGCTGAGGCAATGGCTTCAAGTTCGCGCCGTACAATTCGGGTCACCTGATCCGATGAATCTAGAGGTGGTGGCTGTGTTCTTGCACGGTCTTCGCAAGATGATGTTGCAGCCGTATTCGGAAGGCGGGTGAACACGCTGTTAATCCGCCGGCTCTTCGCTTGCTCAAAGCGCAGACATTCTTTTATAATGGCGTCCACTGTAGAAAAATTTTTGCAGATGAGGAGGTTGAATGCGTCATTCGCAATCCCCTTAAGAATATGCCCGACCTTGTCAGCCTCCGGCATATCGGCATTGGCTTTGCGACACAACGACAACACATCTTCTATATAGGAGACGTAAGACTCGGTCGAGGTCTGCGCCCGAGACGCGAGCATTTTGTTCGCGGCCATTTTTCTTCCGATTGGCTTTCCGAACAGGTCTAGCATTTTCTCCCTGCACACTGCCCAACTCACAAGTTCTGTTTCATGGTTCTCATACCACGATTTGGCGGTTCCCCTAAGATAGAATAACAGGTTTGCCAGCATAAGAGTCGGGCCCCATCGGTATCGAGTACTCACACGTTCGTACTCTGCCAGCCAATCTTCAACGTCAACTTCATCTGGATTGCCGGAACCGCTGAACGTGCCAGGATCCCGCGGGGGTTCGAGCACAAAGGTTGTGGTCGCAGAAGGAGATGTAGTTACCGCATCATCTCCGGCCGCAGGAACACCAGGAGCAGATGCAGACGCCGTACTCTCCGTCATCGTTGTGGAATGACCCTTCAAACGTCGGCCGCTGCGAAGTTCCGTTGCGAGGCGGTTGCCCAGCACTTCCACCAAATGTGATGGGGCAAGGTCTTGGCTTACAGGACAGCGTCCACCGAGAATCGGCAGCAGAACAAGATGTCCGAGTTGCCTCTCGAGCAAGCGCCTAACGCACAGGCATCTTCTTCATCTTCGCTAAGTGCCACGCTTGCTCCTGTCGATGATGCACCGTAACAATATGATAAGCATTGCAATCGGAAAAGGCATCACTCCGCGGTTGCACGCTGCAGCTGCGTGAAGGAAGCCATGAACTGAGCGACTGAGCTACAGCTTCGGATCGTCTGCGGCCCAAAAGCAAGCCAGTGGCAAAAGCAGGGCCATCCTTCATGAGCAGGGTAGTCTCATTGTTATCGCTATTGAGCAATGGTGGCACCCATATTTGCTAAACAGCAGTGGTTTCTGGTGGTGGCAACGCATGTTTTAGACTTCGTCGACGTATTTTCAGGTTCTCAAAATGCATCAAAGTGTTAACGCTTGGGTTTCCTGTATCGGAATAAATATCTGAGCCTGGAATTGCATCGTAAAATTTCGTTGCAGCGGGCGAGCAGAAGAAAAAGTGTTCGTTGTGGCGACAATGTTTATGCATTGGCTCCTATGGACTGCTGACGGGGAATCGGGAATTTTTCTTTGTGGCGGAAATTTTATTGAAGCCGTGTTAATTGTTGTAGTGGGGTTCGACTGTATTGTTATTGGCGATGCCCCGAATGAAGCAGATGAACAGCAGTGACACATATCTGGGGCTAAGCATGGAGGCCACGGTCTTGATTTATTATTTCACTTTACCGCTCTCACAGGGCAGCACCATGACACCAATCAATGCAATGGTAGAATAAACTGTGAGATAAAAAGTGCGCTTCTAAACCCTCTAGAGAATGTGACCGTGGCACAATGAATAGTGTTTCCGACTTCTCTTGTAGGGGAGCAAAATTTTGCATGTTCGATTTCCACTGGGAGAACTTTTTTTTTTTGCAATCAGATTGTGTGCAAGTTTTCGATGTCATTTTCGTGATTGAAATTCGTCAGTTAAGTCTGAAGTCGTGTGGTGTATGGGAAAGAGCATAGAGATGTGATTGTGTGTATTTATCTTCAGGTTTGTTGATATGGTTGCGGCATGAAATACATTTTCACGCTTCTTCAACAGACAGAAAGGAGACTGGGAGCATATCATTGGCACATCGGCATAAAACACTTTCGTGTTAAAACAAATCAAGATTTCATTTTCTGCTTGTTTGAAATGATTCAGTTCCAACAAGATTCAGTTTCGTACCCATTTTTGCAAATTATGATTGAGCGAAAAAGAGCAAGCTTCTTAGACCGGCTGAAGGGGATCAAAGCTTTTCTCAGAATGTGCAAAACCAAAGCTTTCTGCCTCAGGTGAACAAAAAAAAAAGAAAATTGAGACTGGTTGTTTTCCTGAGCTTAGTGAGTTTTTAAGGAAACATTCCAGCTATCTGAAGTCACATGCTGTATGTTAAATGTGCATAGAGATCCGGTAGTGTTTTTTTTAGCTTTGTTGGTATGGTCGCAGCATGAAATACACTCTCACGCTTCTATAATAGACAAGAACGAGACTGGGAGCACATCAGCTAGTATGCTTTGTCCACATTGCCACGAAGGCGAAATGTTACCCATGTTGACAATGGGTACGCTTTAATTGATGTGAAGCTTCTGCAAACGGTGATTACGAGTAACTGTGTCTGCACTAAATAGTACAGAGGAATCGTGGCACTCATAGAGAGAACGATATACCATGTTCCTTGGAATGGAAGCCATCAGAACTGCCACCTTTTAATAGGTTTCAACTTTCAGATAGGATGTGGCCTGAGTAATTGTTCTCTGGGCCGTTTGGTAGATGGAGGAGTGCGACTCCTATATTGTACTCCTACGTATATGATATCTCTGTTTTTGTGTAGAGAATATGTCTTGTTATGCTTGTGCAAGCCAGATAATGTGGTTATGGCATGTTGTTGTCAGAAAAGTAAAGCAGTTGTTGTTCAGCACCATTGCTTGTCTCATCTATGCTTTGTGCTGAAACCTTGAAAAATGTTGTGTACCAACTAGGCCCAGCATAAGTTGTACTCTTATTACAGTGATGCTACTGCTGCGCCATTCGCGGCCAAACTGCGCTGAATTTCCCTGGCTGCTTTTCCTCCAAATTCGGCGAGTCTGTGGCCAGCCTGTGTCAAAGGGCGTGCTCTGACTTTCAGAAACGAAACTACTTGAGGTCATCCCGTAGAAAGTGAAATTGCAGTGCACCTGCATTAGACGCAAACCGAGCCAAGCCAAGCCAAACTGGGCGAGATGTCAATGTTGGGACTATGGATAGTTAGGATGTAGTGAATGTCCAATTTTTCAGACTTTCTAGGGACCGGGAATCGCCAGAAAAAAAGATTCATGACTTTTTATGCCACGGAAGCAATCAAATTGCCACAGAATCCTCTAAAATAGCTTCAATGCCTCCTTGAGTACACTTTCAGTGTACTTTGGTGCACGCGCAGGCAATTGTGAATACATTGAAGGCCTGCCGATGTCCATTCGCAAATATGCATTGTGGGATGAGCTCCCCCAATATCAGCAAAGCGCTGAAGAAGTTGTAGATTTATTGCATGAAGCGTGTGGAAATGATGACGTAGAACATAAAGGATGTGGTAGAATATAGAAGTATTTGTCCAGACCACCGCGTTGCGTGTGTCCACTTAGAAGATGCGCTACTGCACGAAAATCTCCGGCAACACGTAGCAATTGCTGCCACACGAGACCGATCGTTCCTAGTTGTGTTCAGCACATCGACTACATGGCTGGCGTTGATCCTATCGGGGTGCTTTCGTACCCACGTGTTTGTCATAAAAAAGTGTTCTTGATGCCCACTCTGTTCCTGATTGCACATGGGCGCTATGATGGCGAGCTGTTTTCGTTCGTCAAGGCAGCGCACACTTAGCCGATTCGCACAGAAAGGCAGCGTGAACGGCGGCGTGCGTGAGTGATTAAAAGCGTGCAGTAAGCTGAGCACTGCACCACATGCAGTAACAAACAGTTAGCTGAAGCTGCTTATCATAAAGTGATTAAGTTTTACTGGCGTGTTTGCCACATTGCCGTCATTATGCCTCTGCGCATTTTCGGTGCTTATCCGTTAGACTTCACCTCGCTTCGCAATAATACCGACCCCTTCGAATTTTATCTGCTTCACCTCACAGCATATATGCATTGAGGCAAAGCCGACTTCGAAGCATTGCTGTGACGTCGTACGATTTTTGAAAGCATTCGTTTAAGCCTTCCAGGTCATGAACGTAGCAAAAGTAGAGATTTTAAGTAATAACTCATGCTGTTTCGTACCTGCAATGTCGGCTACAAGCCCAAAGAATCAAAGGCCAGAGAGTTTCGGTGTCGAAAATTTCAGATGCTGTTATCCGTAGATGTCGATAGGGCTTGTGAAGCTGTTGTGAAATCGTCTGAATTTTCAAGCATGTCTTAAAAATTTGGCTTCTGAAAAATCAGCAGTCAACTTATCTACAGTCACGTTATAATGGAGTGCTATGGTTTTGAATTTTATTATTGGCTTTGTCTATTAAATATGGTCTGGTTATTTGTCGCTGATATAATTTTTTTAATTTTTTGCTCTATTATATGTGAGTAGGGTGCAGCGGCACATTGTAATTTTATCATTTGTGTGTCACGAACAGATTATTAAAAAAAATGGCAGAAAGGCGTTGATCTGATGAAAAAATCTGTAAACAGGGGTTGTGTCGGGTTGACGTTTTGACAAGCGTACTTGTCTTTCTCTAGGCTAAAACAGAACAGTTTTGTTTTGTGGAAGACAAGACCAGTTGTCGGTGCGTCGACTTGACACAATGCCTGTTTGTGAATTTATTCGTGAACAGAATAGGTGTCTTAAAATCGACTCTAGCAATATCTGCTCCAAAATGAATTTTTGTCTGCACCAAATGCTGCTCCCAAGCAGCCTAAGCTAGTAGCATCACTGTTAATATTAAATTCTGTGCAGCAAGGGATGGGTGGAAGTGGTGTCAGTGCCCATAGTGGCCCTAAGCCTGCAGTACACCTACCACCCGATTCCTCCCCTGGACTTTGCACACCCTCTGGATTTTGATGTGACCACACCTGAGAAGGAAGAACTGCTGCTCTCGCCCATCCGGCCTCCCAAGAAGCATGCCACGTTGGTGGCACCCAACGACTTCGACCCTGGTTTGATGGCGGCTGATGTCCTTTCGCTAGAGCTGGAGATTGGGCCATCGGTAAGTGGCGCTTTTTACCAGCCAATGAAACCGAGGATGGTTGAAAGCTTTGCCCGACGTTCCATAGCTAGCCACCAGTCAGCGCCTAAGGTGAATGAGTTGAGACAGCTCCATAATTTTCAGCTCAAAGCTAGCTCTCGTGGTTTCAGCCCACCTCATAAGGGCAGGTATCAAGAATTTATACCGGGGTGCAAGTTGAGTCCGGTTTTATTGCAGTAGCCATTATCCGGTAACTCTTATTGAAGATATGTTTTCACAAGTACAATAACATTGCAATTTTGCACCAGGACATATTATTGTGAGAAATGCAAGCGAGCATGTGGAGAATGGCAAGGCTCTCCTTTGGTGTACTATTGCCTGCTTGCCTGTGTAGTGCATTGATGTACACTGCAATATATAGCACCTTTTTTGCAGATGCATTGCTGTCAGTGCTTTGCCTTTGACGCTGTAGGGGGTCCGTTCAATGTATGGCTGACGCAGAAGCCTAGCTAATGTTCTAGTCGCACACAGTCATACCGTGCACAATTAACGTCCCCTATTTGTAGCTTGAGTCATCACAGCTACACGGGTTCTGGAGAATAAGGCAACAAGGTAGGTCAACAGCAACACTTTATTGATGTACGTTAGCAATAATACGTAAATGTCACGTAGAGACTTCAGAACAAAAGTGTAGACGCTTACACTGCGGTCGTTGTCATCCTTGGCTCGCAATGGGTTCCGGGTTCGACCTTCTTTTTTTATGGCCGGTGTTAGAGGGAGCGTCCGCCAGTCAGCACGATGGTTTTCTTCACCGTCCCAGTTTCCCTTCCCTCATGAGAATACAATCCCTCGTTGAGAAAGGGGAAACCCGTTCTGTGCACCAGGAAAGGGGGATTGCGAGCGCCGGCCGCGGGGGTATTTTATTCCTTCGCAAGAAGCATTATTGACTTGTCTCGAAGGGACAGTCATGTTCCCGCAACTAGGCTGTCACGCTGCTGTAAAAGAAAAAGAGTGGCTGGATGCACGTGCTCTCCCACAACGCAAGATGTGCATTTTCAAATACTATATTGCATTCATATTAACAAGAGCCACTTCACCTTAAGTTATTTGGTGCAAGGTGATATATAGCGCAACATGATTGTATTGCGTGAAATGATGAGAGTGGATGCCAACTAGTCTCATATCTGGCAACATGGTTTGTGCAGGTGCTCTCGTTAGAAGGTGGGCTGCTGCACCTGTTAATGCAGCTGAAGGAAAACTACTTTGGGGCCTATCAGGACTATGTGGACATGGAGTCCGATGCACCCACACCTACAGGGCTGCCAGAAGATTTTGATCCACGCTGCTTCAGGCCTCTTGACGTGCGGGCAACTCTCATCATGCATGACATGCACGGCCACCTCATGAAGGTCAGTGCCTTGTTGCCACTCAGTACCTGAAGGAAGCAGGGTTATACAGGGGGGGTAAAAAAGTGTGGTTCATGTGTTTCTTTAGACTTAAATGCAGAACTTTCCGTGTGGGTCATAGTTTCTGAAATCCGCAAAGATTTTCAGTGAAATTTGTTAGATTCTGCTACCATTTGAAAAAGGTTCCTAAATGTTACGAATAGCGTGTGAAGTTGGCAACTTAGCAGTGTCTTGGAGAAAGAAAGGCGGGAGGTTCCTGAGACCTGTGTATAGGTTAGCAGTGTAATCTGTAGTGGTGACAATAGTGGACATTCGAGCACTATGTGCAGTCGATGACCGATAATTTGGATTCCTCCGTGAAAGTAAATAATTCCGAATAATCAAATGTCTTGAATAACGAATGCATCAGAAGAAAAAAAAGATTTATTGACACTTCAGTGACCCGATAGCTGGAAAAAAAAGCTGTAAATGCATTGCTGCACGCACTTCAGCTTGCGTGAAACTGTGTCGGCCTGTATTTCTGCCAGTGTGGTATGCTCGCTGTATGATGAAAGAACAGCAAGGGCTCGAGACAGGTCCGCAAGCAATGACTCTGGAGCACATGGTCTGTCATCATCATCAGAGTCACAATACAGTCGATCCCAGATATATCAAACTTGGATATATTGAATTATTGGCTATATTGAACAGTGGAGAAATATTCATGAATTTCCCATGCAATAGTATGGGACTGATGCATCGGTATATGGAATTCCCGCACAGTGGGTCATCCTCTATATCAAATGCTGTGTCGCATTGAAGCCAAAAAAGTGCCCCGCCGCGGTGGGGTAGTGGCTAAGGTACTCGGCTGCTGACCCGCAGGTCGCGGGTTCGAATCCCGGCTGCGGCGGCTGCATTTCCGATGGAGGCGGAAATTTTGTAGGCCCGTGTGCTCAGATTTGGGTGCACGTTAAAGAACCCCAGGTGGTCGAAATTTCCGGAGCCCTCCACTACAGCGTCTCTCGTAATCATGTGGTGGTTTTGGGATGTTAAACCCCACAAATCAATCAATCCATAAAAAAAAAAGCTCAAAAAGTGCATTTTTTCAGCAAATATTGATAAGCTTTTGGCCTTGTTCTAACAAGATCCGATTCCTTTTCACGTGCAGGTGACACAAAGGCGGTGTTATTCCATCGCACTGATCTGGTTTGTTCAGTAATGCTTGCGAGTGCACCGATATTTTTGATTCGCGGTCTGCAGGTCATAACGCACGGGCATAGTGTTTTTCAAAAAGACCGATTGCTGAGGACACTATATCATGGCTCCTGTCGCCGGTGCATCAAAAGTGCACCCATGCGGTCATGCCAACGTCTTCGTTGCCGCTGTTAACCAACCTTTTGCCGCACTTCAAAGCTTGCGTCGGAATTCTGCATCAATCAGCGCTGTTGTGGCTGAATGAGTATAATTTGTCTATTTGAAAAGCTTTGGTGATTTTGAGGATAACTGGAACTTGACGGCATGAAAGCAGCAAAAAAACCTTGCGTACTATTTTCATGTGAAATAAAGTGCGCTAACTTGCAGTTATTAGTTTGTTTTTCGTTATAGTGTGAGCGAATTGCTATGTTAGCGCTTTTAACGATGTACAAGGCCTGAAATGCTTCAATTTAGGCCTGAAATACGCATATTTTGTAATTCCAATTATCAATATATTGAACTTCTCGCAATCCTCTTCGAGTTTGATATATCTGGGATTGACTGCAGGTTGTTTGGGGGCTGCAGAGGGTCTCAATTATGTTGTCATCATTCAATTCGGCACACAATGACGCAGCACTGATGACATTTGCGAAATTGTGGTTGAAGGTGTCATCTGCTGAGTAGCACCGAAGCGGCTCCACGAACTTTCCATCACGGTAGTTCACTACCGCCGTGCTATTCATTGCACCGTTTTCAACCCACATTTTTTTGAAAGCGAAGTTAGTATCTCTTCTGATATGGTTTGCTTCAGAACCTTGAACTCTCAAGCAACTTGGGCTTGCGGGCGACTGCTGAGCACTTGCTTAATGATGGCAGCTTTCCTTGCCATGATTAGCATTGTGTATCTGCTGCGTTTCGGGTGGTCATCGGTCCCGATTGGAATGCAAATCTTTTGGGACACCAGACCACAAAATAAAGGTGTCGACACAAAAGCGAATGTGTGCAGAATTCAGCAGAATGCAGCGCCACAGACACATAAGACAGAATAGTGGCAATAGCAGTAGAGCATCATAACAGCAGCGGACTACAGGAAAAGGAATATGGGGTGTTCGCGATGTCGATACAACCTCCCAGAGTGGAGCAGTGCCGCCAAGATCAGCACTTATTATTACAAAGCTGTGGGGCGATTGAAGTAAAATCTCACAGATCACCAATGTGCTTTCATTTTTCATCTCTGAGGCCATACTATGTATGGTATGGGTACAGGAGAAAATAATGGCTGCCAATTTGGCGTGTGCATTAGTTTCAGACTTAGTCTGGATTATTGAATGCATGTCCGGTAGCTGTCCAAAATATCGATTATCTTGACGAATTACTTCTAATGGCCTCTTGGCTGTGCTGTGCAGCTGTCCAAATTACCGAGCATGTCCGAACTATCAGTGTCTGATTCATCAGTCGGGGTAGTTCGATAGTTAAAACAGATGTATGGGCCAACAATGACACACTCAGTAGAAAATATGGTATGATTAGGCTCATGGTGATGAGCAAGTGAATCACAGTTGTTGCCTCTTGGTGGATTCAGTGTAGCTAAATGTTTGTGCCTAACCCCCGTTTTCTGTGCTTTGCTGCCCATTGTGGCCACCTGACCCAGCTCCCAAGACATGCACGCACCATCTTTCTTGTGTAGGGTGACATGAGTAACCACACACGTGTCCTGCTATAAACTGCACTGCCCTTATATCTCAAGATGAGTGTGCTCATAGAACATTATCTATGCTAGCTTACGGCATGGGAGATAACGGCAGGCTCGTGGCAGTGCCTGGTAGACATAAGAAGTAAGTTCAAATGAAAATGACAGTTTCTCAGGGAGGTTCTTTTTATCGTTCTGTGTAAATGGATGAAGTCCATCAGCATCCAAACAAAGGCTGTAGAAGAGCAAAGACGGCTTTACACTAGAATAGAAGCTTGGACAAGCTCAGGTAATTCATTTTCTCTTTTTTTTTTAAGCTGGTTGTGAAGCCCATGTGAAATATTTCTTTAACTCCTGCCGAGACTAACTTGCAGGGACTGGGTCATTTTTTAATCTTATTAGGGGTTCGACATTACAATAGTACAGTCAAACTTATGGTGACCCCGCTCCTAACTGCAGCGGACGATCACCGTGGGTTCAGGCTTAGCGAGCCACAGGGCCGCTACTCCGTTTGCTCGCGTGTAGCGCACCGCTCCGCGCGCGCTCAACTGATAAGGCATTTAGCGCGGCGCGGCAAACAGACAGTGTTCTAATGCAAAACACAACACTTTATTGCCTCTGGCGGCACCCCGAACAACAGTACAACGTCCGCTCCCAGGACGCGGGTAGCAAAGGCACCCGCACGCGGACGTTCACAATAAGGGGAAAACCGCGAGCACGTCGCAGCTGGCAATGGCGAGCTTTGACACGCCGGTCGGGAAAAGGTCCCTCGCGGCTATGCTGCGCACTCTCACGATGGCCAATGGGCCTGGTCGCGAGTGTTAGGGCAAACTTCGTACGCGTAGGCCTAACGCAAGTGCGGCTCGTTGTGGTACGACCACTTCAAGCACTAGGCATCGCTCTGGGCTTAGCGTACGCTACCGAAGCTAGCACTCAAGTAAACACGCCTGCCGGGGTGCCCAAGGTCACCCTAGGCAGGCTACCGTCCGCGATTCCCAAAGGGGACGCGGACGAAGGAAAACACGTGATTACCCGGCGCTGTCCACGGAGCAAGACGCCGCTCCCTCGGCGCGCGCAGTTGCGCGCGCCGTGCCCGCGCGTGGCGCCATCTATCGCCACGGGGTGTTAACAGAGCAGGAAAGCAAAAGGGTGTGGCCGTGTGGCGTAATGCCCGCGAAATGGTCGCGGGCGCGCCTCAGATCCCCACAAACTGTGCTACAACGAATTCCGCTACCATGTCCCGGCAGCAGTCCATAGGAGTCAATGCATAAATATTGTGTCCACAACGAACATTTTTTCTTCTGCCGTACGGCTTCAATGAAATTTCATGATGCAATTTCAGGCTCAGATAATTATTTCAATGCATTAAACACAGTCTTAAACATTTTGATGCATTTTCAGAACTTGAAAATAGGTCGACAAAGTCTAAAACACGTGTTGGCACTACAAGAAACCGCCGCTGTTCAGCAAGCATGGGCGCTGCCATTGCTTGATAGCGATTGCAATGAAACTGCCCTGCTTTTGCCACAGGCTTGCTTTTGAGCTGCAGACGATGTGAAGCTGAAGCTCAGTTGCTAAGTTCATAGTTTTCTTTCACGCAGCTGTGCAGAACGATGGCTTTTTCGATGCCAATGCGTATCTATTCGTTCGCGCTTGGTCATTGTGGTAACTAATCAGAGAAGCTGTTCGTCTGCATTATCAACAAAATCAGCTGGCTGCGAGTTATGGAGGATAAGAAGGACATTGAATAAGGCAAAAGTCATTGCTCCACGATACCCTGCTTCCATCTCGGGCTTGTCAGATACACTTTGACGGCGCACTGCTGCTGGTGTTATTGTGTTAATGCAGCTGTTTGGTTTGTTCACGAAAGTGCTTGTAAGCCTTGTTTCAGCATGCGTTTCACCATGGCCTCACGATGCATGGGTGAGAACCGTGTTGTGACGCTGCTGGGAAAGAATAGGAAGCAGTGGACACTTTTTGAGTTTTTAGAATAAAGGTTTCTTTTTTATGCTAGCTCAGATAATCTATATTTTTTTATTTTGCTACAACAAAACTTTCGCTATAATGAAGTTTTTTCACGCCTTGTCAGTTTCGTTGTAGCGAAGTTCAACTGTATCACTCAGAAAACCCATGCTAACATGCCAATGCACTCCGATATATTACTGGAAAACACTAAATGAAGTAGAATTAAAATGGGCAGAAATCAGAAAAAAAAAACATTTATTTGACTATACTTGGTAAGTACTATGCCTTAAAATAGTGAAGAACTTATTGCTGGGCGATTTGTTGCATAGCTTTGACAAGAATCATTGCACATTCGATCGGACGAACACAGGAGGGAAAAGGCAGAGTAAACAGAATGCTTTGTTACCGTATCGTGGCAGGCATAAGGGACGAGGCGATGCAGTGGAGACTGTTAGAGTCACCATATTTGATCCTTGATTCTGCAATGAAAATAGTTATTGCGATGGAAGTGGCAAACAAAGCTTCTCAGGCGCTGTCAGCAGCGATGCCCGTGACTGTTGTACTGACGAATGTCATGTCACGTGATACAGCGAAGCAAAAGCATAAACCAGTTTCATAGTTACGCTGCGGTGGTGATCATCTGGCAATGCAGTGTTGTCGTGCAAGTAGTGTCTGTCACAAGTATCGAAGAAAGGGGCACCTTGCACATTTGATGTGCCAAATTTTATAGACTTAACTGAAAAAATTCAACTACAGTTGCTGCGGAGAACGAAGTTAGTTAGTAGACAAGAAACGAAGCAGAGATTGCAAGGGCAAACTACAGTCGAACACGGATATATCGAATTCGAAGGGGATCGTGAAGAAGTTCGGTATATGAAAAATTTTATATAAAAAAAAATAGAGGCCCCAAGAGCTTACCAGTAGCAGATCATCACCTCCTATAGGGGCATTCAAGAATGACAACTGATTTATTTGCATGAAAAAAAAAATCGCAGCATATCCACAGAGTGAATGATGATGAGTGGGGCGAAGCGTCCATCAGCCTATCCGTGCTTACGTCCGTCCGTCCGTTCAGCTCCCGTCCATCCGTGCGACCATCCGTGCGTTCCTCCATGCGTCCATTCATCTGTCCGTGCTTCTGTCCGTGAGTCCATGCATCCATCTCTCTGTCCATTCATGGGTCCATCCGTCCGTCCGTCTGCTAGTCTGTCTGTCTTTCCATTGGTGCGTCTATTCGTGCGACCACCCAGTGAACACTGCAAGTACCACCATCTCCCGTCTCGCATCCCCCGGGGCACATACCCGCTCTAGAGCGGGTGTGTGCCACCCGTGGCTACGTACTACTCCATACATACGGAGGAGCGACAGACCCACATACTACAAAGCTTCACCTCTAAAATCGCTAATCTTGGCCTGCTTCTTTGTTTTTTAAGTGTTGAAGTGCTAGTTGCGATCTTATCAAGGCTGTCCAGGTTTGACAGCCCCGTTCCCCCCATGTGGCTGATACAAAGGCAAATGATGCCGAACGCTGCCACCACTTCAGCAGCGTAGTACGCGAGTCTAGCCAGCACTTCGTCCGGACGACTCTCCTTGTCACATGACCTGTCGGCCTGGACAAGGCAGTCCGCTTCCACGAAGTCATTCGCAGACACTTCGTGTGGAACTGCTGCCAGAAAGCGGGACGAAGACTCGCAAGACACATCGTCTATGCGCTCGTCATCGTCGTCTTCACCGGTTTGCGCAAGTTCCGCCGTCTCGAAGCCTGCCTTGCGGAAGCAGTTGACCACTGGGTCCGTCTTCATGTCTCGCCAGGCATAGAAGATCTCTGCGGGAGAAAGCTTGGCGGAGATTTCCGGCCACTCCTTTGTCATCCACTGCTAGATGTCCTGGCTGCTAACAGCTTGGCTTTCGCCAGAATTGGTTTTGCGAACGATTTTGCAGCACTCCTTAAATCAGTGAAGCTACCCGCTGTTGTCGGTGAAGTTCTTCCACCGAGTGCAGCGGCTAACCATTTGACACTGGCGATCAGTATCGGGCCATTCACCGGAATCTTCTTCGCGCGCACTTTCAAGAACCAGGCATAAAATGCCTTTTCTACATTCCCGTGAGCAGAAGCACGCACGTGACAGGCTCCCGTCATTCGCTGCTCCTCCGCCTTTGTCTTGACATCTGCCCATCACTCTAGCCAAAAGGCAGATTATCGATGGGTTGCTGGACGACATGCTTGCCGCTGGCATTATTCGCTGCTCGTCCAGCTCCTGGGCATCTCCGATTATATTGGTCCCTAAGAACGATGGCAGTCATCTCCCTTGCACAGACTATCGCCGTCTGAATGGAGTGACTCGTAAGGATGCCTATCTGCTCGCCACGATGAACTCTATCGTAGGAAACCTGGGTGATGCACGATACTTTACCACGCCTTACGCCTGTAAAGGTGTGGGGATCTGAGGCGCACCCGCGACCATTTCGCGGGCATTCCGCCACACGGCCACACCCTTTTGCTTTTCTGCTCTGTTAACACCACGTGGCGATAGATGGCGCCACGTGCAAGCACGGCACGCGGTACGCGCGCGCCGAGGGAGCGCTCTCTTTTCCGTGGTCGACGCCGTGTAAGCACGTGTTTTCCTTCGTCCGCGTCCTCTTTGGGAATCGCCGGACTGTAGCCTGGCTGGGGTGGCTTTTGACACCTCGGCAGGCATGTTTACTTGAGTGCAGCTTCAGTACCGTACGCTAAGCCCAGACCGGTGCCTAGTGCTTGAAGTGGTCGTACCACAACGAGCCGCACTTGCCGTAGGCCTACGCGTACGAGGTTTGCCCTAACACTCGCGACCAGGCCCAGTGGTCATCGTGAGAGTGCACAGCATAGCCGCGAGGGACCTTTTCCCGACTGGTGCGTCAAAAGCTCGCCATTGCCAGCTGCGACGTGCTCGCGCTTTTCCCCTTATTGTGAACGTCCGCGTGCGGGTGCCTTTGCTACCCGCGTGCGGGTGCCTTTGCTACCCGCGTCCCGGGAGCGGACGGGGTACTGTTGTTCGGGGTGCCGCCAGAGGCAATAAAGTGTTGTGTACTTTTGCATTAGAACACTGTCTGTTTGCCGCGGCGCGCTAAACGCCTTATTACTTGAGCGCGCACGGAGTGGTGTGCTACACGCGAGTAAACGGAGTAGCGGCCCTGTGGCTCGCTAAGCGTGAACCCGCGGTGATCGTCCGCTGCAGTTAGTAGCGGGGGTCACCATAAAGGTTACCTACAGGTCCTGATGGGTAACCGTGAACAGTGTAAAACTGCGTTCACGTCCCACAGAGGGTTAATGGAGTTCACTCGTATGCCGTTTGGTCCTTGCGATGATCCTGTGACTTTTCATGGACCGCGTCCTCGGGTAAGCAAAGTGATCTGACTGCATGTGCTACCTCGACGACATTGTGATTTATTCACGAACCTTCGAAGAACACTTGGCCACATTGCCGATGTGCACGAGAGAGTGAGGACCGCCGGGATGACATTAAATCCCGCTAACGTCCAATTAGCGCAGACCCGTATTCAATTACTCGGGTTTTCGCTGGGCGAAGGCTTCATAGAGCCGGATGGGGAGAACTTCGAGCTATCCTCGATTTTTTCGTGCCCAAGGATTCACGTAGCTTTCGCCGCTTTTTAGGAATGGTTAACTTTTACCGTTGCTTCATTCCGTCCTGTGCCCGACTGCAGGCGCCCTTGAGCAAGCTCTTGGGTAAGTCTGCTGAGTGGCAATGGGGATTTGAGCAGCAGAAGACGTTTTGCCGACTGTCTAACGCCATAGCGGAGACAGCGCACCTCAAGCTCCCCGACCTGACCAGACCGTTCGTTGTACAGACTGATGCAAGCGATCTATGTTTAGGAGCTGTTTTCCCATAGGAATATGATGGCATGTTGCAGCCGTTGGCCTTTGCCAGCCGCTTCTTGGTTCCTGCGGAGAAAAATTATTCCATGACCGAAATGGAGTGCCTCACCATCATGTTTGCACTGCAAAAGTTTGACGGCAATATTGGTAGGAGAAAATTCGTGGTGCAAACGGATCACAGTGCGCTCAGCTGGCTGATGCGGCTCTGTGAGCTTGCGGGCAGGCTGGCCTGCTGGGCTTTCCTATACACCACTATGACTTTTCACTTCAGAATCGAAAGGAGAGCACCAACGTGGTAGCAGACACGCTATCTCGTGCCCCATTGTCTGCCGAGGACCTTGATCCCGGTGCAACAGCCGCTAGCGGTGCCTTTGCATATGCAAGCGTCGGGGGCTAAACAGTGGCTTGGCGCCATTCGGCGAGAAGGGTGAGTCCCCATGTGGACAAATCTTGGCTGCTAACCAGGTAAGTGGCGCACCACAAAGCGGCCGAGTGGGGGAGTTTTCGAAGGCCACAATGCTGAGAGCAAACCCGTGACGCCGAGGCAAGCAGTTTTATCTGCGGTCCTGAGCGGGCGCGATACCAGACTCCCCATTTTGAAAAATTGGTATCGCTTTCAGCAGAAAAGAGCTTCTGAAGGCCCAGGAAAGTGATCAGTTCTGTCGCAAAATGTGCGACAATCTCAGAGAAATGGAGCGCCGTGACGCTGCCTGTCCTGCAGCGGGCGCCGATCGCAACTTTCTCGGCGAAACGGAGTGCCGTGACACTGCCTGCCTTGCAGCAGGCGCGAAAAGGGGGCTTGAACCAGCGTGTGTCACTGGGTGCCCGGCAGATTCATATTTGCTGGACCATGACGGGCTCGTGCTGAAGTATATAGCCACTGATGATGAGCCTATCGACCCATTAAGGTGGTTATGCCCAAATGTTTTCGAGCCGCACTGTTGCGATCCTCTCACGACGAACGCATGGCCAGTCAGCTGAGTGGCTCGAAAGTTTTTGCAAAACTGAGCCGCGTTGTGACCTGGTCCGGCATTTAGTGTGACATTTTTCGCTGTTGCCATTCTTTCCGCGTCTGTCAAACGGTGAAATCAAGGGGTGGCAAAACACCTGGTCTGATGAAACAGATTTTCAGTGAGCGTCAGTGGCAAGTGGCCACCTGCGATCTAATGGGACCATTTCCCAGAAGTAAGCAGGGGTTCATTCACCTGATGGTAGTCGTTGATCACTTTTCGAAATGGGTGGAATTGTTTCCTCTTCTGAAGGTGACAGCGCGAGCGATGCTCGAGAAGCTTCAGGAAGTGTTTTGCCGGTTCGGTTTCCCGGAAAAGCTCATCACGGACGATACTTTGTATTTCACGGCTCGGGTGTTCAGTGTCACGTGCCGTTCCCTCGGAATCAATCACTGCACCACTTCACCCTACCATCTCCAGTCCAATTTGACGGAGCGCGTCAATCAAACGCTCAAACTGATGTTCGCAGCCTTTGCCGAAAGTCAAAGGGACTGGGCAGACCATTTGAGCGAGCCCGTATTCGCTATTTGAACATGGGAGTCTCGCTCAACTGGTTTCTCGCCAGCCTTCTTAAATTTTAGAAGAGAGTTGGCAAATCCGGTGACCAGCGTCACTCAATGCCAGCTCGAGGACGAGGAGACCCCGGCAGGCTTCTCTGCTTACGCGTCGACATTTCAGGACCGGCTTTGTCGAGCATTCTGCAAAGCAAGACAAAGTTTGGCGTCAGGGCTCAGAAGAAGGCCCAATATGACCGCAAGCATTGCGACCTATTTTTTGAGGTGGGCGATCTTGTCCTGAAGCATAACCTCGCTCTTAGCGATGCCAGTAAGGGGTTCTCAACCTCGCTTGCTCCTAAGTGGCTTGGTCTGTACCGAGTGGAGAAAGCTTGCGCTGCACTCGCGTACTTGCTGAAAGATCCTTATTCGGTAAAAAGCAGCCGTGCCCATATTGCAGACCTGAAACCTTTTGTATCACGGTCTGACGACCTTGCGCCAGCGCCCTGCGGCACTTCGTGCAAGCAACGGGGCACACCCGGGACGGCGGATTGCATTCAGACCCCGCACCGGTATAATCTGCGAAAGCGGTCATTTTTGTGATTTCGTGCCGGACGGCAGACTTCTCCACAACCGAAGGCCCCCAGTTTACTGTCTAGCCTCAGTATAGGTTAGCTTTTTTACGGCCTTTTTTCGTAAAGAGGTTGACCCCGCCCAGTTTGCTGCCAGTGTTTTTTTTTGTCAAGTGTTCATGTGTTCATTTTATGTTTTTATGTTCTTTGGCCAGATATTGAGTGTAATTTTGTGCTGTTTTACTTTTTCTTCCGTGTTTGTTTATTTTGTCTACCGACGAAGGGAGTTGTGATCTTGAACATTGGTGCTTATGCGTGAAGAGAGGGACGAAGGATGATTTGCGCCTTCGCCTGTGCAGCCGTCGACGGTGTGTGTGTGCATGCTTTTGTGCGTGTGTACGTGCGTGGCACTTCTGTGCATGCCGGTAGAGTGTGCACGACATGGCTTCATCCCGTAGACGTGGACACTAGAGGGGCTGGGGGCACTGACCTACTGACGCCAGGGCGCCTCACAGCCAATTTCAGTGTGCATGCTTTTGTGTGTGTGTACGTGCGTGGCACTTCTGTGCATGCCGGTAGAGTGTGCACGACATGGCTTCATCCCGTAGACGTGGACACTAGAGGGGGGGGGGGGCACTGACCTACTGACGCCAGGGCGCCTCACAGCCAATTTCAGTACGGCTTCCCGCAACATTCCAGCTTCGACATTGAACCAAAAATGCAGGGCCTCAACCAGAACCGAAACGGTGTTCGTCGGACACGCTGACCAATCATTAAAAGCACCAATGAGCTATGAGAGAGCCCCCTTCCGTGTCTCTGACCTTGCACACGGGCATCGCACTCAGCGAACATTGTCACGCTCTGTCCCCCCCTCCGCGCGGTGGACGGTATCCCGCTTCAGCACCACAAACAGTAGTCCTACTTTCCTGCGCTCCCTTTCGCAAAGATGTTATAGTTTCATGTGTTTATTTTGTTATTGATGTTTTCCCCCTTTTTTATCACATATTTAGCAGCAGTTACAGGGCTGGACTGAGGTTAGCTGTTGCTCATAGCAGTGTCTTTTTAACTGCATAGGGAACGTCTGGCTGCCTTTGCAGACCGGTAAAGGCCAAATTTAGGAGAGGGGGATGCGGAAATTGAGGCTAGCTTGCCGCCTTTGCGCGGGCTTTGCCGCCTTTTCTGCCGTTCTCATGTCCGGACATGACTGCCCTTCTCCGTTGTCTGCGACACTGGAAGAGCGAGGAATGACGCTTAACCACTCTCACCCGGTAGCGAATGTCGACTGTGACGCCGCGTGCACGGTTTCTCGGGACGTTTCGCACGCACGCATCAGGGAGTGGGTCAGATTTCTCCGGGACAGCTTATCGTGAGCACGCTTTCCTTTTCCATCCGTCGACTCCCGTTGTTTGCGGCTTGTCAAACTTCGCCGACGGCACCTCGGGCCCGAGGCGAACGCTCACCTTTTGTTGCCCCTTTGCGTACGCTGGGTCGAAGGGCGGTGCGGTTTCCTAGTGTGTGGTCAAACTGCGCCGACCCGTGTCTCTCCGAAGCCAACGCGAGCGCCTTTGCCCTTGCTCGAGCAACCGGGCCTTGGTACGGGTGTCTCCGGGAATCACTTTTACCACCGAGACGTGCTCGCAGCACCCCTGTGTAGTACTTCTCGCCCATGATGTAGTTAAGCCCATTTGCTTTCCCTCTGCGCCTTTTCAACGGGCTGTTCTGCGTTTTGGTGTTGCCGCAGACTATAAAATGTTCTGGCCTTGAGTAGTACTGTGTTCTCGTCATGGCGACGGTTAACGCGTGCCCTGCGGTTCGCTAAGACCGGACCCATGCTAGTGACTGTAATCCTTCGGGATACATATCACTACAAACAACACGCATCCACGATTGTTTACATAACAAATTCAGTGAAACTACATTGTTCTCAGTGCGTGAGCCATCAGTCGACAATGTGCAAGTTTCGTTCTCTACATCATGCATTCACTTCACTTCAAGATCAACACTACTTGGCAAGCATCGCATCTGACACCAGAATCAGACCCTTGACCTAAAGCCATGCTATTAAACTCGAACGCCGCAACACAATGAGAGTGATGTTCATATGGCGGTATCGTTGTTCAGTTACATTGCCGCGCGTACGTGCCAGTCTTGGTGAGAATGAAGCAGCGGGAATGTCCTTGACTGAGTAAAAAAGACGAAGAAGTCGTTGCAGTCTTTTTCCTGCGATCGATAAAGCATATTTGTTTGAGGCGCTTTGTGTGCTCGTTAATCCCGCGTAGTCACACTGGTGGAGGCGCTGGGTAGCTTTCGTGCTTGGCACCCCTTCGCGGACCCGATATTTGAGCCCGGAATCGCTATCACCCGTCGACACACCAGTCCACCGTTTCAGTCGCTGTCAGCGATGCCTGGCTCCCGAGCTCAATCACTTGCCAGAAAGTCTAAGCAATCGCTTGCCACCTTCAGCCACCATGACTACTGCAGCTTCATCGCACATGACACTCCAGAATCTCATGATTCCTCACTGCTTTCACGGTTAGACCTATGAAGACGCACAAGACTGGCTGGATCAGTTCGAACGCTGCGCGAAGTACAACTAGTGGGCCACCCTAGAAGACAAGCTCGCGAATGTGTACTTCTACCTTAAAGATAACGCCCAGACGTGGTACATCAACAGGGAAAGAAGAATGGCTACGTGGGACGACTTCTGCAACCAGCTGATTGACACCTTTACTAGTGTCGACGGAAAGGAGAATGCGCAAAGTCTCTTGGAAGCTCGAATTCAAAAACCAAATGAGAGCGTTGCTATGTTCGCCGAGGACATGATCCGTCTTTTCAGCAGGGCAGATGCCGAGATGCCGGAAAACAGGAAGCTGCGGTATCTAATGCGAGGCGTGAAGGAGCAACTGTTTGCTGGGCTAGTGAGAAATCCACCAACCACAGTAGCTGAGTTCACGAAAGAAGCCACAGCTATTGAACGGGAAAAGTTGGCCAGCAGAACCCGGCCAACTTTCGAGCGAGTAGTCCCGTTACGACTGCGGTGAGCCTCTGTGACAACGACAGGCCTCTGCCGGCAGTCATCCGGGAGATTTTGAGGGAGTAGCTTTGGTAGCTTGGTTTAACTCCAACAACCGAACCGACGCCGGCATCGTCCTTTGTCGCTGATGTTGTCCGGGTTGAGGTCTGTCAGGCTCTCTCTTCACCCGGCTATGATGATGTGCAATGACATTTGACTTATGCTGATGCAGTCCGACGCCCCGTCGCGCCTTTGACACAGCGGATTCCAATGACTGAACCACTACCAACCCTGCAAACACAGCCGCAGCGCCGACGACTTTCCCAACCGCACCAATCTCGTCGACAGGATGAATGCCGTCTAGCCAAAATGTGAAGCCCACAACGTGGTTCAATAGTGGGTCCCCGCTTACCTACCAGCATCGAAAAACCGATTTGTGGCGTACCGCTGACTGTCGACCGGTATGCTTTCATTGTGGCGAAGCTGAGCACGTTTACAGAGTTTGCCGTTATCGCGACGCTCAGTACTCGATGTTTCCTCGCTACCATGATTACCCTACGTACGACGATCGGCGCACGTACAACGACACTCCTATGAACACACCGCCGCAGAGTCCAATGAGGCCCGGGTCACATTCTCCATCTCCTGCACGGGGCACTTCACTTAATTGTCGCAGTTTTGCCGACGTCACCACGGGCAGGTTCCCTAGCCCGTGACGGGGAAACTAGACGCAGCGACCTCGGGGGGTGGAATTGCCAACTTCCGAACAGCCCCCATTGCAGACATATGACAGTTGAAGCTACCAATGCCGAAGACGACGACAGTAACGACTAATCCAACAAATGGAACAACTGCCGACGTAACCGACGCTATTAGCGCTGACCTCGACGTTCACATTGACGGCCACCAAGTGACGGCTGTTGTGGACGCCGGCTCCCACTTTTCTATAATAAGACTGCAGCTAGCCGACAAACTAAGGAAGGTGAAGATGCCATGGCACGGACCCAATAAAAGAACTGTAGGAGGTCAGTTGATGACACCGGTTGGAAAGTGCACGGCCCGACTCTTCATTGCTGGTTCCACCTTTGTTGCCACCCTCGTCATTCTTCACGAGTGCTGTAAACAGCTCATATTGGGAATGGATTTCTTGCGCGAATATGGGGCTGTGATTGACGTCCGTGATAGAAGCGTAATGTTTGCTACAAGTTCGGAGACTGCCACATATGAGGAACACCAGCCACCTCGCTTCTGTATTGCCGATGACGATGTCATGCTGCCGCCACAAAGTTGTTCCTTCCTATCTGTGCACTGTGACATTTTACAAAACGGTACTGGCATCGCTGAACACATCAAGGAGCTCGCATTCACTAGCGGTTTTTTGTTGCCAGGGCTATCATCACTGTTATTCACGGATGCGCTGAACTCTTATTGACAAATTTCAGTAGAGAACGCCGACACATTGTTAAAGGCACGGCTATTGCTTATTTCAACGAACTCTCTGTGGGGATCTGAGGCGCGCCTGCGACCATTTCGCGGGCATTCCGCCACACGGCCACACCCTTTTGCTTTTATGCTCTGCTAACGGCACGTGGCGATAGATGGCGCCACGTGCGGGCGGCACGGGGTACGTGCGCGACGAGGGAGCTGACTCTCTCCTCCATGGTCGGCGCCGGGTAAGCACGTGTTTTTTTCATACGCGTCCTCTTTGGGAATCGCCGGACTGTAGCCTGGCTGGGGTGGCTTTTGACACCTCGGCAGGCATGTTTACTTGAGTGCAGCTTCAGTACCGTACGCTAAGCCCACAGCGGCGCCTAGCACTTGAAGTGGTCGTACCACACTGAGCCGCACTTGCCGTAGGCCTACGCGTACGAGGTTTGCCTTAACACTCGCGACCAGGCCCATTGGTCATCGTCAGAGTGCGCAGCATAGCCGCGAGGGACCTTTTTCCCGACCGGCATGTCAAAGCTCGCCATTGCCAGCTGCGACGTGCTCTCGGTTGGCCCCTTATTGTGAACGTCCACGTGCGGGTGCGTTTGCTACCCGCGTCCTGGGAGCGGACGTCGTACTGTTGTTCGGGGTGCCGCCAGAGGCAATAAAGTGTTGTGTATTTTGTATTAGAACACTGTCTGTCTTTCCGCGGCGCGCTAAACGCCTTATTAGATAAGCACGCGGAGCGGTGGGCTACACGCGAGTAAGTGACGGAGTCGCGGCCCTGTGGCTCGCTAAGCGTGAACCCGCGGTGATCATCTGCTGCAGTTAGTAGCGGGATCACCATACTGGCGCCCAACGCGATATCAAAGGCTCATTAAGCCTTTGATTAGTCTTAGCCGAGTCGACCAGCCTTTGCGAATCAGGCTCGCCGTGTTTACCCGCGTTATGTCTGCACCGTGTGAGTTTTGTTCGCTAATGCATTTAGCAGATACCGCTTTGCTCGAGAACAGGGCCAGTGCCCCCCTTGAGCATCACAATCGCTCACCCTCACTTGTCACAAGCCTCAGTCGGGATGACACGAGGCGCTACGTATCAGCTCCCACTAGAGAGGTAGCGTGTTTTCGGTCCGGGGCCATAGCCCAGCCCGAACAGTGCTCGTGGGCAAATTGGATTGCCACTGCTATCTTTGGAATGCATAGCAGTTCCATGTCACAGCGCTCTGAAACGGCTCTCAGTGGAGCTTCCGGGACGCAGATCGGCACCGCGGCCTCAGCCATTGCCGAATTTTGCCCGCTGGCTGTTACGCAACCTAGCAGCCAAGCTCATTTCGAGCACGCGCCTGTACCGCTAGCCACAAGCGGCCTAGCAATTTCACGTGAAGCTGCCCCAAGAGTCAGCTGTGAACAACAGGTGCTCCCTAATGTCGCGACGGCCGGTATCCATTTTGAAACCGTGCCGCTTATCGAGCTCGGAGACAGTTCCCTATCGCTCGCCCATGCCGCTAATGCACCAACAGCTTCCTTTGAAGCGCGCGCACGGACGATGCTGCGAAATGCCGCCCAAATGATTCAGGAACTCACGGGAACAGTCCAAACGCTTTCGGCCAATCTGAAACGCCCTCATCCCGCTGTCATGTTGGCCGTTCCGACCTACAGCGGTTATGGTGATCTGCAGAGTGCAAGAGATTACCTGGACTCAATCACACGTTATCAGAGAGCCATGGGTCTAGATGACCAGGAAGTGCTCGGACGCGTTGTCCTGGCTGCATTGACAGACACGGTGCCCAGGTGGCATCGGCTTTCCGGTCACCAAGCAGCAACCCTCAATAAGTTCCGCGCGGCCTTCCTGCGCGAATTCTTACCCGTTGACTACGAGAGTAGGATGCGGCGCAAGCACAAGCTCCGCACACAAGCTCCTGATGAGTCGCTTCAGGAGTACGTATGCGCGATGGAAGACCTTTTTTCTATCGCTGAGCCCAGAGCCTCGAACGAGGAGCGCGTCGAACGGGTGATTAGGCAGGCACACTCGATTTTTTTTCGGCGTACCTGCGGGGCAGTGGCTTCCGTGATTTGGAGGAATTGGCCGTCGAGGCAAAGCGCATCCAAGGCGACATTCTCGCCGCGCATTCCTATCGCCCGCCACCGCCAGCCAACGAGGCCCTCGAACCGCGCTGCATGTGGGGAGGGGCCATGACCCTTCCTCAGCCGCAACAGCCCGACGGAGCTGTCTTTGCTGCTATCGCTACAGGTGGGCGCACGTGGGAGATAAGCGATCGAGCTTTAGATCCCTACACGTACAAGAGGCGTGCAGCCGGTGCTGCATCGCAACTCGACGCGCGCGAGCTGGGACGAAAACCGACCCAGCGCATCACCGGTGGTAACGGTCGCAGGACGGTTTCTTTGATCACGCGGCGAACCGACACCGGCAGCTCGAAGCTGCTCAGTCTCGGAAAAGGGACCGCGATGGAGTGCGCTGCTTCCGCTGCCGTCAACGAGGGCACATAGCGAGGGAGTGCTCCGCGTTTGTGCCTTCTGTGAGGCAGGGAAACGGGAGCGCGGGCCGTTCGTGAAGGCACGAGCGGCCGAACCCTTGCTTCTCCCCTCTGCGTACCGGGCAAGCAGTCTTGCTGGTGCGCATGCTCCGTTTATTTCGGTCACCATTGGCGGTCGCAAATTCTTGGCGTTGCTGCACACGGGCGCAAGCGCTTTGTTGTTTGTTTGGCAAACAGGTGTTGTCCCACTTGCAGAAGCGCTCGGTGCGCTTGCGGGACAGCCGAAAGACATTTACCCTCGCGAGAGGCGTGGCCCAGTCGGCAGGCGCCGCAAGTTTGACTGTCAGATGGGGAGGCCGAATGAGACGCGCCCGTTTTGTTCATCTTCCAGGGCTCAGTGTTCCTGTGATTCTATGTCGGGACTTTCTCCTAAAAACCGGCATCGTAGTGGACATTGCGAATGGAGGCTATCGCGACGGACCTTTTTCCGAGCTAAAGCCGTTCATCAGCCCACCGGCGCTTTCTGTTGCCTGTGCAGTAGAAGCGTCGAAACCGTGTCACGTGCAAACAACGGGGGCTGGCCCCTGCCCTATGCACTCGTCAGCTCAAAATCCCCATCGGGATCGAGCGGCACGACACAAAGAAGCTTTGCATCCTTTGATCATCTGTGTGACTCAATTGGATGATACACAGAAGGCTCGTCTGTCGGCATTGTTACGCGAATACGATGAGCTCTTCACCGATCAACCCGGCTGTACCGATTTGTTGAGCCATTCGATCGAAACTGGCGACGCGCTTCCTTTGAAGTGTAACCCCAGGCCCGTCAGCCAGGCCAAGAGGCAGGTAATTGACGGCTTGCTGGACGAGATGCTCTCATCTGGCATTGTTAGCCGTTCGTCCAGCGCATGGGCGTCTCCAATTGTGTTGGTGCCTAAGATTGATGGCAATCATCGCCTGTGCGTAGACTACCGCCGTCTGAACGGAGTGACTCGTAAGGATGCCTATTCGCTCCCCACAATTAGCTCCATTGTAAGAAACCTTGGCACTGCGCGGTATTTTACCACATTAGATGCCTCCAAAGGTTACCTACAGGTCCGGATGGATGAGCGTGACCGCTGCAAGACCGCGTTCACGTCCCACAGAGGGTTATTTGAGTTCACTCGTATGCCCTTTGGTCTTTGCAATGCTCCTGCGACTTTTCAGAGACTCATGGACCGCGTCCTCGGGGAAGCAAAGTGGTCTTACTGCATGTGCTATTTCGACGACATCGTGATTTATTCACGAACCTTCGAAGAGCACTTGGCCCACATTGCCGATGTGCTCGAGAGGATGAGAGGCGCCGGGATGACGTTAAATCCCGCAAAGGCCCAACTAGCGCAAACCCGAGTTCAGTTACTTGGCTTCACGCTGGGCGATGGCTCCATTGAGCCAGATCGGGAGAAACTTTGAGCAATCCTCGATTTCCCCGCGCGGCCAAGGACGTACGCGGCCTGCGCCGCTTTCTCGGAATGGCCAATTTTTACCGGTTGTTCATTCCGTCCTGTGCCCAAGTGCAGGCGCCCTTGACCAAGCTCTTGGGTAAGTCAGCTGAGTGGTGATGGGGACCTGAGCAGCAAGAGGCGTTTTGCCATCTGTCTAGCGCCATTGCGGAAACGGCGCAGCTCTAGCTCCCCGACCTGACTAGACTGTTTGTTGTCCATACTGACGCAAGCGATCTGGGATTAGGAGCAGTTCTCCTACAGGAATACGATGGTGTGTTGCAGCTGTTGGCCTTTGCCAGGCGCTCGTTGATACCCGCGGAAAGGAATTATTCCGTGACCGAGAGGGAGTGTCTCGCCATCGTGTTTGCTCTGCGGAAGTTTGATGTCTACCTTAATAGGACGAAATTTGTGGTGCAAACAGATCACAGCGCGCTTAGCTGGCTGATGCGGCTTCGTGAGCCTGTAGGCAGGCTAACACGCTGGGCTCTCCTAATACTGCATTATGACTTTTCAGTGCAGTATCGGAAGGGGAGCACTAACGTGGTAGCTGACGCCCTATCTCGTGCCCCAGTGTCTACCAGGAGCCTGGATTCCGGTGCGACAACCGCTAGCGGTGCCTTTGGGCAAGCGAGCGGCGCGGGCAAAACGGTGGCGTAGCCGCCGAGTGGAGAAAAGGGTGAGTGCGCTGACGAGCTAACCCTTTCCACGGGTCAGGCAAGCAGGGCGCCGCGAAGCGGGCGAGAGGGAGAGCGAAAGAGAAGCGAACCCAGGGCACCAACGCGAGCGGAGGCAATGGCTGCAGTCCTAAGTGGGAACAATACCAAGCTCCCCTTTGGGAGAATGGGAATCGCTTTCAGCAGACAAGAGTTGCTGAAGGCCCAGTATGATGATCCGTTTTGTCGCGAGTGTAGCGACGGTCTCAGGGAGACACCCCGCCGCGGTGGTCTAGTGGCTAAGGTACTCGGCTGCTGACCAGCTGGTCGCGGGTTCAAATCCCGGCTGTGGCGGCTGCATTTCCGATGGAGGCGGAAATGTCGTAGGCCCGTGTGCTCAGATTTGGGTGCACGTTAAAGAACCCCAGGTGGTCAAAATTTCCGGAGCCCTCCACTACGGCGTCTCTCATAATCATATGGTGGTTTTGGGGCGTTAAACCTCACAAATCAATCAGTCTCAGGGAGACGGAGCGCCAAGACGCTGCTGGTAGTGCGGCGGGCGCAGGGAGACGGGAACCGGCGTGTGTCGCTGGGTCCCCCGCGGATACATACTTGCTGGACCATGATGGACTCCTGCTGAAATACATAGCCACCGATGAGGAGTCAGTGGACCCGTTTAAGGTGGTTGTGCCCAAAAGTCTGAGTGGCGCTCTGTTGCGAGCCTCTCACAACGAGAGCCTATGGCCGGTCACTTGAGTGGCTCTAAAGTTTTTGCGAAACTGAGCAAGGTTGTGACTCGGCTTGGCATGAAGCGTGACATTTTTCGCTATTGCCGTTCCTGCCACGTCTGTCAAGCGGTGAAATCAAGGGGTGGCAAGCCGCCCGGCTTGTGGAAACCGATTGTCAGTGAGCGTCCATGGCAAGTAGCCACCTATGATCTTATGGGGCCGTTCCCCAGGAGGAAGCAGGGGTTCATACAGCTGATGGTAGATATTGATCATTTTTCCAAATGGGTGGAGCTGTTTCCACTGCGGAAAGTGACCGCTCGAGCGGTGCTAGAGAGGCTACAGGAAGTGTTTTGTCGGTTCGGCTTTCCGAAAAGATTGATCACGGACAACGCATTGTATTTCACCGCTCGGGTGTTTGGTGATACGTGCCGTTCCCTAGGAATAGATCACTGCACCACTTCCCCCTACCATTCCCAGTCCCATTTGACGGAGCGAACCAACCGTACGCTCAAACCGATGTTGGCGGCCTTTGCCGAAAGTCACAAGGACTGGGCAGACCATTTGAGTGAACTCGCGTTTGCAATCCGAACCTCCGAGAGTCGCTCTACTGGTTTCTCTCCCGCCTTCCTTAATTTTGGAAGGGAGTTGGCAAATCCGGTGACCAGTGTCATGCAATGCCAGCTCGGGGACGAGGAAGAACCGGCAGACTGTTCTGCTTACGCTTCAACACTTCGGCACAGGCTTTGTCGAGCTTTAGTAGAGCGAGGCAGAGTTTGGCATCTGCCAGGGCCGAGCGAAAGACCCAGTACGATTGAAAACATCGACACCTTTTATTTAAGGTAGGTGACCTCGTCCTGAAGGGCAACCACGCTCTTAGCGACGCGAGCAAGGGCTTCTCAGCTTCGCTTGCTCCAAAGTGGCTTTGTCAGTACCGAGTGGAGAAAGCTTGGACTCCACTCGCGTACTTGCTGAAAGACCCGCTTTCGGGAAAACTCAGCCGTGCCCACATCGCAGACCTGAAAGCCTTTGCGTCGAGGTCTGACGAGCCTGCACCAGCGCCCAGTGGCTCTTCGTGCAAGCATCGGCGCACACCCGGCGCGGCGGACCGCATTCGGACCATGCACTGGTATTATTCGAGGAAGCGGTCACCTGAGTGATTTCACGCCGGACGGCGAGCTTATTTCCGCAACCGTGCCGCACGGAGGTCGCCGGGCGTGCGAGTGCCAAAGCGTGCCTTCGAACTCCTGCGTGGAGTCCCGCTGCCGCAGAGGTCGCGGGGCACAGCGAGTGCCGAAGCACACCTTCCAGCTTGCGCAGTGTTTGATATATCCGAAGGCGGGTAAAAATTCCGTTCGATATAAACGTGCTAATTTCTATACTTTAACAAAGGAACTTCAAGGGGATAACTTATGAGTTCGATATAGCTGAAAATTCTATATATGTGGGCTTGATGTAACTGTGTTCGACTGTATATCAGCTTTGTCATTTATGCCACAAGAACTGGCATTCTATGCAAATGGATTTTTAGAAATTTTTAATGCTGGTTATCTTTTAAACGTGTGAATAGTACATATTCCTTTGATCACGTACCAATTTCAAACTGCTTTTTTGGCGATAGTTTCATGTGATTGTGCCTAGTTTTATAATTTCGTGCTGAGCTTTATCACCTATATGTTATTTATGCCACAAGTGCTCGCATTTTAAATATATGTAGCTCGTCTTACTTATTTTTGAGTGACAATCCATGTGCTTAGTCATTTGTTTCTTGCAATCGTTATTCTACATTCAATATGTTAATAATAAGTATTCATATTTATGACATGCTTAAATGATGTTTTAGACTTCAGGAATTGTTAGGAATACTGTCCACGAGTGTTGAAGATTGGGCGAGTTGGTTCGTCGTACTTGAACTGGTATAGCGCGCCCCGCCGCGGTGGTCTAGTGGCTAAGGCACTCGGCTGCTGACCCGCAGGGCGCGGGTTCGAATCCCGGCTGCGGCGGCTGCATTTCCGATGGAGGCAGAAATGTTGTAGGCCCGTGTGCTCAGATTTGGGTGTACGTTAAAGAACCCCAGGTGGTCAAAATTTCCGGAGCCCTTCACTACGGCGTCTCTCATAATCATAGAGTGGTTTTGGGACGTTAAACCCCACATATCAATCAATCAAATCGAACTGGTATAGCGCATTATGGTATAGCTCTTGTGTCGGTCTGCTCGGCCGTTTCTTCTTCCCCGTAATGCGCTATACCAGTTCAAGTAGGAATACTGTGCCATCTGCTCCGAAACCACCAATAGCAGCTCCAAATAAGCATTTTTTCTGCTCCGGAAACAGTTGAGGCTGCTCAAAAGCACCATTTTTTCCGCTCCAGAATCTGCTCCAAAAAGTAAAATGTCTCTTCCATGACTGAGGCAGTGCAATGGAGAAGAATTCAGGTATGCTGTCAAGCAGAAAGAAGCTGCCTGGCAGGCTCGGAAGTCATGATCGCCGTCGACAGGCAACAACCATTGAAGTAGGTGACCTTGTGCTCTTGGACACTCAAACCTTGAGTAATGCGGCCAAGGATGTTTCAGCCAAGTTGGCACTGTGATGAATGGATCTTTTTGCGTGGTCAAGCAGGCTAGGGAAGATGACTTCATAATCAGTGACCCAGCAACAGGATGTTGTCGAACCATCAAACATGCTGATCTGTTGGTGCTGTACCACGAACCATTACTCCTCTCTTCCGCCATAGATTCATGAATCGTAGGGGCGGAGAGTTGTGACAGATGAGAAGGAGTAGAGATTGCGCTTGTGTTGGCTGGGGGTCTCTCGAAGGCTTTGTGTGATTGATGGCACAGCAACGAGATGGCACGTATGTCGGTTTAACAGTGTGAAGAGGAAGCGCGTGTGCATGGGGTAATACGGTAGATGAAAGATGAGGGTGCAGAGAGAGAAGTCTGACATGTTAAATATGTGGGGCGGAGAATAAAGGATGTATGGAGTGTGTAGTGAATGTGTGGGTCGTGAAGTATATCGTCGAGTCTCACAATATTTTGGTGAATCGTAGTCTGAGTGAGTCCGCTTGAGAAAATGTGGGTGAGTGTGAGATCCAGTTAGGGAAAATATTCACGAGGCTGAGTCCGAGTGAGTTTGCTTCGGGAAAATTTTTATTAGCTGGGGTCCTAGTGATTTCTAAGCAAAAAGTATATTTATGGAGTGTGTCTGAGTGAGCTCCAATTATTTTGCTGACTTATGGTTATTTGCAGTAAATGTAATGAAATGTGAAGAAAGAAAAAAGTAAACAAAAAAATAACTTGCCACTGGTGAACCAGTGACAGCAAACATGGTTCCTTCTAGCAGCAAGTTATCTTTTTGTCCACATTTGTTTCTTCACATTACAATAAATTTGTTATTAACAACATTCCCTATAGGTTTTCCTGGCATTTTTGTGTGTGAGTTCTTAATCATATACACAAAACGGTATACAGAGTTGTACCTTATTCATAAGTTCAATACACTCCAGCCAGCAGATATAAATGTTTTTAAAGGGGCTCTGGAATTAATTCGCTACAGTTCATACCCGAAGAAAACCACTGTAATTTAAGCTCTCCATCTAGGAATCTCAAACCTGCCATTGTTAACTTCTGATAACCGGTTTGATAACTGGGACTCAGCGACATATGTGCACCTTGTAATAAGTATCGTCATGTCATACCAATTAGCCCAAGCTGCCACACTTCTAATTTACCTCCTCATCATTTCCTTTCTTTTTTTTATTTTTATTCATGGAATACCTGTTCTCTTTTTACTCATACAATCGGTAACAGCCTCCTCTTCCTCCCTCGCTCTCTCACACCTGCGTATCTAATGTTGCCCCTTCTCCTTTTCCTTTGTTAGGATGGAGAAGAGGGTACCAAGCGTAGACATGCTAGCACTAAAGAAATCAGTTCTGTTCTAGACTTCAGGAAGACAAATCTGCTTGTCAAAGCGTCAACTTGACACAGCCCCTCTTTACATAATATTTCATAACCATATACATCTAGCATTACAAAACACTGACAACAGCTCGAAACACCACTGACGGCCACTTCACTAACACTACTTTGTGGGCAAAGGAAAAAAGAAAAGTGCGCCTTTGTAATGTGCTCGAACCCTCTAGGCTACCATGTTGCCGGGACTCACACACGGATGCAGCTGTGGCTTGTACTACCGTCGTAAACAATCTGTATCTGGCGGGCAAAGCATGTCAACACCTGAAGTATTCATCTCATGTTGTGTCGTGTATATACTACTACCACATTTTTACGATTGAAGTGTAGTACTTCCTTATGCTAATAATTGGGTAAAAAAAAAATAGAGACAGACACGATTTTTCCTCGAAAGATTGAGAATTTTATTCTCCCAGCAATACACTTTCTCCTGTGAGCCAGTCTTACTGGTTGTAAGATAATATTTAGGTATGCCTTGATCATATGCTGTCACCTTCACAAAGTGAAAGGCAGCTTTTACTTTGTGGGGGTCTCGGCGAGGCGAATGAGCGCATCGCCACGCCACGCTCTTGGAGTGAACGGACACAGCAGACGCGGTCGGTACGAAGTACACAACATACATACATTTATTAGCTAATTTAGACGACGATATCGTCCGCCGAATGATACAATTTCAATTAACACTAAACCATACAAACAACATAACGCATGGACACACTAAACACACAATAACATGATAAAAACACACTAACACACCCAACACACTAGCACATACCCAAGGCGGCGTCGCCAACGCCAGACCTTCCACGTGGGACCCCGGCGCGAAGCCCGCGGTGCCGAGCACCGGGGGGGGGCCCACGCGACAGACAACCGTTCGCGGCAGCCGCCACACGCAGAAGAGACTCGCTCAACGCTCGCCCGCCACCAAGGCCCGCCTTCCGCCAGGGGCCACCGTCGGCGCTACCACTCTACCAACAGTGGTACTCAAAGCGAACACAACGCCATCTATCGCCCGGCGGTGGTCATCACCAAAATAAAGCCTTGGGGCGAGACGCGTGCGCCATGCGGCGCAGACAACCTTACAGGGGGGGGGGGGTGTCAGCACCCCCACATTCCCCCAACCTTAAATCAAACCATACCCCGAAATCAAAAAATAGCTACACAAGCTTTAACAAAAAATAATATCGCACGACCACAATGTCCTTGCACCACGACACCGCCGCTGGATGACACTGCTGCACTGTCCGGCTAGACTTCACCTCAGTACCGGACCCGCAACAGCAACGTTGCCGTCGACGCGACGATCCGTCGCTAGCGCCGACACGTCTTCCAGTTGCGACCAGCACTCGCGAGGGCGCCGGACTGCAGGCAGTTGCGCAGGTCCCAGGCATCTCCATCGCCCGACCTCACGACCGCATTCCTGGCCAACGACGCTGACGATGTGCAGGACAGCCGGCCGTGGATGACATCCCTCCCGCTGAATACAGCAACAAAAAACAAAACTCGAAAGAAACAAAGGAGCGCGGCCCAGGGGAGGGAGCTTCAGGCTTTTCGGCCACGTGGTACGGTGGTCAGTACTGCTAGCTAATACATCGGTGGCGGCCGAGACGTCCATCAAAATAAAACAAAAATCACTTTTCCTAACCCTTGCATCGCAAGATAAAAAAAAAGTGAGGGAAGCAGAGCGCAACACCTCAACGCCACGATTCACCTAGTTGTGCCACGTGCGACAGGCGGCTGCGCAGAGCCTTAGGCCTAATGAGTCGCTCGACAACAACCGGCATCCACCCAGCACCCAGCCTAGGCGCAGAAGAGGCAGCCGCGAGGAGACGTCCACTCTGTGAGGTGGCCCTATCGCTCGCCGCACACAGCAGCTTACCGAGCGATGGGCGTCCACCGCCCCGGGCGGTGTCACGACGCCTCGGCGTCGAGCCGCAATACAAGTCAGCAACGACGCCCGGCTCCCTGAGCCCAAAGAGATAGAAGAAGCTATTCACAGAAAATCGGACCACCCACGAGGCCTCCGTACTCACTCGCTTCGGGCCTGGCCTACAAACCACGTGCTCTAGGCCTTGCTCACCCCATGATGCGGACCGCATGGCTCTTGTCCTAATTCAACAACGTTTTGAAAACTAACAAAAAATAACAACACTTGCGAGCAAAAAAAAATAAATAGAAAGTCAACCTGCCGACAAATTGAAACACGTTACAAAACCAACCTCCTCGCTTCTCAACAAAGCACACCACCGACGCTAGCAAAGAAGTCCCCCCCTAGGCCTACTCTACTCCGGCTCTAACAAAATCCCTGTACCGAACTGCAAAAACTGTCGTCCGATTCTCCAAGAGCCCCACGTTGTGCGCCATTGGGGGTCTCGGCGAGGCGAACGCGCGCCTCGCCACGCCACGCTCTCGGAGTGAACGGACACAGTGGACATGGTCGGTACAAAGCACACAACATACATACATTTATTAGCTAATTTAGACGACGATATCGTCCGCCGAATGATACAATTTCAATTAACACTAAACCATACAAACAACATAACGCAGGGACACACTAAACACACAATAACATGATAAAAACACACTAACACACCCAACACACTAGCACATACCCAAGGCGGCGTCGCCAACGCCAGACCTTCCACGTGGGACCCCGGCGCGAAGCCCGCGGTGCCGAGCACCGGGGGGGGGGGGCCCACGCGACAGACAACCGTTCGCGGCAGCCGCCACACGCAGAAGAGACTCGCTCAACGCTCGCCCGTCACCAAGGCCCGCCTTCCGCCAGGGGCCACCGCCGGCGCTACCACTCTACCAACAGTGGTACTCAAAGCGAACACAACGCCATCTATCGCCCGGCGGTGGTCATCACCAAAATAAAGCCTTGGGGCGAGACACGTGCGCCATGCGGCGCAGACAACCTTACAGGGGGGGGCTGTCAGCACCCCCACAACTTCTAGGTGAATGCAGTGAAAGTTTTTTAATTTGACCCTTGTTAATTCAAGAAATAAGATACTACTAGTGCATACATGTTCTCAGGTTGGGGCCAGCATATGTGTTTTAGAGGCATCATCAGAAAAATAAAGGAGAAAAAAAGAAGATGAGAAAAACAAGGTAGGCTGCCCTCCTATCCACTTTCTTCAGGCTGGACCACTAGTAAAAAGCTACTTGATTTGTTTTTGTTCTCATTGTCGTTTTCATTTGGCTTTTTTTTCCTCACTTCCTTTGTTTCTTTTTTCGTTATTTATTTTCATGGTTGCCTGAAAGCCCTGCTAAGACTGCAATCTTCGTTTTCCAAAATCTGCAGCGTTGTCGTTAACTGGGGAAGTTTGTTTTAAAGGGGCTGTGCAACACTTTTTGAGCAAGATCATAAAGCACTGGAAATGGTAGTTTAGGCTCTTGAGAAAATGTGAGCCAAATATTATTGCACAGCAGCCTGGAATTTATGATAAATTTTCATTCAGCAAGAAACTGCTTTGTTTTTCTCTAAACAAGTGACAATACAAGCTCAAAAATCACTCGTCACAGCCACTGTATCATCTTTTGGTTGATTTGAGCATGTGGCACTGGTCGTTACTCAAACCACAGCAGAAGCATGTGGCGCGTTGTCACGAGGCTAGTCAACCCACAAGCTCTCTTGTAGGTTCTTGTGCATACAAACCGATGAGAAAACCCACATCGGTAAAGAGAACACAAGACCGTTTATGCACACAAGAAAAACAACTAAATATATTTTCAATAAACTAGATAAAGAGAAAGGAATAAGAGGAAAAACAAACAAAGCGCACAAATTCGAGGAGAAATTAACCTGATGACCGCGAAATGCTAAGGATGCGTAAGTTCCGCAATAGCAAAAGTGACTGTCACCGTTCGGTCGCGGCACTCTTGTAGACGGCGAGGGTCGATGCGATGGGTGCAGACAAGGTAGATGAGAGGTCTAAGCGTTGCTCGTGGTTGAAGATGGCTCCGGGCGCACCAAGGTCAGTGACCTCTCAGCGTTCATCCTCCGACGCTGGGACGTAGCCCTGGAAACGGGACGAGCCTGGCCAAAGCCAGATGGTGAGAAGCCTGGCCAACGCCAAACGACGAGCAGCCTGGCCAACGCCAGACGACGAGCGGCCTGGCCAACGCCAGACGATAGATGATGCTCGGGTGCCCGACCAGGTGGGAGCCCGCAGCAGCCTTGCCTCAGGAACTCGGCCGCCACCCCCGCGCCCTGGTAGCCTGCTTGCCTCCGTCGCGTCTCGGCCACGTCTGCCCCGTTCTTCGTTCGGGCTTCTTCCAAACCAGCGTGGGGGCCTCTCATTGGTCCGAACTTCACGCGCCTCGTCTGCCCATCGTCTTCCTCCCCGAATACATCGCGAAAGCGCGCGTCCACACCATCGGTCGTTGTCGTCTTCTTTCCTATGCCGGTGCACTCGCGCACATTTTAAACCGAACACTGGTTGCACTCGCGCACTTCACGAAACGCGCACTTCACTTATCACACGCGTGCATGTGCGATTACACTGGAAAGCTGGATATTCGAAGAAAAAAGAGAAACATTCCTGCTTACCTTCTAGTGCTTTCGTCAGGACGAGAGAAGAGACAGTGCAGTTGCAGCGTGTGACAAATCTTAATAATTCCGCTCGTACTGGATAGATTTTAAATGTTTTTGCAGTTATGTCTTTGTGAGGTGATAGGCTCTCTTTTAGTCAGTCCATTTCGCGGCTACTTGCAAAAATGTTGCAGGGCCCCTTGAACAGAAGAGTGCTTCTTAGGCAGTTCGAGTTTAGCAGATCTTGTGTCCACTGCAAATCACACTAGTGCTGGCATGGTGTAAGCTGTGTACATGCATGTAATGCAGGGCTGCAGTGAGCAGGAGCCTCCGTGCCCATCATTGTACCTGGAACGGCTCCAGCTTGAGATCAGCAAGAGCCACCGGGAGAGCCAATTGCAGCTCCTTCTCTCACCCCTTGTGGCCATCTGCCCTGGGGACAGGCCGGGCCACCTGGCCCTCTCTTCTTTCCAAGTGAGTACTGAAAAGGTGTTGAGTTCAAATTGGGGACTACCAGGACAAACAATGCAAGACTTGGTTTTGTTTATTCATGGTCGAGGGAGATAAGAAGGCATTTATGACAGGTCGTGTACAACTTGTTCTAATGCACGCCTGCTCAACGCGCTAAATACATGTTTATCACAGGGAGTAACATTTATCATTCCAAGTTCTGTGTCAATTTGTGAAACCTTGAGCTTCTGCCATACATGAAAGTAAACAGTAAGTCATGGCAAAACTAGAACAAGTGATATGGTGGGGTCGATGCCCTGCAAAGCTAACCTTTATGAGAGGGACAAAACAGTGGAAAATTTAGACAGGATACACAAGATGAAGAAGGCACGATAACAGTGCTGTTTTCGTAACTAGTCCTAACTTCAATCCCAGCACAGTTGATGCCGCATATATCAAAATTAGATATATAGAATTATTGGCTATATTGTCACGTATTACAAAAGGTCTTCAACTCGGAAGAACTGAGCCGGCGGGGAGACCCACCGAAAACTGGCAAGATGGCTGCTTCAATAAACAACAACTAGCCTGAGAAAACATCGTCTTCCATTCTATCGGGCAGCCATAGCTTGCGCTCGTTGTACCTAGTGGCCAAGTGTCATTATTCCCTCTCTGAAAAAAAAAAAAAAAATAAGGGGGGGGGGCATCACTTTGATACTCAGAAAGTACAAAGGCAAAGTCGAGGCAAACCAACAGAAAATACAGGCATACACAAAAACAGCAATAAGGTTCATGCGCAGTCACACTACTGCGTGAAGTACGGCTTCAGTCACACCACGTGCACGATCTCGGCGGAGTGCCTTCGCCACCGTGGCGAGAGGGCGCCGTCAGGGACTACCTCGTAGTTTACAATGCTCACGCGTCGCAGCACTTTGTACGGTTCGAAGTGGTGACTGATCAGTTTTTCTGACGATCTCTTGCATCGAACTGGAGTCTACACACAAACTTGATCGCCTGGATGGTATTCGACTTGTCGATGGCGAGCGTTGTAGCGGCATGCGTCTGTACTCTGCTGGTGCGTAATGTGTAGATGTGCTAACTGCCGTGCTTCTTCGGTGTACTGGGTAAGCTGCACAGCGATAGGAGGGATAGAAGCGTCGCAATTGTGTGGAAGCATCGCATCCAGCATGGTCTGGACCTCACGTTTATAGAGAAGACGGAAAGGCGTGAATCGCGTAGTTTCCTGGACGGTAGTATTGTATGCGAATGTGACGTACGATAGCACCTGGTCCCAGGTCTTATGCTGGACATCTATGTACATAGATAACATGTCAGCAATGGTCTTGTTGAGTCGCTCTGTCAAGCCGTTGCTCTGCGGATGATATGCCGGGGTCTTGCGATGGCTCGTGTAGCTGAGCTTGAAAATGTCATGAATACCTCCTGTAAATTCGTTTGCGTTATGGGGCGCACACATGTTTCGCGCATAGGCCACAGTTAGGGTTCACAACTATCGAGTGGTAAGTGGCATTTTGCTCGCGAGCATTTATGACTGTCATCATTATCATCATGGTTAGAATGGTAGCACCAGCAGTGACGCCCTGCGACAAGCCTGGCAGATGGCACATGAGAGATGAGTGGTCCTTTTGGGCATGTCGCGGCTGGAAGGAGCAGTCGTCTATTGCGGTGGTCCCGGAGTGCCTCACCAGGGGTTGTTGATCGCGATTCTTCGTGGTGAGTCGACCTTGGCGATACCACCTTTTGTTTGTCATGTTGTTAAGTGATGTGGAATATTGTGTAAGGTTGATTTAGTGTGTTGATAAATAGTTATGTATTGATTCGGCTGACGGTATCGTCGTCCTAAAAGCAGTTAAATAAATTCGTGTTGTTTGTTTCGGTCCGACTGTGTCTGCTGTGTCCGTTCGCTCCGAGAGTGCGTTGTCTATTTCTAGACGCCATAGGCTGCCATTGCCGGTGCCGCGAAAGTTGTGGTGTACACGTCTCCCGAAGGAGTACGGCCACCAGCGTGGGTCCGGTCTTAGCGAGCCGCAGGGCACGCGTTAACCGTCGCCGTGGCGGGAAACACGATACTGCTCAAGTCGCAACACTTTATTGTGGCAACACCAAACGCAGTACAGCCCGTTGCAAAAAGGCGCGGCGGGAAAGCAAGTAGGCTTATCCACGCTACGGGCACAAAGTACTACACTGGGTGCCACGAGCACGTCTCCGCGGTAAAGGTGATCCACGGAGACACCGGAACAAAGGCCCGGTTGCTCGAGCGAGGGCAAAGGCGCTCGTGTTGGCTTCGAAGGGAGACGGGTCGGCGTAGCGAGGCCACGCACTAGGACACCGTCCCGCCCTTCGGCCGTGCGTACGCAGCGGGGCAACAAAAGGTGAGCGTTCGCCTTGGGTGCGAGGCGCCGTCAGCGAAGTCCGACGAGCCCCCCGAGCAACGGGAGTCGACGGACGGAAAAGATTGCGTGGCTCACCGTTTGCTGTCCCAAAGAGTACCGTCTGTCCGCTCCCGACGCAGCGCGCGAAAACCTCTCGGGGGGTCCCCGCGCGCGGCGCCACAGTCCACATCCGCTTCTGGTTGAGGGAGTTAAACATCACTCCGCCCTTCCCAGCGCGGCAGACAGCAAGGGGGGCAGACATGTCGGGACATGAGAACGGCAGAAAAGGCGGGAAAGCCCGCGCAAAGGCAGCGGGCCAGCCTCAATTCCCACATCCCCCGCTCCTAAATTTGCTCTTTACCGGTCTGCAAAAGGCAGCCGGACGTCACCCATGCAGTTAAAATGACACTGCTATGAGCGACAGCTAACCTCAGTCCAGCCCTGCTCCTGCTGCTAAAAAAAAATGATTACAAAGGAGAAACAAAAACATAAATAACAAAATAAACACATGACACTATAAAAATAACTGCGGAAGGGAGCACAGAAATGTGGCACTAGTGTTCGTGGTGTTGAAGAGGGATCGCGTCCACTTTGCGGAGGGTCGGAAAAGGGCGTGACAGTGCCCGCTGGGTGCGATGCCCGAGTGCGAGGTCAGAGGTACGGGAGGGGGCTCACTGATGGCTCGTTGCTGCTCTTGATCAGCCGCGAGTCCGATGAAAGCCGCTTCGGTTGTTCGGAGGCCCCGCATTTCTGGCTCGATGACGGAGCTGGACGTTGCGGGAAGCCGGGCGTCTCCGGTGGTCAGGGAGGCCGAACCAAAATTGGCTGCGAGGCGCCCTGGCGTTGGCCGTCAGCATATAGCTGCTTTCAGCTGGCCTCGCGCAGGAGCCATGGTGGGAAAGGTAGCACGGCTTCTTCGGCGACAGCCGAGCACAGCCAGATGGTCTGACGTCAGTGGGTCAATGCCCCCCAGTACCTCCAGTGTCCGCGTCGATGGAGGGGAAGCCGACGCACTCTTCGCAGGCTCGCACTGAAGCATCACGCACGCACACACACTGCCGACGGCTGCGCGAGCGTAGGCGCAAAGCGTCCTTCGTCTCTCTCTCTGCCGGCAAGCACCGACACTCAAGGTCACACACAGCTCCCTTCGCGGTAGACGAAACGAAGACGAGAAAAAAAAAGTACACACAGAGCAAACTGACACTAAACATAGAATACAAATAACACTTAATAGTAGACAAAAGAAACATAAAATACACATGAACACTTAAAAAAGAAACACTGGCAGCAGACAGGGCGGGGTCAACTTCTTTACGAGAAAAAGCCGTAAAGAAGCTAACCTATACTGAGGCTAGACAGTAAACTGAGAGCCTTCGGTTGCGGAGAAGTCCGCCGTCCGGCGCGAAAGCACAAAGGAGACCGCTTCCTCAGATTATACCGGTGCGGGGTCCGAATGTGGTCCGCCGCTCCGGGTGTGCCCGTTGCTTGCGCGAAGTGCCGCAGGGCACTGGCGCGAGCTCGTCAGACCGTGACAAAGGGCTTCAGGTCTGCGATGTGGGCACGGCTGAGTTTTCCCAAAGGGGATCTTTCAGCTAGTACGCGCCACGGACGCTCACTGACAATCGGTTCATAAGACCGGGCGGCTTTCCAACCCTTGGCTCAACCGTTTGTGAGACGTGGCAGGCACGGAATAGCGATAAAAGCCACGCTTCGTGCCGGGCCAGGTCACAACATCGCTCAGTTTGCAAAAACTTTCGAGCCACTCAGGTGACCGGCCATGGATTCATCGTGAGAGGATCGCAACAGTGCGGCTCTCAGACTTTAGGGCATAACCACTTTAAACGGGTCTATGGAGTCGTCGTCAGTGGCTATATACTTCAGCAGGAGCCCGTCATGGTCCAGCAAAATGAATCCGCCGGGGACTCAGCGACACACGCTGTTTCAGCCCCCTAATCGCGCCCGCCGCAGAACAAGCAGCGTAACGGCGCTCCGGGCCTCAAAACGGTTTAACGGCGCCCGCCGCAGAGCAAGCAGCGTATACGGCGCTCCGTCCCTCCGAGACTCGAAACGGATCACCCTGCTGAGCCTTCAGTAGCTCTTCGCTGCCGAAAGCAATTCCCATTCTCCCAAATGGGGGGAGTCTGGTATCGCGCCCACTCAGGACCGCAGCAACTGCCGCGTGAGTCGGCGTTACGGGTTCGCTCTCGGCCTCGTGGCCTTCGGAAAGCTCCCCCGCTCGGCCGCTTCGCGGTGCGCCGCTTACCTGGTTATCAGCCAAGGTTTGTCCGCATGGGGACTCACCCTTCTCGCCGAATGGCGGCGAAGCTGCTGTTTCGCCCCCGACGCTTGCATGTGCTAAGGCACCGCGAGCGGCCGTCGCACCGAAATCCAGGTTCTCGGCAGACAACAGGGGGCACGAGATAGCGCGTCAGCTACCACGTAGGAGTGCATACACCACAAAAAGGGGTGACGACACAGGCGAGCGCCGGAGGGCGCCCGTCGATAGAGGCGGTGGCCTCTTTGTTCAACGCGGCATGCCACGAAGCAGACATGTTGCGACGAGCCCGAATCGCGCAGGCGAACTGACTCGCTAAGAGCAGTCAAAAGCTAGAGCTTTTGATACCGCGTTGGGCGCCAGTGTGGTGTACACGTCTCCCGAAGGAGTACGGCCACCAGCGTGGGTCCGGTCTTAGCGAGCCGCAGGGCACGCGTTAACCGTCGCCGTGGCGGGAAACACGATACTGCTCAAGTCGCAACACTTTATTGTGGCAACACCAAACGCAGTACAGCCCGTTGCAAAAAGGCGCGGCGGGAAAGCAAGTAGGCTTATCCACGCCACGGGCACAAAGTACTACACAGGGTGCCACGAGCACGTCTCCACGGTAAAGGTGATCCATGGAGACACCAGAACAAAGGCCCGGTTGCTCGAGCGAGGGCAAAGGCGCTCGCGTTGGCTTCGAAGGGAGACGGGTCGGCGTAGCGAGGCCACGCACTAGGACACCGTACCGCCCTTCGGCCGTGCGTACGCAGCGGGGCAACAAAAGGTGAGCGTTCGCCTTGGGTGCGAGGCGCCGTCAGCGAAGTCCGACGAGCCCCCCGAGCGACGGGAGTCGACGGACGGAAAAGATTGCGTGACTCACCGTTTGCTGTCCCGGAGAGTATTGTCTGTCCTCTCCCGACGCAGCGCGCGAAAACCTCTCGGGGGTCCCCGCGCGTGGCGCCACAGTCCACATCCGCTTCCGGTTGAGGGAGTTAAACGTCACTCCGCCCTTCCCAGCGCGGCAGACAGCAAGGAGGGCAGACATGTCGGGACATGAGAACGGCAGAAAAGGCGGGAACGCCCGCGCAAAGGCAGCGGGCCAGCCTCAATTCCCACAAAGTGTACCCATGCAATTATGAATATGCCAACGCCTTCGCTGCTTTCGCTAACCAACGTTTGGCCGTGCTACAAAGATTGCATTGGCATTCTGTGTCAATCAACGCTGCTGTAACCAAAAAGCTTAATTAGCTAATATGAAAAGCTTTAATGATATTGAGGATGACTGGAACTTGACAGGGTGCGAAACACAAAACAGATTTTTGAACTACTTTCATGCAAAATAAAGTGGAGTAACTTGCAGTTTACACATTGTTCTTTGTTATACTGCCTGCGAATTATTATGTTATTGCTTGTAATGATTTCTGAGGCCTGAGGTGCTTTCATTTAGGCCTTGAATACTGCCATGTGCCATGCCGTTCTGCGCAGCTGCCACTATAGAGCGACAGCCGTCGCGTCATTTAGATAGGCTAGAGCGGACTGCGATTAACTTCCGATGGGCCCATCATATCAGACAGTGCAGTTTCTGATGATAGGTGTGCGCATGTTCTGTGTTGTCTTCTCAGCGCTTAAATAACTGGCAGCACGTAAGCTGTGGGTTGTTCTTTGGTGGAACGGCAGCTGTGCATGGGCACGCTGCTTCGATCCTGTTAGTGTTCCTTTTGTGTCCTAAGCGAGAGGCACAAGTACGCCTCCTTACTAATAAACCTTGTCTGCCGCATTCTCGTCTTCTGTGGATTCCAGTGACGACGACGCACGTGACAATACGCATATTTTGTATTTTGAGTGATCGATACATCGAACTATTTTGTGATCCTCTTCGAGTTTGATATATTCGTGATTGACTGTAATCTATATGCTTGCTGCTGCAAAAGAACTGCGGCCATTCTTGGCCGTACTATTTCGCATTTGCTTTCATTTCTTGGTACAGCACTGGAAAATAATCTGGGATTGCTAGTGAGCAAAGTAGAACAGAATCTCATTGTTAGAATTTGCATGAGCATTAAGAGTAAAAATCTATTTCAATATAGTCCACGTATAACGGCCCCATTTAGAACAAGCTTTTGACTAAAACGAACTATACCCACATGATCGTGGAAATACAGTCAACTGCCGATTTTTCGGACCCTCTAGGGAGCAAAAAACCGTCCGAAAATTCAGGCAGTCCGAAAAAATGAACGCAAGCAAAAAAAAAACGCATTATTTTACTGATAATTTTCAATGCAAGCAAAAAAACGCACCATTTTGCTAATATTTCTCAATGCAAGCAAAAAACGTACCATTTCATTAATATTTCTCGGATCAAGAGGGTCAAGGTCGAAGTACCAGACTTCCGGAACTCTGCCAAAGCATCAGTGGGGTGGCTCTGAAAAGAGCCGTTAAAAAAAATGCATGCAGCCGACAGCGAGTGCTGTCAGGGCAGCCAGTGTTAGAGCTTCAGCAGCTTGAAAAACTTGTTGATCCTTGTTTGAACGACGTTTCCCTTGCATGTGATCACATTTGCCTCGATCTGAGCAAAGGTCATGTCATCACTGTACAGCGATTGCAGCGTCATCAATGCTCGCATCAATTTGGCGGTCGTAGGTGACGCAGGCATTGGTTCCTCGTTTTCGTCATCAAAGTCGTCTTAATCCGCCATAACCTGACTGACTATTTCGTCGTCGATTAGCTCTGCGCATAAGTCGAGCTCGTTGTCAGCGTCGACGAACCGCTCAAAAGTTATTTCCGTGGGCATGGAAGCACCAGCGGAGTGGAGGTCGTTGATAATATCGTCCATGAGAGGGTACAAGTCAGTCACACTGTCGCTTTCTTCAGGCAAGTCTGCTGCCTCTGTGTCGAGTACGAAGCCCGCGTGGCGAAAGCAGTTGCGAAGCGTGTCTTGCGTTACTGCCTTCCATACGTCCGCAAGCATTTTGACAGCAGACCGAAGGTCAACGCTGTAGCTTTTCCCGTTTTACTGTGGCTTTTACAAGTCGAACTTGTAAATGGCTTTTACAGTCGAACCCTGCTACAGCAAAACTGACGGGGCGCGGAAAAAAATTATGTGAAGGGGGAATTTCATTGTAGTGAAACTGGAAAAGATATAGTTAACCTGAGCTAGCAAAATAAGAGAACTTTTATTTCCAAAAATCAAAAAGTGTCGACTGCTTCCTTTTCTTTCCCAGCTGTGTCATGATTATCACACCTGCTGAGCAACGCCATGTCGAAAAGCATGCTGAAACAACGGCCGCAACAGCTTTTTTAAACGAACCTAACTGTTGCACTAACATGCTAACACCAGCAGCTGTGCGTCGTCAAAATTCGATAATGCCGACATAACGGCGTGGTATCGTGTAGCAGTGACTTATGCCTTAGTCTATGCTATTCTTATCCACTAGTCACAGCTGGCTGATTTGGTTGATAACACGGACGAACAGCCACTCTGACCAGTGACTACACTGGCCAAGCATGATAATAACCAAGAGCATTGGCATTTGGCATTGGAAAAGGCATTGTTTCACAATTTCACCCAGCAGCAGTGTGAACGAAACTTAATGAACCAGGGACTGAGCTTCAGCTTTGGGCTGTCTGCAGCTTAGAAGCAAGATGGTGGCAAAAGTAGGGCAGTAAAGTAAAAAGTTGGGCGAGTTGGTGCTGGTTCATGATGATAAGGGGCGCGAAAAAAACGACACACAACAGAGAAGAAGTACACGGGACGACGCGCTACTAGCAACTGGAATATTTTATTCAGGAAACACCATTTATACCGCAGTGACATCAAATTTAACCCAACGAATCGACCAAAAACTAAAACTACATGCTCAGCATGCCTACAAGTAACGTTGCAGATAGGCTATCTCCCCTTCCTGCAGACTGATAGAGGGGTGGCTGATGCGATCGGGCCCCTCCCTCTGGATAAAGAGGGCTTCTATAATCTCCCTCTCCGCTGAGCCCCTGTGCCTGTAGATTACAGTTGTCTGCTCAAATGCCGGCTTACAGTTACCCTGATCGCATCCTCTGCAATGCATCGCCAGATGCGTGAACGGCCTTCCTATTAAAGAGCTGCTGTGCTCTCGCAACCGCACGTTGAGGCATCTACCAGTTTGCCCTATGTATGCCTTGCCGCACGACAGTGGTATTCTATATACAACACCACGTGCGCAAGGAACGAACTGCCTTACGTGCTTAATGGCACATCCTCTTTTTTCACACTGCTTTGGCCTACCTGTCTTCTTACCAACCGCTGAGCAGATGCGGCCCACCTTGTTTTCTGCGGAGAACACGAGATCATCCGCATCTGCTCAGCGGTTGGTAAGAAGACAGGTAGGCCAAAGCAGTGTGAAAAAAGAGGATGTGCCATTAAGCACGTAAGGCAGTTCGTTCCTTGCGCACGTGGTGTTGTATATAGAATACCACTGTCGTGCGGCAAGGCATACATAGGGCAAACTGGTAGATGCCTCAACGTGCGGTTGCGAGAGCACAGCAGCTCTTTAATAGGAAGGCCGTTCACGCATCTGGCGATGCATTGCAGAGGATGCGATCAGGGTAACTGTAAGCCGGCATTTGAGCAGACAACTGTAATCTACAGGCACAGGGGCTCAGTGGAGAGGGAGATTATAGAAGCCCTCTTTATCCAGAGGGAGGGGCCCGATTGCATCAGCCACCCCTCTATCAGTCTGCAGGAAGGGGAGATAGCCTATCTGCAACGTTACTTGTAGGCATGCTGAGCATGTAGTTTTAGTTTTTGGTCGATTCGTTGGGTTAAATTTGATGTCACTGCGGTATAAATGGTGTTTCCTGAATAAAATATTCCAGTTGCTAGTAGCGCGTCGTCCCGTGTACTTCTTCTCTGTTGTGTGTCGTTTTTTTCGCGCCCCTTATCATCATGAAAAGTAGGGCAGTCTCATAGCCATCTCTATCGAGCAATGGTGGCCCCCATGCTTGGTAAACAGCTGCGGCTTCTGGTGGTGGCAATGCACATTTTAGACTTTATAGACATATTTTTACATTCTAAAAATGCATCAAAACGTTCAAAATTGTGTTTACTGCATGGCATTAAATATCCAAGCCTGAAATAACAATCAAATTTTGTTGAAGTGGAACGGCAGAAGAAAAAAAATGTTCGTTGTGGCAAGAATATGCATTGACTCCTAATACCTCTGACGGTTAACCGAAAATTTTTTATTGTAGCAGAAATGTTGTTGAAGCGGAATTCGTTGTAGGGAGATATGACTGTACACGGAAAGAATTGCAAGAAATGAAGTAGGTGGGGCAGTACAAGCCCCTTAGCGCCATAATGCAATTATTTGACCTCTGCATGTGCAGTGCGCTCACCCAAGTTATCCTACGTGTGAGTTATGCGTTTGATACATCTTTCAAGCAAGTTATCCGACCTGCTTTTTCCTGCGTGTTATGGTTTTCAAAGTTGCCTTCCCACTGTATGCTTCTCTCTCTTCACTCTCCCGCAACTCCTTTGCCCATATTCGCCACTTTGTGACGGCAGCCGCTCTGGCTCGCATTAAATTTTTTTTTTTCTGGCTATAAACCGGCCCAGAGCTGTTTCACGCGTCCCGGCCTGTATGTCGTGTACACATGTTGCTCGTTGTTGGTGTGCATGTGTGGTCATGATGGCAAATGGGAGGCCTTTTGGGCCTTTTCCTGCCAGTAAACACAGCGTTGAAAGTGCAATCGCTTGTCTTGGGCATAATCCACGTGTTTAGGACTTCCTGTAAGGGTTGCAGTGTGGAGCGACTGCTCATAGCTGTTGGCCACCTTGCATCCAGCTTGCCACTTCGACTGTCCCAGTATTCAGCTGTGAAGATGATGAAGGCTTCGTGGGTGGAGGTAACGGCAACATGTGTACGAAACTGTTATTCAAGGCTGACTTCGGCGACATTGGAGCTGATACCAAGCCAGAAGCTTCCGAACAGGACCACTTCGGCGGCGATTTGTGGCAGCGCGTCCTTGACTCCACAGGAGGGCGGGACATTTTCTGGGGTGATTTGATTGTGGCCGATGAAGATGAGGACAATGAGCTCTTTGATTTACCTGTCCCAGACAGCTCCGGATGACCCAGATGCCGGCATCGCATTAGTGTTTTTTATAGGACCTACCGGAAGCTCCACTCACTCGTACGGAATAGCTCGGACGCATTTTCGTTTTTCGCATGCCTGTGGGCGGGCCGGAACTGTCCGAACAATTTTGTTCGGGCAGCTGGCAGACAACGGCGTGGTGCGCGTGGCTGTGCTGCCATCTTAAATTACACACGGGAATTTTTCGATGCACTTTTGCTTTCTCTTCGCTTTTTGTCCGCATATTATACATTTATGGATTCTGGATTTTGCATTGTTCACGCTCCCAGTTCTTGTTGTTGATATTCTGAGCCATGTCAAGCGTTTGCGTATTTCTGAAGGTCGGGCAAATATGCACGATACTCGCCAGGAGAAACAGCGCCTGAACAACCATGCGGGTCTACGATGCATGTTTGCTCTAGTAGTTCACTTACAGTAAGTTTCATAAAAACGAAAATAGCCCCGCCGCGGTGGTCTAGTGGCTAAGGTACTCGGCTGCTGACCCGCAGGTCGCGGGTTCGAATCCCGGCTGCGGCGGCTGCATTTCCGATGGAGGCGGAAATGTTGTAGGCCCATGTGCTCAGATTTGGGTGCACGTTAAAGAACCCCAGGTGGTCGAAATTTCCGGAGCCCTCCACTACGGCGTCTCTCATACTCATATGGTGGTTTTGGGACGTTAAACCCCACATATCAATCAAATCAAAATGAAAATAGGTATTATTCACTGTCTAACTGCTGGTTGATGTTGGAATTGGTTCGGTGTTGTGGCCTGTGTCGCAGCTATGGACGGAGCAGACGGCATAGTAGACGCCACAGTGGACACAGAGAGCATCAAGCACGCAGATGGCCCAAGGTCGCTTTAACTGGCTCGGGGCTTTTGCATCACATGCATATGACGTAGCTGCCTATGAGTCGACACATCCACGGGCTGCGGGCGAGTGGTCCGAGACTCGGTGAAACGATGAAGCTCACTGCAAAATCGTGCGTGGATGAGGGCATTGTGAATGATGTGTGCTGCAAGGGAGACTCGGAGGAACTGGATGATGGCGATGACTAAATTTTGCAGCAAGTGCCCACAAGCGTGCCTGTAGCGATTGGCTACATTATTAGCCTAGGCAGTTTGTATATGCCAAGGGCCTCGGCACAGAGCACGCACCCCCTTTAAATAAACTCGAAGCTACTCTGGTCGTTTCTGCTGTTCAAGACTGGCATTACGGACATTTTTGTGAAAAAATGAAAAATTGTGTTATCACTTGCTACTCTTTTAAAGCTTCGTTTCATTTTTTACTGTCGACTCCTATTAATATGAAGTTCATAGGAAGCGAAAAAAACTTCGGATTAAGCAAACTTTCTATTAAGGAAAATGCCCCAGAACCTGCATATTTATTGATTCAATCCTGACAGCTCTCTAAGCAATACACATGTCGAAGTGCTTATTCAGCGCTGCTTTCTTCAACAAAACATAAAAACCACAGCGCGAGAGCAAGACCTGCGAGTGCTCGGTGGCAGTACAGTGTACTAGTGGCGGTTCGTTTCTATGTTGCCGTCGTCCACTAGCCGAACCATCTGCACAGTTTTTCTGTTTGTTAGTGGACCGCATGTATCAACGTTGCTGTCCACGGCAACGAATTTTCCAAAGCGGCTGTCAATAAGAATGTCCTCAAAACTATCGTCGTTGAGTTGACTTGTTCGCACTTTAAATTCGAGAACTTTTGTACTTGAAACAGTTTCTACTGTATGCACTTGAAATTAGGCTTAACGCTGTACTTTCGTGTGATGTTTGCTGGGTGGTGCCTCCTTGGTCAACCCTTAAAAACTTTTGGTCTAGTGGCTAAAGTACTTGGCTGCTGACCCGCATGTTGCGGAATCGAATCCTGGCTGCGGTGGTTGCATTTTTGATGGAGGTGAAAATGCTGTAGGCTCGCGAAGTGAGATTTGGGTGCACGCTGAAGAATCCCAAGTGGTCGAAATTTCCGGAGCCTTCAAGTACGGTGTCTCTCATAATCACATGATGGTTTAGGATGTTAAACCTTACATATCAATGAATCAATCTTTCAAGACTTCCAACTTTTATTTTCAGGTCAACCGTTTGGGAGGCGCTGCGAGTCTCCATTATGAAACGTCAGCACCGTAAAACTCAAAATCAGTTATGGAAACATGTGCGGAATCAACCCACAGTGTGTTGGGGGGCTAGTTAGTTTATCATGCTATGTTTGAACAGCGCAACTAGACGCAGATGGAGTAGAACACGTAAACACACACAGCGCTGTGTGTGTGTTTGAGGTTTGAGAGTTCTGCTCCGCCAGCATCTAGTCGTGCTGTTCTAGCTTCAACCCGCTTGAACCCAGCATGCGGCTTCAACACTCGACACATCACAACAAAAGACCAAGTTAGCTGATGCGATCAATGTGGTTCCCCGGCGTTAACTTAACAAGATGGCCGCTTCATGTACCGCTGCAATGCAGGCAGTGGCGATGGCAACAACAGCTCAGTCTGACGGCTGTCTTGTCATATGAAAAATTTTGCGTTTCATTAAAAAATTGAGGTCTTTTATATGAGGTCTGTTCGAAAAGTTTCCGACCTTATTATTTTTTTTTTGTGAGCACCTGATGGATTTGAAACAGGCACGCTTGCATCAGCCTACCTTGAACCTTCGTGCGCATGCGTCATTCATTAGATGAAGTAGAAACTTTTTCGACCTTATTATTTTTGTTTTGCGAGCACCTGATGGATTTGAAACAAGCGCGCTTGCATCAGCCGACCTTGAACCTTCGTGCACATGCGCGAATTTTTCACCGCCTGCCAATAGCGTCAGTCGCTGGGACACAGCGTTTAAGCGAGGTACTGGCAGTGGTCTCGGTTTTTCATTGTAAGGAAAATGACAAGGCAACTGTAGCTGCGCTGCTACATTATTTTCTGCCAGAAACTGGGCAACAGCCAAGTATAAATGATTCGGAAAATCAAGACGGCTTTTGGTGACGATGCTATGAGACGCACAAAGGTTAAGGAGTGGTACAACCGGTTTAAAGACAGCCGCATCAGTGGAGAGTGAGCCACGCTCTGGTCAGCCATAAATATGGCGAAATGACCAGGTCATTGCTGAAGTGAATGCTGTGGTGAAGCGGGACCGGCGTGTGACTATCCGGAAAATTGTGGAAGAATTGGGCATCACTTTCTTTGCACATTTCTTATGACCGAAGATTTGGCCATGAAGAGAGTTGTGATGAAATTCATGCTGAAACTGCTCACGATGGAGCAAAAGCAACTTAGTGCTGAAGTCTCACAGGACATGCTGAATTTTACATGCAGTGACCCTAACTTCATGAACATCGTTATCACTGTTGATGTGTCTTACGTGTACGAGCACGACCCGGAAACCATAACCTCATCATCACAGTGGAAACATTCAATCTTACCATGACCAAAGAAGGCCCGCCAAGTGGGCATTGATGTCAAAGGGATGCTGAGTGCTTTCTTCGACTCACGCGTTGTGGTACACCACGAGTACGCACCACAGGGTCAAACAATCACCAAAGAGTACTACAGGATGTCCTCCATCGCCTACGTGATGCTGTGCAGCACAAGAGACCTGAGTTGTGGTCAACAGGAAACTGGCGCATCCATTACGGCCATGCTCCTGTACATTCATCACTCTTGGTTCAGACTTTTAGGCAAAAAGTCAAACTTCTGTAGTTCAACAGGCTCCTTACACTCCTGATATGGCCCCCTGTGACTTCTGGCTGTTTCCCAAACTCAAAAGGACATTGAAGGATAGTGATTTCAGACAAGGGAGGACATTATGGCTACAATGACAGCTGAGCCAAACTTCATTCCGAAAGAGGCCTTCTCAGAATGCAGTGCTGAGAGAAATGTGTGAAGTCCCAAAGGGACGGTGTTGAGGTGAATTAGGTTTTCAACGCTCCGATTATGCCGGTTGTTGCTTCCACCAAAGGTCGGATACTTTTCTAACAGACCTCGTATCATGAACAACATAGAAGCCCTGCAGAACTGTGCTGTGTGATTCATTTTTTCTGATTATTCACATTGCAGTAGCGTCACCTCGTTAAAGAAGAAAGCTGAGTTAGAGAACCTAGCACGTCACTGAAAAATTTCCGGTTTCACTGTTCCATAAACTTTATCATCAGCATTCTCCACAATAAATTTCTCAGTCGCCGCTAGCCATCTTCCCACGTTGTGATCAAACTTATAAAGTCGAATGCATTAACGGCCAGTATTCACACTATGCTCATTTTCGCTGTGCACAATAACTGAATGGAACGCATTATTATGAGACCTTGCTACGAAACACAATCCAGGCAAATTTAAGATTTTATTCACGCACAACTTCCAACCTAATCAAAGTATGTTGACCTTCTTTTTTCTTGTCACCTGAGGTGATTTTCTGGTGAGTCTGGTAGCTGTTTCATGTTGTTTGTCTATTTGGAAATAATTTTTTTACATTGTTTCACTTCATTTACATTACTATTTTTTTGGAACTTATTAAATGCATAACCTATAAGTTGTCTGTCCCCCCTCCATGTAATACCCTCGTCATGAGGGTCTTTGTTGTGTTTTGTTTTTTTGAAATAATAAATGTGCATTGAGATTCTGTTCTGTGCGTAGTATGCCCTAGTCAGGTAAGGTTTGCTTTTTGCTCTGTGCCCTAAGTAAATGAATGAAAAAGTTGCAGAAAAAGTTCCTGAGCGCACATAACTATTGCTTTGCTAGAAATTACTCTGAATATTATTCTCGTACTGTTGTAATATCTTCACTGAAATCACGTCACTGGCAGAAAAAAAAATGCACTGGTTTGTTGTTTTGTTTTCAAGTTTGTGCATGGCATCATCATCATCATCAGCCTGACTACGTCTACTGCTAGACAATGGCCTCTCCCATGTTCCTCCAGTCAACTCGGTCCTGTGCTTGCTGCTGCCACTTTATACCCGCTAACTTCCTAATCTCATCTGCTCACCTAACTTTCTGTCTTCCCTTAACCCACTTGCCTTCTCTGGGAATCCAGTCAGTTACCCTTAATAACCAGCGGTTATCCTGCCTACGCGTACATGCCCGGCCCATTTCCTCTTGTTGATTTCAACTATGATATCCATAACGCTGGTTTGTTCCCTGATCCAATCTGCTCTTTTCTTGACCCTTAAGGTAACACCTAATATTTTCCTTTCCATCGCTCATTGCATCGTCCTCAATTTAAGCTGAACCCTCTTTGTAAATCTCCAGGTTTCTGCTCCGTAGCTAAGTGCCGGCAAGATGCAGCTGTTGTATACCTTCCTCTTGAGGGATAGTGGCAATCTACCAGTCGTGATTTGAGAGTGCTTGCTGAATGTGCTACACCCCATTCTTATTCTTCTAGTTACTTCAATCTCATGGTTCGGCTCCGCTGTTATTACCTGTCCTAAATAGACGTAGTCTTTTACAACTTCAAGTGCACTATTACCTGTCTGGAAACGCTGTTTTCTTCCGAGGTTGTTGTACGTTACCTTAATTTTCTGCAGAATAATTTTAAGACCTACGTTTCTGCTCTCCTTGTCTAACTCTGTAATGATGAGTTGCAATTCGTCCCCTGAGATACTCAGCAGTGCAATGTCATCGGGGGAGCGCAGGTTACTAAGGTACTCTCTATTAAGTATTATCCCTAACTCTTCCCATTCTAGGCCTCTAAAAACCTCGTGTAAGCACGGGGTAAATAGCGTTGGTGAGATTGTATCCCCCTGCCTTACACCCTTCTTCATTAACATCTGTTGTTTTCTTTATGGAGGACTATGATGGCAGTTGATCTCCTGTTGATTTCTTGCAGGATTTTTATATATGCTTCGTCGACACCCTGATGCCGTAGACTCAGCATGACTGCTGATATTTCTACTGAGTCAAATGCCCTCTCGTAATCTATGAAGGCTAAGTATAGTGGTTGGCTGTATTCTGAGCATTTCTCTATTACCTGTTTAATAGTATGAATGTGGTCAATTGTTGAGTAGCCTGTTCGAAATCCTGCTTGTTCCTTTGGTAGATTGAATTCTAATGTTTTCTTTACTCTGCTAGCAATTACCTTTGTAAATAGCTTGTATACTACAGAGAGCAAGCTGATCGGCCTTTAGTTCTTCAAGTCCTTGTCATCTGCTTTCTTATGTATTAAGATGACGTTTACATTCTTCAAAGATTCTGGTACTCTTCCCATCAGGAGACACTTCGTAAACAGGGTGGCTAGTTTTTCTATCACAATCTGTCCTCCATCTTTGAGCAGATCTAATGTTACCTGATCCTCACCAGGAGCTTTGCCTCATTGCATGCTCTCCTAGGCGTTTCTGACTTCTTCTATCATTACTGGTGGGATGCTGTCTGGGTTACTCCTACTTCTCATATTAAGGTCGTGGTTGTCCTGGCTACTATATTGCCAATATTACATCAGTGCCAATATTACATCAGTGGCAATATTATATCAGTTATCGCACACATTGTTTTATGCCATACTGAGTGCTACATTACTATGTCTTCTTTGGTGCGAAATTTGTTTCTGCATTTAACTTTTTTATTTTTTTCGTGTTCTGTGTAAATATTTCTGTTTTGCACATAACCCTGCTGTATTGTAACTACCCCCCCTATGTAATGCCCAAATGGGCCTTTAGGGTATATGAATAAATAGAATAAATACTGTACAGGTATTTGTAAAGCTCCTTTATTCTTTCAACTATCCTATTCATATTGGTAGTTTCTTTGCCTTCCTTCTCCCTTAGTGCATACATCAGGTTTTTGCCTGTCTCAAGTTTCCTCTTCACTGCTTTGACGCTTCCTCCATTCTTCAGAGCGTGTTCATGGCATTATAACCTACCTTGAACTTATCAGTGTCGTCTTTTCATATATACAATTTCATATACACCATTTAATATACACCTGCCTATGTCTTCCAATGCTCAACTGTCCACAGAATGCGAAGTCAATGTTTATTTCAGTGCACAGCCATTCTTTTGTCTGAGGCATTTTGTCTGAACTGTCATTCAGCCTACCTTATGCATTAATTGTTTGTGAATTGTAGTTGTCGTCCTTTTATCTACATTTCTTGCATTGTGTTATATTTTACCTGTTTGTCCAGACTTTTTGTAATTATCTTTTGCCTCTTTTTCTTTCTTCTTATTTTGAATGCTTTATTGTATTACATAACATCAATGATTTCTTATGGGTAGAAGGACCTCGTAGTATTTCCTGGGCACGTTAAATAAACAATCAATTTATTTGTCATTATTATTAGTATTATCATTATTGTGTACACAGGTATTTCTTCAACAGAGTTTTTTTTATGGCTAAGGCTCTTTATTCCTCTTGTTCTAGGTACGTGCACAGGCTTTGTTCTCGGGAGCAGACCGTCCCCTAGGCAGTGACACACTCGAGTATGCCTGGCTGGTGGAACTTCAAGCAGGAGACCTCACAGGACGGCTCACTGCTCCTCAGGTGGGGGGGAGGGCATTTTTGGGGCATGAAGGCCAGCTAATGACAAATCATTTATTTATTAAATGGGCATAGAATGCTAACATTCATGTTAGTAAGGAAAATGTGATGCTTAATTTTAGTCATGCTTGTTTGGTGCCGAAAGACTTGAAACGCATGGAGACTGAACACGTCATCATGTTAGGAACACGTGGAAAGTTATTGGTAGCTTTTAAAATATCACCAGCCGAACCTAATAAATAACTAGTAACGGGATGCCATGAATATGTCAAGTGGTGGTAGAAGAGAAGAAGAGGAAGAAATGAAAGAAAAGAACAATATTACTATAAAAGAAATAAGAAAAAAAGAAGACGAACAACAGAAAAGGGGGCACGAGCGACGACATGGTTGGGACAGGCGGAGGTGCAGGTGCTTGGAATGCAGATGTGCGCCGATGAGAGGTCGGACCAGCAAGGCGTTTGCTAGCATCCCACGAGCACAGCTCCTAGAAAGAACGTGCCCCAGCTTTCGCAGCAACGCCCTGTGAGCTGCGGGGCGCAGCCAGGAGTTCAAAGAGCTCGGCTTAGGGATTGCAACCCCGTTGTCATGCGCCAGATGGCCTGCAGCAATGCTCTGTAGGCGGCACACCAAGAACGACAAGCAGTACAGCTGCTGCGGGAACCCGACACTGCGGTGACCAAACTCCGTAGGGACCCGACGGTACAGCTTACGGCCGGGACCATTGACGCAACGAGCTTCGCAAATGGGGGACAAGCTGTGCGACTCGACACCAGAGCAAAGTCAAGGCAACGTCCCATAGACTCTGTAAATACGACTCTCTAGTCTTGTGTGTGTGTGTGTGTGTGTGTGTGTGCGTGTGTGTGTATATATATATATATATATATATATATATATATATATATATATATATATATATATATATATATATATATATATATATATATATATATATATATTCCCACGTTCTATTTTTCAAGTTTTGTTATCGCCCCAAAACACTACACAATTCTCAGCACAAAACGCGCATGCAGTTTTCAAGAAGCTTTTGGACTTTAGCAGATCATTTCGATAAGATCATGCCCATTCTGCGAACTGTACAGATTATTCTGGAACCTACGCCACCGCCAGCGATAACGCTAGAACATTCGATGGCAAAAGTATAAAAAGTATAAATGCCGACGCACTTCGCCGCTTGTGAGTAGTTGATCGACACCAGACACTCCGTTCACTTCTATCTGTGCAAGACTGCTACTGAAATCGGACTTTCCGTTCGCCGGGCACAGGTTCGCCCAAATAAACTTGTCGGAGCTAACACTGGAAAGATCCAGCCCTGACAGCGTTCAGTTTTCGAACTCGTTGATAGTGCGCTGAAAGGTCTGTGCAGAGTTGCGTAATCCAAAAGGCATCGTCACATATTCAAACAGACCGAATGGGGTGGTGATAACTGTCTTTGGAATGTCGGCGGGTTCTACAGGAATCTGATGGTAAGCCTTCACTAAGTCAATCTTAGAGAAGATTGTGCACCCAGCCAAATTTGATGTGAAATCCTGTATGTGAGGAAGTGGATAGCGGTCTGGTAAGGTGTGGGCATTGAGAGCGCGGTAATCCCCACATGGTCTCCAGTCGCCAGGATCTTTCATCGGCACCATGTGGAGTAGCGACGCCCAGTTGCTGGAGGAAGGCCGCTTAATGCCGAGTTCAAGCATGTGCTCAAACTCACGGTGGGCGATGGCGAGGCGTTCTCCAGATAGTCGACGGGGTCGTGTAAAAACGGGAGGTCCAGTGGTCACAATGTGGTGAGTGATGGAATGCTTCACCAGTGACTCTCTGGTGTGCGGCTTCTTGATGCTGGGAAAGTCGTCGAGTATTTTTGCATACGGCGAAGCAGGTGTGAGAGCTTGCAGTCCCGTTGGCGAGGAAGTACAGAGTACACCGTTGATGAAGAGGCGGGTGTTGAGATCAATGAGACGATGAGCATGCATGTCCACAGCAAGGTTGAAAAAACTGAGGAAGTCAGCTCCAAGAACAGCTTGCGAGACGCCAGCGAGGATGAAAATCCAGCGGAACGTACGGCGTAGTCCAAAGTCAAGTGTAAGAGAGTGTTGGCCGTATGTGCAAATGGCGGAATGGTTGATTGCTTGGAGTGGGCAGGTCTGTTCGTTGCGACGGCGATCTGCACACGAGGCCGGGATTACGCTAACCTGGGCTCCTGTGTCGACTAAGAAGCAAGAGCCAGTGATCTTATCAGAAATATAGAAAAGGCGGCATGACTTTCGACCAGTACCACTTTCCGCCGTCAGTGGCCGGTCGTCGCATTTCCCGACAAGGAGCACGGGCGAGTGCACTTGCGAGCAGAGGCACCGAATCGGCGGTGGTACCAGCACGCGGTTGAGGATGAAACGTCCCGCGGCGCGTCGGGTGGCCGAAGTTCCGGAGAACGTGGGGGCGTCGAGGAGCGACTGTGTATCTGGAACCTGGATGACGGTCGAGGATGCGCAGGTACAAAGTCATCGAGGCGCCTGACAAGGGCGTCCAAACGGTTCTTGATGCTCGCGAGCGTCGGGTCTGCTGTGGTGGCCGGTGGCGGTGTGGTAACGGTTGAGGCTATGTGCCCGCGAGTAGTCCACCACTCGGTCAGCCATTTCAGCAAGTGTATCTACTGGGACATCTCTTGCAGCTACGAGGACCGGGACCATGCTCTGCGGTAAGCGCTGGAGGAACAACTCACGTAACAGCTTCTCCTCTTGAGGGGCGGAGGGGCCGCCAAGGAGCTGGCGCATGCGTCGCAGGAGCTGTGATGGGAGACCGTCACCGAGCTATGTAGCCGTGATGAGCTGTTGGAGTCTGCTGTGTTCGGACTCAGACTTGCGGGAAATGATAGCTGCCTTCAACGTGTCGTAGGGATGGCTCGGGTGCGGCGACGCTAAAATATCAGCTAAGTCGTCGGGTCGGCTACGTCCGGAGGTAAGCAGGATACCAGATGCCAGTGCCTGGTCTGTTGGCTGGTGATTTGCCGTAGACGGAAGTGCGCCTCGACCTGCAGAAACCATGTGCTGGGGTTGTTGGGCCAAAATGGTGGCAGGTTGACATGTTGAACCGCAGCGACTGCAGCACCGCTAGGTCTGGCGTCTTCTTGGGCGTCAGGACCGGTAGGATTAATGGCAGAGCTGGCGGGATCCATGAGGGATGATCGGGGCTGTGTGTTCTTTATCGAGTCACCATTAACTGTCGGAGCTAACACGGGAAAAATTCAGCCCTGAAAGCGTTCATTTTTCGAACTGATTTTTTTTTATTATCGCGCTGCACTCGCCGCGCGGCCCAAATGCCAACTTCTTCTTTCTTGACGAGCAACGCATTGAGGCGCTACAGGGCTCCCCCCCCCCTCGTAGAGCGAGAGCCGTAGGAATCACCAGAGGAGTCGCCCAGTGGACATGCTTGGATTTTGGCATCCAGACTTTAGATTGAAACCCCGCGGCCGCGAGAGGGGCGATATACGCAGGTTTCAGTCGATCAGCAGCCACGACGTTTTCACGGCCATTGATGTCCAGCGTGAACGTCTTAGGCGTACGATGGAGTATGCGGAATGGGCCATCATAGGCTGGTGTTAGTGGTGGCCGTATTTGGTCACGCCGAACGAAGACGTGACTGCAGTCATGCAGATCCTGACTGACAAAGACAGACAGGGGGTGTCGGTCGGCAGGAATCACAGGAGCAAGGTCCCGAAAGGTGGTGCGCAGCTCTCGAATGTACGTGGAGGCATCGTGAGTGGAAGGTGGCGATGATGGCTCAAAGAATTTTCCTGGAAGACGCAGGGAAACAGCATAGACTAGTTCGGCTGATGAGCAGTCGAGATGTGACTGCAGTCATGCAGATCCTGACTGACAAAGACAGATTGGGGGTGTCGGTCGGCAGGAATCACAGGAGCAAGGTCCCGAAACGTGGTGCGCAGCTCTCGAATGTACGTGGAGGCATCGTGAGTGGAAGGTGGCGATGATGGCTCAAAGAATTTTCCTGGAAGACGCAGGGAAACAGCATAGACTAGTTCGGCTGATGAGCAGTCGAGATCCACTTTCAATGCTGATCGGATGCCCAGAAGTACGAAGGGGAGGTGGTCGAGCCAACGTTCCCTTGGCTGGTGAGCAGTGAGGACAGCTTTCAGTTGTCGATGAAGCCGTTCGACCATGCCATTGGCGGAAGGATGGTAGGAAGTTGTGTGGATGTGTCGAATGCCCAGGATATTGGCAAGTGCGGTGAAAAGGGCCGATTGAAACTGACGACCGCGATCAGTGGTGACGACAGAAGGGCATCCAAAGCGCAACACCCAGCCGTTTGTGAAAGCCTTGGCAACTGTTGGTGCTGTAATGTCGGAAATGGGAAACGCTTCCGGCCATCTGGTGAAGCGATCCACACATGTCAGCAGGTAACAGGCTCCTTGCGATGACGGAAGAGGACCGACGATGTCGAGATGGACGTGAGAAAACCTTGCGTCTGTAGGCCGAAACGGGGATGTTGCCGTGACAGTGTGACGGTGAACTTTAACGCGCTGGCACTCAAGGCAGGTTCGCGCCCAGCGTCGGTCATCAGCATTGATGCTTGGCCAAAGGAAACAAGATGTGACTAGCTTCTGGGTCGCACGAATACCAGGATGGCTTATGCTGTGCAATTTATCAAAAACTGCACGACGAAAAGCTGAAGGCACGAAGGGCCGAGGGACACCAGTAGACGTTTCGCACGTTATTAATGAGGTAGAAAATGGAAGCAGGCACTCCGTGAACGATAGAGACGTGGATGAAGAGCGGAGACGATGCAGCTCAGGATCGTTGCTTTGGGCAGCTGCTAGCTCTTCCATGTCTAGTAGTGGCTGGGTTGACAAGGCACTGATGCGGGATAGTGCATGAGCAGCAGCATTTTCCGGCCCATGTGCTTGTCTGAGATCCACAGTGAACTCGGAAATAAAGCATAGTTGACGGATCTTCCGTGCAGTATAATTGCTGTGATTGCGATGGAAGGCAAACGTCAGGGGCTTGTGGTCTGTAACGACGTAAAAGTCCCGGCCCTCCAATAAATGACGAAAATGTTTGATGGCGAGGTATACCGCGAGGAGTTCTCAGGCAAATGTACTGTATTTTGTCTCTGGTGGCTTCAGTTTTTGCAAGAAAAACCCAAGGGGCTGCCAACCGGATATGTGCTGCTCGAGAACGGCGCCAACTGCCATGCTTGATGCATCGGTGATGAGACGAATCAGGGACGGGATGTATGAGCATGGTAGCGTCTGCCAGAGCCTTCTTGGCAGTGCCGAAGGCAGATGCAGCGTCCTTGGGCCACTCCAGTGGTGCAGCCGGGTCTTTCTTTTTAGCCAATAGGTCGGTCAAGGGCTTTAGGAATGTCGCGCACTTTGGAAGAAAGCAGCGATGGAAGTTTAGTAGGCCCAGAAATTCTCGGAGTCTCTTCAGTGAAGTCGGGGGTGGAAAGTCTTGAATAGCCTTCACTTTGCTGGCGAGTGGTTGGATACCCTTTGGAGTGACAAGGTGGCTTAGGAACTCTAGTGTAGTGACGCCGAAAAGGCACTTATTGGGATTAATTACGAGGCCGTAATCATCCAGGTGGTGGAACAGGGTGAGCAGGTGGACTTCATGCTCAGGGCCGGATGAGCTTGCTACAAGGAGGTCATCAAGGTAGGCAAATACGAAATCGAGACCTCGCGTGACCTCGTTGATAGTGCGCTGAAAGGTCTGTGCAGAGTTGCGTAATCCAAAAGGCATCGTCACATATTCAAACAGACCGAATGGGGTGGTGATAACTGTCTTTGGAATGTCGGCGGGTTCTACAGGAATCTGATGGTAAGCCTTCACTAAGTCAATCTTAGAGAAGATTGTGCACCCAGCCAAATTTGATGTGAAATCCTGTATGTGAGGAAGTGGATAGCGGTCTGGTAAGGTGTGGGCATTGAGAGCGCGGTAATCCCCACATGGTCTCCAGTCGCCAGGATCTTTCATCGGCACCATGTGGAGTAGCGACGCCCAGTTGCTGGAGGAAGGCCGCTTAATGCCGAGTTCAAGCATGTGCTCAAACTCACGGTGGGCGATGGCGAGGCGTTCTCCAGATAGTCGACGGGGTCGTGTAAAAACGGGAGGTCCAGTGGTCACAATGTGGTGAGTGATGGAATGCTTCACCAGTGACTCTCTGGTGTGCGGCTTCTTGATGCTGGGAAAGTTGTCGAGTATTTTTGCATACGGTGAAGCAGGTGTGAGAGCTCGCAGTCCCGTTGGCGAGGAAGTACAGAGTACACCGTTGATGGAGAGGCGGGTGTTGAGATCAATGAGACGATGAGCATGCATGTCCACAGCAAGGTTGAAAAAACTGAGGAAGTCAGCTCCAAGAACAGCCTACGAGACGCCAGCGAGGATGAAAATCCAGCGGAACGTACGGCGTAGTCCAAAGTCAAGTGTAAGAGAGTGTTGGCCGTATGTGCGAATGGCGGAATGGTTGATTGCTTGGAGTGGGCAGGTCTGTTCGTTGCGACGGCGATATGCACACGAGGCCGGGATTACGCTAACCTGGGCTCCTGTGTCGACTAAGAAGCAAGCGCCAGTGATCTTATCAGAAATATAGAAAAGGCGGCATGACTTTCGACCAGTACCACTTGCCGCCGTCAGTGGCCGGTCGTCGCATTTCCCGACAAGGAGCACGGGCGAGTGCACTTGCGAGCAGAGGCACCGAATCGGCGGTGGTACCAGCACGCGGTTGAGGATGAAACGTCCCGCGGCGCGTCGGGTGGCCGAAGGTCCGGAGAACGTGGGGGCGTCGAGGAGCGACTGTGTATCTGGAACCTGGATGACGGTCGAGGATGCGCAGGTACAAAGTCATCGAGGCGCCTGACAAGGGCGTCCAAACGGTTCTCGATGCTCGCGAGCGTCAGGTCTGCAGTGGTGGCCGGTGGCGGTGTGGTAACGGTTGAGGCTATGTGCCCACGAGTAGTCCACCACTCGGTCAGCCATTTCAGCAAGTGTGTCTACTGGGACATCTCCTGCAGCTACGAGGACCGGGACCATGCTCTGCGGTAAGCGCTGGAGGAACAACTCACGTAACAGCTTCTCCTCTTGAGGGGCGGAGGGGCCGCCAAGGAGCTGGCGCATGCGTCGCAGGAGCTGTGATGGGAGACCGTCACCGAGCTATGTAGCCGGGATGAGCTGTTGGAGTCTGCTGTGTTCGGACTCAGACTTGCGGGAAATGATAGCTGCCTTCAACGTGTCGTAGGGATGGCTCGGGTGCGGCGACGCTAAAATATCAGCTAAGTCGTCGGGTCGGCTACGTCCGGAGGTAAGCAGGATACCAGATGCCAGTGCCTGGTCTGTTGGCTGGTGATTTGCCGTAGACGGAAGTGCGCCTCGACCTGCAGAAACCATGTGCTGGGGCTGTTGGGCCAAAATGGTGGCAGGTTGACATGTTGAACCGCAGCGACTGCAGCACCGCTAGGTCTGGTGTCTTCTTGGGCGTCAGGACCGGTAGGATTGGTGGCAGAGCTGGCGGGATCCATGAGGGATGATTGGGGCTGTGTGTTCTTTATCGGGTCACCATTAACTGTCGGAGCTAACACGGGAAAAATTCAGCCCTGACAGCGTTCATTTTTCGAAGTGATTTTTTTTTATTATCGCGCTGCACCCGCCGCCCGGCCCAAATGCCAATTTCTTCTTCCTTGACGAGCTGCGCATTGAGGCGCTACAAACTGTTAAATCCCAACACAAAGTATCCTGTCTTCGGCCACGTCACGACCCCGTGACATCTGGTGGAGGTGCTGCTTCGTTCATGTATCGGACGCCCCCGTCAAGCTGTGAAACCAGTCCACGTCGTGGAGAAGACATCGACGCCAACCAAGAGCAGCGAACAAGCCGCCGACAGCAAGGTCTCCCACCGGAGTACGGGCTTCTACAAGATAAGGCACGGAAGACCAAGGCTATGACTTCGACTGCAGCGACAATGACAACCGGAGCGTCCCAGCCCGCGATCATCATTCATCAACCCAGGGAACCACCAACGTTCCATGGGTCATCATTTGAAGACACAGAAACCTGGCTAGAAACATACGACCGTGTGGCCGCCCTAAACCACTGGGACAACAAAGAAAAGCTCCATCGTGTGTAGTTCTACCTTGAAGACACGGCAAGGACCTGGCTCGAGAATCGGGAGTCCACGCTCCGAACGTGGGATGTCTTCTGCGGCGCATTCTTGCAAACGTTCGCGAGCGTCGCTCGCAAAGAGAGGGCTGCTGCTCTACTAGAGACCCGGGTTCATCTACCAAATGAAAAGGTTGCAATTTTGACAGAGGAGATGACCCGCCTATTCCGTCATGCTGACCCAGACATGCCTGAGGAGAAGAAAGTTCGTTTCTTCATGCAAGGGGTCAAACAGGAGCTCTTCGCGGGACTAATAAGGAATCAATCAAACACCGTCCAAGAATTTGTATCCGAGGCGACTACTATTGAAAAAACTCTGGACATGCGCACCAGACAGTATAATTGTCGCCTGACTCCAGAATGTGCTGCTGCTCAAGCCAGCGACTCCGAAGACCTGCGTGAAACGATCCGAGCGATCGTGCGGGAAGAGCTGCACAAGCTGTTGCCTTCGGTGCAGCCTCAATTGGATTCGATCATCGACATTGTGCGAGAAGAAGTTCGGCAATCGCTTCGAATTCCCCAAACACCGCTGCCCGAGCCAGAAACTATGAGCTACGCCGCTGCAGTATGCCACTACGCTCCTCCCCGTCTGCGCGAAAATACTGCCCTGTCACACTTCCGTCGCCAGACGCCACCGCCGCCACCACCCCATCGACGTCCTACCGTTTGCCAGCGGGCCAGCGCAGTGCGCCGAGGAAAACGGACGTTTGGTGTGCAACTGACAACCGCCCGCTCTGCTACTACTGCGGCGAGGCCAGGCACACATACCGCCGTTGCCAGTACCGACAGATGGGACTGCGTGGCTTCGCCGTCAATGCACCGCGTCCGCACCCAGGAGAACGGCCACGTGACGTCGCCGACTACCTGGCAGGAACTCAATGGACACCACGAAGTCCTTCTCGTTCGCCGTTGCCCAGCCGCCGCATGTCACCGAACCCCCGGCAGTACTCTGGCGCAACGCGGGGTTGCTCTCCTAGCCTGTATCAGGGAAACGAAGGGCAGCAGCCAATGGAGGTGCGGTTGCTGTGCGACGAACTACCGAAGATCCTCCGACGACGCCGACGCCGCGACAAAGCTTTCCGAACACATTGCCAGCCAGGCAAAGCCCTGACGGCGAAAGCTCACTTACCGAAGGTGGCCTGACGATGCAACATGGAAGCAGCGGAACAAGCCGACGCAGCCGTGACCCAACGCCACGCCCTAACTGTAATGCGAGACGGCGAACTAGCGACCTCGACGTTCTTATCGACGGCCACAGTGTGACCGCTCTCGTCGATACTGGAGCCGACTATTCCGTCATCAGTGGGTCGTTCGCTGCGAAGTTAAAGAAAGTTAGGACAGCTTGGGAAGGCCCTGAAATCCGCACAGCTGGAGGTCATCTCGTAACGCCTGCAGGAATCTGCACAGGGAGAGTCACCATTAACGGCCGTATTTATCCTACAGACTTCGTAGTCCTACAGCATTGTTCGAGAGATCTCATCTTTGGCATGGACATCTTATGCCTCCATGGTGCTGTCATCAACCAAAGAACAAAGTCGATAACGTTATCCACAGAAGAAGCACTACCGCCGCGCACGTTGTCAGGAAACCATGCCTTGAATGTGGCGGAAGAACAAGTCACCATTCCACCTCGCTCCAGCGTCATTATTTCAGTCGGCGCTCCTAAATCACCTGACTTGGAAGGCTTCGTTGAAGGCAGTCAGCATCTGTTGGTCACCCGAAATATTTGCGTCGCTAGAGGAATTGCAGAGCTGCGGGGAGGCAAAGCAACGGTTATGCTCACGAATTTCAGCATTGAGTACAAACATGTGAACAAAGGAACAACGGTCGCATAGATTGAAGAAATTGTGGACGCCACCAGTGCTTTCGCTCTCGTCGATTCTGCGGAACCTGCTCATACGAACCAAGCCCCTTCCACAGCTTTCGACGTCAATCCCAGACTACCAAACCATAAGCAAGAACAGCTCAAGGCCCTGCTCCCGCAATACGAAGATTGCTTTTCATCGTCATCAAAAATTCTGCAGACCCCAATCACGAAACATCGCATCATAACCGAACAAAATGCCAGACCACTCCGTCAGAGTCCGTACAAGGTTTCGACGCGAGAACGTGAGGCCATGAAGAGACAAGTTGATGAAATGCTGCGGGATGACATCATCCAGCCGTCCAAGAGTCCATGGGCGTCCCCCGTGGTGCTAGTGAAGAAAAAGGATGGGACCCTACGTTTCTGCGTCGATTATCGCCGCCTGATCAAAATCACAAAAAAAGATGTGTATCCGCTCCCAGGAATAGACGACGCACTTGATCGGCTCCATAACGCCAAATACTTTTCGTCAATGGACCTCAAGACTGGTTATTAGCAAATCGAAGTCGACGAAAGAGACCGAGAGAAGACTGCGTTTATAACTCCGGACGGCCTCTTCGAGTTTAAGGAGATGCCCTTCGGCCTTTGCTGAGCGCCTGCAACTTTTCAACGCATTATGGGCGTAGTACTGGCAGGATTGAAGTGGCAGACTTGCCTTGTGTACTTGGACGACGTCGTTGTGTTTTCCTCGAGTTTCGACAAGCATCTTCGGCGCCTTGAAGCTGTACTTCAAGCCATCAAGACGTCCGGACTCACACTGAAGCCAGAAAAGTGCAGATTTGCGTACGAAGAGCTCTTGTTTCTGGGGCACGTGATTACCAATTCTGGAGTTCGTCCTGATCCACGGAAAACAGCCGCTATTGCCGACTTCCCGCAGTCCACTGACAAGAAGGCGGTGCGCCGATTTTTGGGCCTGGGCGCCTATTATAGGCGGTTCGTGAAAAACTTCGCCCGCATTGCCGATCCACTCACTAACCTTACCAAGGCCGACATGGAGTTCAAGTGGGAAACGCCACAGAAACATGCTTTCCAGGAGCTTAAACATCGCCTCCAGGCGCCTCCGTTGCTTGCTCATTTCGACGAATTCGCCGAGAGAGAAATACACACTGACGCAAGCAGCGTAGCTCTTGGCGCCGTTCTTGTGCAGAGGGCTGACGGACTTGAAAGGGTTATTAGTTACGCCAGCCGATCGCTATCCAAAGCAGAAGCCAATTATTCCACAACAGAAAAGGAGTGCCTCGCCATCATCTGGGCTACGTCGAAATTTCACCCCTACCTCTACGGCAGGCCCTTCAAAGTTGTGAGCGACCACCACGCCTTGTGTTGGCTAGCCACCTTGAAGGACCCTTCAGATCGCCTTGCACGATGGAGCCTGAGACTTCAAGAATATGACATTACCGTCGTTTACAAGTCCGGCAAAAAACACTCCGGTGCCGACTGTCTCTCTCGTGCGCCTGTCGACCAACCACCTCCCGACGACCCGGATGACGACTACTTCTTGAAAACGATAACTACCGACGACTTCGCTGAACGACAGCGTGCCGACCCGGAACTTAAGGCCCTAATAGAATACCTCGAAGGCAGGACCGCCGAAGTCCCGAAGGTACTCAAGTGCGCACTTGCGTCGTTCTTCCTGCGAAACGGTCTTCTCCAAAAGAAAAACTTTTTACCACTTCAAGCCAAGTACCTCCTTGTGGTGCCTTCAGCTCTGCGACCAGAACTCCTGCAGGCCCTGCACGATCACCGACAGAGGAACGGCATTTACTGCTGACCTAACTCAAGCGATCTTGGCATACAGCCAGACGAACCACCGCCGGACGACAGCGTACCACCCACAGACCAACGGCCTCACCGAGCGGCGAAACAAGACGATCGCCGACATGCTGACAATGTACGTCGATGTCGAACACAAGACGTGGGACGCCATTCTTTCGTACGTGACCTTCGCATACAACACGGCAGTGCAGGAGACGACGCAGATATCTCCATACAATTTGGTCTACGGAAGGAGCCCGGCAACGACGCTCCATGCCATGTTACCCAACGTTACCGATGAAGAAAACCTCGATGTGAGTGAGTACCTTCAACGCGCCGAAGAAGCTTGACAACTCGCGTGTCTCCGTATCAAGAATCAACAGACGACCGACAGCCGCCGTTACAACCTTCGACAACGCTTCGTGGAATACCAGCCCGGTGAAAGTGTCTGGGTATGGACGCCGATACGCCAACGTGGACTAAGTGAAAAGCTTCTGCGACGGTACTTCGGACGATACAGGGTGGTTCGACGTCTCGGCCCACTTGATTACGAGGTTGTCCCCGACGGCATCATGAACTCGCAACGACGCCGATTGCGACCTGAAGTCGTCCATGTCGCCCGCCTCAAGCCGTTTCATGCGCGTTAAAAAACTGAAACAGTGTTTTTTTGTATTATAATTGTATCGTAATTTATTCATTGTACTTTCTTGCATTATTGTTGTACCTTCATCTTTAGTTAAAGCATCGGGACGATGCCTTTTTCAGAGGGGGGCAATGCCACGTTCCATTTCTCAAGTTTTGTTATCGCCCCAAAACACTACACGATTCTCAGCGCAAAACGTGCGTGCAGTTTTCGAGAAGCTTCCGGACTTTAGTAGATCATTTCGATAAGATCACGCCCACTCTGCGAACTTTACAGATTGTTCTGGAACTTACGCCACCGCCAGCGATAATGCTAGAACATTCGATAATGCTAGAACTTCGCCGCTTGTGAGTAGTTGATTGATGACCGATACTCCGTTCACTGCTATCTGTGCAAGACTGCTACTGAAATCGGACTTTCCGTTTGCCGGGCACTGGTTCGCCCAAATAAACTGTTAAATCCCAACACAAAGTATCCTGTCTTCGGCCACGTTATGACCCCGTGACAATATATATACAGTCAAGCCTACTTATAACGACGCCACTTAGAACGAACTTTGGCTTAAAACGAACAATATTCGTGTGACCATGAAACTATACATTGGTTCAATGGCAGAAAATCGCTCTTACAATGAACGTCTCCGAGCTCCACCGATCAGTTACAGCGAAACGAAGTCTGCGCTCGGCCGACTTCCAGGGAAACCACTTTCGACCACCGCTCAGGCATCGGCGAGTTGCCCATAGATTCTTATTGTTAAACGCCGACCCTGCCTCCACGCCCCTCTAGTTGCCGCTCTTTCTACCGCTTTTTGTTACGCACCCCTCCGTCACGGAGGGGTGTGTGTTTTAACACTGCCACCGATCTTTCAAAGGCTGGTCATCCATATCCTCTGTTTTTGATTGTTGCTACTGTCGTTGGCGTCGCGGGCCTAGAGTGACGAGACCATTTGCTGACATCGTCGGCCACCGACTATCCGGTCGTCTGCGTCTTGTCTTATTGTATCGTTCTAGTGCACGCGCATGCGCTCCCCTACTGACTCTGATAATTTGTGATTCGTTTCGTGTTTAGGACCAGTTCTCGCTCACTTCACATTCAGCTGAGCATGCCCTCCGCACGCGTGCAGAAGCGTAAAAGTGTCTGTTAATTAGCGCAGGACAAATCGCAAAGTATCAAAGTCGGTGAGGCCATGCAAAACCGCTGGCGCAACAAAACAATTCTTTGACCATGGCCGCCAATGCATTGAACACCGCCGCGCGTGCAGGTACTCTCTCATGTTTCTCTACGCGCGAATTGCCTATTTCGTGGACCTTTCAAGCAAGCTACCTAGCCTAACCTGCCTCCTTCCTGTGTGTTTTGGTTTTCAATGCCGCCTTCCTGCCATATCCTTCCCTCTCTTCACCCTATTGCAACTCCTTGCCCTTCTCTTGCAAACCTTCTCTCCTCTCTAGATAACAACTCCTTTGCCCGTATCCACCGCTCCCCGACGCCAGCCACGCTGGCCACGCCACAGAACACCTACCAGTTGCCAAGCTGGCTCGAATTCAGAAGTTTCGTTTTCAGACTACAAATGGACCCAGAGCTGTACCACGCATTCTGGCATGTGTGTCGCATGTGTGCATCTTGCTCGCTCTTGGTCTGCGCCTGTGTGGTCAGGATGGCGGACGGGAGGCCTTGCACGCTTTTTCCTTCTGCTCAACAAAACATCAAAAGTGGGACCGCTTGGCTTAGGTGCCGCGTTGTGGAGCACTTGCTCATAGCTGTTGACCACCTGGCAGCCAACTTGCTGCTTCGGGTGTCCTGGTATTCAGCTGTGGAGATGGTGAATATTTCGAGGGCGGGTTGACGGCTACATACGCTCGAAACTGTTTTCGCGAGGCCGACTTTGTCGACGTCAGGCCCGATGCCGAGCCTGAAGCCTCCGAACAGGATTACTGTGGTGGTGATTTGTGGCAGCCCGTCGTCGACTCCAACCTGGGAGAGTGGGTGGGATATCTGTTGCGATGGTTTAAATATGGCCGATGATGATGCTGACACTGTAAAACCGTGCAGGCATTAGGGCATTGTGAGTGAAGTACGCGGCAAGAGCGATTTGAAGGAATCGGATTGCGAGAACGACGAAACTTTTGAGCCAGTGCCTCATGCAGCTTATGCCATGAGCCTTGGCGAAGAGCACGCTGCCATTTCAAATAAACTCGGGACCGCCCTATCGCTTCTGCTCTTCGAAATACGCGTGTCACGGACATTTTTGGGCACGAAGCTTGTGTTTTCACTCGCAACTCCTTTGAAAGCTGTCTTTCACTTACTACGAACTTCAACATTCAGCGAACAGATGCCGCGTCAGGCTCGGGTTCATTATAAGGGGGCTGGACTCTGTGTGTGTATGTGTATATATATATATATATATATACATACATACATACAGTCGAGCCCACTTAAAACGAACTTTCGCTTAGAACGAACAATATTCGTGTGACAGTGAAAATATACATTGGTTCAATGGCACAAAATTGCACTTACAACGAACGTCTCCGAGCGCCGCTGATCGGTTACAGCGAACGGAGTCAGCAATCTGGCGACTTCCCGTGAAACCACTTTGGACCACCGATCAGGCATCGGCGAGGTGCCCATACATTCTTATTGTTAAACGCAAACCCAGCCTCCTCGACCCTCTAGTTGCCACTCTCGCCGACCCATAGAGGAAGGAAAGCTGTTTTCTTCCTCCATGCCCGGACCGCTTTTTGTTACGCCTCCCTCCGTGCTTTGTCCCCCCCCCCCCCCCCCCCGCTACTCTGAGCACACCACATCGCCAGACGGGGCCCGTGTTTTCACACTGGCACCGATCTTTCCAAGATGGGTCGGCCATGTCCCCTGTTTTTGATCGCTGGTACTGTCGTTGGCGTCGCCGGCCTGGAGTGACCAGACCATTTGCCTACATTGTCGGCCACCGATTGTATCCGATAGTCTGCGTCTAGTGCATGCGCGTACGCTACCCCACCGACTCTGATAATTCGCGATTCGTTTCATGTTTAGGACTTGATCTCGCTCTCTTCGCACTCGGCTCAGCAGCCTTCCGTTCGAATGCGGAAGCACGAAAACGGCTTTTAATTTGCGCGGAACGAACTGCGAAATATAGAAGTTCGTGAGGCCACGCGAACCCGCCGGCGCAACGAAACGATTTTTTGACCACGCCCGCTGATTCTTCGAACACCGCCGCGCGCACCGAACCAGGTGGCCGTGCTTTGACTTCTGCACTCGTAGGCACTCTTTCCAAGTTATTTTACGGGCAAGTTTTGCGGACCTTTCAAGCAAGCTACCCAATTTGCTTCCTTCCCGTGTGTTTTGGTTTTCAAGGTCGCCCTCCCGCCGCATCCTCCCCTCTCTTTATCGCAACTTCTTGCCCTTCTCTCGCAAATCTGCTCTCCTCTTTTCATCACAACGCCTTCGTCCACGGAAGAAGGAAATGCCTTCGCCCGTCTCCACAGCTCCGCGACGCCCGCCACGCTGGCTCGAATTAGTTTCGTTTTCTGACTGGAAACGGGTCCAGAGCTGTTCCACGCGTTCTGGCATGTGTGTCGCGTGTGCGCGTTTTGCTTGCTCTTGGGGTGCATGTGTGGTCATGATGGCCGACGAGAGGACTAGCACGCTTTTTCCTTGGACTCAACAAAACGTTGAAAGTGTGACCGCTTGGCTTGAGTGTAATCCGCGCGTTAGGTGCCGCGTTGCGGAGCGCTTGCTCATAGCTATTGACCACCTGGCAGCCAACTTACTGTTTCGGGCGTCCCGGTATTCAGCTGTGGAGATGGTGAATATTTCGTGAGCGACGGGGACGGCTACATGCGCGCGAAACTGTTTTCGCGAGGCCGACTTCGTCGACGTCGGGCCCGATACCGAGCCTGAAGCTTTTGAACAGGACCACTGCGGCGGCGATGTGTGGCAGCGCGTAGTCGACTCCGACCTGGAAGAGCGGGTCTGACATCTGTTGCGATGGTTTAATTACGGCCAATGATGATGCCGACATTGCGGAAACGTGCACGGATTGGGGCATTGTGAATGAAGTATGTGGCGAGAGCGATTTGGAGCAATCGAACAGCGAGAACGACGAAACTTTGGAGCCAGTGCCTCATGCAGCTTATGTCGCGGGCCTTGGCGAAGGAGCACCCTGCCGTTTTAAATGAACTCGAGACCGTCCTTATTGCTTCTGCCCTTCGAAACAAGTGCATCACGGACTTTTCGGGGCAAAAAAAAGTTTGTGTTTTCACGTGCAACTTTTTAAAATCTGTGTTTCATTTACTACCAACTTCGGGATACAGCGAATGAATGCTGGGTCACGCTCAGGTTCGTTATAAGCGGCCTCGACTGTGTATATATATTTATATATTGTAATGTACTAGACAGAGAACAAGAGACAACTCCCGATCCTGGGCCAGCTGTTCTTATTCTGCACCTCGTCCTTCTCTTCTTTTCTCTAGCTTTAGCTACCCGCGCCGAAGCGCCAGCGTCTTTCTTGGTCATGACACTCGGCCATGACTGCACGAGCGCGGAGTTGGCGGCAAAGTTTTTGGTGGGCGGGCTTGGCTGCATCGTGATGGTCAGCCCGGACCACAATGCAACATAGAGCGACGGTCTGGGGGAAGCGTCTCTGGTGGACGGCACTGGCTGCCTCGAGCTGGTCGATCTTTTGCACACCACGATGCCTCTTGAAAAAGTGCTGTGAACTCAGGCGGCCGGCACTGGCTGCCCCATTGCGGCCGACGCTCTCGGCCATGCTGCGATTTGGTCCGGGTATCTGCCATAAGTAGATCTGGTGGTCGATACTGGCTGCATCTCGGAGGTCGGCCTCGGCCACGCTGGAACTGGGTGCCGGAGGCTGCCACAAGTCTATTGGGAGGTCGAGACTGGCTGCATCGTTTTGGTAGGTCTCGGCCATGCAGAGGCTCTCTGTGGGAAGCAGCCAAACATGCACCTGACAGCGCGCTTCGGACGAGCCGCAAAATCAGCAGCTGACGTAAAATGCGGGACGATGGTTGCCGAAAGTGTATCCCAAAAGACGCGCTAGGTGCCTTGACTGGTGTCGAGAGTGGGTACGCAACTTCTGTGATGTGTGGCAGAAAACATAATTCACGGCCGGTCTTGCAATCTGCGGCAGGACATTCTGTGAAGCTGTCATCATATTGGCTGCGTCTGTGGGGTCCCTCTCGTGGACGCGATTACTCGCCTTGCGGGGCTGTCGAACACTCTGGTTGGTGACCATGGCTATCTGGTGGCGCTCGCAGCACGCTTAGCAGGCAATTCCATTGGTACAGTTTGGGGCGCTGGTCTTCATTGCCGTCGGCGTTCTGGACAGGCTGCGATGCCCGGGCATCATGATTTGACGCAGGAGCCTCTGCACCGCCATCTCCGTCTCTTCTTGTTAAAGAGGGTCCAGAGGGTCCAGCTACCCCGTGCCTCTCTGTATCTCCCCCCACGAAAGAGGACGGGGGGGCCGATGGCTGACGCGAATTTGGGTCCGGTACCAGCGACGAGTCTGGAAGCTCATGTGGAGAACTGGAGTGCTCAGCTGGAGCCTCGAGATGAAACACTTCTTGAACTCCATCCTCGGTATCAGTCAGGTTGGACTGGGTGGTGGAAAGGAGATCAGAGAGTGTCCGGCCGAAGGCAGCTATAAGCTTGAAGCTCCACTCCGCCCATGACTGCTGCTTCCAACCTTCATACCGGTGCTATGCCGCTGCACCTTCCCGAAGACGGTCTACAGCCACGGTCCATTTCTGAGATTCCGTCCAGGCCTCACGCATTGCTATCGCGCTGACGGTTGCCACCCAGCTGTCGGCGTCGTTCTGAACCTCATGGAATTCCGGTAGTTCGAAGACGGCTGGTGATTGTGAGGTGGCAGGTGGCAACGCAGAGATCACCGTTGCAAAGCAGTCGAGCTAGTGTGAGAGCTCGATCAGAGAAGACCGAAGCTCCCTGCGTTGCTCCGGTGTGCTTGCCTCAAGGTCGTATGAGGCAGCTACATCCAACACTGCGTTAATGTCACACAATGCTGGCAACATTGTAGGAGCTCGCTCGGCGATTAAAGCTGTCAGTTCGTTAGTCTCGACATGTAGTAGCGCGATGGTACGCCGCAGGTGCGTGGTGCTGTCGGGCATTAAGCCCGAAGAGTCAATGATTGTGGTCTTTGAGTAAGAAGCAATTGCAGCACTCACCCCGGTGAGGTCGACGAGCAGGGAAGCCTGGACGACGTTCCGTGGTGGCTCGTTTGTTGAAAGATTGCGGCAACGGGAATGTAGGCCATGGGAAGTGTGAGCGGCATTCCCAAAGGACAGGATCCGGTGTGGATCCCTGCCGTGAAACGGTGGCAGGGTGTCAATAAGGTCATGCCCTACAACCCCAGGGGAGGCCTGGACGCCGTCCACTGGTGGGCTGAAGGGTAGCTGAAGCGGCGGGTGGGACCCCAATGCCAAGGAAGCGTGAACGGCGTTCCTCGATGGAGAAGCCCGCGATGCCGACGAACCACGAAGACACGTAACGGTGGCTTCGCGTAGAGGGTTCACTTGTCGGCTTGCGCTGACGGCAGAATCCATAGCCAAGGACGCGTGGACGGCGTTCCTTATGTACTGCAGCCGCCGAGGAGGCCTTGACGTCGTCCTCAAGCGGTGCTTATCACAGCTGTCCTGGATGACGAAGCCGGGACGTAAGACTTCTTCTTCGTCGACTGCGCCATTTTAATGTACTAGACAGAGAACAAGAGACAACTCCCGATCCTGGGCCAACTGTTCTTATTCTCACCTCGTCCTTCTCTTCTTTTCTCTAGCTCTAGCCACCTGCGCCGAAGCGCCAGCATCTTTCTTGGTCATGACAATATATATATATATATATATATATATATATATATATATATAGTATGTGTGTGGGGAACTGTCGTAGTGCATTTAACATGTCTTTCGTGAATTAGGTTCTCCGTTCAGTTACACTTTCATTAACAGTTTTTCATGATCCTTGCTGTTCCTGGCTCGTTGAACATCTACAGAGACTGTGACACACGACCAGTCCAGTACGATGCCAATTTAACACACAGAAAGCAAAACACACACAAAACAACTTAGTACATGCCGTCGATGTACAATTTCCCAGACCCTCAAGGGACCGTGAAAACGTCTGGAAAATCTGGCAGTCCGGAAAAACAAGTGCTAGCAAAAACTTGTCTTTTAATAGGCATTTATGTCTGAAAGAGAAGGTCACGGCAGGAGTACAAAATTCTCATTGCAATTAAGCAAGTGCGTCATTTAGGTGGTTCGGAAAAGAGCCGTTCTGGAAATTGGAAAAAAAAACGAATGAAAAAAGAAAAAAATATCCAATGTGGTCGGGGCTACTGCATTTGTTAACACTTAGGTGCAGAAGAAAAAGTTGTTTATTTTTGCGTTCCTTATTTTTGTTTACACGACATTCACTTGCCCGTCATGATGTCTGCCTCAATTTCAACTAACGTCATTCTGTCACTGTATACCGATGATAGTGTCAGTGCTTGCGTCGACTCCGAGTTCGTTGGCTGTGTAGGTGCCGCCTCTTCAATCTCTGTGTCTGAGTCATCAGAATCCTTCGTAACTTGATGAAAGATTTCCTTATGGGTGAATTTTGCACACAGCTCGATGTCTTTGTCAGCGTTGGCGAAGCCCTCATAGGTTATCCCGGCTGCAATATAAACACTAGCAGCGTACAGATCGTTGAAGGTATCGTCTGCGGGTGGAAGCTCATCGCTCACGCTGTCCACTCTGTGTGAGACTGCTATCTTGGTGTCCAGTTTAAGCTCTCGCAGTTCCAGAGGGTCTGTTGCGTAACTGCTTTCCACGAGTCTGCAAGCATGCTGACGGCAGACCGTAGGTCAGCGGTGTAGCTTTTCCCGCTGTCGGAGCACAGGCACAGCTACACGAGCAGTGCGATGCTTCTGTGGCCACAGGTTTGGCCACGATTTTCTCGAGGTCAGTATTGGGTTCGACTAAGCTATGGCTGGCAACAGATTGGCGTGTGCTGGATTGCGGCATTTGCTGTTCCGTGGATATCATGTGTAAGAAGGCACGAGGCACGTGCCAGGTGTTGAAATGCGGCACCCGTGCACGAGACCTCTGATGCTGCCAGACGCGTCACGTTCGCCTACTGGATTGGTTGGAGAAAGGCTCAGGGCACGTGACCTGAACCGTGATGAAAAATCTTAGATGAGTTGTCACTTGGCTGTCAAGCTCTCAGCTGTGAGGATGTGGAAAGCCAGCGTTGCTACATCGACGAAAGCAGCACAGCCGCCCGGTTCTGAAGGATGTCGGCGTGAGAGACCCAGGAAGTGGCCGTCAATCTCGAAGGTCCTCCCGAGTGAGGCTGCCTGGACTTGCTGCAGCGTTGCCCAGCAGTTCCTGGTGGACTTGCAGCTATCCCACTTCACGCTAGGGTGGTAGCAGCCCGCACCAGCAGCAGAGTGAACCCATCAACAAGCGAAGCTGAAGATGACGAATAAGACTCGGACACCGGCAATCAGTACAAACGACACATTGGGTGGAAACTATTGACGATGACCGTAGGAGCTTGAGGAGAGCGTCGACAACAGACTCGACTAACCATCAACATGGTAAAGGCACGGAGTCGATGTGAGAAGAGGAAGAACTGTAAGAACGTTGCATGGTAATACCAACGTTACTAGAATAAATACTGTTTCAAAGCTCAGTATCTCTGCCAGCGGAGGAGGATGGGCCGAACGGCGGTTGTGAGAACTAGTGGTGCTGCAGTCTGATCTTGCGCTACTCTCGCGCATCATCTGCTGCGGCGGCGTACCGGGACGGTTCGCTGCACTTTTACTTGTACCGCCTTCCCTGTTGTACTGTTATCGAACTTAACCACTCATGTGCTTCTAGTTGATATTCTCGCATCGCATTTGTGGACTAGACAAGGTCTCCAGTATAGATTGGCCCGGATGTGTTGCTCATTGCAAGTTGGCTAAGAATTGATGTTCTGCTTATATTCGTGCTGTCTGCATTCGGTTTAACCTGCAAGTTGTGGGGGTGCTGGCACCCCCCTGTAAAGTTGTCTGCGCCGCGTGGCGCACGTGTCTCGCCCCAAGGCTTTATTTCGGTGGTGACCACCGCCGGGCGATAGATGGCGTTGTGTTCGCTTTCAGTACCACTGTTGGTAGAGTGGTAGCGCCGGTGGTGGCCCCTGGCGGAAGGCAGGCCTTGGTGATGGGCGAGAGTGGAGCGAGGCTCTTCGGCGCGTGGCGGCTGCCGCGAACGGTTGTCTGTCGCGTGGGCCCCCCGGTGCTCGGCACCGCGGGCTTCGCGCTGGGGTCCCACGTGGAAGGTCAGGCGTTGGCGACACCGCCTTGGGTATGTGCTAGTGTGTTGGGTGTGTTAGTGTGTTTTTATCATGTTATTGTGCGTTTAGTGTGTCCCTGCGTTATGTTGTTTGAATGGTAGCGTGTTAATGAAAGATTGATGTAACGTTCCGCGGACGATATCGTCGTCTAAATTAGTTAATAAATGTACGTATGTAGTGCGCTTTGTACCGACCGTGTCCACTGTGTCCGTTCACTTCGAGAGCGTGGCGTGGCGATGCAGTCGTTCGCCTCGCCGAGACCCCCACACTGGCTGCCCAACGTGGAGCTCTTGGAGTATCGGACGACAGTTTTTGCGGTTCAGTACAGGGATTTTGTTAGAGCCGGAGTAGAGTAGGCCTAGGGGGGACTTCTTTGCTAGCGTCGGTGGTGTGCTTTGTTGAGAAGCGAGGAGATTGGTTTTGTAACGTGTTTCAATTTGTGGGCAGGTTGACTTTCTTTATATTTTTTTTGCTCGCAAGTGTTATTTTTGTTGTTAGTTTTCAAAAACGTTGTTGAATTAGGACGAGAGCCATGCGGTCCGCATCCTGGGGTGAGCAAGGCCTAGAGCACGTGGTTTGTAGGCCAGGCCCGAAGCGAGTGAGTACGGAAGCCTCGTGGGTGGTCCGATTTTCTGTAAATAGCTTCTTCTATCTCTTTGGGCTCAGGGAGCCGGGCGTCGTTGCTGACTTGTATTGCGGCTCGACGCCGAGGCATCGTGACACCGCCCGGGGCGGTGGACGCCGGTCGCTCGGTAAGCTGCTGTGTGCGGCAAGCGATAGGGCCACCTCACAGAGTGGACGTCTCCTCGCGGCTGCCTCTTCTGCGCCTAGGCTGGGTGCTGGGTGGATGCCGGTTGTTGCCGAGCGACTCATTAGGCCTAAGGCTCTGCGCAGCCGCCTGTCGCACGTGGCACAACTAGGGGGATCGTGGCGTTGAGGTGTTGCGCTCTGCTTCCCTCACTTTTTTTTTCTTGTGAGCACGAGTTAGGAAAAGTGATTTTTGTTTTTATTTTGATGGGCGTCTCGGCCGCCACCGATGTATTAGCTAGCAGTACTGACCAACATACCACGTGGACGAAAAACTCGGAAGCTTCCTTCCCGAGGACTTGCTCAATTGTTTTCTTTCAAGTTTTTGTTGTTATTTATGTATTCTGCGGGAGGGATGTCATCCTCGGCCGCCGGCTGTCCTGCACATCATCAGCGTCGCTGGCCAGGAATGCGGTCGTGAGGTCGGGCGATGGAGATGCCTGGGACCTGCGCAACTGCCTGCAGTCCGGTGCCCTCGCGAGTGCTGGTCGCAACCGGAAGACGTGTCGGCGCTAGCGACGGATCATCGCGCCGACGGCAACATTGCTGTTGCGGGGCCGGTACTCGGGTGAAGTCTAGCCGGACAGTGCAGCAGTGTCGACCGGCGGCGGTGTCGTGGTGCAAGGACATTATGGTCGTGCGATATCATTTTTTTTTTGTTAAAGCTTGTGTAGCTAATTTTTTATTCCGGGATATGGTTTGATTTAAGGTTGGGGCAATGTGGGGGTGCTGACACCCCCCTGTAAAGTTGTCTGCATCGCGTGGCGCACGTGTCTCGCCCCAAGGCTTTATTTCGGTGGTGACCACCGCCGGGCGATAGATGGCGTTGTGTTCGCTTTCAGTACCACTGTTGGTAGAGTGGTAGCGCCGGTGGTGGCCTGGCGGAAGGCAGGCCTTGGTGGTGGGCGAGAGTGGAGCGAGGCTCTTCTGTGCGTGGCGGCTGCCGCGAACGGTTGTCTGTCGCGTGGGCCCCCCGGTGCTCGGCACCGCGGGCTTCGCGCCGGGGTCCTTTGTGGAAGGTCAGGCATTGGCGACACCGCCTTGGGTATGTGCTAGTGTGTTGGGTGTGTTAGTGTGTGTTTATCATGTTATTGTGTGTTTAGTGTGTCGCTGCGTTATGTTGTTTAAATGGTAGCGTGTTAATGAAAGATTGATGTAACATTCGGCGGACGATATCGTCGTCTAAATTAGTTAATAAATGTATGTACGTTCTGTACTTTGTACCGACCGCGTCAACTGTGTCCGTTCACTCCAAGAGCGTGGCGTGGTGAGGCGCTCGTTCGCCGTGCGGAGACCCCACAAAGTATGAGAAATTCTGCGTAAATGAGCATTTTCAGCGTAAAAATGTTGTGATGGCCGCTAGCATTTAACTACTGTCATCTTGTTTAGATGAAAAACAGCCCAAAATGCCTGTAAAAGCTTTAAAGGCGGGATGTGGGTCCTAAAAACATTTTTTTTATTTTTGGCTCAATCTCAATTAAACTTCACTATCTAAGGTAGTTTTTCATGCTGATTTCAAGTCTGTAATTTGTTTTACTATAGCTCGACTTGTTCAGAAAATATTAGTGTTTAATTTTAATTAATTGCCTATTTCTTACGGTACTCTTTGGCGATTTCCCCTTAGAAAAATGAACAAGTAAATGCATAACTCCAATGCTGAAGACTTGATGTAGGGAGTGATGCTATTTTTTTCCATTTGAAGGCATTTTATAGGCATGAAAATGGACAAACACTTATGATGAATATTTTAGTCTAATTTCCTCTCATAGTTATCTTTAATTGTAATTCGTAAAGTGGCTCTGGAGAAATAAAAATACCATCACTTTCTGAATTATTGCATGACGAATAAAATAATACTAACTTTGTTACATTGGCGGGGCGCTGACACCCCCTGTAAAGTTGTTTGCGCCATGTGGCTCATGTGCCTCGCCCAAAAGCTGCATTTCGGGTTACAACTTCCAGGTGGTAGGTGGCGTTGATTATCACTGTCATCATCATCAAGGTTGTGACAGTGGTAGCGCCGGTAGTGACCCCTGGTGGGAAACAAGCCTTGGTCGCGGGCGACAGTTGAGCCAGTCTCTTCTGCGCGTGGCGGTAGCCGCGAACGGTTGTCTCTAGCGTGGGTCCTCGGTGCGTAGCACCGCGGGCTACGACGCCGGGGGCCCGCGTGGTAAGTCAAGCAATGGCGCCGTCGCCTTGGGTGTGTTTGTAGTGTTGTGTGTTTGTAGTGTTATTGTGTATCGATGGCCTAACGTATTACATAACGAGTTATGTATCAATTCCGGGAGGCGGAAATGTTGTAGGCTCTCGTGTGCTCAGATTTGGGCGCACGTTAAAGAACCCGAGGTGGTCGAGATTTCCGGAGCCCTCCGCTACGGCGTCTCTCATAATCATATGGTGGTTTTTGGACGTTAAACCCCACATATCAATCAAGGGCATAATGAGGCGCTCGCCTTGTCGAGACCCCACACTGGCGCCCCACGTTGGGCGCCAGTATAGTGACCCCGCTACTCAGTGCGGCGTATGATCACCGCGGGTTCGCGCTTAGCGAGCCACACGGCCGCGACTCTGCCACCTACTCGCGTGTAGCGCACCGCTCTGCGCGCGCTCAACTAATAAGGCGTTTAGCGCGGTGCGGCAAAACAGACAGTGTTTCAATACAAAATACACAACACTTTATTGCCTTTGGCGGCACCATAAACAACAGTACAACGTCCGCTCCCAGGACGCGGAAAGCAAAGGTGCTCGCAAGCGGACGTTCATGATGGGGGAAACCGCGAGCATGTCGCAGCTGGCAATGGTGAGCTTTGACATGCCGGTCGGGAAAAGGTCCCTCGCGGCTATGATGCGAACTCTCACGATGGCCACTGGGCCTGGTTGCGAGTGTTAGAGTAAACCTCGTACGCATAGGCCTACGGCAAGTGCGGCTCGGTGTGGTACGACCACTTCAAGGACTAGGCACCGCTGTGGGCTTGCGTACGTTACCAAAGCTAGCACTCAAGTAAACACGCCTGCCGAGGTGCCAAAGGCCACTCCAGGCAGGCTACAGTCCGGTGATTCCCAAAGGGGACGCGGACGAAGGAAACACATGCTTACCCGGCGCCGACCGCGGAGAAGAGAGAGCTCCCTCGGCGCACACGTAACACGTGCCACGCCCGTACGTGGCGCCATCTATCACCACGCGCCGTTACCAGAGCAGAAAAAGCAAAAGGGTGTGGCTGTGTGGCGGAATGCCCGCAAAATGGTCGCGGGCGCGCCTCAGATCCCCACAACTCTGACTAAAATATAACATGGGAAAAAAACCCCGGAAGGCTGAATGAAATGTGCAAAAACAATGAACTGAGAAAAATGCATTTGAAATCTCCAGCAACTGTAACTTTTGCTTAAGTGAAGCTACGGCAATATAAATGACACTGTTTTGTAGCTCTATATTATACGATAATGACCATGCTAAATTTATGACTGTGGCCTCCCAAAATATTTGTCACAGCTTGTTCCAAAACTATGTCATAGTCATTGATGCAGCAGGAGAATTTTTTATTACTTTTTTGTCAGTACAGTAAGTTGCAAGTGAAAGGAATGCCCAAAAATTGAACAATAATGTTGTCCTTGCATATACAGTACACTGTATATGCAAGGACAAACACACATTTATTTTACAAGAAATTGTCACCGTTTGTATGAGGACAGTGCTACAGCATACCGGGGCTATAAGCAGGGTTCTCTGCTGGCTTATGATGGTGTGCAAGCCTCGTCTTGGTTGTGTTGCTGCTGAGATGCTTTCTCTGCGATTTTTGCAGCCAGTTTTTGTCTTTTTCGAGGCTCCTACGAACCAGGTTGTAGCCCGCACTGTAACCTAGCTTCTCGGCAATTCCTACATAGCTTTTCATCACGCCTTGGTTGAAGCGGCTGATGGCTTCTGCAACAGCCCTCTCAATGCTCCGCAAGGATGCATGCTGGGTTTTAGGGGCCTGCTGCCAAATAACAGAGTGCAGGCTTTCACTTGAGTTCTGAGCGATCCGATCCCATCACTCCACCTTTCCAGGAGTGCTTTGTCTCTCAGCCGCCTGAGCACGGGCTCTAGTGCCTCGCTCACAAAATCAGGCAAGCTGTCTTTGTGTGGTGGGGGCTTCTCATTCTTCGCCACAGCTCTCTGGCACTTGCACCATGAGTCTGGGCCTTCAGAGCAGAGGTCATGCTTTGGTGCTTTGTCTGTAGACGACATGTGCTGTAGAGTTGCAAGCACCGCTTTCTGCATGCCTGGAACGTCGTTCCTGTGACTTCTCAAGGCATAGCCATAGTAAGAGGTGATCCTATTGATATTGTGTTGCGTGAGCCTGCCCTTACCGCCTAGCGAGCCGCCTTGAGCTTTTTTTTTTTCCACAAGTGTACGTAAGGCAGCTCCCATATGCTTGTACACATGATTGATGGAATATTTTTTGGCTACCTTGATATAACTGTACACTTCATTTTCGGTAAGAGCATGAAATTTTTTGCTGTCACCGTCCGACAGCATGGCCGTATACCGAAGCTTGTGCTTTTCAAGTGACCGCCTAAACAAGTGTAGCGCTGCCTCCACTTCCATCTGGCCATCGTTGCAGTCAACATTCTTTTGGCACAGCGGGGCGTGCTTGATGAGCCAGGCAGAACGTCCTGCCTCTCCTTCCTTGGTCCTTTGGTGCAAGCGAGGCAAAAGTTCGATAGTACGATACGGTCTATAAGGAGACCACTGTACATTTCAATAACACAGCCAACGCATATATGTGACCTATGTTCGCGTGTGAGCCAAATGCCAGCATATATAACGTCGACATTGCCGGGCACGTTGCCGAACTCCGCATAGAGCTTTTTGATGCGAGCAACACTTGCTACTTTACACTCGGCAGCTGTTGCACTGCAGGCCTCCTTCATTAACGTCATGTGGTTTTGATAGGTCAGGGCCGGTCTGGAAGCGCGGGCTCCTTTTCCTTACGACATGAGCAGCCACGGGTAGTACAATGTAACTTTTTCTATACAGTCACGACGGCGCGCTCCACGAGAAGGCGTCGGGAGCCAACTCCCCAAAACCCATTGCACCGCATGTGCTTCGTATTGTAAACTAGCTGTGCCGTGTCAATTCATCGTGCTAATTACTTCTTCTGATTGTATGAAGCGGTGAAGGAAGTACATGTGCGTGTGTGGACAGTGTGGCTTTCTTCGCATTCGGAAAAAGAAGACGCACACGCAGCGCTACTAGCCACAATTTTTTAGAACCTGACCATTTTATTTTCGAAGGAGGCGAAAATGCTTGAGGCACGTGTTCTTAGATTTAGGTGCACGTTATAGAAGCCCAGGTGATCGAAATTTTTGGAGAGCTCCACTACGGCGTTCTTTATAACCATATCATGGTTTTGGCATGACCATGCTGATGCAGATATCACCGAGTGCGTCCTTGTGCATGTGCATTTGAAATAAACATTTCCAAAACCATAGCTGAACCGTTTGCTCAACCAAGTGCAATATTCATCCTCTTTTTTATTCTCGCAGTTAGAGTAAACTAAAAAAAAGGCTTTGTTATAACCGCGTTGATGCTCTGCCGAGCAGCAGAAGCGGTCGTATGAGCGGCCTGCGCCGCCACTTCTAAAGAGTGGAATTGACCAGAGTCATCATATATACTTGCTACCATGTTTATATCGCATTGGTATCATCAATACCATGTAGAGTAACTTCAGAAAGCCCCACGGTAAGTCGGAAGCCAAGCGCTCCCTGCGCGCGCTCGCCTCCGCAACGGCCGGGAGCGGGTTGGCTCGAAGCGCCTCCACGAAATCGCGGCCGTACGTAGCAACAGCCCCCGTGCGCAGGCCGTAAAGAAAGGGAGCGAGCGCGCGCCTCCAGACAGGCTGTGGATAGGTCTTGCGGTGGAGCCCTCAATGGGAAGTGTTCATCACGGCGAAGAAGTCCGACAGAGCCGTTGCCCCCTTGCCCATGCTATTGATGGCTGTCACGGTGCGCGAAATCACTTCGAATGGCCTTATTTTGGCGTCAGTTTCGTCAGCTACATTGAGGGACGAAAACCGCTCATTGCGAAAGTCGCAACTGGTGCACGTGACGAGCTTCGAACACAGCCCGTATTCTTTCCTGCCCTTCGAAAACGTCATGCTTTTTTCACCGCACTCGGGGCAGACGACAAGCTGAAATAACAAGTCTATTACCGCTAGGTCAACAATGTCAAATTTTGTCCCGTTTTCTTTCCGTCATCCGCTAGATGAACATCTAGCAGCTTGAACTTGCGTTCCGTCGCGCACTGTGATGCGAGGGATGCCTTCAAGCTCGCCGCATTCCTGGCACACTGAGCAGACACGTCCATGCAATAAAATGCCATGTCAATGCGGTCTTGGATGTTGCTGGAAGTGCCAGATGATCTGACGATGTAACAATCCGAGGAGGTGCTGCAGCTAAGAAGAGTGCACCGTTTCGGACACAACAGGTGCCCGCGGCTGCGCGCCATCGTAGGAATGCACTGCTTCGGCCGCATCGAGTGAACTCGGCCGCACGTTGTCGGCCTTCTTCTGCGGCGCACTCCACGAACGCCTTTGTTTTTTGCCGTACGCTTGGCGCGTCTTCTTTAGATGAGCGTCTCCAGTCATGCGGGCAAAAGACTGAAAGTGAGTGTGTCGGTCGCGTAGCACGAGCAGAAAGCAGACGAACAAAGCGCGCGGAACGGGAGCCGGCGGCCGACAAGTAAAATACAGAAAAAAAAGCGCGAGCAACCTTGGCCGCATCAACCAACGGGAAGCGAGAGACCAAGGGCTCGCCTGGCGGGCGTGTGGGAAGTTTGAAGAAATTTTACCTTTCGAGGGGCATTTCGTGACTCCTTTGGCAATTTTATAACCAATTTCGCCCATTTACTGATCAAATTTCGCATTCACAATTTGAGAAAACGTGCGTATAAGTATAAGAATTCAAAAAATAGGATTTCAAAAAATCGACTTTTTTGGCCATTTTTCAGCATTCTAGGACCCACGTCCCCCTTGTTCAAACAAGTTGACTTAATGGAATACAAAAATGCTCTAGAAAAACAGTAAGTACTCATGTTTTCTATTCAAGAAACGGCACCCGTGCTTCACACCGTTCATCAGACTAGTTTTTGCGACGGCTACCAATCGAGAGCAGAGCGCAAAATGTTAACGCACCTTCACCTCTTTTCTCGCACGAGCTTTTCCATCTTTTCAGAAAGCTCCTGATTGGTTTCCATGAAAAAAAGAAAAAGAAAAAGAAAAACTAATATTCATGAACAATGTAAAACATAGCCCTCACGTTCTCATGATGAGCAGTATAACTCAAAAGATGCAGTGGCAGCCACTCCAACTTTTCAAGCACAATCCAAATGAGGTCATCAAGCAGGGTGCTCTTGTGAAAAGCCTCTTGACAGCTTTCTTGATTGCTTTTAATGTAGAAAGCAGGCTGTATAAGGGATGATCTAAGCAGCCTTCTTGAAAACACCTAACCTGGAAGAATGCACTTTCGTTTGGTTTGGGCACGCCTGCTCCAGGGGCACTTGTGCGAGCTGCTAGAGGCTCTTTTTGCACGTTGTCACGTATTCACTTTTTACGGAGGTACCCACAGATCCAGTACACTTATGGTGGGATACTGCCTGGTGCACTTGCACTTCACTGCACCAAGAAGTGACATAGACATCTGGCACCGTTGCCTGCTCTAAGGTTCGGAAAGGAGAACACTGCGATTGAGAAAAATATCTATCGCTGTAATAGCAAGAAAATGTAACAAAACCTGGTCACTGGCAAAACACCATCACTTACATACGTTTGTTTTGGTTAATGAGAACAATATATATTAAAGCAAAAATATCCACGGCTTTTAAGGCAGCGAGGTAGTTGGCAATTCATCAAATGTAAGTATCGACAGTGTTGCTTGTTGCGTGCCTTTCGTCTTGCTGATCTATTTCTGGTGGCTCTTCCAAACTTGCTGTTCTATTTCTCGCGGCTTCTCCAAACTGTACACGGGCATTCGAGGGGTGCCATGCGTTTAAGGGGGGGGATCGACCCATCGGTTATGAACATTTCGGCTTCAATATATGGAATAAAATCGCTGGGAACAAGCGTGGATGGGTACTGGGTCTCCCACTTTCCAATTGAGATCAAGACTTCTTGTCCAGCAAAACATGACGGTAGTGTGTTACGATACCGTGATTCTCACATTGAACGTCATAGACTTTGTGTTTAGCAGTGAGCTCTCTATCTTTGCAATGCAAAGCTTGATACCACTTTCTGAAATGCACCGGATTTCTTCGGAGGTCTGTCACTCAAAAATGATTGGTTTATACCCCAATCAAGACTGAATGATGGCAAGCAATTGATTCACTTTACTATGTCTGATTTAAAAGTTAGTAACATAGTCTTAAATTCTTTCGATCATCTGGTCACTCTCCCGGGTTTTTCTTTGTTGGAGGTATGCATTACCTTGCCCTGCCACGGTGTTCTAGTGGCTAAGGTGCTCGGCTGCTGACTCGCAGGTCGCGGGATCGAATCTTGGCTGCGGCGGCTGCATTTACGATGGAGGCGGAAATGTTGTAGGCCCGTGTGCTCAGATTTGGGTGCACGTTAAAGAACCCCAGATGGTCCGGAACCCTCCATTACAGTGTCTCTCATAATCATATGGTGGTTTTGGGACGTTAAACCCTACATATCAATTAGTAGGCATTACCTTTCAGTGTGTGCTTTGACCATGCTCCCAAATTAAGAGCTAGAATAAACAACTGTCTCTTGACTTATATTTACATTTATAGTGTTTATGCGTTGTATATTATTTGAATGTGATAGCTTTAGCGAGCTCATTTCAGAGAAATTTGGTTGTTGGCGTCGCTGTCGGCGTCTCCGGTTATGAGTGAGAAAACATCTTGTCCGCGATAAAAAAAAAAAAAAATCAAGAAACCTGTCAATAAAACAAAAAAAAAATTCAGTATGAGTGGGAATCGAACCCAGGCTCTCTGCGTGGCAATCAGGTGTTATTCCATAGAGGCACACCAAGGATTGAAACTGATTTGAAAAAAAAAAAATATGAATTTCATGTAGTAGAAGTTCTCATTAATATTGTGTCAAGCCAAAAAAGCGGGGCCTTATGTTTACACTTTTTTTGTTTATGTAGTAGAAGGAATTTCTTCAATCCACGCAATATTGAGTGGTAGAAGCATAGAATTGCGTTAGTGCCTAAAAATGTGAAATTCGCAATGACCTGGTATTAGGAAGACCCAGCCGGTACAGGGCGCTCAAACTTATGTTCGTGTGTTGCTCTACACACGCATAAAGGCCCCTTCACTGATTCACAAAAGGAACAATTATTGCGCAGTGGGCATTTCACAACTGTACTTGCAGTAGACATTCTACAGTAGTTTCAAACGGCCTGTGTTTCATACACAGTCGTTCATTCCTACCGGCACGGTTGAGGCATGCATTGAGATTGAAACTAGGCTAGTAATTGAGAAGGTGATTCGTGCAGGGCCCGGTTATTTCGGTCTACTCTTCAAGGTGAAGCTCAAGCGTTTTCCAACTTTTGTAATTGTTGTGTTTGTAACTGTTGTGTTAATGTTGTCACAACATACATAATACTCAACAGCGTCACCTCTGCCATATCCGCCCATTGCTACCGCAGGTAATAATAATAATAATAATAATAATAATAATAATAATAATAATAATAATAATAATAATAATAATTTTCATTTGCACTAAAATATTAATTTTTTCGGGTAACATGCAAGGCTGGACACGAATTTGCTTACGGTCGTTCATCTGCTAGCCCGTCACCGCTGGACGAAAGGGATTGGAGGGTAAATATAAGCTTCTCAAGCTGTTTATTGCAGCTTATATGTTGGCCCACTCCACTATGTAACAGTGTTTACACAGAAAATAAATAATAAACAAACAAACGAATAAACAAAATGCCTGAAGCAGAGTCGCCATTGCGGCCGCTGCTGTTGGATCCTGACACAAAGCTAGTCTGCATATCTCAATGGTGATAAATCTGCTCCTCCTCGCTACGCCTCTTACATAAAAACGTGTTTTCGTACAAAAAACTACGCAGTGCCAAAAATAGTTCGAGAAGTGAAGTGGGAATGCAGCGCACCATTCGTGGTCGCCGCTTGCATGTCGCTGCCGCTGATCACAACACGCGCACTTCGTGCCCCTGGAGCAAGATCGTACTGCCGTGCCAGTAGTTCTCGCGACCGCCACGTGGCCCGCTTCTCTGGCCGAGCTTTCAAACTGTGTTTATTCTAGTAAAGTTGGTTAGGACACCATTTTGGATAGAGAGAGATGAGGGCTAAGGACTGAATTTGACTTGGAATGAAGCTAGTTTTGGTTTCGCTGTATAGCCCAATATTGTGTGTGTTTCTTTTTTGTGTCTTAAAGGCTAGTTCTGGTTTCGCTGTATAGCCCAATATTGTGTGTGTTTCTTTTTTGTGTCTTAAGGGTTGTTCAGATTTTGCCATTTTGTGTAGTGTTAAAATTTGTTTGCCGTTTTAACGCCTACTCAAGTCTCTCTCAACTCTATTCGCTGTAAGTGCTTCTGAGGTAATATCGTGACAGAGGGTTGGGCAGCTGCAGCATTGTGGGTTCGAGGATACGAGAACAACCAAAATGGCGGCGTCAATAGTGATTTCGAAGTCGGTGGTTACCGGTGCAAAGTCTGGAAAATCAGATAGTGAAAGCTATAAATGTCTAGAATTTCTGACTTTTTAATACATTGACTCTATGGGGAACTTGATAGTGCCTTAGATGAGTCTGGGAAATCAGGCATGTCTGGAATTTTAGGCTTCCGAGAAATCGGTTGTCGATTGTATAATTGGCCACAAATGCGATGTCAATGATGTCTGACTTACAACGGAGCTCCATGGGAACAATCTGTATAGCCCTCCGTGAGGCAACCTTTGCCGACAACGCCAAGCCGCAAAAGAATGGAAGAGCTTTTTCTCAAGCGGACGGATAACCTCACTCTCTCCGGACTGCACTGGTAGTGTCATATTGGGAGCACGTTGCCCTAATTCACTAAGCAGCATTGAAGCTTACTAAAATAAATAGTGAAACACATGTGTGCCATGAGGCAAAAGCATTTTTACAGGGCTGATAGCACCCCGACCTTAAATTAAGAGAGTCGTGAAACGTTTTCCGGAAAGCTTAAACCATGTGTGTTTTCAGAATCCTGGCAGTTCATTCATTACTATAATTCAACTCGTTTGATTGTCTGTGCTCAATGAATACATAAAAAAGTGCAATTTCGGTTTCCCAGCTCTCGTTCCCGTCAACTGTGTGGCTGACGTCACTTTAAGACAGCCAATGATGTTTGTCTGTCGTCGGAAAAACATGGCGACGCAGCGATGTTTTTGAGCCTTACTTGACCGTGGTTCGTAGCATCATAATGTTTAGCGCCGTTACCACCATCCGACTTTCCCGAACTACAGCGTCGTCTGCTTGAGAGGGGTTGGCTCAACAACACGGCAGCGGCGGCGGTGACGACGACAAAGAAGCCTGCGCCCTGAAAGCACTCGAATCGAGACTACAAGGCAGTATCTCCGCTTGCCGAAGCCCTGACCACGAGTTTCCACTCTGTATGCCCATACTATCGAGGATAATCGTGGTTGATAGCTCAAAGCAATGCTCAGCACTGTGACTTGCTGGGCAGCTTGCTAGAATAAACGTTGTTTGCACTTTAATGAGTTGTGCGAGCGGTGCGGTCTGACGACGCACACGGTTGGCGTAGCGAGGACTAAGAGTTGGACACATAGTGCGATCAGCGTCCAATCCGGCGTGCAATGCCGCACGCTGAGTACGACGATTCATGACACATGGTGCGAACGAGCCATCAGCGCTCAGGCTCCGCCCACGTACGGCATCTCAGCTTGCACTCTCGGAAGACATCATATCCTTTTACAAAATTAACAACCTCACACAGTCGTGGTTTGTTGCCCAATAACATTGCTAACAAAGCTACGCCTTGGCGAGTGACAAACATCATCACAGCCCGCATTCATTCTTGACTCCGAGTGTAGGTCTAGTGAGGCCGACGTTCTCGGTAGCGCCGCTCACTTTCCAACGTGAGCTCATTGTCGAGCACTTCTTTTTGCCAACATGATAAAAACTTGTACACTTACAATTAATGCTTTACCCGTGCAACAAGTTTTGTCAACGGCCTCAATCTAAAGAGCAAAGGTGGCAACGAAGCCGGCCGGTTCGCCGAGATGGCCGTTGCCGCTGTTTGTTTACCTGTAAAATGGTCTTTCATCACGGCTCAATATCTCGTTGGTAGTTCGGAAACGGACGTTGCCTTGCAGAAATAGCACACTTCAAGCATCAATTTATTCAATTATCAGTTATTACCCATCAAAAACAACTTATTCAGCGTTTTTCGGGCCGCTGGCAACTACAATATGCACAAATACCAAGGTGATCTGGGCTGTCGGAGTGGCGAGAAAAAAAAGCTTGCGACGGGTGCCCACCAGGGACGTCCCCTGTCATGCTTCTGCGCTGCCATTGGCTGCAGCTGCCAGACCGATGCAGTTGCTGCGCGGCGACATTCAGCAATTTGGATGCTTGCTCAGCAGATCACTCATTTTGATTGCACAGCATACAACTCAAAGAGCAAAGATCGCTCTATTATTTTTTTCTTTTCTAGGTTTCTATAAATTACTTTGGAGCAATATAAAGCAAGCACTGTGTTTTTAACTTCTTTTAGCGTGACGTTTCACCAATGTCACATCATCATCATCATCATCATCAGCCTGTCTACGTCCACTGCAGGACAAAGGCCTCTCCCATGTTCCGCCAGTTAACCCGGTCCTGTGCTTGCTGTTGCCAATTTATACCCGCAAGCTTCTTAATCTCATCTGCCCACCTAACCTTCTGTCTCCCCCTACCCCGCTTCCCTTCTCTGGGAATCCAGTTGGTGACCCTTAATGACCAGCGGTTATCCTGTCTACGTGCTACATGCCCGGCCCATGTCCATTTCCTCTTCTTTATTGCAGCTATGATATCCTTAACTCCCGTTTGTCCCCTAATCCACTCTGCTCTCTTCTTGTCTCTTAAGGTTACACCTACCATTTTTCTTTCCATTGCTCGCTGCGTCGTCCTCAATTTAGGTTGAACCCTCTTTGTGAGTCTCCAGGTTTCTGCTCCGTAGCTAAGTACCGGCAAGATACAGCTGTTATATACCTTCCTCTTGAGGGACAGTGGCAATCTACCTGTCATAATTTGAGAGTGCCTGCCGAATGTGCTCCACCCCATTCTTATTCTTCTAGTTACTTCAATTTCGTGGTTAGGCTCTGCGGTTATTACCTGCCCTAAGTAGACATAGTCTTTTACAACTTCAAGTGCACTATTACCTATCGCAAAGCGCTGCTCCTTTCCGAGGTTGTTGTACATTACTTTCGTTTTCTGCAGATTAATTTTAAGACCCACCTTTCTGCTCTCCTTGTCTAACTCCGTAATCATGAGTTGCAATTCGTCCCCTGAGTTACTCAGCAATGCAATGTCATCGGCGAAGCGCAGGTTACTGAGGTACTCTCCATTAACTTTTATCCCTAACTGTTCCCATTCTAGGCTCCTGAAAACGTCCTGTAAGCACGCAGTGAATAGCATTGGGGAGATTGTGTCCCCCTGCCTTACACCCTTCTTTATTGGTATTCTGTTGCTTTTTTTTATGAAGCAGTATGGTAGCAGTTGATCCCCTGTAGATTTCTTCCAGAATGTTTATATGTATTTCATATACGCCCTGATTCCGCAGTGTCTGCATGACGGCTGATATTTCTACTGAATCAAACGCCTTCTCGTAATCTATGAAGGCTATGTATAGTGGTTGGTTATACTCTGAGCATTTCTCTATTACCTGATTGATAGTATGAATGTGGTCAATTGTTGAGTAGCCTGTTCTAAATCCTGCTTGTTCCTTTGATTGATTGAATTCTAATGTTTTCTTTACTCTGCTAGCAATTACCTTTGTAAATAGCTTGTATACTACAGAGAGCAAGCTGATCGGCCTGTAATTCTTCAAGTCCTTGTCATCTCCTTTCTTATGTATTAAGATGATGTTAGCGTTCTTCCAAGACTCTGGTACTTTTCCCGTCAGGAGACACCTCGTAAATAGAGTGGCTAGTTTTTCTAACACAATCTGTCCTCCATCTTTCAGCAGATCTGATGTTACTTGATCCTCACCAGCAGCTTTGCCTCTGTGCATGCTCTCCAAAGCTTTTCTGACTTCTTCTATCATTACCGGTGGGGTGTCGTCTGGGTTACTGCTAGTTCTTATAGTATTAAGGTCGTGGTTGTCTCGGCTACTGTACAGATCTCTGTAAAACTCCTCCGCTATTTTAACTATCCTATCCATATTGGTATTTAATTTGCCTTCTTTCTCCCTTAGTGCATACATCCGCCTTTTGCCTATCCCAAGTTTCCTCTTCACTGCTTTGACGCTTTCTCCGTTTTTCAGAGCGTGCTCAATTCTCTCCATGTTATACCTTCTTACATCGCATACTTTACGTCTATTAATCAGCTTCGAAAGCTCTGCCAGTTCTATTTTGTCTGTTGTACTTGACACTTTCATGATTTGACGCTTCTTAATTAGGTTCTTCGTTTCCTGGGAAAGCTTGCCGGTGTCCTGTCTAGCTACCCTGCCTCCAACTTCCACTGCACACTCCGTGATGATACTCGTCAGATTATCATTCATTGTATCTACGCTAAGGTTGGTTTCCTCGCTAAGAGCAGAGTACCTGTTCTGCAGTGACACTCTGAATTCCTGTACTTTCCCTCTCAGTGCTAGCTCATTGATTTGCTTCTTGCGTATCAGTTTCTGTCGTTCCTTCTTCAAGTCTAGGCGGATTCGAGCCCGTACCATTCTATGGTCACTGCATCTTACCTTGCCAACCACTTCCACATCCTGCACGACTCCTGGGTGTGCAGTCGTTATAAAGTCTATTTCGTTCTTATTTACGCCATTAGGGCTCCTCCATGTCCACTTGCGGTTTTCTCGTTTTCGGTAGAAGGTATTCAAAATACGCAGATTATTGCGTTCTGCGAATTCTACTAGTAGCTCTCCTCTGGCGTTTCTAGTGCCGATGCCATAATCTCCTACTGCCTGGTCTCCAGCCTGCTTCTTCCCTACCTTTGCATTAAAGTCGCCCATTACTATAGTATACTGTGTTTTCACCTTACTCATTGCCGATTCCACGTCTTCATAGAAGCCTTCAACTGAAGCGTCATCATGGCTGGATGTAGGCGCGTAAGCCTGTACTACCTTCATTTTGTATCTTTTATTCAGTTTAATTACAATGCCTACCACCCTTTCATTATTGCTATAGTAATCCTCTATGTTGCCAGCTATGTTTCTGTGAATTAGGAACCCTACTCCCAGTTCTCTTCTGTCTGCCAAGCCCCGATAGCAAATGACGTGCCCATTCTGTAGCACAGTATAGGCCTCATCTGTCCTCCTAACCTCACTCAGCCCTATTATATCCCATTTAATGCCTTCTAGCTCCTCGAATAATACAGCTAGACTTCCCTCACTAGATAACGTTCTAACGTTAAACTTTGCTAAGTTCAAGTTCCAATGGTGGCCTGTCCGTATCCAGAAATTTCTAGCACCCTCTGCTGCTTTGCAGATCTGACCGCCTCCGTGGTCAGTTGCTCCGCAGCTGGTGGGGACTGAGGGCCGTGAGTTAATTGACGAATGCCTACGGGAGGGGGTGGCCAGATACTGCACCAGGGTGGCCAATCCTTCTCTGGTGAGATCATCGGTGCGTACCGGCTTTAAGCCGGTACGATCAGACAGTAGTGGGGATGCTCCATGCATGTCTTACGTCGACATCGCTGCGGCACTACTCGCAGCGACTCCTAAGGTCTCCCAGGCGCGGCCGAAATGAAGCGAGGGCATACCCAAAAAGACAACAGTACGCTCTTACCTAGCACGGTTCCTGAGAAGGCAGATTCCTGAGAAGGCAGATTCCTGTATTATGTCACATATTAGTGCCTATAGCGGCCAATGGTCGCACATGGTCGCTAGCAATCCCCAAAAAACTGGGACTTCTAATGGTCGTCATTAATTATAAAATAGATATTGTGCTAAAATATTTCAAAATTGGTATGGCCAAATAAATCAGGGAAAGTTGAAACCGGGGAGCTTCAATTTTCCTTTCACGACCCCTTTAAATGAACACATACCTTGCAAAAAATAAAAAAAGAAAAAAAACAGAATACTTATACTGAGCAGCTATCTCTACAAAAGATAGCAACACATTTGACTAAATGTCTCTTTGAAGAAATATCTATGCACCATAACCGTATCGCCAGGCTACATTGCTGCATTGGCTTTTCGACTTGACCTCAGACCCACACCCCTCGAAGGAAATGTGGTAGTTATTGCAAGTAAGCGTCGCTTGCACCGACAAGCCTTTTGGCTGAGAGTTTCAATCAGGATTTATTTGAAGGCAGCTGGTTAGATGCCGTTGCCCGAGATATTTTGACTGCATGTCTTGCCAGCATCATAGACAGTGAGTTGAACACAGCCAGCCATCCTTTCCACTCTTTTTTCCATCTTGCCAGATTGCCCCCAGACCTCTGGGATGGTGCATATGGTCACATGGACACACTCAGAAGCCCAAAAGTTGAACCAAATAGAAAGATTAAAACTCACAAAAACGGGACAAGCACTTTTAAACAACCTTGGCTATGCAGTCGAAAAAGAAGCCCATCCGCTCGTCTATTGCCTATGAAATTAAAGACAACATAATTGTGTGCCAAATACCAAGGATCATGCACCAAGAACATGACAAAGGAAGAACGCATGCACGTGCACAGTTGTTACAGCAAAAGCTAGCGAGCTATAGCAATGATAAGAGCATACGATACACAGACGCTGTTAAATACCGAGGAAGAAACAAATATGTAGCCTGCGTGGTGGATGAAAAACGTACAGAGCTCGATGCCGCTTTGACATATGTCATTGATGCAACCACCACGGAGGAACTGGGCATTGAGTTAGCAATAAGTTCAAGTTCTTCGTCGTTAACAGTCATGACTGATTCGCAAGAAGCGTGTTGCAGGTTTCAAAAGGGATTCTAGCGACGGGACGGCGTCTGACGTAGACGTGTCGTTGTTGCAGGTTAAATGAGCAGACGAGACGTACAGGAGAAAGTGAGCTGCCGAAGTAGAGCAGCGGCCGGGGCGTCCAGCCAGCTAAAAGCATCCGAACATTCTAGGCGCCTCGCGCCATGACCCATCGGCGCTCGTCATCTTTTTCTCCAGCCGACTGGCCGCCACTAGCGCTACGCTACAAAAGCTCTCCATCTAGCGTGTTACGCGATAAAGAAGAAATGTAAAAGGATGTAAAAAGAACATATAAACATTATATACATTTGCGGCACTTTCTATGGTGTCCACTTGGCAGTCTGGATGTTGTCAGGGTGGAAGGCGTACGGAAAAGTCTGACAGTTTCGGTGGGCAGCGGCACTGAGAGCAACGCAGTGGGCGAGGACGCTGAAGGTATCGCGTCGCTAGCAGCAGCCAGAAAAGCCAAGGGGAGCATTGGAAATGTTGGTGGTGGAAGAGGTGCCAACGCCGTAGTGGGTTTAATGCCAAATGTCATGCATTGCGGCTATAGAGCTATAACAGCGCATCTGTCGACAATGCGATGCATGTTTCGGGTGGAGCATGAGTCGTGTGCTGCTCAGACACATGATGCTGCCTCGCCTGATTTGATGATGAGACAACGGATATAACGAGGAGTGGCTGTTCACGACACTGGATAGTGTTGGTATTATGGGTTGGTCACAGAGCATGGAACTTGGCTCCTCAGAAAAGTGAGAGGAAATCCTCGCAGGCAGGTCTGGGAAACACTGGTTGGCACTTGAGGTCTTAGAGGTGAAGCCATGAATGGGAAGACTGTCTTCGGGCGATTGAGTGCCAGGTTAAATCTGATGCTGAGCAATGCGACAGTGAGCTCAGTGTTCGTAATGTGAGCGGTGTTGCGGGCCTACACTGGTGCTGAGACAGTCGTCGAGTCTACAGGCAGGTCAGCCGGCCCGGCTGAGGCTGTCCAATCGCCCGGGGCAGACAGTGCAGTGACCAGGTTTCTGCAGTGAATCCGACGGGGCAACGGGCAGTAGGAGAGAGATGAGACATTAGCTCTGGTGTCAGAACCGGAACATCAAAGTCAGGAGCCGTGTATTTCAGGTGTGGGGGGTCTCTCCATGGACGGATCGACGGACGCGAAAAGGTGGCCTCCGTCGTCTTTGTGACCAGTTGTCGGCAGGGGAATGGTGTAGACTTGCTGCGGGGCGGGATGTGTCCTGGAAGGTGATGAGCCAGGTGCAGTTGTGCCATTTTTGGGAAAAGTATCCCGTTTGATGCCGTAAAACTTGAGCACAACGTCTCACAGGTCATCATATGAGCGAGGACACCAGGAGAAGTATGTGATGTGGCGTTTGAGGTCATGTGGAAGATGATATTCCGATACCTCATGCATGCACTCTTGGACTCAGATGCCATTGTGATACAAGGCCGCCCCAAACTCTTCAAGCCACGACTCAAGGTGAGAGGTCGGGAACAGTGGCAGTGGGGGGTCGAACTGGGGCTAGGCTTGCGCTGGCTGGAACAAGGCCGCGGAGCTCGGCGGCAGTTGCGCAGTGTCAGTCGCTTGACCGTGTGTCCGTGGTCACCAATTTGTAGCGACGGGACGGCGTTTGACGTAGACGTGCTGTTTTCGCAGGTTGCAGGTTAAGGGGGGACGTGACACTTAGAAGTCTAAAATCAGCCCAAAAATCGCATTTGCTCTGTCATCATTTTCGCGTTCCCGATGCCCTTCCGCACTTATCAGCAAAGTTTGGCTTCGAAATTCCGCTTACTTCTCGAGTTATAACCCATAAAGAGAGCAACTTTCTGCTAGCGGACCTTTAAATTAACGTGTGAACTAGCCATACTTCAACCGCCAACAGTATGCGAATTATGCGCTCCACCAGCACAGCTTGGTCTTGTTGGAAAGGTCGCGTTTCTAGCTTTTTTTCTTTTCCAGTAGACAAATATGTGTCTCCGGCAAAAGCAAAAAAAAAAAGCGAAGTAATATTCACGTGCAGCTTGTGATTCCATAGGATGCGTCGCGCATGTGACCAAAGTGGCGCTTCCCGATTGGCCAAGAAAACTCTCTGGCACTGTTCGCCGCCATTTTGAAAGAGTATCGCCCTTGCGAAGGTATTGTATCTCTAATGTGCTTGTGCGTCTCGCTACGTCCAGTGGTGCTAAAAAGTTCTGATCACAGCATCATTTTGGCCGATCATGGAAGAAAGGCAGCGGTAAAAAAACCAATGGTACTGCTACTGTGTCTCGGGAGCAAGCGCCAATATTGTTTGATAACGCCATCGTAACCCAAGACGGTTCCTCGTGCATGCGCAGCATGGATGCTGGCCTCACGTGTGCTGAAGATGTTATCAATGTAGGAGTGTGCGAGATGATTTCCCCGGATAGCAGACGCGCTGTAGAATATGACCGCGCTGATGCTATCAGCAATGGTGAAGTGCGCGTTGACACGGGCCTCCCTGACACCGCGCGTGATGTGGACTTTGGACGTGTGCGAGTATATGCTGATGTGATCTATGTGAAGCTCGCGACGCGCGCGCTTGCGAGGCAACCACGATGCTTGACACCACGGTGTCGGCAACAGCGCGAAAAATTTAGCGCTTTTCGGATTCAAGTGGTGTGACAGTGAGGCAAGATGCCAGCAAAGCAAGACTCAGAATTCGCACCAAAGCCTCCGATCCGTGATTTAGAGTTTCGTATCGAAGGAGCAGCACACTTTTTGCTGTGCAAGCTGGTGTTGCAGTAGCAGGGCTGTGCTTCAACATGGGCAATATCAATGCACTTGCTGTGATTCTAGAGCAGCTCGGCATTAGGATATTCAGCAGCACATCCCTGAGGGCTAGGGAGAAGGGCTGTTGTCAGAGTGCAACCTCAAATAAATAGAAAGAAGCGACCCAAAGTCTGAGAAAGCTGGTCAAGAAGAAGCATTAGGATTGGATGCATTTGTGTGATGCCTTGGTCAATTCCATAAGATTTTATTAGTATTTTTTCAATAAAGGTGCTTTGAAACGTTTTTTTTTTCACGTTTTCTCAAAACAGCAATTTCGGCACATTAGGCAAGTTGGAGGGAAAATAACTTCCATTCCATTCGAGCTATCAGCATGATTCTTTTTTTTTTGACAGAAAGATGAATGCATGCAGTATGCAGTATGCCTATTTTGAAGGCAATATACAGATCAAAAATTATTTAATAAGGTCACATGCATGACAGGTGCCACCGGCACCTGTCTTGAGCCACTAGCGCTCGTCATCTTTTTTTGCAGCCAGCTGACCGCCACTAGCACTGTGCTACCGGATCAAATAGCAAAGCAGCCTTTCAAATCCTCGTAAAGAGCGGCTTCGAAGACGCAAGTGTTCTCTGGACGCCTGGGCACGAAACCCTAGCAAGGAACCGAGCCGCGCATGCCGCAGCCCGAAAACATACACGGGAGCAATACTCTACAGAGATACTTGGACTCCAGAAATGCAGAGGAGCGCATACCGAGAAAATACTCCGACATACTTGGGCACTATAAAAAGCAAAGACGCCTTTATCCACCTGCTAACAAAAGGTTGCGTAGAGAGCAAGCGGGGATTTGGAAAGGTTACAGGCTGGTATCTATCCACACGGTACACTACTTCATGCAATGTATCCCGGAAACTACAGCGGGAACTGTCACTACTGCCCGGATTCTGCAAACACTATGTATCACTTGGTATAGGGCTGTCGAAACAACCCGAGTGTCCCGCTCATGGACGAACACAGTGCACAAGAAAATCCAAAAGACCAGTGGGAAGCGTTGCTGATGTCTGTAAACCCTGAGGACCAGCTCTGGCTTGTTTGAAGGGCTCGGGCGTCGGCGGCTAGCTATGGCTACCTGGAGTGAGGAAGTCTTCACGTGCGTTCTCTTCACCCAACTCTAGGCGAAGAGAATGCGTGCCTGGTCGCAAATAAAGTAATTTCTTTCTCCCTTCTACAGCTGAAGAAGTTATCCCATTTTCTTTCGACATCATCTTCTGGTTCACCCCTCTTTCTTAGCATGCCTGTGTTCCGGAGAGGCTTCCTGGTGTTTTACTGTGGCCCTCTTAACTTCCCCATCTCACGAGCTCTTGGGTTTGTGTCTTTCTTCTCTGGTCAATTTGACTTGTACCTTAGCAAGCGCCAACTTGAATACTCTTGTTAGATTTGTGTACGTCCACACTGCTTTAGTATCCTCAATGATTACTTTCTCAATCTGTTTAGTTGCTATTTCTATTTGCCTTTCGGAAGAATTGTTACCCTGTGGTTTTTCATATTGCCTCTGTCCTATTTTCCTTTCTTTTGCAAAACTCAGCTTGATACATTTGTGATCACTATCTAAGCATCTGGACCAATAATCATCTATGTTCATCACTTTTAGCCTATTATACCATATTTTCTGGATTATGAGTCGTACCTTTGTATAAGATGCGCCCCACTATTTTACCATTCCTTCATTAAAAAAATTCATATATAAGTCGCATCTTAGTGTAAGACGCACTTTTTTTCTGTGGGATCAGCCCAACTAAGCATAATTCCACATGCTCTTAGCTTTAGATGCATTGTACTTAACCATTCCGGATCACAGGCATTCCCCTAACGCGTCAATAGAGGGGCCACAGGTTATGGCGAAAATGCCACGAGTGTGTGTAAGCAGAAAAGAAAAAAATTATTATTTACTGCACGTTGTATAAAATACAGTAGAATTTCGATGATATGAATTTGAAGGGAGCGTGCAGCAAATTCATATCATCCTGTATTTACACTAACCAAAAACAAGTTAAAGCTGATCATGAAGATGAACAAGAACGTTATTGCAGTCAACTCCTTCTTGCTAAAGAATTGTCTGTGATGTTTTTTATAACGTTTCTGCTTTCAGCGCCTCTCAATAAAGTGCCGCGGTTTTCTCAATTATGATTCTGGCGCTATAAGGCGCAAAAATGACTGAAAATTCACTCACTCGCCGCTTAAGCGGTCGGGAAAACACCCCGCAAAGTTGACACAAAAAGAAATCGGTCTTCGAAAATTCACACCGGAGAATTCAAGTGATGACGCCAGAGCAGTCGCAAAACCATGTCTGTGCCTGTCAAAAATGTTCACATTCGTTTTGCCCCTCGTATACATGCCACCGTCGCTGACGCTGCTTGAAAATTTACTCCTGAGCATGAAAATTTGTACTGAATTTTAGTTATGCATGCAAAACACTGAAGAGAAACAGTTTACACCTTTAAAAATGTTGTTTCGGGAGATACATCAAAAGAAACGACATGAGCAGACGCAGCTGTTGCAGCGGCAACAGATTCAGCCGGCAGCGCAAAAGCGAGACATGTTAGAGAATGCAAACTCGTCGCTGCTGCACTTTTTTTATACTTCGGTGTTTGCAGCAAAAGTACTGTATTTACTCGCATAATCCTTGCATTTTTTTTTTGCGGAAAACCATTGCAAAGTTGGGGTTGCGAGAATTACGCGGGGAAAACTTTCCACGAAAACATACAGAGTGAAAAAGAAAACGAAGTGGCCGCAAATTGAGATTCTCACACCAGCAACTAAGAGCAAGCTTTGAGATGTACCAATTAAAACTCACCTCAACAATAAAAGCACAGGTTGAACACAAGGCATGATTTATTTGAGACACAAAAAGTGCAAGCAAATAGTCCAGAATTAGAATATCATACGCAAAGCTTGTGGGCATTGCGGGCGTAGCGGTAGCGTTCGTCGCTCAACAGGAGCCCTCAAAAGGTAAGCGTAGGACATCAATATTGGGCTGATTGCTATTTAACAGAATAACAGAATTTTCCGCAGTTTCCTTCTGAAGAAATGAAGTTTAGCATCAATCCCTGTTCAGGCACACGGCAGGCCCAACACGTCTTGGTGGCTTTCAGCTGCCGTAAAACTCGTTCTGGACACAAAACTCGTAGCCTCCGAAGAGCCTACCGGCGGCCCTGTTGCCGTTGTTTAGTGCATTATCTATCACTTTCAACTTAAAAGTAGCCGTGTAGCTTCAGTAGTGGCCCATAACGTGACAAGATTCCGACACAACATACAAAACACGCCGCAACGTGCACTTGCCACTTTGACTTGGCTTGGCTTGAATTGAATATCTATGCACTAATAGAGCGCTTGATGCTTAAGAGATGGTGCCTTAGTGTGCACGCTATCATCATCAGTGGTTGGAACGAGCAGATGACATTATTGCAGCAGTTTTAGGGGGTGCGATAATTACTCGAGGAAACAAAGAAATTGTGTTTTTGTTGGGCAATGTGGGGGTGCGAGAATTATGCAAGTGCGAGGATTACGCGAGTAAATACGGTAATTAGGACCAGGCTCCCGAAGAAGGCGTCTTTTTCAAGGTTGTGATCTTTGTCAAGCTGCACGGGTAGTTCGCCATTGCCTCGACGCAAGGCACCACCGAGGCCATTGCCGTCATGTTGAATGTACGTCTGCTTGTTTACATCACAACTTACTTAACCTGACCTGCTCAGATATCCTCTCTCCAGGGCCCATGTCTTGTTCATACCTTTTGCTGCAAGGGCCTTAAACTATGAGCAGCGTGGCACTAGTCAGCTCCTCTTCGCTGACGTCAGCTTTAGCATTTGTGATCATACTTCGGCAAACACAGCACTCATATTATATAATTAATATGCATAAATGGTAAATAATTCAAAAATATATATTCTAAAAGTTAATCACAAATTCTTTGCAATTAAATGGAAGGGACACCATATAGGCTGTTCTGCAATATGTAAGTCTACGGATTCTCATGTTTGTCAACCAGTGTGCACTACATACTCAGCCGCACTGAATAGCTTACTTGACCAGCCGTCTAAGGTTGGAGAAATTGTCACATATATGCTGGCAGTTCAACACAGAATGCAGGCATTCTTACTTCAGCGCTTTCCAAACAAAGGTAGAGTAGCAGATGAACAGGTTATAGGAAGTGCCAGCAATGGCAAGCGGTTGAATGAGAGCGCGGACACGTGCTCTCATAAGAACCCCCGCCGTCTGGACAGGTCAAGAGAAAATTAGGTGGTGGGATGCTTGAAAACAGAAGCTTCGTATTTGGTAAAGCCGCCGGATGCCAGCGGGCCGCTTCTAAAGAACTCTCTTGTCGGGCAAAAACTATGACCGAATCCTATGTGACCTACATCCTTGACATTCTCACCCTTTGACGTCGTGTTGACCCCAGCATGACCGAGAAAAACAAAGTAAGCCATTTCATCAAAGACATTGCAGATGATGCTTTCAACTTTTTCGTGTCTAATGATTTTTCAACCATTGACGACATTATCAAAGAGTGCGCCAATTTGAAAAGCTGAAGAGTCGCCAAGTCGCAGCTGCTACTCCATCTTTCGAGGACCTTCAGCTGCCATGCAGTGAACCACCTACCAATGAGAACGTAGTTCGCATCGTGCGTCGAAAAATCGAGGCAGCATCTCAACCATCTTTTCTGACCCGCCCATGTGATAATCAACCAACGATCTTGTGGATACAGCAGGTTACGAGGGAGGAGATGTTAAACGTCGGACTGCAGCCTGTATGTTTGTTGATGGAACCTCAGGTCAGTACCATAACGCCTTCTTCCGCACCGAAAAGGTTCCACTGCTATTGTGATCCTGCTCAATGGAGAATGCAGAACGACAAGCCGATCTGTTTTGTGATGGTATAGGACAAATCTCACGCTACTGTTATTCTCCCACCTATCCACCTTGGCCGTTTTCTGGCTATCGACGCGACGACAACCACCGGCCTCTGCAGTATGGCGCTCGTGACGATGGACCTTGCAGTGGCACTCCTGCGATATCAGTTTTCCGTTCCAGCCGTTCGCCGCCTCCGCATGACCATCGCTCCAGTGCCGTTCCAGCCGTTCGCCGCCTCCGCATGATCATCGCTTCAGGTCACCTCAGCACCGTCGATATTCGTCTTCCCGCCCTACTGGATGCCCTTCTTCGTAAAACTGGGCGGAAACTCTATCTGAAAACCCTCTGCTGACTCTGACTACGGACCAGAACCTGCACAATGTAGAAGTGGATGGCCTTCCTGTTACTGCCCTTATTGACATTGGCGCACATATTTCAATTCTGAGCTCTGACCTCCGTGCACTATTAAATAACGTCTTTACACCGCTCGAGTTCTTGTTCATACGTGTCGCTAGTGGAGCGACTCCTGCTGCACTCGGAATGTGCACCACACGTGTACGGTTCGCCAACCGCCAGGCATCTGTTCTGTTTCGTGTTCTCGCTCATTGTCCTCACGACGTCATTCTCCTACTCGATTTTTTGTCTGACTACTCCGCTGTAGTTGATTGCTCAGCCTGTATCATGCAACTTGATTTGTCTGCAGCCCCCAACGCGTTGAAAATGGTCAAGAACAAGATTTCGTGTGCCGAGTTTGCTCGTCTCCCACCACAAGCCCTAACTTGTGTCGCTGTTGTATCATATGCCAGTGTGCTGGAAGGGGATTACGTGGTCTCTCCTTCTCGCAATGTTTTACTGGCCCGCGTTTCCTCTTCGTACTCTGTTTTAACTGTTACAGCGAACAAGACGTGCCTTCCTCTTCTGAACTTTGGTCTCTGCCCTCTAGTCCTACCACAAGGCTTTGTTCTCGCCACTGTCACTATCGCACGAGTGCCAGATCTCAGCAGTGTCCCGCGAAGTGGCTGCAGTCATCCCGCCGAACGCGCATAGCACCGACGCAGCCACATTTACACTGTACAGCAACGTAACCAAGGTGATTGCCTCAGACCTGTTGCCGTCTTGAGTCAAAGACTTCAGTGGTTTTCTCACGACCTATTCGAATATATTCAACATTGACGGTAGGCCCTTAGGTCAAATCTCGGAAGTTAAATGCCGCATAGATACCGGTGATGCAGCTCCAATTCACAGGTGTCCCTATCGAGTGTCACCATTGGAGCGCCAAGTTATCCAACAGGATGTCAATAAGATGCTCACAAAAGACCTCATAGAGCGCTCTTCAAATCCGTGGCGTCCCCTGTAGTATTAGTTAAAAAGAAAGACAATACCTGGCGTGTTTGCGTTGACTATCGGTATTTAAATGAAGTCACCAAAAAGGATGTCTATCGGTTTCCTCGTATCGATCATGCCCTGGATTGCCTTCATGATGCAACCTATTTTTCTTCGACAGACTTGTGCTCTGGTTTCTGGTAAATCGCCGTGGATGACCTAGACCAGGAGAGGACTGCCTTTGTAACGCGTGACGGTCTCTATCAATTCAAAGTAATGCCATCGGCTTGTGCAATGTGCCGGCCACATTTCAGCAGATGATGGGCGTGCTTTTGCGCAGCTTTAAATGGTCTATCTGCCTTTGTTACCTGGATAATGTTGTGGGGTCTCGAAGAGGCAAGCGAGCGCCATGCCATGCTTTTTGAGTGAAAGGACACAGTAGACATGGTTTGAACAAACCAAACAACACACATTTATTTAACTAATTTAGAACGATGATATCGTCAGCCAAATTATTATAACATCAATTGTGATCCACACGCTAAACAACATTACACAAAATTACCATACACTCAAACAACATAACACGAAAGCACACAAAAAGCGGCGGCGCCAACGCTTCACTCACAACGTGGGCCTACCGCAGGTGGTTTGCGGTGCCGTCTACGGCAGACCAACCGCGAGAGACAACCGTCGGCGCCAAACGCCACCAGCAGAAGAGACTCACTCAACTCTCGCCCACCGCCAAGGCTTGCCTTCCACCAGGGGTCACCGCGGGAGCTACCACTCTACTAACCATGATGCTGATAGTGGTAATCACTGCTCGCGAACACAACGCCACCTATCGCTCGATAGTTGTCACCCCCGAACTAGGGCTTCTGTGATAGACATGTGTGCCACGTGGCGCTAGCAACTTCACAGGTGGTGTCAGCACCCCCACATCTCCTCAATCTTAATTCAAACCATATCCCGAAAAACAAAGAAATCAGCTGCAAGAGCTCCAACAAAAAAATGACAACACGTGTCCCTTTATAATGCCCTTGCACCACGACACCACTGCCAGTCAACACTACTGCACTGTCCGGCTTGACGACTTCACCTCAGCACCGGTCCCGCAACAGCAACGTCGCCGTCGGCGCGATGATCCGTCACTCGCACCGACATGTCTTCAGGTTGCAACCAGCACTCACGAGGGCGCTGGACTGCAGGCAGTTGCACAGGCCCCAGGCATGTCCACCGCCTGACCTTACGGCCGCATTCCTGGCCAGCGGCGCAAAGATGCGCAGAAAACAGCCAACCACAAATTACATCACTCCCGCTGCGTGCATTCAATGCCAAAGGGAAGGGCCAAAGGGAAGTAGGCCAAAGGGAAGGGGGGCTTCGGCCTCCTCGTTCATGTGTTAAGTTGGTCAGTACTGCTAGCTAGTACATCGGCAGCGGCCGAGACGCTCAACAAAATGAAACAAAAATCACTTTTTTCTGACTTGTGCATTGCAAGATAAAAAAAAAAAAGTGAGAGAAGCAGAGGGCAACACCTCGACGTCATGATCCACCTAGTTGGGCCACGTGCGACAGGCGGCTGCGCTGAGCCTTAGGCCTAATGAGTCGCTCGACAACAACCGGCATCCACCCAGCACCCAGCCTCGGGGCAGAAGAGACAGCCGCGAGGAGACGTCCACTCTGTGAGGTGGCCCTATTGCTCGCCGCACACAGCAGCTTACCGAGCGATCGGTGTCCAGCGCCCCGCACGGTGTCACGACGCCTCGGCGTCGAGCCGCAATACCAGACAGCAACGACGCCCGGCTCCCTGAGCCCAAAGATATAGAAGAAGCTATTTATAGAAAATCGAACCACCCACAAGGCTTCCGTACTCACTCGCTTCGGGCCTGCCCTACAAATTACGTGCTCTAGGCCTTGCTCGCCCCAGGATGCGGACCGCGTGGCTCTCGTCCTAATTCAACAACGTTTTTGAAAACTGACAACAAGAACAAAAAATAACAACATTTTGTGAGCAGAAAAAAACAACTCAACGTGCCAACAAGTTCAAACACACCACAACAATTGATCTCCTCGCTCTCAACAAAGCACAACGCCGCTAGCAATGAAGTCCCCCTAGGCCTACTCTACCTCGGCTCAACCAAAAGCTTGTACCGAAGCACGAAAACTGTCATCTGATGTTCCAAGAGTCTCACGTTGGGCGCCAGTGTGGGGTCTCTTTGGTGGTGAGTGCCCCAGGCTCTTTGAAAGAACGGACTCAGCTGACGCGGTCGGTCCAAACCAAACAACACACATTTATTTAACTAATTTAGAACGATGATATTGTCAGCCAAATTATTATAACCTCCATCGTGATCAACCAGCTAGGACACCCCTACATAATATTACAATATGCTCAAACAACATAAGACAAGAGCTCACAAAAGGCGGCAACGCCAACGCTTCACTCACCATGTGGCCCCCGCCCGCAGGGGCCTCTGCGTATGTAGACGTTTGGTGCGTAGCGACATCACGGACCCGAACTAACGGGAGAGTTTCGACTTCCTCTTACGCGTAGTCGTGCGTGGAACCCGCCGCGGTGGTCTAGTGGCTAAGGTACTCGGCTGCTGACCCGCAGGTCGCGGGATCAAATCCCGGCTGTGGCGGCTGCATTTCCGATGGAGGTGGAAATGTTGTAGGCCCGTGTGCTCAGATTTGGGTGCACGTTAAAGAACCCAAAGTGGTCGAAATTTCCGGAGCCCTCCGCTACGGCGTCTCTCATAATCATATGGTGGTTTTGGGACATTAAACCCCACAAATCAATTAATCGTGCGTGGCTTTGCCGTGTCCGGGGAAAAGGGAATCCTCGTGTCTTAGCCGACGCCAGGTGATTGGACCTTTAAGACCCCCCCCCATGGCAGAGGCAACACACACATTTGGCCCTGGCTTCATGTAGACGGCACCCCTAGGCTGACCCACCCAGGGAAAATCAGCAGCCACCTTTTCCTGTCTCTCTCTTTTTACCACTTCGTCTTTTTTCCTCTTTAAATCTGTCCTGTCTTCTTGTCTTTTCTATTTACGTCATTGTTTGCTGGCGGCTAGCATTATCCTTGTGTGGAAATCCTACCTAGGTTAAACCATATTCAGTTATAGCAACGTCATACTGTTGGCGTAGGGCAAACTTGTTCACATGATCTGCCGCGTCCTTTTGTTGGGCTCCGTGGTGGGTGGTAAGTGCCGCTGCTGAATAAGCCGTTTTTCATGGGACCTCAGAACCCCCCTTTAACCGATCTTGCCCTGAAAAGGGTACGAACTGATGCATCATCTTTGTTTTTCTCCCAAAACATTGAAACTTTCCCAAGATACCATGTTCTTCACTGCAAAGAAATATCAACTAAAGCCAGAGCAATATCACCTTTCCTCATGGCCAAGTGCTTAAAGGACACCATTGAAACCGGCTATAAGGCCACAAAGATGGTAAGTTGGGACATTCTTCTCGAATTAAAACACAAAGGACAGTTCAACAAACTTTCACACCTCGTAGCGTTTGGCAATATTTCTGTATCACTCACTGCACATCGTTTTCTGAACACAGTGAAGGGCATAGTATCCGATCAAGACACTAAGCAAAGACACTAAGCAAAGAGGAACTCTTTGACGGATGGAAGGACCAAGGCATAACACATGTGCAGCGCATAAAAATCAGACGCAACATCGCTGAAACTGCAACAAAGCACCTAATACTTTAAATTCAAGCATTCTACCCCAGACACTAGAAACCGGCTACGTAAAACTTCGTGTGCGTCCGTGCGTTCCTAACCCGGGCGTTGCTTTAAATGCCAGCGATTCGGACACTGATCTCGGACCTGCCGAGGTCAGCTTACTTGTGGTAAATGCGGCACAACTGGTCACGATACTGATGAGTGCGAATATGATGAGGTTCACTGTGCAAACTGCAAAGGCAGCCATGCTGCATACTCCAAAGCATGCCCAGCCTGGAAAAGAGAAAAAGAAATTATGACCATAAAAGTTACCGAAAATATAACGCTCTGTGAAGCACGACAGCGAGTCTTACCTTCTTCACACTAAGAACTTTCTTCGCTGAAGTGGTGCAACGAGGGGCGGCACCACAATGGCCCTTGGCGGCTACCTGGACCACGCCTAGCATGTCCAGGTCAAAGCCACCTACCCCTCTGGTGGGGGCAGCCAGCGCTGCCCTGCCCATAGCCAACCAGTCCACACCGGTGGCCTCTGCAAGCCCTGGCAGCAGCCAGAGCAATGAAGAGACTAAGGAGGTTCTAACAACCTCCTGTCCGGTGGGGGCAAAGACTTCGTCGACTGACACGAAATCTAAGCTACATCCAGATCGCTCTTTAGAGCGGCTGTCCAGTGCCTCGCAAGAAGGTATGGACACTTTTCTAGCCAAACAGCGCTGGTAGCGCCAAAGGAGCGGCGACCTCTTGTCGACCGCTCCAAAAAAGACAAAACACCAATTACAGGGCCTAACAAAGGCCCTGTAAAATAAGTCACTTTTTTCTTTGAGACACCAGCCACACTCATTGCCTACACACAGCACTTCTTTACTCTCAATATGGAGACACAAACTATACAATGGAACGTCAGAGGACTACTTCGAAACCTCGACGATGTCCAAGAGCTTCTACACAAACATTCACCAAAAGTGCTCTGTGTACAAGAAGAATACCTAAAATCCAAGAATACAAATTTTTTGCGTCAATATGTTGTCTTTCAAAAGGACAGAGATGATGCTGTTGCGTCATCTGGTGGTGTAGCTATTATTGTTAATCGAGGATCAGCATGTACTCTTGTACCATTACCAACATCCCTAGAGGCAGTGGCTGTTCGAGCAGTTCTGTTGAATAAGCAAGTCACCATCTGCTCTCTATACATACTGCTGCAACACCGCCTGTTGAATAAGCAAGTCACCATCTGCTCTCTATACATACTGCCGCAACACCGCCTGGAAAAACATGACTTCCAGTTCTTAATCGATGAACTTCCGGAATCTTTTGTTCTTCTTGGAGACTTAAATGCGCTTAGCAGGCTATGGGGCAACTCTAGTTGTGATGCCCGAGGTCGATTGATTGAACAGTTTCTTCTCTCTTTCAGCGTGTGTCTCCTGAATCGAAAAGAACCAAACTATTATAACCTCACTAACAATACCTTTTCCTCCATAGACCTAAGCATAGTATCTCTATCGCTTGTGCCTTTACTTCACTGGAAAGTCATCACTGATGTCTACGGAACTGAACATTTTCCCATAGTTTTGAGCACACCTACATCAACTGAAAGCCCACCACAGGTTCCCAAATGGCTATTAAGCAAAGCCGACAGGGAACACTTTTATACCATCACTCATTTAAGTTGCCGCGACATATGCACTTTAAGCATTGATGGGGCTGTGAACTACTTCACAGCGTTTCTGATTGATGCAGCAACAAAATGCATCCCACAAACGATTGGACACCCTGGAAAACGAGGTGTGCCATGGTGGAACTCTGAGTGACGAAATGCATGCAAGTAGCAAAACAAAGAATGGAGGTTGCTTCGGAACTCACCGACAGAAGAAAATCTTGACATCTTTAAGAAAATGAAGCCTCAGGCCAGGAGAACACGTCGGCAGGCCAGAAAAGAAAGTTGCCTGAATTTTTTTTATCAGAGATGAATTCATACACACAGGAGGCAAAAGTCTGGAACATGGTTGGTAGAGTAGCCGGAAGACAAGTAAACACACTCTCACTTGTAAACACACAGGGTGACACCTTGGAAGATGTGGGGATCTGAGGCATGCTCGCGACCATTTCACGGGCATTTTGCCGTATGACCGCTCCCTTTCCCTTTTCGTGCACTGGTAACGGCGCGTGGCGATAGATGACGCCACGTGCTGGCACGGCACATGTTCTCGGGGGCTGCGAGAATCGGGAGGCCGAGTCAGGTCCGCGCGGAAGAGTCTCTCCTTTGTTGGTCGGCGCCCGGTAAGCATGTGTTTCCTTCGTCTGCGTCGCCTTTGAGAATCGCCGGACTGTAGCCTGCCTGGGGGCCTTGGCATCCCGGCAGGCGTGTTTAATTGAGTGCTAGCTTCGGTGTCGTACGCTAAGGCAACAGCAGTGCCTAGTGCTTGAAGTGGTCGCACCACACCAAGTGCGGCTTGGTGTGGTGTACCTGTACGAGGTTTGCCCTAAGTCTCGCAACTATGCCCAGTCGCCATTGTAAGAGTGCACAGCATAGCCGCGAGGAACCTTTTCCCATTTGGCGTGTCAAAGCTCGCCATTGCCAGCTGCAACGTGCTCGCAGTTTCCCCTTATCGTGAGCCTTTGCTCTCCGCGTCCCGGGAGTGGACGTTGTACTGTTGCATGGGGTGCCGCCAAAGGCAATAAAGTGTTCTTGTATTTCTGTTACTTGAACACTGTCTGTATTGCCACACCACGCTGAACGTCTTGTTAGTTGAGCGCGCACGGAGCGGTGCGCTACATGCGAATACATGACGGAGTCGTGGCCCTGTGGCTCGTCAAGCGTGGATCTGCGGTGATTATCCGCTACGGTGAGTAGCCAGGTCTCCACAAAGTCAGGCGAACTTTCTCGGTGCACACTTCGGACGGGCGTCCTGCTCGTCTCACTATACTGATGCTTTCCAAAAATACAGAACAAAAATAGAAAAGCAAAAACTCGAACACAAATGTACAAAATACGAGGCAAACAACCAAGCTTTCAGCTTAGCTGAGCTCCAAACATCACTGAACTCCTGCAGTGATTCTGCTCCAGGTTCTGACCGTGTGGTTTACCAAATGTTAAAGAACCTACCAATCGAAATGCAAAAAACGTTTATTTGTTTGTACAATGTTATCTGATTCTCTGGTGCTATCCCTACTTCCTAGAAAGATGCTATTGTTATTCTCATTTTGAAACAGGGCAAGGATCCTTTTTTAGTTTCAAGTTATAGGCCTGTGGCACTTACAAGGTGCCTGTGCAAACTTCTCAAAAAAAATGATAAACTGCAGACTTGCACATTTCCTTGAAACAAACAATTTGCTCGACCAAATTTAGTACGGGTTTCGAGAGGGTAGGTGCACCACCGACCATCTTGTTCGTATCGAGGCACAGATCAGAGATGCTTTCATCCACAAGCAATACTTGCTTTCTGTGTTCTTCGACATTGAAAAGGCTTATGATGCAACATGGTGCTTTGGAACATTAAAAGGCCTGTCCCACCTTGGCGTGCGTGGCAGAATGTTTACTATAATTGAAAGTTACTTGTCAAACCGGACATTCCGCGTTCGAGTGGGCAGTGTTCTTTTTCAAACATTTGTCCAAGAAACAGCTGTGCCACAAGGTGGTGTACTTAGTTGCACACTTTTTATTATCAAAATGGATTCTTTGCGCTTGTCTATTCCTCGCAATATGTTTTATTGTACATATTTCGAAGACGTGCAGCTTAGTTTTAATTCTTGTAATCTGGCTATGTGTGAGCGGCAGGTTCAGCTTTGTTTGAGCAAAGTCTCCAATTGGGCAAATGAAAATGGATTTCGATTGAATGCACAAAAAGGCACGTGTGTCTTGTTCTCCAGAAAGAGAGGCATTCATTTGGAACTCGATATTCAACTGCATGGGCAATGTCTTTCTGTTATTACTGAACACAAATTCTTAGGCCTAGCCTTGGACACCAAGCTAACCTTCATACCATGCATCAAATATTTAAAAAACAAGTGCGTAAAAAGCTATGAACATTCTAAAAGTGTTGCCACGCACTACGTGGGGATGCAAGAAGTGTTTAAATAATTTGTATAAAAGCCTCGTACGTACCTGCCTAGACTATGGGGCAATAGCATATGTTTGTCTGTGACACCTACTGCCCTTAAAATGCTTGACCCTGTCCATCATCTAGGCATCCGTCTCTCCACGGGTGCTTTTCGCACTAGCCCCGTGGAAAGCCTGTACGTAGAATCGAACGAATGGTCCCTCCACCTACAGAGATGTTACATTTTTAAATATTATCCTAATGTAAATGCAGGCAAGAATCATCCATTACACTACACAATTAATGACATCTCAAGCCTTGCTGTGTTTGAGAAACGGCCTTTTATGAGACAGCCCTACTCACTTTGTGTGAGGGGCCTAGCGAAAGAAACCGGTGTGCCACTTGAACACCGTTTGATTGTTCTCGCAGTATGCCTGCCACCGTGGCAATGGCAGGCAATAGATTGCGACGTGTCTTTCTTGGAGGTTGCAAAGCATGCATCAATTGCCCATATCCAGACATACTTCTTACAACAGAAATACAACAGAACTACAACAGAAATACACGTCTTGAATTCTTTACGGATGCTTCAAAGGCCAACACTCCTGTCTCGTACGCAGCCGTCGGCCCATCCTTTTCGGAAGCCAGCGTTCGGCACACTGATTCAAACATTTCCACCGCCGAAGCTTATGCGATACTTGCGGCCTTTAAACACGTTAAACAAATAAAACTATAGAAGGCAATAATATATACAAGTTCCCTAAGCATAGTAAAAGCTCTGAAAACTCTCAAAAAGCCCAAAAACACTGTGTTTGTTTCGCTTTATTCGCTCTTATGCACAGTCTACTCATCTAAGTAGCCTGCTGTAGTCTGCTGGGTGCCAGGACACCGCGAAGTTCAAGGCAGAGAGTGGACCAGCTAGCTGGATTCGCCAACAAAATCGCTTCCAATACATCGATACCAGTTCCTGCACTCGATTTGAAACCTTTTCTAAAACGAAAGTTCAGGGGCTACTAGCGGAGCACATGGAACACACACACAGATACTAAATTGCATGTCGTCAAGCCGCAACTTGGTCATTGGCCGCCAGTATCACAATCACGCCACACAGAAGTAATCCTTACAAAGTTAAAAATTGGACATGACATACACTCCAACACATTCATTTCTTTTGTCTGGGGGCAAACCATCATTGTGTGATAGATGTGGAGAAGCACTCACCCTACTTCACATTCTAATTCAGTGTAAAGAATTAGGCACGCTGAAAAGACAACACTTTCCGTTACCCTACCGACAACAGACACCACTTCATGCTCCAATGTTCATCGGTAGGGAGCCACTTTTTACACATAAATCATTGTTAGCTTTTTTGAGAGAAGTTTGTACCTTTAATATTATGTACCCGGGCATCCCGTAGCACGACCTCTTTAGAGAGGTTTCCGCTGTGGTGGCTACACTCAACAAAGCACTTGTCTCACGGCCCGTGGACACAAGGGTGTGTACAATGTGGGCACCTGTGCTAATGCCACACATGTCCACCATCGTTTTTATCATCACGAACTTTTGTCATCCATTAACACCACACACTTTTCACGGCATGATCATGATTTTGTTACTTCTATGTTTTTACCCGCCTTAGGGCGAGGAATTTTAAGGCCCTTATACAGCTGCCTATCACAATCATTGTCCATATATCTAATAAGATGAACTGGTGCTCTTTGGACATGAAATGGTCCTTGCGCTACAAAACATCAAACATCATCATTAACATCATCCTGTGGCCCTACTGCAGGCGGCCCGCGGTGCCATCTGCGGCAGACCCACTATGAGAGACAACCGTCGGCTCCAAACGCCACCAGCCGAAAAAACTCGCTCAACTTTCTCGCCCATCACCTGTGGGGTCTCGGCGAGGCGAACGAGCGCCAGTGTTGGGTCTCGGCGAGGCGAACGCTGCGCATCGCCACGCCACGCTCTTGGAGTGAACAGATACAGCAGGCGCGGTCGGTACAAAGCACACAACATACATACATTTATTAACTAATTTAGACGACGATATCGTCCGCCGAATGTTACATCAATTTTAATTAACACGCTACCATACAAACAACATAACGCAGTGACACACTAAACACACAATAACATGATAAACACACACTAACACACCCAACACACTATCACATACCCTAGGCGGCGTCGCTAACGCCTGACTTTCCACGTGGGACCCCGGCGCGAAGCCCGCAGTGCCGAGCACCGTGGACCCACGCTAGAGACAACCGTTCGCGGCAGCCGCCATGCGCAGAAGAGGCTCGCTCAACTCTCGCCCACCACCAAGGCCTGCCTTCCGCCAGGGGCCACCGCCGGCGCTACCACTCTACCAACAGTGGTACTCAAAGCGAACACAACGCCATCTATCGCCCAGCGGTGATCACCACCGAAACAAAGCCTTGGGGCGAGACACGTGCACCACGCGGCGCAGACAACTTTACAGGGGGGGTGTCAGCACCCCCACATTCCCCCAACCTTAAATCAAACCATATTCCGAAACCAAAAATTAGCTACACAAGCTTTAAAAAAAAATATCGCACGACCATAATGTCCTTGCACCACGACACCGCCGCTGGTCGACACTGCTGCACTGTCCGGCTAGACTTCACCTCAGTACCGGCCCCGCAACAGCAACGTTGCCGTCGGCGCGACGATTCGTCGCTAGCGCCGACACGTCTTCCAGTTGCGACCAGCACTCGCGAGGGCGCCGGACTGCAGGCAGTTGCGCAGGTCCCAGGCATCTCCATGCCCGACCTCACGACCGCATTCCTGGCCAACGACGCTGACGATGTGCAGGACAGCCGGCCGTGGATGACATCCCTCCCGCTGAATACATCAACAAAAAAACAAAACTCGAAAGAACAAAGGAGCGCGGCCTAGGGGAGGGAGCTTCAGGCTTTTTGTCCACGTGGTACGCTGGTCAGTACTGCTAGCTAATACATCGGCGGCGGCCGAGACGCCCATCAAAATCAATCAAAAATCACTTTTCCTAACTCGTGCATCGCAAGATAAAAAAAAAAAAAGTGAGGGAAGCAGAGCGCAACACCTCAATGCCACGATCCACCTAGTTGTGCCACGTGCGACAGGCGGCTTCGCAGAGCCTTAGGCCTAATGAGTCGCTCGGCAACAACCGGCATTCACCCGGCACCCAGCCTAGGCGCAGAAGAGGCAGCCACGAGGAGACGTCCACTCTGTGAGGTGGTCCTATCGCTCGCCGCACACAGCAGCTTACCGAGCGATCGGCGTCCACCGTCCCGGGCGGTGTCACGACGCCTCGGCGTCTAGCCGCAATACCAGACAGCAACGACGCCCGGCTCCCTGAGCCCAAAAGAGATAGAAGCAGCTATTTACAGAAAATCGGACCACCCACGAGGCTTCCGTACTTACTCGCTTCGGGCCTGGCCTACAAATCACGTGCTCTAGGCCTTGCTCACCCCAGGATGTGGACCGCATGGCTCTCGTCCTAATTCAATAATGTTATTGAAAACTAACAACAACAAAAAATAACAACACTTGCGAGCAAAAAAAATAAATAGAAAGTCAACCTGCCGACAAATTCAAACACATTGCAAAACCAATCTCCTCGTTTCTCAACAAAGCACACCACGGACGCTATCAAAGAAGTCCCCCCTAGGCCTACTCTACTCCGGCTCTAACAAAATCCCTGTATTGAACCGCAAAAACTGTCGTCCGATACTCGAAGAGCCCCACGTTGGGCAGCCAGTTAGGGTCTCGGCGAGGCGAATGAGCGCCTCGTCACGCCACGCTCTTGGAGTGAAGGGACACAGCAGACGCGGTTGGTACAAAGCACACAACATACATACATTTATTAACTAATTTAGATGACGATATCGTCCGCCGAATGTTACATCAATTTTAATTAACACGCTATCATACAAACAACATAACGCAGCGACACACTAAACACACAATAACATGATAAATGCACACTACCACACCCAACACACTAACACATGCCCAAGGTGGCGTCGCCAACGCCTGACTTTCCACGTGGGACCCTGGCGCGAAGTCCGCGGTGCCGAGCACCGGGGACCCACGCTACAGACAACCGTTCGCGGCAGCCGCCACGCGCAGAAGAGGCTCGCTCAACTCTCGCCCACCACCAAGGCCTGCCTTCCGTCAGGGGCCACCGCCGGCGCTACCACTCTAGCAACAGTGGTACTCATAGCGAACACAACGCCATCTATCGCCCCGCGTAGGTCACCACCGAAACAAAGCGCTTGGGCGAGACACGTGCGCCCTGCGGCGCAGACAACTTTACAGGGGGGGTGTCAGCACCCCCACAAATCAAGGCATTCCTTCCGCCAGGGGTCACCGCTGGCACTACCACTCTACCAACCATGATTATGATGATAGCGGTGATCACCGCTCGCGAACACAACGCCACCTATCGCTCAATAATTGTAATCTACGAATTACAGCTTTTGTGTGTGACACGTGCACCAGGCGGCGCAAACATTACAGGGGTTGTCAGTGCCCCCACAACATGATTGTGTTTGCCCCAACCTCTGAGTCGCACATTGAGCAACTTTCCTCCATTCTATCAGTATTTTGTGAGGCTGGGCTCCAACTTAATTCTTCGAAATGCCATTTTTGGCATCGCCAAGTTACTATTTGACTCACCTGGCATTTGCCCCGATCCCGACAAAGTTTGCGCTGTCCTTGATTTTCTCTTACCGGCTTTTGCCAAGGATGTTCGAAGTTTTGTGGGCCTATGTTCGTATTTCAGATGATTCATCAGTAACTTTGCAAAGGTTGCACGCCCCCTCACTGATCTTCTGAAGAAAGATGTGCCATTTGAGTAGGGTCCTGATCAAGCCACGGCTTTTTCCGGGCTGATAACACTCCTGACCACGCCACTGATTCTCATCCACTTTGACCCATCCGCTCCAACCGATGTCCGCACTGATGCTAGTGGCTAGGGTATCGGCCCGGTGTTATCCCAGCGTCGATCCGATCATGATCAAGTTCTTGCGTATGCCAGCCACCTCCTTTCTCCTGCAGAATGCAATTACTCAATTACTGAGCACGAGCGCCTGGTGCTTGTATGGGCAATTCGCAAATTCCGCCCCTATTTATATGGCCGGCATTTCACCATTACCACTGACCATCACGCTCTATGCTGGCTTTCAACTCTGAAAGATCCAACAGGGCGCCTTGCTCATTGGGCTCTGCGCCTCCAGGAATTCACATACACAGTGGTTTACAAGTACGGCCGTTTACACCAAGACGCCAACTGCCTCTCTCGGTACCCTGTTGACGCTCCAGATCTCGTAACGGACGACGGGTCCATTCGTATTTCCTCGCTCTCCGCTTTTGGCAACAAGGGATGTGAGCAACGGAGGGACGTGTCCCTACGAGTTTTAATCGACCGCCTGAATACTGGCTCTACAGACAGTTCGCTTCGAATGTTCGTCGTCATAGACGGCATCCTATACCGCTGCAACATGCACCCAGGAGGACAGGAAGTACTACTCGTAGTACCCATTCATCTGCACTCTACTGTACTTCAGCAACTACATGATGATCAACGGCTGGCCACCTTGGTGTTGCTAGAACGAATGACCGTGTCCGCCCACGCTTCTTCTGGCCCGGCCTCTATTGTTACGTACAGCGTAATGTTGCTTCTTGCAAGTCGTGCCAATGCCGCAAAAGACCACCTGTACAACTCGTCGGGCTCCTTCAACTGATTGACATACCTGTCGAGCCTTTATATCGTGTTGGCTGTGAATTGCTGGGCCCTTTCCATCTTTCTACCAAGAGTAACAGGTGGGTCGCCTTCGCTACAGATTATTCGACCCGTTTTGCCATAACAAGACCTTTTTCAAGCTGCTGCGCTATAGACGTCGCTGACTTTTTGATCCAGGACATCATCTTACATCGCGGCGCTCCTCATCAATTGGTCACTGACCGTGGTTGCTCCTTTTATCTAAACTAATCGATGGCCTACTTCATTCTGGTGCAACCAAACACAAGCTTACGATGGCCTATCATTCTCAAACGAACGACCTCATAGAACATTTGAATCGTATGCTTACTGACCTGTTCGCCATGTACGTGTCGACTGATCATCGCGACTGGGACATTTTTGCGCTACCTTTTGTGACCACCTTCCCTTACAATAGCTCATGCCACAACACTGCTGAATATTCTCCTGTTTACCTTTTGTATGGAAGAGACCCGACATTGCTGTTCGACACGATTGTACTCAACCCTGCCGACCTGTCTATAGAATACGCTCGCCACGCTGTTAGCACAGCCGAGAAGGCCTGTCTGGAGACTCTGTCGTGGTATGTTGGCCTGGCCGAAAAGCTTCGACCCAAGTAATCCGAACCTTACCATGTGCTACGGTAGGTAACTGATGTTACCTATGATATAGCCCCTCTAAACCATTCGATGCCCTCCACTTTTTCCGACATCGTCCACGTCACTTGCCTGAAGCCGTCCAACACCTCTCGTCTAACACTTGCTAACAAGCGGCGGGTTGACGCTTTTGCCGCCGGAGGTCGATGTTGCGGGGTTGCAGCTAGTTGTGGCTATCTCTATGCGGGGTGGTGCGAAGAAGAGGACGATGACGTGTTTGTTGTTTGAAAATACACAAAGGCTGCCATTTTGACTGCTGGACTATTTTTCTACTCTAAAGTAGTAAATACATTCGCAACAATATCGCCAGCCAAGTTATTATAACATTGATTGGGATCAACATACTAAAACAGCCTTACACAATATTGCAGAACACTCAACAACGTAAAAAACATGGGAACTTACTCAAGGCGGCATTGCCAACGCTTGACTTACCCGCGGCAGACAACCCCCGGTGCCGTACTTTGCGAGCCCACGCGAGAGACGACAACCATTCCCGCCAACCGCCAAAAGAGACTCGCTGAACTCTGTTGTGCCGCCTGGGGTCACCGCCGGTGTTACCGATCTAACCGCTATGATGATGGTTGTGATCAACGCTGGCGAACACAACGCCACCCACCGCTCAATAGTTGTGACTCCAAAATACGGCTTCTGCGTGAGACACGTGCGCCACGTGGAGCAAGCAACTTTACAGGGGGGGTTCGCATCCTTCTTCCTCAAATTCTTCTGTGCAACAGTTCGTCGCATCGGAAGGTAAACGTCAATTGAATTTTATACATGTTGACTATGTGATTTTCCGAGATCTCATTTTCGTCCACCTGCTTTACGAAGACTTTTAAGTTCTCTAGGTTTTCAGCAAAGTCTTTGGGCAGCTTTTGGCAAAGGGTTGTGTGCGCTGTGTCTGAAATCTGAAACACCAAGAAGGACCACTGACAAAACCAACAATTCTGATCTCCTGCACCCACATGCATGCTTTGAAACACAACTGCACAGTAGACAGTCCCCTGCCTTCAGCACGTTGTTCTAGTGTCCAATTGCGCAGACGGGCCTCAAGTTTTAGGCCATTGGGCTTTCAACCCTCGGGGAGCTTCCTTCGTGCTTCTCATAGTCCTAAGCTTCTCCTCGAACTTATGCCAATCGCACACTATTTTTTCACTCACATCAAAGTGTCATCCAGCAGCATGGTTACCATTTTTAAGCGCGAACTCAGCCGCTATCAACTTGAACTTTGATGTCTAGCTTTTCCACGATTGCCAAGGCAGCATGCTGAAACGGTGAAACCGGGCAAACGAACTGGACAAAGCGGAGATAGTGACTGAACCACCGCAGCACAGTGGCGATTCAGACTGGGTTGATTGGCAGATTATGGGAGAAGCCTTCGCCTTGCAGTGGGCAGACTGGCGATGAGTGTATTGTTTTAATTATCTACCATGTCTATTCTTTACCAGATGGGGTCCCGCTCCACTATTGATTTCATGGTATTCTTCTGATAGGCTGCACAAATTTTCATGATACATACCTGTTTGTTGAGCCAACTGTTTTTTTCTTCCTTTTTAGTGGACCAGGGGTGACTAATGGGATTTGCCCAAAATCTGTGGCACATACTGACAGGCCACACAGGATTGGCCGCACATATAATGGCTGCCTTAAAGGGCCTGTAAACCGGCTTCAACTTTTTTTTTTACAAACCACAAACAAGCACGCCAATTCGCACAACAGACTGCGGTGGTCACATTTTTTGAATATTACAGCGCCGCATGCCGCACACACCCTTCATTTCGGAAAACAATGCCCGTGCCTCTTTTCTTTCTGACCAATCCCTCTCGTGTAGGCGCAGAGACATAAGCTTGGATATGGGCAACTTGATGTGCCAAGACTGATTGTTGGCCTAGTTGGTTCTTCCTTAATGACACACTTTAGCCATGAAAGATCACAAACACATGGTAAAGGAACTTGGTGTGCCACTGAGCTCATAAATTGGTCATTTGCCGTACGAGATGGCACCTTGGCTCTGTGGTACTGCAGTTTTGGCTGCGCAGTTCGCATTTTCATTTGCTTGTGCTGTCCTCTGCCCTTTTGCAGAGCCCGAGACTTCCGGGAAAAGCGGTATTCTCAGGACGAAAGCTTCTGAGAGAAAGGGGCATCTTGTTACTTTCTGATTTCTGATAAAAGAACGATTCTCCTCGCACTGTGCTTCCTTCATATACCACTATGACACGCGCTGATGATATATCACTGACATTGTGTCACGTTGCTGAAGGGGGCGGAGTCACAACCATGGCCTATGCCTTCCACCTCCTCATGGCAGAGAAGGGTGACAAGGTCGCATAAAAATATTAAGCCAGCTGACACGGATGTACTAACTCTTGTAACTTACTTATTTACACGTATTTACAAATTTGTTTTGGAAGAAAGTTCACATAGCTGAAGTGTGCATGTTTCTCTTCATAACAATTTTCAATTATCGGGGCTCTTAATTACTGGTCCTTCAAAGAGCTTTGCTGTATTGCCCATGGGGGTAGCATGGTGATAGACTTTTCACTTTTAGGTGTATGACCTGGTTGCTGGAGCGGAGCTGTTTGTGCAGCAGGCTCAGCACAACAGTGCGGCACTGGTGCCCCCCCAAGGCATCATTCATTGCCAGCATGACCAGCCTCAGGCCGAGTGCTCCCATGCCGAGCCTGGCTGTCCATGCCCCGTTTCAGATGAGCTCAAGTACCGCATGACCAGGTTCTCCCTAGACTATGTAGACATCAGCTTGGAAGAGGCGAGCTCATCGATCTGCTTTCAGGTACGCTCTCTTGCCATGTTATAGCTTGCCCATGGTTTATCCCTGCAGAAGTCTACTGTACTGCATGATTACTGATACTCTTGTCACTCAAGTTCATGTGCAGTGTAGACCACTTTTAACATAACCGCTTATAGTGCAGAACCGCCTACAATGCGGCCTTTTCCAATCCCGTTTACCCTCCCATAGAACTGCATGTATACCGCTTATTGTTCAGTCCCCCAAGATGAAAGAATGGTTATAATGTGGTGCCAGAAATGTTTGTGACAAATGCGGTAGCGAGTGTGCTTCTGAAAGGAGGCGCGCTGGGGGCGCCGCATGGGAGACGAAAAACAAGGTCGTTACGGAGTAGAAGGGGACAAAGAGCGAACAAATGAAGGATGGAGAGAAAAAAAGAAAATGAAAGAAAAAAAAAAGACTGCGGGACACTGCACGGGCTCAACGAGTAAGGAAGGAGGACGGTTGCCTCGGTGACTGATAAGCTTTTGCACCGGCGCCGACGCAGCTACAGCGTACTGCGTCACTAGTGTGGCTTCGGCTGCGCACCGCTCAACGCCATCCTGATTAACTGCATGCGCTTAACAATTTCTTGTAGGGAAAGACATCCTCATTATCGAGCTTGCAACAAATATTACGTTTGTTTTCTTTTCCGTAAATTGAAAACCTTCGATAGTTTTATAACGCGAGCTTTTACTTTTGCTGCCAGTGCGCTATCGTATGTAAGCTTGGCGAGTTGTCATCGTTGCTGATCTTCCGACCACAAACACGAACTTCGTATCACGCACACTGTTTTTGGTTCACTGCTAGTGCGATCTTTTTTGATGCCCAATCATCATGTTTTGGACAAACTTTTCGCAACAACATGCCAAACGGCAAGTTAGGACTAATCAGCGTTAGTTGTGCTTCGATTGGTAGCAGTCGTGTGAATCTAAGTTGCGGTTTGATACTGAATCAACGAAACTCTTTGCGGTGGCCGCACTTGACAGGAAGGGATACATATCGTTAATAAAACGAGGGCGGCACCTGTAGCACTCAAGTAGTGGTTCGTGATTTGATTGCAATGTCTTAAATCGTGTGTGTGCCCATGAAATCGAATGGTTGGCATCTTTTAACGCGTCAAATTCTGGACGTGATTCGATATACTTTCATACTTTCTATGTAATGCACATAATCGAGCTGATCTCGTAGTCCGCGAATTTCCGCCAGGGTGCTTTCATTTGTTAGACACTGCCCGATTTTTTCACCTTCATTTCATTGGCATTGCGTGTCTTTGGGCATTAAATTTTTTTTAACATTCATAAATTTAAATGTTAGCAAGCACGCGTTGCACATTTAGATTTTCGGACATGCGAAGCTGCATGTTCAACACGTTTTGCGCAAGTGTGGCCCTTGAACAAGGTTGTTTCGGTTATAGTGAGGTACCGCTTATATTGCGGACATTCGCGATTCCCGCAACTTAGGTTATAAGCGGTCTATACATTATTCAGACTAGCAGGGTCATCTGGTTGCTTACACTGATGTAATCTCCTGGTGTTATGGCACACTACATCACTTGCCGTGCTGTTGCAGTCACTACAGTTCATGTTCTCCTCGTCCGCTTTGCTCTGCTCGCTGCACCACACCTTCGAGTTCCCCAATTTGCCTGCCTCTCTTGCTCGCAACTCTGCACCATCTGGTGTCAGTTCAGCACCTTTACTGTGCTATCTGCCAGGTGGCTTCACGCTGTAATCCCGCAGGACATCAGTTATCTTGCAGCTGGGTAAGGAAAGGACAAAACCTTTCTTGGCTGTTGAGTTTGTTGGTTCTTTTCATCAGGTTCCTTTGCTGTATTTTGCTAATAGACTTGGCTGATCGATCATAATGCTGCATTGAAGTAATCAAGTTTTCAAAGGTTGCAATTTGTGGGGTCTCGTCATGAGGCGGCGGTGTCGTGGGTCAAGGACATTATGGTCGTGCGATCTCATTTTTTTGTTAAAGCTTGTGTAGCTAATTTTTTTGATTTCGGGATATGATTTGATTTAACGTTGGGGGAATGTGGGGGGGCTGACACCCACCCCCTGTAAAGTTGTCTGCACCGCGTGGCGCACGTGTCTCGCCCCAGGGCTTTATTTTGGTGGTGACCACCGCCAGGCGATAGATGGCGTTGTGTTCGTTTTGAGTACCCCTGTTGGTAGAGTGGTAGCGCCGGCGGTGGCCCCTGGCGGAAGGCGGGCCTTGGCGGTGGGCGAGCGTTGAGCGAGCCTCTTCTGCGCGTGGCGGCTGCCGCGAACGGCTGTCTGTCGCGTGGGCCCCCGGGTGCTCGGCACCGCGGGCTTCGCGCCGGGGTCCCACGTGGAAGGTCAGGCGTTGGCGACGCCGCCTTGGGTATGTGTTAGTGTGTTGTGTGTGTTAGTGTGTGTTTATCATGTTATTGTGTGTTTAGTGTGTCACTGCGTTATGTTGTTTGTATGGTAGCGTGTTAGTTAAAATTGATGTATCATTCGGCGGACGATATCGTCGTCTAAATTAGTTAAGGGGGAACGCGGCACTTCGGGACCGAAAATCAGCCAAAAAATCGAGTTTTCGCGGACCTTCTTTTCGCGTTCCCGACATCATTGCGCACCTATTTACAAAATTTCATAGCCGAATACCATCAACTTTTATCGTTATTCAACTTTAAAAAACCGAAAACGGGCGTCCTGCCCTTTAAATTGAGGGCGAATAGCGCAGGTTTCGGCTCTACGATACGCGGAAACTACGCGCTCGATCGGCGCCATTTTGGTCTTGTTTGAAAGAACGCGTTTTCAGCCGTTTTTTTTATTCAGTAAGCAACATTGAGCGTTTCCCCGGCTCGAAAAACGGGGCCTCAAAGACGAAGAGCCGCGCTCACTGCCATTGGCTAAACGGCGCACGTGACTGAAATGGCGCTTTCCGGTTGGCTGGAAGCTCGCGGCTTGCGCCTGCATACGCGACCCGACGCCATTTTGAAAGGGTTACCGCTGTGACGCCTCGAAATCGGCAGAGCACTCTGAAGCTTCTGATCGTATCGCCATGCCTGGAAACGCAAAAAAGTATCGGACCGTGCACGCATTTGGTCGCAGGAAACGCAAAGGTCGTGGGAGAAAGTCTACGAAGTCATCAGAGCCCTTGGTTGACTCCGACGAACGATGTGTCGACGCTCCGCGGCCGTTCAGCGATGGTGCGACCGAGCGCGTTGCCTCCGACGACGATGACGGTGAAGCGAACTCCGGACGACTACGAATCAACGCCAAGGTGGTGACAAACGCCGAAGTTGAAGAAAATCATGCCCGGGAGAAAGCGACGCTCGACCGGCTTTCATCGGCGCCAGCAACTGCACGGAAAATTGACTTTTTCACCGCGAGTTGTAGCGAGGCAACCGCACAGGACTCGGACCACGCTGCTCCTTATCTGCTTATGCATCTAGATATCCTAAACGCGATAATGGGTGCCTTGTGTTGCAAAGCCTGCCACAAACCGGCTACGATCGTCAGAGGGGATCGGGACTACGGACTTGCCGTGAAAGTGCTAGTGCAGTGTGAAAGGTGCGGCGAGATCGCGAATGAATGGACTTCGCCCCGCGCGAACGGCACGAAAACGTGCAATCCGTTTGAGGTAAATCTTCTCGCTTCGAGGGCGATGGTGGCTACCGGCAACGGCCAAACGAAAATGAACGATATTTTCGCAACAATGGGCATCTCACACCGCGGTATGCACCACAAGACGTTTCAGCGGCATTTGAAGAACACGCTGGCACCCGCTGCAACGCGAGCGGCTGAGTCCGCTATGAGCGAATGTGCGGAAAAGGTCAGTCAGTCAAGAACTTTAATATATGGTCCTGAGGAGTTTAAGCCACCAGGGTGCCCACGTGGGACATCCTAGCAGCCGCTACCGTAGGCGACGCCCGAGTCGGGGCGGGAACGTGGTGGCGTTCCGCCAGTTCTTGGGCCCTCTGGACTGCCTTAAGTTGGTTTCGGAGATTGGGGCTCCTGAGTGCCTCCTCCCAGTCGGACTCACTGGTGAGAGGTCCCTGAGGTAACGCGGGACATTGCCAGAGCATGTGCGCGAGTGAACAGTACACTTCTGTGCAATCTGGGCACTGTGAATTTATGTCTGAGTTGTAATGGCTGAGTCGGCCCCGTGATGGGTACGATCTCGTTTGTAACATTCTAAAGGCTACTTCTTGCGCGCGTTCGAGTTTTGAATGGGGTAAAGGGTATCGGCTTCTGTTGTGTCGGTAGTGGGAGGTAATTTCATGGAAGGTGAGTAGTGGGTCATTAAACTGCACGTCTGGGCCCAGCTCTTCGGTGGCTGATTGATCGTCACGGCGGGTCAGTTCTCGTGCTCGATCATGAGCCATTTCGTTGAGGTTGGGTTGTTGTGGGTGAACGTCTTTGCCCATGTGGGCAGGGAACCAAGAGAGGTAGTGCGAGCCCGTATATTTCCGTGTTTGTAAAATGCGGGCTGCTTCTGGAGCGATGTTGCCGGTTTCGTAAGCCCGAATGGCGGCGCGAGAGTCTGTGAAGACATTAGTGAGTGAGGGGTCGGTCATCGCTAAAGCTATAGCAACTTGTTCGGCTATGGCGCTTGTTGATAGCCTAACCGAGGCGGCTGAGCGTAGGGCTCCGTCGCCATCTACTACCGCGAGTGCGAAAGAGGAGGAGTTACCGTATTGCGCCGCGTCGACGAATGCGGTAGAGTTGCGATTCGCGGCGGTACGGTTGAGGATCGCGCGAGCGCGGGCCAGCCGTCTGCCTTCGTTGTGTTGTGGGTGGACATTTCGCGGAAATGGGGTTACCATGTAAGTAGCGCGGACAACTCTGGGGAGGGTTACTGCGCGTTCAAGGCAGGGGTGTGGGGACATGCCGGCCTCGCTTAGAAGTCGGCGGCCTGCCTTGGAGGAGGAGAGGCGGATCACTTGGGCCGTGGTCTGGGCCTCGATCACTTCATCGATGCCGTTGTGCATGCCTAGTTGGTCGAGACGGGAAGTGCTCGTGTTTTGTGGCAAACCAAGGACTTGTTTAATGCTTTTGCGCATGAGTGTGTTTAGTTTCGTCTTTTCTACCTTCGTCCAGTTGTGGGCAGAGGCGACGTAATTGATGTGACTCATTAGGAACGCGTGGTATATGCGCAGAAGGTTGGCCTCTCCAAGGCCTCGTCTACGACCCGAGACTCGCTGAATGAGTCGGAGCATGTTCTCGGTTTTAGCTGTGATATGTTTAATTGTTCTTGCATGACAGCCAGTGGCCTCGACGAGGAGGCCGAGAATGCGTATGGAGTCCACGCGGGGTATGCGCTGCTCATCTTTGGCGTGTAGCGCTATGGGTAGATCACATAAGGGTGTTAAGTTACGAACGCCTTGGCGAGATTGCCGGTACAGTAGCAACTCTGATTTTGTGGGCGACAAACGAAGTCCAGTGTTTTTTAAGTAGGCTTCTGTGGTATCGAGAGCAGTTTGAAGGGCTTGCTCCAACTCCGCCAATGAGCCTCCCGGGCACCAGATGGTGATGTCATCTGCGTATATAGCATGGTTTATGTTTGGGATGTCGCGGAGTTTGTCAGATAGTCCCTTCATTACTATGTTAAAAAGGAGTGGAGAAATGACTGCCCCTTGTGGTGTCCCGTTGGAACCTAATGTGTAAGTATCGGATGTAAGTTGCGATAAATGCAGCTGAGCTTTTCGATTTTGCAGAAAAGAACGAATGTACGCCTGGAATCTTTTACCGAGACCAAGGCTGGCAATGGATTCCAGTATAAAGCGGTGTGAGACGCTGTCGAATGCTTTAGTGAGGTCTAGGGCGAGAATGCCACGAACATCTCTCGTTTTTGAGTCGAAGATCTGTTTCTTTAGTAATAGCATGACGTCTTGTGTTGAAAGGTGCGGACGGAACCCGACCATGTTGAACGGAAAGAGTTCGTGATCCTCTATGTAGCGCGATACACGATTTAGGATGACATGTTCAGCTGCTTTTCCTATGCATGAGGTTAGGGAAATCGGGCGTAGATTGTCGAAGTTGAGTGGTTTACCTGGCTTTGAGAGAAGGATTACCGTGGCCGTGCGCCATTGTTCAGGTACCTGGCCAGTTTCCCACATGTAATTAATGTCTTTTGTGAGTAGTGTGATGGCTTGGTCGTCTAAATTTCGCAACAGGCGGTTGGTTACCTTGTCAGGACCGGGGGCTGATCTGCTGTTGAGGTTGTGTAATGCCTCCCGAATTTCTGACTCCGTGAAGGGTTCGTCGAGTTCGGGTATCGTTTCGCATTCTATTTCTGGGTAGTCGGTGGGTTGTGCTGTGTTTAAGGGGAGGTGACGTTTGGAGATTTCTTCAAGAAAGGATGAGTTTGTTCCTCCCATCTTTTTGTGCGAGTGTAGGAGCCGGTCTATGGCATGGCTCTGGTTGTTTTTTGTTTCGCAGTCGTCCAGCATGTATTTTAGGAGGTTCCATTTACCCCCAGTTCGCATGCGGCCGTCGACCGCCGAGCAGAGTTCATGCCATTGGAGTCGTGTGAGCTCCGTGCAATATTTGGCGATGTCTTGGTTCAGTATTGATAGATGTTTTCGTAAGCGTCTGTTTAGTCGTTGTGTTTTCCAGCGCGCGAGTATTGACGCTTTTGCCTCGAGCAAATGTGCGAGGTGTGGGTCCATTCTCGGGACCTCGAGTTCTGTTTGTATTGTTTTCGTTGTTTTGGCTATGTCTTCCTGAAGTGAGGTGAGTAGTTCGGTGAATGTGTTGTATTCCTTTGTGTTGTTTTTGCGGAGGGTGCGGAAGGCATCCCAGTCCGTTAGCGTGAATGTACGGGGTGGGGCTGATGCGTTGGGTAGTTCGGTTCGTATGATGAAGTGATCGCTGCCCAGGTTTTCCTGCGTATTGGTCCAGGTGTGGCCTGTGACGTTACGGGTAAATACCAAGTCCGGCGTAGTGTCGCGTTGTACCGATGTTCCAAGTCTCGTAGGGAATCGGTGATCTGTGATGAGTGTGAGGGACAAGTCGTCAATTGCTCGCGTGAGGTTAGTGCCTTTAGCCGTTGCCTGGGGGTAACCCCATGACGGGTGGGGGGCATTGAAGTCGCCTGCTATAACAAGCGGAGAGTTTCGCGCGAGCGTTGTGGCTTTAGTTAAGAGCGCATGGAAGGACTGTCTGTAGTCTGACGGGGAGCTGTAAACGTTAAGGATAAAAACGCTTTGTTTTAAAAAACGGTTTGGTACGAGTTCGACGAGTATCGCTTCCAGGCGGCTGCGGGTGGGTAATACCTCATGTACTATGTGAGCAAATTTCTTGCTAATCAGCGTGGCTATACCTCTCTTGGTATCCCCTCGTTGTGAGATGGGGTGGTAACCCGATAATGTGAGAGTATCACAAAGGGTCTCCTGCAGTAATATTACGTGAGGCTTCTTGGGTTGCGCTTTAATGTACTGCAGCAGTGGGGTTTTACGGTTCGCGAAGCTAGCGCAATTCCACTGCCAAATTTCTAACGTGTTTTGGGTTGTGGAAGCCATGATGATTACATTGAATTTGGTGGCCCAGGCAGGTTTGCCGTAGGATCCACAGAAACTACTGTTCTGGCTTTGGTTTTAGCTTTTATGGTGGCTTTTTGCTCTAGTGCTTCCACCCGGCGTGACAGCGTGTCGATGTTATCGTGGTTTTCTCGCGTGAGACGTAAGATTTCGTTTAGAGTGTCTTCTGGTGAATCGCTGTCATTCGTGTCCGCTTCGCAGAGTGGTGGGGCTCTGCGTTTAGGTTTGCTAACATCTACAGTGGATGAGGGGGGATCTTTAGGAGCTGTGAGAGTTTGTATTTGTTGCCTCGCCTCATTTAGTTGTGTGGTGAGCTGTTGTATGGTTGCCCGAAGACCTGCTAGTTCTGCTCGTAGAGTTGTAACTACCTCGCTTTCATGCTCTGGCAATGAGGGCCGCGTTACCTTTGTGACTGGCGGCGTGCTCCGTAGCGGTGGTTTCTTCCCTTGGAGTCGGTCCGCCCATGTCAGCTCAGCCTGGCGAGATGGGGAGTGTCTCCTGGAGCGGGAGTGGCTGCGCTGGGCACTGCGACGTCTCGCTGTCGGTGTGAGGGAGCGGCTTCGCCTGGATGTCGCATAGGTGCTCGAGGTGGCGCTGGAATCGCGGGAGCTGGCTCCACTCGATCCTCGGGAGCGGCTACGACCGCGTCGACGGCGTCGGCGTCGTCGTTGGCGTACGATGTACGGAACTTGAAATTTACGTTTGCAGTCCTTATCGGCAGTGGGGTGTGGTCCACCGCAGAGGGTGCAGTGGGGCTTACATTGGTGGTTCTCGGGTGGGGTTTTGAGTCCGCACTTTCGGCACCACGTTGTGTTAGGATTAGGGCAAACGTCTGCACGGTGGCCGAGGCTGCCGCAGCTGTAACAAACTTCCGTGTGTCTGCGGAAAAGCGTGCATCGAACTATGCTCGCCCCGCAGTATACATAATTGGGAACTTGCATTCCTTGGAACAGGATGGTGACGGCTGTGGTGTTCTTGATGCGTTTCACCTCCAGGGCACTCGGGTTGCGCTTTGTGACGATCAGTTCTCGGAGCTGGGTATCGGTGAGGTCAATGTCAATGCCTCGGATGACGCCTTTGCACGTGTTATCGGGTGGAGCCGGATATACAGCAACTCGGTACAGAGTGTCTCGCAGCCGTAGTTGCTGTACCATGGTATAAGCTCGTGCGTTTCGTTCGATAGGGGTACACACTACAAAAATGTTCTGGGTGACATTTGGGCATATAGAGTCTTCCATGAGGTCTTGAGGAGCCAGGGCGGCGGCCATCGCCAGGGCTTGCTCAAACTGCACCGGCGTGATTTTAGCCACGTTGAGGCCATCTCGGGGCCTTACGATTATGCGATATGTGTCCCTCGGTAGTTGAGGGAGTCTTGAGGTAGCGACGAGGCGTTGGTACGCGCTTCTCGGTCCGGCGGTGCGGCCGCCGTCCCTACGTCTCCCTCGCGTAATTGTTGGTCTTGCGTCTTGGGATTGGTTAGCTTTGCTCTTGCTTGGCTTACGGTTGTACGCCGTAATCCAGCCTGGGCCATTCGCTTCTTCAGGCGATATTGCTTCGCCTTCGACGATTTCCATGATGAACGGGGTAAACTTGCGGGATAGGCCCAAGCCTACCCACCTTGGCTCACCGGAGCAAGGCTTAGCCCGTTAGGGGTAGCGAGGCAGCGGCGGCGTAAGCACTTCAGAAGGCCAAATGTAGAGAAAGAGTCCACCCACCGAAATAAATACGGTGTCCACGGAATTCTCGTAACTTGGTGCGTACGTTGGTGTGCAAATCACGGTGATTGTAGGCGGCAAACCGCACACAATCATTGAAGATAGCGGAAGCCGATGTTCTAACGCCCGCACTGGTCGGCTTCTTCTTCTTCCTCGACCTGCGGAAAAGGTTAGAACAATTATGATGACTTGTGCTTCGGCCACCGGGGCAATATTGCCGTTAGCTACGACGGCACGTGGAAGACGCGAGGCCATTCTTCCCACATCGGCGTGGGCACAGTTATCGAATTATTTAGTGGCTACGTGTTGGACTACGTCGTTCTTTCCAACTTTTGCCTAGGCTGCGAGGTGGGCCCAAAGCCTAGTAGTGAGGGCTATCAAGAATGGAAGGCTAACCACAAATGCCAAAAAAATACGAACAGCAAAGCGGGGCAAATGGAAGTGGAGGCGGCTCTAATTCTATTTCAGAGGTCGCTTGAACGCCATGGCCTGCGCTACACAACTATGCTGTCTGATGGAGACTCTAGGACATTTTGCGCCATACAAGACGCCAAGGTGTATGGTTACATTGACGTGCAGAAGGAAGACTGTATTAATCATGTACAGAAACGGATGGGCACCGCATTGAGAAACCTGGTGCAGAAACAAAAGTGCGATGGGAAAAGAGGCCTTGGTGGGAAAGGCAGGCTCACAGGTGAGCTGATCACCAGGCTGAGCACATATTATGGCCGGGCTCTGAAATCGCATGAAGGTGACGTGGGTGAGATGCAAAAGGCTGTGATGGCCACATACCGCCACGTCACCTCCACTGATGAATGCTCGGACCACAGTCTGTGCCCACCTGGTGAAACTTCACGGTGTCGGCACAATGCCGCAAAAGCAAAGGGTGAGCCCGACCCCAGGCATGCCTACAATCTATCGAAAGACGTGGCAGAGGCATTACTACCGGTTTATACCCGGCTTTCGGAAAGAGCCCTGCTTCAGAGGTGCGAACGCGGCAAAACGCAGAACTCCAACGAGAGCCTACATTCGGTAATCTGGAGTTTGGCCCCCAAGGAGCACCATGCGTCCCTGTTCGCTGTTGAAGCAGCTGTTGCAGAAGCAGTGCTGCGCTTCAACACGGGCAATTTGAATTCTGCAACGGCAATCTTAGGTGAAATGGACATGAATGCGACAAGTACTGGTGCCAGGAGAGCGAGAGAAAAAGACCACCGTCGCAGCATTGTCTCCAACAAGAAAAGAACAGCCTCATTGGAACTCCGGAAGCTAGTGAAGAGGAGGCATGAGCACAGAATGCATTCAGACTATGCTTCTGGTGCGTCTTGAGGTTGTCTTGTTGCATCTTCTGCAATAAAAATCTGTGCCCACGTTTTTTCTCGATTTCTCAAAACGACAATTTTCATGTGCTTCCCATTATGCCGGAGCAATATCTCTTGTTCTATCTGGGTTATCATTACGATTTCTTTTTTGTTTCGAAGATAAATGCAGGGGATGTGTCGTAAAGTAAGTTTTATTGTAATAATTTTTGGAGAAAATTTTCTAAATGGATCTTTTGTTTCAAGTGTAGATGGGGAAATTTTTCATGTCATATTCAACATCCCACAACTTTGCTTCGAAATAGCCCAGAACAATGATTTATACTTTATTGCACACTGTGAACATACCGAATTGGTTCTATAGGTTGCACATCAATATCCAAGTTACAGTTAATTTGCTAATTAGGTCTTAATTGAAAAAGTCTCAGTTCATTATATCTTTAAAACTAATTGTCACAGCAAAAAAAGAATTAGATTTTTGAAATCAGCAGTAAAATCTACATAGGCTCTCCAAATTTGACTGAGGTACTCGCAAAAATAAAAGAGTTTTTGGAAGGTGTAGCATCCCGCCTTAATAAATGTATGTATGTTGTGTGCTTTGTACCGACCGTGTCCGCTGTGTCCGTTCACTCCAAGAGCGTGGCGTGGCGAGGCGGTCGTTCGCCTCGCCGAGACCCCACACATGCTAAGCTAAAATAACCTTACACAATATTTCAATACACTCAATCAACATTAGAACAAACAAGGTAACGATGAAGCGGCATTGCCAATGCTCGACTCGCCACGAGGGACCTACGTGGTATCCGTGGTCACTGTACCCCACGAGATCTTGTGAGGGGGCTAAGAGACTCACCAATATTTTCTGTTCGAGCACCTAGCCTCGCCGCCAGGCGTCCCTGCTGGCGTTATTGCACTAACCATAATGAGGATGATGGTGATAAATAGGCTTGTGTAAATACTGAATTTTAGGTTCGAAGCGAGTTCAAAGCAAATAGTGATCTTGGTCAAGTAATTTCGAATCGAATTTGAATAGCAAATATGACATGTAAAAAAAAAATGGGCACATACATTATAATGTAACTTACTTCCCAACATTAAAAAAAAATTGAAATAATTCCTTCATGCAAATACTTTTCTTTAGTGTAAAGGAAGTGGAAAAAAAACTTTGAGGAGTAGCAGGATACGACGTTCAGTACGATGTGAGTTATAACCTGTAAATTACATAACATCTTAAAATTTGTTATATTTCAAGCATATAAACCGTCATAACAAGCTTTTAAGCTTGAAAAGTTGATTTGAGGGTAATATTTGAGGGTAAAAAATTGAATTGATTTGAGGGTAATATGTTCATTAAGAAGCCCTGCAAAACGTTTTCAAGTAGCCATAAAATGGATTCATTAAAGAAGCTTACTGCCTCATGGATTCACCGCCGCAAAAAGTTTTAGAATCTGTCCAGCACGAGTGGAGTTGCAAATATTTGTCGCATTCTGCAATCGCATTCTCTTTTTTCTAAACCGCGACGAAAGCGGTGGAAGCTAAGCGCTGAGGGATGGCATGGGGAAAGAAAATACGCCACGCACGCCTCGTGACCTTGAGTACTTTTTCTCTTTTTTTCTTCGGATATGCGGCTGTCTAGTGTGATTGTGCATGTACGTGTAGATTTGTGGCGGCCTCCCGCGACGGCCCCAGTAACGACTGAGCACACCATGCTCAAATCAGCCAATGGTTGATACAATGGCTTTAACAAATTATTTTTGAGCTTGTACCGTGATTTGCAGAGAGAAGAGAGCAATTTTAGGCAGACTGAGAATTTATTGTGAATCGTAGGTTGCATGCTGTGCTATAATATGGCTTGCTGCGCTTGGGAGCCTCGACTACAGATTGGCACCGTTTTTTTATCATGCTCAAAAAGTTTTGCAGGGCCCCTCTAAATGTAAAGTGAGGCTTCATGGTAAAATGGATTTCCCATGGATAGGTGCTTTCACGGTTTAGTACCCCTACACTGAAGTGAAACCACTTTTACAGGCAGTTAATTGAGGACTAATATACATTTGCTCATTGCAAATGCTTTAAAATTTGAATAATGTACAGTGAACACCCTTTAAGACGAACTAGAAGGGACCATGAAGAATTGTTCGTCTTATCAGATGTTCGTCTTATCAGAAGCACCCTCGAAAAAAGAATTGGCTACATACCTAGGTGCATGCAAATATCTTAGTTCAAAACAAAGTATCGAGTACACTTACAGTGAAGGAAAAAGACACAAAAATAATTTATTTGAAGAAGTAACCTGATAGGCAACTGCGTTCAAGTGCTCTTGCTCGGCTTGATCTAGTCCATAATGGACGTCTGTTGCAGGTCACTTGCAGGTCTGTTGCAGGTCACTTCGTCAACGGCGGTGGCCTCACCGGCAATAGATCGGAACACAAGTCCGTGTCTTTTTCTGAAGCGATCGAGCGATCCGTCGCTGCAGGCAAACTCGATGTTCATTCGTAGGGCAATTTCCTCTACTTTTGCCTTCAGAACTACGCCGTTCACAGGAAGATTCATGCTATGAGCACGTTGGATCCATGCGAGCAGAATAACCTCCAAGCCCTTGTGCGCAGCCGTCCGCATCTTCTTTTGCTTCGGCGCGAAGTCTCCATCGCTCAATGCAGCGGTTACCCGCGCACTATCCTTCACGATGCCCATTAGCGTGCTCTTTGCAATCCCGAACTTGCATGCAATCTCGGTCTTCGTGAGCTTGCCAGCTCTCACTTCGGACAAAATTTATGCTTTCCTTGAAAGCTCGATTGGCTTTCGTTGTACAGTTGGCTTGCTGGCCATTTCCAACGAGACAAGCGAAGCAAACAAAGCGCATGGAATAGAAAACGTGCGATTGCAGGCTCGGCGCAAAGAAAGAAATCGTTTCCTCGGCGATGGTGGCGGCGAGGTCGGAGAGGGAGAACATCCACGTGGAGAGAGCTGTGGCTGTACGACGCGAGCTCACGTGTTCCCGCTGAGAAACGGCATTGGTCATGAGAGCTGCCCTCTTCGCGAATAGGGAGTCTCGGTCGTCATTTTGTTTTTTTAATTTTCCCCTGCTTGCTTCTTCGCGGCCGATAGCCGATCTCAATACTCTCTTGCTCTCTCATTTTCTTCTTGTTTGCTTTGCCGCTCGCTCTGCGGGTCCAAGTGCGGGTGATGCCACGGGCCATTTTTTCGTCGCTGCCTCCCTCCCTCCGCCGTAGCGCGAATTCGCTTCGCGCCGTTGCTGCTTTTGTATTTTCTTTCCCTCCAGCCGCTGGAATGCCCCCCCCAAGATTGCCATAATTCTTCTGTAGAATCGCCTCGATCTCCCGGTCTCCGCGAAAGTGTTCGTCTTAACAGAAGAGCCGGTGCAAGGCTGTTCGTCTTAAGCGGATTTTTTTTTTCATTGGGTCTATGGAAAACGAAACAAACGTTCTCACGTTGTTCGGCATAAGCGAGAATTCATCTTAAACGAGTTCGTCTTAACGGGAGTTCACTGTAGGTTCAAATCGAAGCGAATTCAAATACTCTACTATTCGTTCGAATATTCGCACATGCCTAGTGATAAATGCTCGCGAGTGCAATGCCACCTACCACTCGATGGTCGTGAACTTTAAACATGGCCTATGCGTGGAACATGTGTGCGCCACGAGGAACAAACGATTTTACAGCGAGTGTTGGCACCCCCCACAAATTGTAGCTTCGGCAGCCACTTTTATTGTTTGCCAGTGAAGCTTTTTTAGATCTGGCCCTCATGACTGACCACACATCATGCTGCAGTTTTCAGGTACACTCATAGATGATGCAACTGCCTTGCTTGTGGACGATGCAGTAGCCACACAGTGAAATGAGAAAGGGCAGCTCAAGTGTGCGTAGGGCCTAATAGAGCACTGCACGAGCTCGGGCCTACTCGAAAGCCAGGGCTAGGCCGGTTGTGGTAGTTCTTACGGTGGGCCCTGACTGGGCTCAGGCCTGAAGTTCTGGGCTTGGCGTTAGGCCCGGGCTTGTGGTGGCGGGCTCTAGTCAGATAGGGCTTGGACTTTGCTTTGTTATTAAGACTTTCTGACGTGTGTTGTACGTCCATATACGTTACAGACATTGTGTAAGGACCTGTTTTTTTTCTGCCGCGAACCATGTGGAAATGCTTTATGAAGGACAAACACTGAACTTCTTTTGCTTCCTGAATATGAGGCTACTTGATGAACTAGGCACATGAAATGTAGTTAACACCTCAGAATTGTTCGCTTCAGTATTTATAAGCATGCAAAAATTTGTGAGTTTTGAATTCGAATTAAATTACACCTAATCGAATAATTGAATTCAACTTTCAAATAGGTAGTATACGAGGATTCTAATTACCTCATTTATTTGCATTCTAGGTGCACCCCCTGTTTTATTGCATGCAATCAAGTTTTTGTTTTATTTCCGCGCGTAATAGGCGGCCCCCGAACTTGGCCAGAATCATTAGTTCTGTAACGTATTTGCGAGATTGCAATTTGACGCCCTCTTACGTAACTGGAGCGAGGATAGATAGAAAGAAAACAAAAGACCGCGGAAGCACTGCGCAAGCTCGCCGAGTGATGAAGAAGGGCGGTTGCCTGGGCATCGGAGTAACCTTTGCACCAGTGCCAGCATGGGGCTTCGGCCACTCGTGCTCTGCTTGCAATCTGCGATTGTGTCCTAATAAAGTACACTTGGAGTTCCTCTTAGAAAAAGTGTTGACATTATTAGCGTCGACATTATGCTTGCTACCTCATTCGCAAACTTAAAAGCTTTTTGGCTTTCACAAGGGAGCTTTCGCCTTTGCTGCCGTTACGCAGGTTTGCACAAGCGCGGCAGACTTTTGTCATTGTTGATTTCTCGACTGCGAACCTAAACATCACATCGCGCGCGCTGTTCTTGGATCAGCGTTTGAGTACGTTTTTTTGGGTGCCCGATATTCATGTTGTTTCATAAAAACTTTTCGTGACAACATGCCAAACTGTAGACTAACACTAATTTATATTTATTGCTTTTTGGTAGCTGTCGTGGGCAATCAGAGTTGTTTTTTACCGGAATCAACTTAACTCTTAGAGGTGGCTCTTCTTGAAGGAAAGAGGGCATGGGTAGTGGTTGTAACACTCCAATGGTGATTCGAAATTTGATTGCGATGTCTCTGGATATGAGGTGCGAGGCCGTGAAATTTGCTATCGTTCAGTGCACCAAATTTTGGTCGTAATAATGACATAAGCTATGTGGCCTTGACACGATTCTTACCCCGAGAGCGCTTGAGAAGGATAGGATTGGTTGTAACACGGGAGTTGCTGGTAACACGGCAAACATATTTTACACGAAATGGCGAAAATCGGAACAAACTCTTAAAATGCAAAAAAGAAATGCACACAATAACGAGCTACTGTATATACTCGTGTAATCCTCGCACTCGCATAATTCTCGCACCCGCCACAATGCCCAACAAAAATACAATTTCTTTTTTTCCTCGAGTAATTATCGCACCCCCGAAAACTGCCGCAATAATGTTGTCTGCTCATTTCAGCCACTGATGATGATAGCACGTGCCATCTGGCGCCATCTCTTAAGCATCAAACCTACTATTATTGCATGGAGATTCAATCATATCTAAGCCAAGCCAAAGGGGCAAGTGCGCATTGAGGCGTGTTTTGTATGTTGTGTCGGTAATCTTGTCACGGTATGGGGCGATACTGAAGCTACACAGCTGCTTTCAAGTTGAAAGTGATAGATCGTGATCTAAACAACGGCAACAGGGCCGTCGGTAGGCCTTTTGGAGCATACTAGTTTTGTGTTCGCTACTGGTGACGGCAGCTGAAAGCCACCAAGACGCGTTGGGCCTGCTGTATGCCTAGAACTGGGATTGATGGTAAACTTTATTTCTTCAGAAGGAAACTGCGGACAATTCTGTTTAAGAGTTATCAACCCAATACTGACGTCCTACGCTTACCTTTTGAGGGCTCCTGTTGAGCAACGAACGCTACTGCCACGCCGGCAGTGCCTACAAGCTTTGCCTATGGTATTCTAATTCTCGACTATTTGCTTGCGCTTTTTGCGTCTCAAATAAATCTTGCCATGTGTAGAACCTGTGCTTTTGTTGTTGAGATAAGTTTTAGTTAATACTTTTCAAAGCTTGCTGTTAGTTCCTGGTGTGAGAATCACCATTCGCAGCCACTTCCTTTTTTTTTGCTTTGTACGTTTTCGTGGAAAATTTTCCCTGCGTAATTCTCGAACCCCCCCAACATTGCATCGGTTTTCCGCCAAAAAAAGTGCGAGGATTGTGCGAGTAAATATGGTATACAGCGAAACCGGACCTACCTTCAATCTGAGTCAAGTTCGATCCTTAACCCTTATTTCTCTCTAGCCAAAATGGTGTCTCAACAATGGACGTTAAACTCTGCCCAGGTGGCGCTGCGAAAAACGCTGTCACCAGCGCCCTCATCACCAGGCTGGCCATAACTGAGCCGTACAGAAGCGAATGTCCATAGGCTCTTCTCTTTTGTCGAGATTGAGGTGCGGTTTCCGGAAAATCAATGATCTGGCAAGCTGCTTTCGTCAATCCAACCTCCCTTCAGAAAAGTAGCAAGCTCGTCAAAGTGAACTGCAATGTTTCAGTTATTTTGGAGTGCTGCAAGTGGCAATTTAAGTGCAAGTGAGCATCGCATGACATCAAGTTCGAGGCAAGCACTTTGGCATGCATTCTGCATCGCGTAAATGCATAAATTTGCGCATACACGTGTTGCCGAAGCGATGAAGTTCGTGCACGAGCAATGTAACTTATGATCAAAAGTCAAAGCTTGTTTGATCTGGCACGAATAGCCCCGCTGATTTTCGTTTTCCTAGTTTTATTCTCCATCCATCTTTCTCTGCTTCTGCGTTGAGCTATTTTATTATGCATCTTGGAATGTTCTGTTCACGGTTGTCTTCTATTTGTATATACTGCCGATGGGAATACATGTGTGTTCACTTTCTCAGTGTACACTGAAAGGCAAAACCGAGGCTTCTAAGCCGGCTCCGGCAATCGCAGAGACCAGCGGTAATAAAAACCTGATTGTGGTCACGACCAACATTTTGTGGTTTATCTGTATAACGTACGTGTTTGCATTTGCTAGTTACAGCCAGATCTTAGAACCTTCAAACCCAAGTGTGTGATGCTGTGTGGCGGCAACTACGTCAGATTATCGGAGGTTGCAGCGTGTGCAATGTTTATCGTGCGTGTCACCAGTCTACTACTGCACGACGCGAATGGCGGCCAGAGGCTCTGTTGAGCTTCATAATCAAAGTTAGCACGGTTATTCATCAAGGCTACTCAAAAGAATAACAGGAGACCTACATTATCATTCTTTCTCATGCGACTGGCTGTGGAGAACGTTAGTAATTTGCTTACCCAACACGTTCGCAACAACCCATATCCAACGCTCTCGCAGTTAAGCTTCGTGACTGCTACGAAAATCTGTAAAACTGAAGTCCTTTACGTCCGTGGCTTATCCCAACACGATAGTAGTGTCAACTGAGGTCTTTTTTTCATAGAGCGCAGAGCTGTTGCGCCTGCTTTTTTCACCATCGTTCTGGCGTGTGAACCAGCGAACAGGTCATGGCGGTTCGGTGATGTGTCCGACAAGCAGAGAGAAATTCCTTGCTCTTTTTTTAAGTGTTTAATACTCCAAAACAGCTACTATTTAGCTCAATTGTTTTGTTCCACCTGGCTGTGCAGCATACTGTGTGAGAGAGTCGGGCTTCGAACTACCCAAAACAGTGCCTACAGGTCGTGCTGTGTGTTTGCAAAACTCTAGAGTCTGACATCTATAAAACATTCTGAGTTCATCTCGTCGCATCAACTCCATGCTTTTAACATGTCGACAGTTCATAGAGTCTTTTGTCGACGTCCTCCTCAAGCTCCGACAGTCATCGTTGGTAGTTTCCGCCTAATGTGCTGTTCGTCTTCATTGTCGGTGTCCCAGTGTTATCTGTCACCTTTGGCTTTGCTGCAGTAGGCTTAGCTTGTCATGGACTCCCATGCTGACGAGTCAAGTCCACTCTGCTGACGGGTGTGGGCTATTACTACCCTAGTGCGAAATGGGGTAGCTGCAAATCTACCAGGAACTGCTAAGCAAGGGTGCGGCAGGTCCGGGCAGCCTCACTCGGAACCACCTCCTAGGTCGACGGCCACTTCCCGGGCCTCTCATGCTGACCTCCTTCAGAACCAGCGAGCTATTCTGCTCTCTTTGGTGTAGTGATGCTGCTTTCCCACGTGTTTGCAGCTCATAATCTTAGATTTTCTATCACTGCTCGGGTTGCATGCCATGAGCCTTTCTCCGACTAATCTCGTATGTGAACGTGGCGCATCTGCGGACCATTGGGGTCTCACACATGTGCGCCGCATTCCCGCGCCTGGCACATGCCTCGTGCCCTCTTACTCATGACAGGCCTAAAACATTATCGACGAATTTCCGCGATAGTGTTTGTGGAGCACGTGCACCCTTAGTTTCTTGCCCTTTTACGATAGCGCGAAAGCCTAGTTGCGAGGACATGTCTGTCTCTTAGAGAAATGAGACAATCAAGCCTCTTTCAAAGGGATCAAACACCCCGCGGCCGGCGCACACTATTCCTTTTCCTGCTCACGAAACGGAACACCCTCCTTCAGCATAGGAACCAAAATTCGTTGGGGAGAGGGAAATTGGTAGGTTGGTCAAAATGAGCGTGTCAATAGGGAGACTCTTTCTTGCACCGACCACTAAACGGAGCACAACCCCCCAATACCTCCTGCGAGCCAAGGCGATCAACGACGAAAGGAGTAAGCGTCTACCCTTTGTTATCTTCCTAGAGCGGACAGCCCCTCTGTGCGACATTAACGCGTTATTGCTAACAAAGCAATAAAGTGTTGTTTTATTGACTTAGCTTGTTGCCTTATTAGCACGAACCCTTGTAGCTGTGATGACTTGAGCCAAGGGAAGGAGACGTTAGTCGTGCACGGTACGACTGTGTGCGGCTGAAACATTTGCTAGGCTTCTGCATCATCCGTATATAGGTCAGCTCCCTGCAACTGTAGGGGGCTGACCCCCTACAGTTTTGTGGATGCGAGCAATTACCGATGCTCCTTCGACATGGATAACAGGCATGTCGGAATTCTCCGATTTGTTAATGTTGCCTGGTGTCGCGTCACAGAGTGTCCATTCTTTGGCTAATGTGGGCGCACTGTTCAGACTTCCCGACAGCATAAATTTTGGTCGTTTCATGAGTGATGTCCAGGATGTTGCAGAGACCGCGCTAGTAGAGACTAGGCTTATGACGGAAAGTGCTATGCATGGCGATTCGTCACCTCGTGACGAAAACAGAGAGGCTCCGTCACAAGTTGCTTTGCCACACGCCGCAATCGTAGGCGAGTCTTCAAGCAATAGTTTGCCCTCGAGCGAGATATCTTGCACAATGCGCTGTCGGTTATGCAGCGCCTGGCGAGTTTCCTGCAGAAGACAGCACAGGCCCCGTGCAGAATGTGCGACCACGTGTCAAGGTTGTGGGAATTTAGGCTAGCCTGCGGCCATTGCGCGGGCTTTGCCGCCTCTTTCTCCAGTCTCGTTCATCTCCTCACATGACTCTGCCCTCCTCCGCGGTTTGTCACGCTTGGCTCTTTGGGCGTTTCGCGTGCCAAATGGGAGTGGGTGAGATCTTCGAGGAACAACCTAGGGTGAGCACGCATTTCTTTTCCGTTCGTCAGCTCCTATTGTTTGGGGCTTGTCGGACTTCGACGCCGGCACCTTGCACCCAAGGCGAACGCTCACCTTTTGTTGCTCCTTTCAAACGCTAGGCTGAAGGGCAGTGCGGTGTTCTAGTGCGTGATGAAGCTACGTTGACCCGTACCTCTCGGAAGCCAACACGACCGCCTTTGCCTTCATTCGAGCAACCGGGCCCTTTGTCCCGGTGTCCCCGTTGTGGGGTCTCGAATTGGCGAGCTCCACGCCACGCTCTTGGAGTGAATGGGCACAGCAGACACGGTCGGTACAAACCAAACAACATAATACATATTTATTTAACTACTTTTGAACGATGATATCGTCCATCGAATCGATACATCAACCGTTATCAACAATGTAGGACATCCTTACACAATAACACGACAAACTCACATGACAAAGGCACTAACACACTAAGGTGGCCCCCGCAGGGGTGCCTGCGCAAGTAGGCGTTTGGTGTGTAGCGACACCACGGACCCGAGCTAACGGGGGAGTTTTGACTCCCTCCCACGCCTAGCGGTGCGTGGCTTTGCCGTGTTCGGGGAAAAGAGGATCCTGGGGGTTGAGCCGACGCTGGACGATTGGACCTTTAGGGCCCCCCGGCAGAGGCAACACACCCCTTTGGCCCCGGCTTCACGTAGACGGCACCTCTGGGCTGACCCACCCAGGGGAAATCGGCAGTCGCCTTTTCCTATCTCTCTCTTCCTATATCTTCGTCTTTTGTTCTCACTTTACATCTTTCCTGTCTTCTCCTCACTTCATTTTACTTCCAATTTTTCCTGGCGGCAAGGGTTAACCTTGCGTGGCTATCCAAACTAGGGTAAACCATATTGGGTTATAGTAACTGCGTACTGCTGGCGTTGCGAAGACATGCCCACATGCTCTGCCACGTCCCCTCGTTGGACTCCGTGGTGGGTGGTAGGCGCCGTTACCGAAAAATACACATTTTCTCATAGGATCCCCGACCCCCTCTTTAACTGATCGTGCTTCGAAAAGGGTACGCACCGACGCAACTTTCCTACTTTGGCCCAAAAACAGAGAAACTTTCCCAAAATACCATGTCCTCCACTGCGAACAATCATCTACAAAAGCTAGAGCAATCTCACCCTTCCTTGTGGCCAAGTGCTTGAGAGAGACCATTGGAACCGGTTATAAGGCCACGAAGATGGCAAGTGGAGATCTGCTTCTCGAATTAAAAGACAAGGAACAGTACAATAAACTCTCGCACCTCGTGGCCTTTGGTAACATCCCTGTCTCTGTGAGCGCACACCGTACCATGAATACAGTGAAGGGCGTGGTATCGGACGAAGATTTGATGACACTGAGTGAAGAGCTCTTTGATGGATGGAAGGATCAAGGTGTAATACAAGTCCAGCGAATCAAAATCAGACGTAACAACAATGAAATAGCAACAAAGCACTTGATACTCACCTTCAACTCAACCACTTTACCCGAGACTCTCGAAACTGGCTATGTAAAACTCCATGTCCGACCCTTAATTCCAAACCCGAGGCGTTGTTTCAAATGCCAGCAATTTGGTCATGCATCCCAGAGCTGCCGAGGACAGCTGATGTGTGCTATGTGTGGCACAACCGGCCACAGTGCTGATGAATGTAGTCATGACGAGATCCTGTGTGCAAACTGCGAAGGTAGCCACCCCGCATACTCCAGAGCGTGCCCAGCCTGGAAAAGAGAAAAAGAAATAATAACTATACAATTTAAGGAAAATATCACATTCAGGGAAGCAAGACAACGAGTCTCGTTATCATTAGCACTAAAAACACCTTTTGCCGAAGTGGTGCAACGAGGGGCGGCACCACAAAGGCCCTTGGCAGTTGCCCGGACTGCGCCCAGCGTGCCGAGGCCAATGCCACAAGCCCCTGCGGCGGGAGCAGCCAGCGCTGCCCTGCCCACATTCAGCCTGTCCACACCAGTGACCTCTACAAGCTCTGGCAGCAGCCAGGGCAATCACGAGGCCAAGGGGGCTCCATCAACCCCCAGCTCGGTGGGGACAAAGACTTCGTCGATCGAGGCGAAGTCTAAGCGACGCACTTTAGAGCGGATGCTCTTTAGAGCAGGTGTCCAGTGCCTCGCAAGAGGCTATGGACACCAGTTCAAGCCAAATGGCGCAGGAAGCGCCGAAGGAGCGGCGAGCTTCCCTCGACCGCCCCGAAAAGGACAGAACGCCGATTACAGGGCCTGACATGAGTTAAAATGAGTTAATCCCCCGTCTTCTTTGCACACAGCACTTTCTCCCTTTTTTTTTTCCCACTATGGACAAAATCATACAGTGGAATGTAAGGGGAATACTTAGAAATTTAGATGACGTCCAAGAACTTCTGTGTAAGTTTAACGCGAAAGTGCTATGTGTGCAAGAAACGCACTTAACTCCTAAGCACAAGGACTTCCTACGACAATATATTATTTTCCGAAAAGACCGGGAGGATCCTGTCGTACCATCTGGCGGTGTAGCCATTATAGTCGATCGTTGTATACCATGCCAGCATTTGAAGCTCCAAACGGCCCTGGAGGCAGTGGCCATTCGAGCTGTACTTTTTAACAAACTCATTACCATATGTTCTGTGTACATACCACCGCATCAACAGCTACACAGACGTGATCTGGAATCATTAATAGATGAACTCCCAGAGCCATTTCTGGTTCTAGGTGATTTTAATGCACACAATGTCCTATGAGGCGATGCTCACTGTGATGCGCGAGGACGTCTCATTGAGCAGCTCCTTTTCTCTTCTAGTTTATGTCTTTTAAATATGAAGGAGCCTACGTATTTTAGCCTTGCAAACAACACATACTCCTCCATAGATCTTAGCATTTCATCACCGTCCCTTTTACCTGTTTTTAAGTGGAACGTTTTTAAAAACCCTTATGGGAGTGATCACTTCCCAATCATCCTGAGTGCGCCGAACAAAGATCAACTACCCCCGCAGCTTCCTCGATGGAAGATTGACTCAGCTGATTGGGAAGGGTATAGAACTCTTACACACATGACATGGACTGAGCTGTCTGCCCTGACCATAGATGACGCTGTCACGTATTTTACAGCTTTTATACTTGATGCCGCATCTAAATGTATTGCCAAAACGAGCGGCATGTCTTCTAAACGGCGAGTCCCATGGTGGAATGACGCATGCAGGAAAGCACGGACCACTCAGAACAAAGCTTGGGCGTTGCTTCGCGATTCCCCGACAGCAGAAAACCTGGAAAATTTCAAGCGGGTTAAATCGCAGGTAAGGAGAACGCGTCGACAAGCTAGACGAGAGAGCTGGACAAAGTTTATATCGAGTATCAACTCGTACGCAGACGAGGGAAAAGTGTGGAATAAGATAAAGAAAATTAAGGGCCAACAAACGTATTCTCTACCACTAGTTAATAGCCTCGGGGAAAGCTTGGAGGATCAAGCCAACTTTCTTGGCACACATTTCGAACACATATCGAGCTCCTCACACTACTCTGAATCCTTCCAGAATTACAAGGCACGAATAGAAAAACAAAAGTTAGAAAGAAAATCCCCAAGAAATGAGGCATATAATGCACCATTCTGCTTAGCAGAACTGCGAACAGCACTCAGCTGCTGTAATACATCTACCCCAGGTTCCGACAACGTAATGTACGCGATGCTGAAGGAACTACCCTCCGAAACTAAAGAAACCCTCCTCTCTCTTTATAATCGCATATGGTTTTCGGGTGTGATCCCCTCCTCCTGGAAGGAGGCTGTTATAATTTCAATTTTGAAGCAGGGAAAAGACCCCTCTATTGTATCAAGTTACAGACCTATAGCGTTAACAAGCTGCCTCTGCAAGCCATTTGAAAAAATGATTAATTGCCGCTTACTCCACTACTTAGAAACAAACAAATTGCTCGACCCATACCAATGTGGATTTCGAGAGGGTAGATCCACCACCGACCATCTGGTGCGTATCGAGGCACAGATCCGAGACGCTTTCGCCCACAAACAATACTTCCTCTCTGTGTTTCTCGATATCGAGAAGGCCTACGACACAACATGGCGTTTCGGCATAATAAGAGACTTGTCTCACCTGGGTGTGCGCGGTAGAATGCTTTCCATAATCGAGAGTCACTTGTCCAATCGGAAATTCCGTGTCCGTGTGGGCAGTATTCTCTCCCAAACATTTGTGCAAGAAACGGGTGTACCGCAAGGTGGTGTACTTAGTTGTACACTTTTTATTATCAAAATGAATTCCTTGCACCTGTCCATCCCCCGCAACATGTTTTATTCCACATATGTAGATGACGTCCAGATTGGCTTTAAGTCATGCAACCTAGCAATGTGTGAGTGGCAGGTTCAGTTAAATTTAAACAAGGTCTCCAAATGGGCAGGGGAAAACGGATTCCGGCTGAACCCAGAAAAAAGCACCTGTGTCTTGTTCTCCCGAAAGAGAGGCGTGCACTCAAAACCTGACATTGAACTGAACGGTCAACGTCTGTCTGTCAATGCGGAACATAAATTCTTAGGCTTAATCTTGGACAACAAGTTGACCTTCGTACCGCACATCAAGTATTTAAAAACAAAATGTTTAAAAGCCATGAATGTTATAAAAGTGTTGTCACGTACTACGTGGGGTAGTGACAGGCAATGTCTCATGAACCTGTATAGAAGCCTCATTCGCACCCGCTTAGATTATGGGGCCATTGTTTATCACTCTGCGACTCAAAGTGCGTTGAAGATGCTGGACCCCGTGCACCATTTGGGCATCCGCCTTTCTACGGGTGCTTTTCGTACGTGCCCCGTAGAAAGCCTTTACGTTGAGTCAAATGAGTGGTCGCTTCATCTGCAGAGAACTTACATGTCCTTTGTTTATTTTCTTAAGGTGAAAGCAGACAAGAAGCACCCCTCATACTCTACCATTATTGATTTGTCGAGCTCCATTCTGTTTCAAAACAGGCCTTCGATGAGGCAGCCCTTCTCAGTTCGCCTGAAGAGTCTAGCTGAGGACACTGGAGTGTCACTTGAACACAGTTTAATGGCTCCTGTAGCATACCCGCCACCGTGGCAGTGGCAGACTATAGATTGCGATGTGTCTTTCCTAGAAGTTACTAAACATGCACCTATTGCCCATATTCGAACATACTTCCTGGAACTTCAACACAAATACACACGTCCTGAGTTCTTTACAGATGCCTCTAAGTCCAACTCCTCTGTGTCCTACGCTGTTGTTGGCCCTTCCTTTTCGGATGCTGGCCCTCTACATCCAGGCACAAGTATTTTCACAGCGGAAGCCTACGCGATACTTGTGGCAGCTAAGCACATCAAACAATTACAAATACAAAAAGCAGTAATTTATACAGACTCCCTCATTGTTGTAACGGCTCTGCACAGTCTTAAAAAACAAAAAAACCCTGTCCTCGTCTCACTTTACTCTATTTTATGCACACTCTACACACTCAACCAACGTGTTGTAGTGTGCTGGGTGCCAGGGCACCGAGAGATTCAAGGCAACGTGATGGCGGATCAGCTTGCTGCATCCGCCCACGAAATCAATGCTACTACACCCATATCGATCCCGCCCCTTGATCTTAAGCTGTCTCTCAAACGAAAGCTCAGGGACTACTGGCAGAGCAAGTGGGATAGACATACACAAAACAAGCTACACGTTATCAAGCCACACCTTGGCCATTGGCCACCAGTATCAAAATCGCGTCTAACAGAGGTAACACTAACAAGACTCAGGATAGGACACACATACACGACACACATACATCTTTTGTCCGGTGGCGATCCACCATTGTGTGATAAATGTGGTGAGACATTAACAGTTCTTCACGTTTTAATCCAATGTAAACAATTAGACACTCTAAGAAGACAACACTTTCCATTACTCTACCGACAACATATACCATTACACCCCGCAATGTTTGTCGGTGGGGAACCACTTTTCACCCATAAATCATTGCTAGCTTTTTTAAGAGATGTCGGTTTTTATCATGTAATATACCCAGGCATTGTGTAGCGTGACCTCTCATGAGAGGTTGCTGCTGCAGTGACTATATTTAAAAGCACTTGCCTCGCAGCCCTTGGACACAAGGGCGCTGATGAGGCACTTGTGCTAGCGCCAAATATGTTTACATGCTTTTATTATCAAAACCTTTTTACTATGCATATCACGCCACTGCCATGATCTTAATACTTATGTTTTTACCCGCATTATCGCGAGGAATTTTAAGGCCTCTATACAGCCACGCAACAATCGAAATGGCGCTCTTTGGCCATCAATTGGCCCTTGCGCCACAAAGCACCACACATCATCATCATCATCATCATCACTAAGGTGGCGTCGCCAACACTTAACTTACCAAGAGGGACTCAAGCGCGCAAGTCCGCGGTGCCACGCACCAGGAACCACGCTAGAGACAACCGTTCGCGGCAACCGCCACGCGCAGAAGAGACTTGCTCAACTCTCGCCCGCCACCAAGGCTTGTTTTCCACCAGGGGTCACCGCCGGCGCAACACATTGATGGTAATGACGACAGTGGTGCTCAATGCGAATACAACGCCACCAACAGCCCGGTGGTTGTAAACCGAAACTCGATTTTCGAGTGAGACACGTGTGCCACACAGCACAAACAACTTTACAGGGGGTGTCAGAACCTTCATATTCTTTCAACCTTAATCCAAACCATATTCTTAAAAACAAAGAAATTTGCTGCACAAGCTTTAACAAAAAAATGACATCACATGTTTTTTCATAATGTCCTTGCACCATGACACCGCCGCCGGTCGACACTGCTGCACTGTCCGGCTCGACGAACCGTCGCTAGCGCCGACACGTCTTCCACTTGGGAACAGCACTCACGAGGGCGCCGGACTGCAGACAGTTGTGCAGGTCCCAGGCATCTCCATCGCCCGACCTTACGACCGCATTCCTGGCCAGCGACGCTGACGATGTGCAGAAGACAGCCGGCCGTGGATGACATCCCTCCCGCTGAATAATTGCAAACACTCGAAACAAGGGAGCAGGGCCTGGGGAGGAAGCTTCGGGCTTTTCGCCCATGTGGTATGATGGTCAGTACGGCTAGCTAATACATCGGGGGCGGCCGAGACGCCCAGCTTAAAAATTAAAACAAAAATCACTTTTCATAATTCGTGCATCGCAAGATCCGATCCACCTAGTTGTGCCACATGCGACAGGTGGTTGCGCAGAGCCTTAGGCTTAATGAGTCATTTGGCAACAACCGGCATCCACCCAGCACCCAGCCTAGGCACAAAAGAGGCAGCCGCGAGGAGACATCCAGTCTGTGAGGTGGCCCTATCACTCGACGCACACAGCAGCTTACCGAGCGATCGGCGTCCACCTCCTTGGGCGGTGTCATGACACCCCGGCGTCGAGCCGCAATAGAAGACAGCAACGACGCCCAGCTCTTTGAGCCCAAAGAGATAGAAGAAGCTATTTACAGAAAATTTGGCCACCCACGAGGCTTCCATGCTCACTCACTTCAAGCCTGGCCTACAAACCACGTGCTCTAGGCCTTGCTCACCACAGGATGCAGACCGCATGGCTCTCGTCCTAACTCATGTTTTCGAAAACCAATCAAATAACAAAGGAAAAACCACTTGCGAGCAGAAAATAAAATAAAGCTCAACCTGCCGACAAGTCCAAACACGTCACAACACCAATCTTTTCGCTTCTCAACAAAACAGACCGGCGATGCTAGCAACAAGAAGTCCCCTTAGGCCTACTCTACCCCGGCTCTAACAAAAGCTTATACCGAACCGCAAAAACTGTCGTCCGATACTCCAAGAGCCACACTTTGGGTGCCAGTGTGAGGTCTCGAATTGGCGAGCTCCACGCCACGCTCTTGGGGTGATTGGACGCAGCAGACACGGTCGGTACAAACCAAACAACATACATACATATTTATTTAACTACTTATGAACGACGATATCGTCCGCGGAATCGATACATCAATCGTTATCAACAACCTAGAACATCCTTACAAATAACACGAAAAACACACAACATGACAAACACACTAATACATCTAAGGCGGCATCGCCAACGCTTGACTTACCACATGGGCTCCCGGCGCGCAGGTCCGCGGTGCCACGCACTGGTAACCCACGCTAGAGACAACCATTCGCGGCAACCGCCACGCGCAGAAGAGACTCGCTCAACTCTCGCCTGCCACCAAGGCTTGTTTTCCGCCTGTGGTCACAGCCGGCGCTACACCATGATTGTGATGACGATAGTGGTGCTCAACGTGAATACTACGTGTGGCGGTAACCCTAAATGTGGCTTTTGGGCGAGACACTTGCGTCACGCAGCGCAAACAACTTTACAAGGGGTGTCAGCACTCTCATATTGTGAATCACTTTTGCCCACCGAGATGTCCTTGCGGCACCCTGTGTAGTACTTCTTGCCCGTGGCATGGCTAAGCCTATTTGCTTTCCGGCTGCCCTTGTTGCAACGAGCTCTGAACTGTGTTTTTGGTTGCTGCAGGCAAGAAAGTTTTGCGACTTTGTGCGGTACTGTGTTCTCGCTACGGCGACAGTTAACGCGTGCCCTGCGGCTCGCTAAGAACGAACCCACGCTAGTGACCATACTTCTTCGGGATACGTGTACACTACAAGGTTCACATGCCTATCTACACTGGCTAGCATTACTGCAATAGTGCCAATGAGTATTTCGACCGGTTGCTCCACTATCGGCAGGCAACGAGGCTTTCTGACGCCGAACTTCTGGAGCGCGTGGTTTAGGTGTCGTTCACAGAGCAAGCGGCTTGATAGTCTCGACTTACCAGACATGGTAGAAGAGTTGTGCGATGAATTCCTTTCTGCTAATTATGAGTGGCGATTGTGGGGGGAGATGAGCTCTGCACCCAGCATTCGGACGAGTCCTTCTGGGACTATGTATAGGTGATGGACGAACTGTATAGTCCCAGTAACCCTCGCCCCACAAATGCAGAAAAAGTCCAGCACGTTAGGCGACAAGCACACCCGACTTTTTGGGTGCGCTTTAGGGCTTGTAAGTACACAGACTTTTGAGAGCTTGCCACCGAGGCGAAACTCATACAAGGGGACATCTTCGCAGAGTGAGCGTATTCCCCACCTCCGCCCACAGAGCAGCCAATTGATCCTTGCTGTGTGGGATGGCGAGACAGTACCTTTAGAAGTGTTTAGGGGTAACACGTCAGCATCGTTCGCTGATGAGCACGTACCAAGCAGTTGGGAGCTGTCAGACCGCGCTTTGGACCCCTACTCTTACGCGCTTCGTACAGCCTACGCTGCCCTCGCACGTGCCATTCCACGGCAGGTGCGCATGGTTAACACGAGGCCTAACGAATGGCGCAACCTCGAGCAAGGACCACTGGATTGAGGTGACTTGCGATGGAGCCGGCATGGTTTCTGCGGTTCTTGCTATCAGTATGGCATACAGAGGCACATCGCCCGCGAATACGACCGCACACCAGGCCAGAAGCAAATGCTCTGTTCGGGAAACAGACAGTGCCGCCGGTGAACCACATCAGACACTGCGTGGCGATCAGTAATTCCACCGATGTCATTGAATCACTTTCATCCTCAGTCTGCCGTGCAGCTGATGCCATTGACTCATTCGCACCGCTAATCGGGTTAACGATAGCTCGAAAGAAGTTTGTAGCCATTTTGGATTCTGGAGAAAGCGCTTCTGGGGACGATGTGTTGCACTATCTGTGCGAGAACAGTATCCACTTGAGTTGAGGCAACACTGTCTTTCATTTCGCAGCGCAATCAAGCGGCATTGTTAGACTAGGGATACGCTAGAAAAGACGCGTGAGGCGACAACGTATCGTGTATCTTCCTGGGCTGTATTGGGGAAAATCACAAAACTTAACAGAAGACCATAAGGGAAGCAATGGAGAACTACAGCTATGTTGTTTCTGCAGACTTCACAGTGGGCGAAATTGATATCAGTTTTTTAGAGGCGAAGCTCCTTAAGGCATGGGTCTGTCTATCCTCCATCGTTGTCATACGCAGCCGCCGGGATGCGAGATGGAGATAGCGGTACTTGGAGTGTTCACTAGATGGACGGATGGATAAAATGACTAGCAGACCGATGGACGAATGCAGGCCGATGGACAGGGTATGGGAGATGCAAAATGGCGGTACTTACAGTGTTCACTAGATAGATGTACAGACAAACGAACGGACAGGCAGACTAGATGATAAATGAACAAATGGCCAGACGTGCGGACAGTTGGACAGACGCATGTATGGACGCACAGATGGTCCCGCGAACGAAAGCACGAATGGGCTGACGCACGCTTCGCCCCACTCATCATCATTCACACCGTGGATACGCTGTGATTTTTTAGGGGCGAAGCTTCTTGCGGCGTGAATCTGTCCATCCTTCGTTGTTGTCATACGTAGCCGCCGGGATGCGAGATGGGAGATGGTGGTACTTGGAGTGTTCACTATATGGACGCACAGACGGATGCATAGACGAACGCACGGATTAACGGACAATTAGACGGACAAACAGACTAGCAGACGAACTAACGGATAGATGGACGTGCAGACATAAGGACAGATGAACGCTCATATGGACAGACAGATGGACTGACTCACGGAAAAACACGTGGACTGATGGAAGGACGCACGGTGGTTGCACGAACGGGTTGACAGACACTTTGCCCACTCATCATCATTCACTTTATGGATATGCTGTGATTTTTTCAGGGGCAAAGCTACTTAGGGCGGGGGTCTGTCACTCCTCCGTAGGTATGAAGTAGTACGTAGCCACCGATGGCACATGAACGCAGAGCGGGTATGTGCCACAAGAGATGCGAGAAGGGAGATGGCGGTACGGGGAGTGCTCACTAGCTGGACGCACTGACAGACGCACAAATGCACGGACAGACAGACTAGTAGACAAACAAATGGATGGATGGATGCGCAGTCGTACAGATGGAGGGATGGATGATCTGATGGACTAGCGGATGGATGGACTCACGGAAGGATGCGTGGACGGATGGAAGCAAGAACCAACAGACTAACCAAAGCACGGATGGGCTGACGGACGCTTCGTCCCACTCATCATCATTCACTTCGTGGATATGCCGTGTTTTTTTCTTTAGTGTAGCAACCATAATGCACTACATGACTCTTTGTAGCCTAGGGCTTGGGCTCTCAATATTCCTCAATGTGGGGAACATAATGGGCTTCTCCAGTTTGGTGTTGACTAGGAATGTACAAATATTTGAGCACTTCGTATGGCTGCGCAGGCAACACAGGGATGCTGAGCACAATGCAAATCAATACATTGTGAGAGATTTTTTTTCCTTGCTGTTGGCAATGGGTGTTATGACTTGGCCTCAAGGGGGTCCCATCTTTGCTGCCTGTTTGTGGCTCGGTTTCGGCGGGTCTCATCGTGGATAGCTGGCCGCCACCACCTGAGCCGTTGAGCCCATCTTGCAGGGAGAAAAGCGCATTCTTCGGGAGATATTTGCTGAGGTTTATTAGGGGCGAAGCTTCTTAGGGCGTGGGTCTGTCGCTCCTCCATATGTATCTAGTAGTACATAGCTACTGGTGGCACATACCCGCTCTAGAGTGGGTATCTGCCACAGGGGATGTGAGATGGGAGTTGGCGTTACTTAAGCAGTGTTTCACTAGATGGACGCACGGTCAAACGCGTGGACGTACGAATGGACGCATGGATGAATGCACGAATGTTGCGCGGATAGATGGAAGCAAGAACGAACGGACGGACCGATGCACGGATGGGCTGAGAGACGCTTTACCCCACTCATCATCATTCACTCCATGGATATGTTGTGGTTTTTTTGAGGGCGAAGCTCTTTAGGGTGTGGGTGTGTCGCTCCTCCATATGTATGGAGTAGTACATAGCCACCGGTGGGGCATACTTGCCCTAGAGCGGGTATGTGCCACAGAGGATGCGAGATGGGAGATGGTGGTACTTGGACGCGCGTACGTACGGATGGATCGACGCACAAATGGACGGACACGCAGACCTTCGGCCAGATGGATGCACAAACAGATGGACAGATGTATGGATTGACTCATGGATGGACACACGGACATACAAACATATTCATGGATGCTCGTTCGCATAAATATGCGTACGGATGCCCACTTTGGACGGAAGCAAGAACGAACAGACGGACGGAAGCACGGGCGGGCTGACGGACACTTTGCCCCACTCATCATCATTCACTCCGTGGATATGCTGTGATATTTTTACATTATTTATAAGCGAGCGTTTCTCGCCGCATGAGAAACATCTGGACGAAGATTTCGTTTTACATTGTGACGATCTCGTCTAAGGCTCTACATCAAAAAGGCATTAACATCAAAAGCACTGTATCGAAAAAGCACACAAAGCAGCCTGGGAAGGCTTATTATAAACAGTCCCTTTTCCCAAGATCTTTGGATGGGTTAAAAGGCATAAAATTACACTGTTGAATCACCTGTCACACACAACTTGCGAAGGTGATGTGCACACATGGCAGAGTAAACATCAAATATTCAGGCTTGGTTGCTGCACTGCACTGTATCACCAACGTGGCTCTTCCTTTTCGTGTGCGTTCGCTGGGCGACGAGTCCCGAGCTCACGACAACATACATCAAAAGGGCCACCGTAGCAAAGCTAAAAAAAATCGCAGCATATCCTGGGAGTGAATGATAATGAGTGGGGCGAAGCGTGGGAGGGTTTCATTGCTAAAATGTTAAACTATCCGGGGATATCACCCACTACATCATCAAATACATGACAAACACTGTATATATTTATACAAGAAATTTTCTTTTTCATAAGTGTAGCTATACGTCGCTTCCATTACCCCTTTTTTGTAATGGCTTGTGGGGGTCTCGAATTGGCGAGCGAGCGTCACGCCATGCTCTTGGAATGAACGGCCACAGCTGTCACGGTCGGTACAAACCAAACAACATGCATACATTTATTTATTTAATTCACAACGACGATATCGTCCGCCGAATCGATACATAACTTGTTATGTAATACTCTAGGACATCGTTACACAATAACACGACAAACACGCAACACGACAAACACACTATAAAACACCCAAGGCGGCGTCGCCAACGCTTGACTTACCACGTGGGCCCCCCGGCGCTGGCTCGCGGTGCCCCGCGCCGAGGACCCATGCTAAAGACAACCGTTCGCGGCAGCCGCCACGCGCTGAAGAGGCTTGCTCAATGCTCGCCTTCCACCAAGGCCTGCCTTCCGCCAGGGGTCACCGCCGGCGCTACTACTCTACCAACAGTGGTGCTCAACGCGAACACAATGCCATCTATCGCTTGGCGGTCGTCACCCGAAATGCGGCCTTTGGGCGAGACACGTGCGCCACACGGCGCAAACAACTTTACAGGGGGTGTCAGCAACCCCACAATATTCAAACCTTAAATCAAACCATATCGCGAAAACAAAAAGATAAGCTACACAAGCTTTAACCAAATAAGTGAGATCGCATGTCCATAATGTCCTTGCACCACGACACCGCCTCTGGTCGACACTGCTGCACTGTCCGGCTCGACTTCACCTCAGTACCAGCCCCGCAACAAAAACGTTGCCGTCGGCGCGACGAACCGTCGCTAGCGCCGACACGTCTTCCAGTTGCGACCAGCACTCACGAGGGCGCCGGATCGCAGGCAGTTGCGCAGGTCCCAGGCATTCTATCGCCCGACCTGACGACCGCATTCCTGGCCAGCGACGCTGACGATGTGCAAAAGACATCCGGCCGTGGATGACATCTCTCCCGCTGAATACATTAACAACAACAACAAAAAAAAACTCGAAAAGAACAATGGAGCAGGGCCTAGGAAAGGGATTGATTGATTTGTGGGGTTTAGCGTCCCAAAACGGCCTCGGAAAAGGAGCTTCAGGCTTTTCAGCCGCGTGGTACGATGGTCAGTACTGCTGTCTAATACATCGGGGGCAGACGAGACGCCCATCAAAATAAAACAAAGACCACTTTTCCGTACTCGTGCATCGCATGATAAAAAAAAAGTGAGGGAAGCAGAGCGCAAGATCTCAACGCCACGATCTACCTAGTTGTGCCACGTGCGACAGGCGGCTGCGCTGAGTTTTAGGCCTAATGAGTCGCTCGGCAACAACTGGTATCCACCCAGCACCCAGCCTAGGTGCAGAAGAGGCAGCCGCGAGGACACGTCCACTCTGTGAGGTGGCCCTATCGCTCGCCGCACACAGAAGCTTACCGAGCGATCAGCGTCCACCGCCTCGGGCGGTGTCACGATGCCCCGGCGTCGAGCCGCAATACAAGTCGGCAACGACGCCCAGGCTCCCTTAGCCCAAAGAGATAGAAGAAGCTATTTACAGAAAATCGGACAACCCACGAGGCTTCCGTACTCACTCGCTTTGGGCCTAGCGTATAAACCACGTGCTCTAGGCCTTGCTCACCCCAGGATGCGGACTGCATGGCTCTCGTCCTAATGCAACAACGTTTTTGAAAACTATCAACAACAACAAAAAACACTTGCGAGCAGAAAAAAAAAACTCAACCTGCTGACAAATTCAAACATGTCACAAATACAATCACCTCGCTTCTCAACAAAGCACAACGCCGACGCTAGCAACGAGAAGTTCCCCCTAAGCCTATTCTTCCCCGGCTCAAACGATAGCTTGTACCGAACCTCAAAAACTGTCGTCCGATACTCCAAGAGCTCCACGTGTGGCAGTCAGTGTTGGGTCTCGAATTGACGAGCGCGCGCCACGCCACGCTCTTGGAGTGAAAGGACACAGTAGACGCGGTCGGTACAAACCAAATTACATAATTTTATTTACCTAATTTATAACGACGATATCGTCTGCCGAATGATACATCAATTGTAAAATTAACACGCTAAGTCATCATTACACAAAATTACCAAACACTCAAACAACACAACACAAGAGCACACAAAAGGCGGTGTCGCCAACGCTTCACTCACCACCTGGGACCCCGGCGTAAAGCCTGCGGTGCCAAGCACCGAGGACCCACGCTACAGACAACCGTTCGCGACAGGCGCTATTGCTCTACCAACAGTGGTACTCAACGCGAACACAACGCCATCTATCGCCCGGCGGTCATCACCCGAAATGCGGCCTTGGGGTGGGACTTGTGCGCCACACGGCGCAAACAACTTTACAGGGGGTGTCAGCATCCTTACACGCTTTATGGTCGGTGATGGGGTGTAGTGGGATATTTGCAAGGACGAAGTAGTGGACAGTTTGCATAGGTGGAACAATGGGCAATCGCGTACAAATAAGAGATGGGCACAGTGGAACAATCTATGGTTCTTTAACGCATACCTGGATACAAGTACACGACTATCTTGCATTCATGTTGGCTACTTCTCAAGAGTGTTTGCTTTATGGTCAGTAAAGTGATGGATCGGTGATAGAGTATAGTGGGATGTTTGCAAGTACGAAGTAGTGAGCAGTTGGCAAAGGTGGAACTGTAGGCAATTGCGTACGTACGTACATACATACATACATTGTGGGGGTGCTGACACCCCCCCTGTAAAGTTGTCTGCGCCGCGTGGCGCACGTGTCTCGCCCCAAGGCTTCATTTCGGTGGTGACCACCGCCGGGCGATAGATGGCGTTGTGTTCGCTTTGAGTACCATTGTTGGTAGAGTGGTAGCGCCGGTGGTGGCCCCTGGCGGAAGGCGGGCCTTGGTGGTAGGCGAGAGTGGAGCGAGGCTCTTCTGCGCGTGGCGGCTGCCGCGAACGGTTGTCTGTAGCGCGGGTCCCCGGTGTTCGGCACCGCGGGCTTCGCGCCGGGGTCCCGCGTGGAAAGTCAGGCGTTGGCGACGCCGCCTTGGGTATGTGCTAGTGTGTTGGGTGTGTTAGTGTGTGTTTATCATGTTATTGTGTGTTTAGTGTGTCCCTGCGTTATGTTGTTTGTATGGTAGCATGTTATTTGAAATTGTTGTATCATTCGGCGGACGATATCGTCGTCTAAATTAGTTAATAAATGTATGTATGTTGTGGGCTTTGCACCGACCGTGTCCACTGTGTCCGTTCACTCCAAGAGCGTGGCGTGGCGAGGCGCGCGTTCGCCGCGCCGAGACCCCACAACATACATACATACATACATACATACGTACATACAAGGCATGGACAGACCAACGCCTTTAGGAGCTTCGCCACTAAAAGGTCTGCCGAACTTCTCGCTCAATTAGCGGGGCGATTTGCGGCTGCCGCTGCTGTCCCTTCCAATGAAGCTGTTGTCACTGCGTTAAGACTTGGCGTTCTCTCGCGAAACAGCCTACGCTGTCATGGTGGTATGATGCCTCACTCTCCAGCCAGAAGGGACAACACATGGCGGATATAGACTGATAGTTGTTCAAAGACTTGTGCGAGGATCAAAAGAACGCCACGTCTTTGTAAGCCCAGGCGCCGGACATAACATGGGGCTCGTTTTGCCAGTAGTGCTGAAGGAAACTTCTGAGATTGGAGCGTGTGGTGATGGAGGTAAAATGGGATCGGTCGCTTCTGTTCTGACTGCTCGCAAAGCCGTAGTTTGCGAAACCCAGTTTGAGTACCCATGGGTTGGAGCCTTCATGAGTAAGAGGGCACGTGGCATGTGCCGGGCTCAGGAATGTGGCGCCTGTGCGCGATACCCCTGATGGTGCACATGCACGCCATGTTCGAGTACGATATTGGACAAGAAGGCTCATTACACGCGAGCAAAGCTGGGATGGGGAATCCTGGACGATGAACTGTCACTGCGTGTGGAGCTTCAAACTGCGAAGGTTAGGAAGGTCAGCATCACTACTGTGACGAAAGCAGTAGAGCCACCCGGTTCTGAAGGATGTCGGCGTAAGAGGCCCGGGAAGTGGCCGTCTACCTCGGAAGACTCGAGTGAGGCTGCTCAGACTTGCCACAACCTTGCGCAGCAGTTTCTGGGTGGACTACAGCTCTTCTACTTTGAGCAAAAACGAATGTGGCCCACACCAGTCTTGGGAGTGCGTCATCAATGAGGCCATGGACGAGCTGGGTTTGACCAAGCGGGCCGTAGATGACGAATAAGACCGGGACACTTGCAATGAAGATGAGCAGCTCATTCAGCGACGTCTTTCAGGACGACTTCGATGACGGTAACACTTCGTCGTAGTTCCAGAAGTGGCATCGGAAAAGTATGAATGTTCTACTATGCGGGAGCACATGAGAGTAGCCACCGAGAAGCTATCTTGGCTAGAGACAGATTAGGCCTAAGAATCGAACTTGACTTGGAGGGGTATTAGTTCTGGTTTTTTGGGATAACCAGTTGTGTGCATGTTTCTTGCTTGCGACATTTTTGAGGGCTTGTTCATGTTTTGCTATTTTGTGTAATATTAAATTTTTTTGCTGTGTTATCACCGACTCAAGTCTCTCCCTCTCAACCCTTCGCAAGCACTCCCGAGGTAAAATCTTGATAGAGCTAAGCTTTTCTGGGGAGGCATGATGTCAGAAAGTGTGTGTGGGCTACTTGACTTCATGGTGTCATTATGGTTTGCCTTTCAGCTGGGACCAGTTAAGCTTACCCAGTGTAACTTGCACTCGGAGCAGGCAAGCACTGGAATAAGTATGCAGCTGGGAGCAGTAAATGTTGCACAATTCCTGTTATCTCCTGATGGGCCTTGGCTGCAGGTATGTGTCCTTTTATTCTCTGAAAAATTTTCCATGACAACTCAATTGAGTGTATTCTCATAAAGCATGTAGTTGATACCTTGATTATGTCAATCATTGTTACACGAATGGGGCTGTCGCAAGTTATTCTGGTGCACTCTACTACTGTATTTATTTGCGTAATGAGCCCACCTTTATTTCAGGAAAGTTGACGCCAAATAGAGGGAAGGGTTTATTATGCGGGAGAAAAAAATGTCAAGAGAATTATAACAGTGAAAATTTCACACGACGGTATTAAAAAACTCGCTGTCCAACCACTGCTGGCCTTCAATTCAGTGGCAGAACTACAGAGCGTCTATACAAGAACTTTGCTCTCCACAAAAGGAATCTGTTCTTGTTTTGGCTCATAAAATGCATGGCGTACTTTTTGTGTAGCCTGAAGCTGTACACGTTATGGTGACCCCGCTCCTAACTGCAGCGAACGATCACCGCGGGTTCAGGCTTAGCGAGCCACAGGGCCGCTACTCCGTTTACTCGCGTGTAGCGCACCGCTCCGCGCGCGCTCAACTGATAAAGCGTTTAGCGCGGCGCGGCAAACAGACAGTGTTCTAATGTAACAGTACACAACACTTTATTGCCTCTGGCGGCACCCCGAACAACAGTACAACGTCCGCTCCCGGGACGCGGGTAGCAAAGGCACCCGCACGCGGACGTTCACAATAAGGGGAAAACCGCGAGCACGTCGCAGCTGGCAATGGCGAGCTTTGACACGCCGGTCGGGAAAAGGTCCCTCGCGGCTATGCTGCGCACTCTCACGATGGCCACTGGGCCTGGTCGCGAGTGTTAGGGCAAACCTCGTACGCGTAGGCCTAACGCAAGTGCGGCTCGTTGTGGTACGACCACTTCAAGCACTAGGCACCGCTGTGGGCTTAGCGTACGCTACCGAAGCTAGCACTCAAGTAAACACGCCTGCCGAGGTGCCCAAGGCCACCCCAGGCAGGCTGCAGTCCGGCGATTCCCAAAGGGGACGCGGACGAAGGAAAACACGTGCTTACCCGGCGCCGACCAACGGAGAGAGAGCGCTCCCTCAGCGCGCGCAGTGGCGCGCGCCGTGCCCGCGCGTGGCGCCATCTATCGCCACGTCGTGTTAACGGAGCAGGAAAGCAAAAGGGTGTGGCCGTGTGGCGGAATGCCCGCGAAATGGTCGCGGGCGCGCCTCAGATCCCCACATCCTCCTCTCCTTAATTCACCCTATATACCGGTCTGCAAAGGCAGCCGGTCGTCGCCCATACATGCAAAGGCATCATGCAATGGGCAACAGCTAGCCTCAGCCTCGCTCTGCAACTGCTGCTGAAGAAAAAAAATAAACAACACAAGAATACACTTGACAACTACAATGGCTCCGCGGAAGGGGGGTAACGGGAGTTCATGATGCTCACGCAAGAGCGCGTTCACGGCTCAGAGGGGCAGCGTCACGTAATGTCTGACTTGGGTGATTGCGTGGATGCGAGAGTTCAAGGGGCGGGTTCTGGTTGAGGCCTTCATGCGAGGAACGGGCTCACCTTCGTCTCGTCGATGTTGACGACAGCCCTGCGAGTCCGACGAACGCCGCCTCGGTGGAGGTTCGGATGGACCTCGCTGCGACAGCCGGCCCTTCTGCTGGAATATTGGTCGCCAAATCCATTGGCTGCGAGGCGTCCTGCGGCGTTGGTCGAGTCGTGCACAGCGTCTGTGACAGCTGGCCTCGTGCAGGTCTCCGAACACCTCCAGAGTCCAAAGTGGTGTAGGGGTCGGTGACTTCCTAAGTTGTCGCCACACGCACACACACACGCACTCACACACCTCCGATGGTCGGGTCTCTCCAAACGCGCACCGCAAGGGAAGCGCAGAGTGTCATTTGTCCCTCTCCCCACGCTAAAGCACCAATTCACAATCCCCTCTTCCAGCGAGAGGAAAAAAAGAAAACACGGAAAAAACATCAAGTAAACAACAACACTCAAATGACAATCAGCAGCAGTAACTGGGCAGAACAGACTTCTTTGCAAGCACTGGCTGTAAAGAAGCTAGCTAACTGAGGCTAGAAAGTAAAAATAAGGGCCTTCGGTTGCGGGAATAAGCCCGCCGTCCGGCGCGAAATCACTAAGGTGACCGCTTCCTCAAATTATACCGGTGCGTGGTCCGAATGCGGTCCGCCGCGCCGGGTGTGCGCCGTTGCTTGCCCGAAGAGCCACTGGGCGCTGGCGTAGGCTCGTCAGACCTTGACGCAAAGGCTTTCAGGTCTGCGATATGGGCACGGCTGAGTTTCCCTGAAAGCGGGTCTTTCAGCAAGTACGCGAGTGGAGTCCAAGCTTTTTCCACTCGGTACGGACCAAGCCACTTTGGAGCGAGCGAAGTTGAGAAACCCTTGCTCGCGTCGCTAAGAGCGTGGTTGCGCTTCAGGACGAGGTCACCCACCTTAAATGAAAGGCGGCGACGTTTTCGGTCGTACTGGGCTTTTTGCTCGGCCCTGGCCGATGCCAAACTTTGCCTCGCTCTACTGAGAGCTCGACAAAGCCTGTCCCGAAGTGTGGAAGCGTAAGCAGAACAGTCTGCCGGTTCTTCCTCGTCTCCGAGCTGGCATTGCATGACACTGGTCACCGGATTTGCCAACTCCCTTCCGAAATTAAGGAAGGCGGGAGAGAAACCAGTAGAGCGACACTCGGAGGTTCGGATTGCAAACGCGAGTTCACTCAAATGGTCTGCCCAGTCCCTTTGACTTTCGGCAAAGGCCGCCAACATCGGTTTGAGCGTTTGATTGGTTCGCTCCGTCAAATTGGACTGGGGATGGTAGGGCGAAGTGGTGCAGTGATCTATTCCTAGGGAACGGCACGTATCACCAAACACCCGAGCGGTGAAATACGACGCATTGTCCGTGATCAATCTTTTCGGAAAGCCGAACCGACAAAACACTTCCTGTAGCCTCTCTAGCACCGCTCGCGCTGTCACTTTCCGCAGCGGAAACAGCTCCACCCATTTGGAAAAATGATCAACAACTACCATCAGATGTATGAACCCCTGCTTACTCCTGGGGAACGGCCCCATTAGATCGCAGGTGGCTACTTGCCACGGACGCTCACTGACAATCGGTTTCATCAAGCCGGGCGGCTTGCCACCCCTCGGTTTCACGGTTTGACAGACGTGGCAGGAACGGCAATAGCGAAAAATGTCACGCTTCATGCCAAGCCAAGTCACAACCTTGCTCAGTTTCGCAAAAACTTTAGAGCCACTCAGGTGACCGGCAATGGGCTCGTCGTGAGAGGCTCGCAACAGTGCGCCTCTCAGACTTTTGGGCACAACCAGCTTAAACGGGTCCACTGACTCCTCATCGGTGGCTATGTATTTCAGCAGGAGTCCATCATGGCCCAGCAAGTATGTATCCGCGGGGGACCCAGCGACACACGCCGGTTCCCGTCCCCCTGCGCCTGCCGCACTACCAGCAGCGTCTCGGCGCTCCGTCTCCCTGAGACCGTCGCTCAACTCGCGACAAAACGGATCATCTTGCTGGGCCTTCAGTAACTCTTGTCTGCTGAAAGCGATTCCCATTCTCCCAAAGGGGAGCTTGGTATCGTTCCCACTCAGGACTGCAGCCATCGCCTCCGCTCGCATTGGCGTCACGGGTTCGCTTCCCTTTCGCTCCCCCTCTCGCCCGCTTCGCGGCGCGCTGCTTGCCTGGCCCGTGGAAAGGGTTTGCTCGTCGCCGCACTCACCCTTTTCTCCACTCGGCGGCTCCGCCGCCGTTTCGCCCGCGCCGCTTGCTTGCGCAAAGGCACCGCTAGCGGTTGTCGCACCGGGATCCAGGCTCCTGGTCGACACTGGGGCACGAGATAGCGCGTCAGCTACCACGTTAGTGCTCCCCATCCGATACTGCACTGAAAAGTCATAATGCTGTATTAGGAGAGCCCAGCGCGCTAGCGTGCCTGCAGGCTCACGGAGCCGCATCAGCCAGCTAAGCGCGCTGTGATCTGTTTGCACCACAAATTTCGTCCCATCAAGGTAGACATCAAACTTCCGCAGTGCAAACACGATGGCGAGACACTCCCTCTCGGTCACGGAATAATTCCTTTCCGCGGGTATCAACGAGCGGCTGGCAAAGGCCAGCGGCTGCAACACACCATCGTATTCCTGTAGGAGAACTGCTCCTAATCCCAGATCGCTTGCGTCAGTCTGGACAACAAACGGTCTGGTCAGGTCGGGGAACTTGAGCTGCGCTGTCTCCGCAATGGCGCTAGACAGACGGCAAAACGCCTCTTGCTGCTCAGGTCCCCATCGCCACTCAGCTGACTTACCCAAGAGCTTGGTCAAGGGTGCCTGCACTCGGGCACAGGACGGAATGAACGACCGGTAAAAATTGGCCATTCCGAGAAAGCGGCGCAGGCCGCGTACGTCCTTGGGCGCGGGGAAATCGAGGATTGCTCGAAGTTTCTCCCGATCCGGCTCAATGGAGCCTTCGCCCAGCGTGAAGCCAAGTAACTGAACTCGGGTTTGCGCTAGTTGGGCCTTTGTGGGATTTAATGTCATCCCGGCGGCTCTCACCCTCTCGAGCACATCGGCAATGTGGGCCAAATGCTCTTCGAAGGTTCGTGAATAAATCACGATGTCGTCGAGGTAGCACATGCAGTAAGACCACTTTGCTTCCCCGAGGACGCGGTCCATGAGTCTCTGAATAGTCGCAGGAGCATTGCAAAGACCAAAGGGCATACGAGTGAACTCAAATAACCCTCTGTGGGACGTGAACGCGGTCTTGCACCGGTCATGCTCATCCATCCGGACCTGTAGGTAACCTTTGGAGGCATCTAATGTGGTAAAATACCGCGCAGTGCCGAGGTTTCCTACGATGGAGCTAATCGTGGGGAGCGGATAGGCATCCTTACGAGTCACTCCGTTGAGACGGCGATAGTCTACGCACAGGCCATGACTGCCATCTTTCTTAGGCACCAGCACAATTGGAGACGCCCAGGCGCTGGACGAACGGCGAACAATGCCAGATGAGAGCATCTCGTCCAGCAAGCCGTCAATTACCTGCCTCTTGGCCTGGCTGACGGGCCTGGGGTTACACTTCAAAGGAAGCGCGTCGCCAGTTTCGATCGAATGGCTCACCAAATCGGTACAGCCGGGTTGATCGGTGAAGAGCTCATCGTATTCGCGCAACAGTGCCGACAAACGAGCCTTCTGTGTATCATTCAATTGAGTCGCACAGGCGATCAAAGGATGCGGAGCCTCTTCGTGTCGTGCCGCTCGATCCCGATGGGGATTTTGAGCCGACGAGTGCATAGCGCAGGGGCCTGCCCCCGAAGTTTGCATGTGACACGGTTTTGACGCTTCAACTGAATAGCCTCCATTCGCAATGTCCACTGCGGTACCGGTTTGTAGGAGAAAGTCTCGACCGAGATTCACACGAACACTGAGCCCTGGAAGCTGGACGAAACGAGCACGTCTCATTCGGCTTGCCCATCTGAAAGTCAACGTCGCGGCGCCCGCCGACTGGGCCACGCCTTTCGCGAGGGTGAATGTCGTTCGGCTGTCCCGCAAGCGCACCGAGCGCTTCTGCAAGTGGGACAACACCTGTTCGCCAAACAACGAAGCGCTTGCGCCCGTGTCCAGCAACGCCGAGAATTTGCGACCGACAATGGTGACCGAAATAAACGGGGCGTGCTCACCAGAAAGACTGCTTGCTCGATACGCAGAGGGGAGAAGCAAGGGTTCGGCCGCTCGTGCCTTCACGAACGGCCCACGCTCCCGTTTCCCTGCCTCACAGGAGGCACAAACGCGGAGCACTCCCTCGTTATGTGCCCTCGTTGACGGCAGCGGAAACAGCGCACTCCATCGCGGTCCCTTTCCCGCGACGGAGCAGCTTCGAGCTGCCGGGGTGGGTTCGCCGCGTGATCAAAGGAACCGCTCTGACGACCGTTACCACCGGTGATGCGCTGGGTCGGATTTCGTCCTGGCTCGCGCGCGTCGAGTTGCGATGCAGCACCGGCTGCCCGCCTCCCGTACGTTTAGGGATCTAAAGCTCGATCGCTTATCTCCCACGCGCGCCCAGCTGTAGGGGTAGCCGCAAAGGCAGCTCCGGCGGGCTGTTGCCGCTGAGAAAGGGTCATGGCCCCTCCCCACGCGCAGCGCGGTTCGAGGGCCTCGCTGGCTGGCGGTGGCGGGTGATAGGAACGCGCGACGAGAATGTCGCCTTGGATGCGCTTTGCTTCGACGGCCAATTGCTCCAAATCACGGAAGCGACTGCCGCGCAGGTACGCCGAAAAAGTCGGGTGTGCCTGCCTAATCACCCGTTCGACGCGCTCCTCGTTCGAGGCTCTGGGCTCAGCGATAGAAAAAAGGTCTTCCATCGCGCGTACGTACTCCTGAAGCGACTCATCAGGAGCTTGTGTGCGGAGCTCGAGCTCGCGCCGCATCCTACTCTCGTAGTCAGCGGGTAAGAATTCGCGCAGGAAGGCCGCGAGGAACTCATCGAGGGTTGCTGCTCGGTGGCCGGAAAGCCGATGCCACCTGGCCGCCGTGTCAGTCAGTGCAGCCGGGACGACGCGTCCGAGCACTTCCTGGTCGTCTAGACCCATGGCTCTCTGATAACGTGCGAGGGAGTCCAGGTAATCTCTTGCACTTTGCAGATCACCATACCCGCTGTAGGTCGGAACGGCCAACATGACAGCGGGATGAGGGCGTTTCGGAACGGCCGAAAGCGCTTGGACTGCCCCCGTGAGTGCCTGAATCATTTGGGCGGCATTTTGCAGCAGCGTCTGTGCGCCCGCTTCAAAGGAAGCTGTCGGTGCATTAGCGGCGCGGGCGAGCGACGGGGAACTGTCTCCAAGCTCGATAAGCGGCGCGGTTTCAAAATGGATACCGGCCGTCGCGACTCTGGGGAGCGCCTGTTTTTCACAGCTGACACTTGGGGCAGCTTCACGTGAAAATGCTAGGCCGCTTGCGGCTAGCGGTGCAGGTGCGTGCTCGAAATGAGCTTGGCTGCTAGGTTGCGTAGCAGCCAGCGGGCAAAATTCGGCAACGGCTGAGGCCGCGGTGCCGATCTGCGCCCCGGAAGCTCCACTGAGAGCCGTTTCGGAGCGCTGTGACATAGAACTGCCATGCATTCCATAGGGAGCAGTGGTAGTCCAATTTGCCCTTGGCATGCACTGTTCGGGTTGGGCTATGGCCCCGGACCCAAAACACGCTACCTCTCCAGTGGGAGCTGATACGTAGCGCCTCGTGTCATCCCGACTGGGGCTTGTGACCAGTGAGGGTGCACGACTGTGATGCTCAAGGGGGGCACTGGCCCTGTTCTCGAGCAATGCGGTATCTGCTAAAAGCGTCAGCGGACAGAACTCACGCGGAGCAGACATAACGCGGGTAAACGCGGCGAGCCTGATTCGCAAAGGCGGCTGACTCGGCTAAGACTAATCAAAGGCTTAATGAGCCTTTGATACCGCGTTGGGCGCCAGTATGGTGACCCCGCTCCTAACTGCAGCGAACGATCACCGCGGGTTCAGGCTTAGCGAGCCACAGGGCCGCTACTCCGTTTACTCGCGTGTAGCGCACCGCTCCGCGCGCGCTCAACTGATAAGGCGTTTAGCGCGGCGCGGCAAACAGACAGTGTTCTAATGTAACAGTACACAACACTTTATTGCCTCTGGCGGCACCCCGAACAACAGTACAACGTCCGCTCCCGGGACGCGGGTAGCAAAGGCACCCGCACGCGGACGTTCACAATAAGGGGAAAACCGCGAGCACGTCGCAGCTGGCAATGGCGAGCTTTGACACGCCGGTCGGGAAAAGGTCCCTCGCGGCTATGCTGCGCACTCTCACGATGGCCACTGGGCCTGGTCGCGAGTGTTAGGGCAAACCTCGTACGCGTAGGCCTAACGCAAGTGCGGCTCGTTGTGGTACGACCACTTCAAGCACTAGGCACCGCTGTGGGCTTAGCGTACGCTACCGAAGCTAGCACTCAAGTAAACACGCCTGCCGAGGTGCCCAAGGCCACCCCAGGCAGGCTGCAGTCCGGCGATTCCCAAAGGGGACGCGGACGAAGGAAAACACGTGCTTACCCGGCGCCGACCAACGGAGAGAGAGCGCTCCCTCAGCGCGCGCAGTGGCGCGCGCCGTGCCCGCGCGTGGCGCCATCTATCGCCACGTCGTGTTAACGGAGCAGGAAAGCAAAAGGGTGTGGCCGTGTGGCGGAATGCCCGCGAAATGGTCGCGGGCGCGCCTCAGATCCCCACAACGTGCTAACGCTCTTTCACCCTCCACTTGCATGCAGCAGACGTCTCGGCATGTGTAGTTTTACGGCGTGGGTGGGTGGCCCGGGGACAGTTTGCAGATGATAGCGCCCTCAACCACTGAGGATGAGTGAAGTGCAACAAAAAAGCTGTTTCCAAACAGTGTATGCGTATTTCTATTGTGAAAGGATGTTAGTTAATTGCTACAATGTTAATAGCCTGGTCACAGTCGTCGTGCAAGGTTTCTGCAAAGTTAGAGGGGAGGAGTGTAATAATCGTGGCTCAAATGCAGCGCCCCCACGCGGCGCTAATAGTTGTGTGGAGCTGTGCAAGCCTGGCACAGTGGGGGGAGGGGGGGGGGCGTTTTGGAAACAATAAACGACAGTTCGTTCTGGGCAAAGGGCTCAACATGCTCTCATGTTCTTCGCGGGCCTGATGGCCTACTGCCATCACTCATCACTTAATCTACACATGTATCACTTGCGGTGCAGGTCGCCTATGCGATGCTTTTGCCCATTGTGCTGTAGCATTTCCGAGCAGGCAAGCGCTGAACAGGGGCCCTATAACATTACATCAGTTGTTCATGCTTTTATTCTGCTGTGACTTCTTGATGTTATTAGGAATGGTAACGAGCCAACTTAATATGAACTGGTTAAAGCATTTGCTGCTTCCGGAAAATTATTTTCTTAGAAAATGCTTTAACATCACCGCTGCTCGGTTGAAGGTGTTGTGAGCCGGTGAGTTTGACGAGTCGTTTTCGATGTTTGAGTTCTTTCGTATTGAAACGCCAAAAATTGTTTCTGCTTTAGTTTCTGATAAACCTGATCGGCTTTGCTCATGGTAATTTCGAACCATGGCAGCAGCTTCCAAAGTGGCCATGAATAGAGCAAGGGATTCGAACTCAATGGGAAGTTCAGCTTTTAAACTTGCCCCACAACTTGATCGATCGAACCAGGTAGAAAGTGAAAGGCCATGGTTTTTAGCACTATGGAGGCTTAGTTAAGAGTCGGGCTAGGTGGTTTTTACTCAACTTGAATTATCTTTTACAGCTCAAAGTACATCTCAGACAGCAAAGAAGCATGCATATGCAGTGCTACTCATTTCCCTCTATTCCTCTTTCTCTCAGCAAGCACAAACTACTAAATGTCGTTATACTGCAAGTGGTAATATATTATTATACTGATAATCCATCTCGCCAGCTGCTGTAAGTAGCTGCTGCAATGGCAGCTATCCTACTTGAAATACATTTAGAAGAAGATGCTCTCCGGCTTCGTGATGTCATGTAACAAGCAGGTGATGTTACGGCACACAGAAAATTTTAAATGCCAAAGAACCAATGGCAAACAATCTGCCGTACTGCAAATAGTTCATTTTCTTAGTTTTTACGTGGTCATGCACAAGTGGTCATTACTTGATAAAAAAAATCGCAGCATATCCATGAATTGTATGATGATGAGTGGGGCAAAGCGTCCGTCAGCCCGCCCGTGCTTCTGTCTGTTCGTTCGTTCTTACTTCCGCACGTCCGCTAGAACATCGGTGCGTCCATCTATGAGTTCGTTCGTGTGTGCATTCGTCCGTCCGTCCGTCCGTCCGTGCGTCCATCTAGTGAACACTCCAAGTGCTGCCATCTCGCATCTCACATCTCCTGTGGCACATACCCGCTCTAGAGTGGGTATGTGCCACTGGTGGCTACGTACTACTCCATGCATAGACAGACTCATGCCCTAAGGATCTTCGTCGCGAAAATTTTCGTGTCATTTGTTGTCTCATGTAACAAGCTGTTGCTGTGTGCTTGATGACTGTTTACACCAATTATATAAAGCTAACGACCATTTCAAAAGGAAGCAACAAGGGATGGTATAATGTCAAAATCGCCCACATTTTGTTCTTCCAAAGGAAAATTTTTTTTACACCGTTTGTATTAGCCTATTTATGCAGGTGCCTGGGGGCCCTTTAAGAAATAATGTTAATACAAATACAATGAGTGTAAACATTGTGCTACACCCCTAACACTATAAAATATACATTTTTTTAAAAAAAGCGGGATTGAGAAGTAAGTTGACAATAATAGTAAAATAATAATTGCAATATTATTATTAATTGCACTCTCCAGAAACAGTGCTCGGACTTTTAGCCAACAAGGCAAATTATAATGCACAAGCTTGAATATATGCCAAAAAGTGTAATACTTATTATGAAAAAAATATAGCAATCATTTATTGAAAAAACATGGTTCATGGTTGTTCTCTTTGTCATAGGAATTGGTATATAGGGCGAAAGTAAAACGGGCCTTTACACAGGTAAATTAATGTTTACTCTACATTGATAAAGGAGGTTTTGCTGAATGTATGTTTTAATGTTTGGCAGCCATAGCCTTGTTCAACGTGGATGTACCCTCTGACGCTTGGTACGTCTCCATCCCAATGACTAACAATTATGATAAATTTATTGAACTATTGTGGTATCTGTAGATGTTAGCTGCCAAAGCATAATCAGAGAAAGAGGTGTGATAGCAAAATGAGAGTCGCATATTGGACATAGAAATTGTGCTAAGGGCGCCAATATTTAGCCTGTGAAAGTGTGATTGAATTTCGTGGTTCTAAGAAAGCACTGCATGTCACCTCTGTAGCCAAGCCGAGGTGTTTTTTGGTAGCCAAGCAGTGGTGTATTTTGGGACACGCGTAAGCGAGGAACGCGATGATACGTCCACATGAGGCAGGCGTGTGTCGCAGGGCTATTTTTTTGTTGTGATAGACGCTATGAGCGAGACCAATGCTTTTGCTAAGGTTGCCACCTCGCGGTGCGTTAAAAATTGACAAAACCGCACTTGTACTGAAAACGTGCCGAATGAAGCCGACGCACAGACTACGCGTTGCAGGTGTTAATCGCGGAGGCTGCAGTAATGATGAATTACTTTACTGCTTCAAGAGGGCGACACTACCCTGATGATGAAGAGCACTCTAAGAGGAAAGTATGGAATATATAAGGCGTGTTTGTACAGGAGTTTGAATCTGTATCCATTACGCAGTGGATAGCGTGCTCGGGTTTTGTGGGGGCGGATTGAGAAGTAATTGGTTCGATGCCCGTTAACAGAACTTTTTTTCTTTGACAGACGGCCAGGAACATTGTTTCTGTGATGGGAACGCATCACTGAAGTCTAAGTGGATCAAAATGGACGATTAGGCCAGTTGGTGATACCTGTCCTCGTGTTTTTCTTGTCCTCGTTCTCTACCGCGTAGTTTACTTAGGCCTTAGTGGACCCTGGCATACAACAGTTTCGCATGAAAATTCGACTGATTGCATGAACTGTGGAAATCAGTTTCATTCGAATCTGTCAGCGAGTACCGTCTATGCCACACTTCTTATTTTCTTTCGGACAGGCTTTAAGGGTACATTTACGTGTTTTTGTAAATGAATTAGTAGCAGTCACTACGTTGACGTTTTAAAAAACACTTATGACGTGACACAACCTCATCTTTCGCACTAGGGCTCGGACGTAATTTTTATGTAACGAAGTGCGCAGTACGGTGACATGATGTGAATATCATTCGTTTGAGCATTCCTACATTGCCAAGCAACACTTGAATATAGCTTGCTGAATCATATGAGTGGGCATATAATGCTCATGAGACTGTTTAAAAGTAAAGTGGACACTAAAGCCATAACTGATGTTAACACGGCATGACGTGCGTCTGTATAGTAAGAGTACATATGCAATGTTTATCTTGTTATAAATTCACGTAGCTATAGCAGTGTATCCATAATCTCTTTGCACATATACTTGATGTCTGCACAGTATCTTTGGATTCAATACCTTGCCTGGTTTTGTGGTAAAATACATGACTGCCACACGAAATGCTTTAGTTCAATTCCTGCTGGGATCCTGATCTTTATTTTTTGAAGACGTCAAATCAACACTGTCGATGTTAGATTTTTTTAAGGTTCTCATGTTTAAACTACCGACGCCTGTTGTCGTCGCTCTGATACAAACTTTAAGGCACATACCTGCATACCATAACCCATGGTATACGGATGTGGGACACACATGACTGAAAGAAAGAGTTTCTTGAAGTACATGACATCATTTCCAGGTTATTTATGTCGGGCAAGACACATGTTATCATACCCTCGTGCCCACCTGTGCCGATATTGGTCTATACTAAAGTGATAGGGCAACTACCAAAGCACCAAGACATGTACCTGGCTAGATAGGTAAATAAGTAGACAGAAACACTGAAAGTATGTCTGGTTCACTATGGATTGCTTTACAAACATATACTGTTAGGGAGGCCTCCAATAATTAACACATATTAGAATCTCGATGATACGAGTTTGAAGGGAGTGCGTAAATTATTCGTATCAACCCGAATTTATGTAAACCAAAAACAACTTAGAGCTGATAAAAATGATGTAGAACTTCATTGGCAAGTACACCTTGCTGAAAAAAATTTGTAATGTTCTTTTGAACTTTCCTGCCTTTACCGTCTCTCAATTAAGTGCTGCAGTTTTCTTGCTCGTGCTGCTGGCGTAGCGCATTCACAGTTGACATGAGAGGGAGCGAAAGAGGCCAAGTTCATTGGTGATTCACTCGCTTCGTCGCTTAGTGGCCGGAAAACCACGCCGCGAAGTCGATAAAAAAAAAAAAAAAAGAAATGAGTCCTGAAGAATTAGCTCAGGAGAATTCAAGTGAAAATGCCAGCGCGGCCAGAAAAGCACATCCGCGCCTGACGAAAACATTCACATTCATTCTGCCCCTCGTGTGCATGCCTCCCCGCCGCTGCCGCTTGAAAATTTATTCCATTTTGCCCGTTTCTTGAACACTGAAGCTCGTAGCGAGTTATAAATATGCATACAAGGCACTGAAAAAAAAAAGTTTGCACCTTTACTAACATTATTTCGGAAGACACGCCAGCAGGACTATCCGAGCGGACACAGTGGTGGCGACAAATTCAGCTGGCAGTGCAAAAGCAAGACACATTCGGGCAAGTCGACTCGCTGCAGCTGCTGCACTTTCTTCTACTTCTGGTGTTGTCAGCAATCGTAATCTAAACCAGGCTCTTGATGACAGCGTCTTTGAGCTTTGCATGCCATGCGGGTAGTTCGCGATAGTGCCGGCTTGATCCACCACCGATGCCTTCGTTGTCATGTTGATTAAGCGGCTGGTTGTTGAGATCACGTGGTTTGAGACATAGAGCAGCCGGTGATTCCAAAGCCGTGAAGCAAAAGTAGATATGCTATCGCGTGACGGAAAAATTGGTTTCAGACTAATTTTTTCGCTTTGACCACGTGGCGTGTTTTTCCGGCCACCAGAGCGAGGAAAATTTCGGGCAGTTTTGCCACATTCATTCCCTTCGAGGTCAAGAGTGAACAGGCCTTCGCCCCACAGACAAGCCGCATTGCGCCGCTGCCATGCAGCGGTCAATAGCACATTCGTATCATCCGCGGTGGCTGAGGAAACCATTTGTATAACGCCAAATCACGGTGTATTTTATATAATGTAATTCATAAAACCATAAACTTTGTATCATCACGAAATTGACATCAACCGTAATTGTATCAACGAGATTCTACTGTAATTGTGTTCATGCGGAAAGTTGTGAGGTAATGCATAAGAACGTTGCGTGTAATACTGTTGTAGAGGCAGGTTGTACGAGACAGACACGTCTTTTCACTAACAACGTCTACTTTATTATGGCAACCAGAAAGTCGAAAATAGAGCAAATGCACGCAGTTTCACCGGAAGCGGCAAGAGTGAAGGAGACGAAGGAGAAACAGAGAAGAGAGCATCACGTTGCTTGGAATGCTGCTTCGCAGGTTTTTATGACCGCGGGATGCATGGTGGTGGCTGCGTCGCTACAGATTGCTCTCCCCTGAGAGACGAAGCTGGTGCGACAAACGATTCTCAGTTGTAGTGTCATCCCAGTGAACACGGGGCATAGGTGATGACGGGAGGAACACTGGCGATGAGGGGTCCTCATGTCCAGGGGAGGAAGGCACGGCGAGGCAGTTGAGATTGGGCGCTTCACTGAACGCTGGCTTGAGCAACTCGAGCGCAATTGTATCGCATGCCCCATCGATGTCGACGACGAAGTTAGCAGGCCAGCGCTCTAACACACGGAAGGGGCCGAGGAAGTGTGGTTGAAGCGGGGCGCGCACAGGGCCGTACAATATGAACACGTGTGTCGCTGTTTTTACGACCTGAGCGATGTACGCTGCATGTAGCTGGCTGCCTGTAGGCTGCGGACGAATGTGTCGAGAGACGTCGTGCAGCTGAACAACGTACTCTGTTGCTGTTAGTTGAGTGGCACTGTCGCGTTCTTCGACGAAATAGGCAGGCAGGTGAAGTGAAGTGCCATAAATAAGCTCGGAAGTGAAGCAGGAGCGGTCCTCCTTGAAAGAAGATCGAATTCCTAGTAGCGTAAGCGGGAGGCAGTCAACCCACCTGTCAGAGCAGCCGTGTGTTGTGAGTGCTGCATTGAGGTGCTGGTGGAATCTCTCGACGAGGCCATTTGTTTGCGTATAATATAACGCTGTGCGCAGGCAGGAAATATCAAGAAGTTTTAGGGGTTCCGAAAAGAGAGAAGATTTGAACTGGCGACCACGGTCCGATACAATCATTGTCGGACAGCCAAATCGGAATATCCTGGTAGAAACAAAAGCCGCTGCGACGGTAGCTGCAGACATGTCAGGCATAGGAGTGGCTTTGGGCCAACGGGTGAAACGATCTGCACATGTCAGAAGGTAATGATAGCCTTGACATGGGGGTAACGGAGCAACGATGTCAATATGCACAGCAATGAAAAGTTCGTCAGGTTGCAAGAAGGGTTTTGATGGAGGAAAGGGGTACCATTGAGCTTTGGCGCGCTGACACGATGCACACTCACGAAACCAATCTCTGATGTTGGCGTTCATGCCAGGCCAGACAAGTCGTGAAGAAACAAGCTTTTGGGAAGCGCGAATTTTGGATCGAAAAAGGCTGTGACAGGCGTCGAATATTTTCTTACGGAAAGGGTCGGTCAAAAATGGTCTGGGTGTGCTTGTGGAGGTGTCACAAATAATTTGCACATCTTCAAAGGTCATGGGTTTAAGCTGAAGGGGTGTGGATGCTTCGCGTAGGTGTTCAAGCGTGGTGTCTTTTGATTGGGCTGCAGCCAAATCCTGGAGTTCGAATGGAAAGGATGCTGAGATGGAGGTTTTGGAGCGACTGCGGGTGATGGCATACACGCGACTGAGAGCGTGAGCTGGAGCGTTGTCAATGCCACTGATGTGGCGTATACCAGTTGAAAGCTTCGAGATGAAGGCGAGCTACTGAGTCAGATTGGCCTATTGAATAGGTGAGATGTTTGTGATCAGTGAAAATTGTAAAAGAGCAGCATTCAAGAAGGTATCAAAAATGACGCGCGGCGAGAAAGATGGCGAGCAACTCATGGCCGAAAACACTGTAGTTTCTTTGGGCAGAGGTGATACCCTTGGAGGAAAAGGCAAGGGCGGCCACTGATCATTCACTTTTTGCTGGAGTACAGCCCCAAGTGCAGAATAGGATGCATCCGTCATGAGCGCCAAGGGGTAACTGGTATTGGGGTGCGTCAGCAGTGTAGCTTCAGTCAAAGCATTCTTGATGGAGTTGAAAGCTTCTTCCGCAGCAGTGTTCCTTGGTAGTGCAGTTTCCGAGGGTTTGTCACAGAGCAAATTGTCGATGGGCTTCAACAGCGTAGCACAGTTCCTAATAAATCGGCGGTAGAAATTTACAAACCCTAGAAACTGGCACAGCTTGGTTTTTGATGTAGGCTTGGGGAACGCGACGATTGCTCGCACTTTGTCAGGAAGGGGGCTAATTCCACTGCTGTGGAATTAACCCCCTTCCTGACACTCCAAACTCACATGACACTCCAAACTCACTTTTTTCAGTGTTCACAATGGTTCCATTGGCTGACAGGTGTTCGAGAAGTTGACAAAGATGTTGCAAGTGCTCCTCATAAAATGAGCTTGCCACCAGCAGGTCGTCAACGTAGGCGAACACAAACGGCAGACCACGTATGACCGTGTCAACAAACCGCTGGGACATTTTTGCAGCATTGCGGAGGCCGAATGCATTCTCAAGAATTCAAAAAGGCCAAATGAGGTGGTAATTGCTGTCTTCGAAACATCTTCTGCAGCAACAGGAATTTGGTGAAAGGCTTCGACTAGGCCGATTTTAGAGAACACTGTTGTTTCATGTAGAGCTGATGTGAAATCCTGAATGTTAGGCAGGGGATACCGGTCGGGAATAGTTTTTGCGTTCAGGGAACGGTAGTCTCGGCAGGGTCTCCAGTCACCTGACTTTTTGGGGACGAGTTGGAGAGGAGACGCTCAGCTGTTCGATGATGGTCGTATTATTCCGAGTTCCAACATGTGTTCAAATTCAACCCTGGCTACTTTGTGTTTATCTGGAGCAAGTCGCTGTGGGCGAGTGAAAACAGGTGGACCAGTGGTGAGGATATGGTGGCAGGCATCATGTTGCACAGGTTTTGTCCAGTCATGCGGTTGTGTGATGTTTGGAAATTCTCGAAGAAGTTCTGCGAAACGTTCATTGGCCACTGTTATTTGTGGGGCGATTATGTTCTTGTCATGAGAAACAACACCACAGACAGAGAGCAGTGTAGTAGTGTCTAGCAGGCGTTGCCGTATCAGGTCGACCAGCAGTTTATGGTGGTTTAAAAAGTCTGCACCATTGAGGGCACGGCGTACGTCAGCAACGAGGAAAACCCAACAAAACATGCTGTGCAAGCCTAGGTTCAGAGTGAGCGACCACGATTCGTTAACGAGGATCTTGCTGCCGTCGGCAGCTTGCAGGTAGGAGATCGGGGGTATTGTTTGGTTGGATTTTTGAGGCGGAATAATGCTGACCTCTGTACCAGTGTTCACCAGGTACTGCTGGCTTGTGATTTTGTCCATGACGTGAAACAGGCAACTTTTGGGTTGGCCTTGACCAGTCATCACCGTCAATGGTCGGTCTGCCTGTTTTCTTGTCACGAGCAAGGTTGTAGGCAGTGACGCGCGTCCATAACACGAGGAGCTTCGGCTGCGGTTTCGGTGATGTGGAGTGGTGTAATGACGCTCCGCGGCACAAACTAGTTCTAGGCGATTGCAAAGTGTGTAGATGGGAGAAGCAGGGTCAGATGATGTTTGTGGAGCGGCACTCACGTTGTTAAATGACGGCATGACGTTGCACACGGACGGCGTGGCGACTTCCAAGACCTTGTCCGCCAGGCTGGCCGGACCGTTGAGGTCCAACGTGGACGCTGTGGCTAGTACCATTTGCACATTGCCAGATTGTCAGATTGCCAGGAAGGCATTGCAGAAACAATTGTCGCTGCAAGTTCTCATCAGTAATGGTGGTGTAGACGCTCATTAGTTGACGCATATGACGAAGAAGCTGGCTGGGCCAATGGTCACTTAATTCTTTTGCGGAGAGCAATTGCTGTATGCGGGAGCGCTGTGATGCCATCGTTCACTCCAGCAGAGCAGCCTTGAGAGTGCTGTACAGTGTAATGGAGGGAGGTCCGGAAAGCAGGTCAGATACTTCTCCGGCAGCAGCTGGTTACAGCACCGAAACGAGATGGTACTTGCGTTCTTCTGTGTGCATGCCAGAAAGCACAAATTTGTAATCAGCTTGAATGAACCAGATCGAAGGGTTGTGGTCCCAGTTAGCTGATAGTCAGATGGAGATTGCAGAGACGTCATGATCGGTCGTCCCAGTAGCTTCCGTGTTTAGGTGCGCCTCGTTGCTCTGCATGACTCAACAATACTTCAGCAGTGCCGCAAAGGACTACGGGTCACCACTTTGTCGAGCCAGGTTGTACAAAACTGACACGTCTTTTCAGTAACAACGTCTACTTTATTCTGACAGAGAGTAAAAAATAGAGCAGGTGTGGGCAGTACACAGGAAGTGGCAAGAGTGAAAAAGATGAACGAAAAACAGAGAGCAGAGCAGCACTTTGCTTGGAATGCTGCTCTGCAATTTTTTATGACCGCGGGGTGCGCGGTGGCGGCCGCGTCGCTACACTGTTACATGCATGACGCGCATATATGTGTTGTTTCAGTGGAAGCTGCTTAGAACTGACTGTTCCTTTTGTTATGCTATTTAACAAGTGCTCTGTGTATGAAAATTCATGTCAATGTGTGAGCACGTCAGTGAAGTTCTCTCTCTTGATATATATATGCACCCTGGCTGATGAGTGAAGTAGGTTTGCCCCCCCCCCACTCGCAAAAATGGTACGCCACAGCGAAACTATGAAACAATAACATTTATTTAACTAATTTTACATCAACTATATTGCCAGCTAAATCAAATACATCACTAGTGATCAACACGGTAAAGCAACCTTACACAATGTTCCAATACACTCAATCAACATAGCAACAAACAAAAGGTAGCACAAAGGTGGCGGCATCAATGCTCGACTCGCCACGAGGGCCCATGGGCGAAAACCCGCGGTGTCGTCCCCATGGACCCACAGCAAGAGACAACCGCTTACACCAGCAGCGACGTGCCGAAGAGATTCCCCAATCTTTTCTGTACAGCCACCTAGCCCCCTCCCCAGGCGAAGCTAGGTGACATGCGACTGCTGCACCATTTACCACTCAGCAGTTGTCATCCCTAAATGTGGCTTATCCGTGGAACACGTGTGTACCTCGTGGCGCAAATGACTTTACAGGGGGTGATAGCACCCTCACCAGGTTCAGAATTCAGAACTAAATATGGGTTTCGAAACCTCAAAGAATGTAGATGTCTGTGGAGCTAAGCAGACATAGTGAGCTGCTGACCCCTTCATCCCCCCCTCTGATGCAGCAGTTCTGCAAGAGATGCCTGGTTTATTTGTTTTTTAAGAAAGAAAAGTTCCAGTTGAAGTTGTTGACATTTTTCACTTTGGATGCCAAGCAATCCAGATTCAGGTGTTAAGGCAACATTAACGCTTTCGTTAGCACGCCTATCCAAACAGATCACTGGGGATCGACGCTTTGAATAATCGATTTTGGAATGTTCACTTTGTTCGTCATGCGCCCAGCACTTTCTAATTGGTAATCCAGTCACTGAACTTTTATAATCATTTTGAATTTGCTTGTTTTTGCAACATAGTGATTTCTTCACAGGCCTTTGCATGAAACAATGTATGTGTGCCATTGAAAAAAATTCGCTGAGTTGACAAACTTGATGGAAGTGCGTGCTGCTCGTGGTTAAGTTATCGTACCAGCAAAGCTCCGTAAGCAAAAAAATTTTTGTCAGTGTAATATCAAATCAAGGTGTCAGCTTCACAATCTGACAGTGTTGAGAGGCAATAATTGTCCAAAATTTATGCCAGCTATTCACTAGAGAGCTGGGGCTTCAAGTCTGGGAAGATATATTCTATAAAAAATAATTTGTGGAGGCCTGCCACTTGTATGAATTGTCTAGGTGGCCTTTTCAGCCAGTTTCCAGCAACTTTGGTTTCGTTTCTATTGTTATGTCAAGCACAGGGCCACATACAGTGTCAATAGTCATTATGCTTGCATGAGTGCGCACCTGCGTTATTCGAAACTATCTTGCAACCGCGCCTAAATTGAGTGACGATGTGCTTTGAGTCTGAAAATGACTGTACCTCAGCTTCAAGCTTTCATGGCACCGAAGTAATGCATCAACCTAAGACATTTGCAGTTGTTCAGGCATTGATTTTGTTTCTGACTTCTTTCGCCACACGTCAGTACCTTTGTGCCCACTCTGGGCTACTCTGGTCACGTTCAAGGTGTAGATATTGTTGGGGCGCATTGTGCGGGCACCGGCTGCAGATATTCTCGTGACAAAAGGCTGGCGGAGCGCATCTCGGCCTGACACTATGGAGGGGCTAAGAAGTTCGAGGACTGAAAGTGATTTTTTTCCCCAATTCTATCTGCAAAAGTACAAATAAATATGCTTGGATGCATATGCATCTGAAGAGAGGTGGCTCACGGAAAGAGGTGACGCTAGACGATCTAGTGAAGGTCATTCGACATCTGATTTATGGAGTGATTGTTCACTTCGGGGGCATCCATTTATATTAGAACACTTGCAACCTCTTATTGTAAAAAAAACTGAAAAAAATTATTGATTAATGTGCATGAGTGGACCTGTGTCTCGTAAAAAAGCCAAACAATGCTTCATTGCATAGCACAAGCCATGAAGCACCATCTTGGTTTACATTTTTGTTGTGCATGTTGATAGAAACATATTGTAGAATGTTAATATTTTTTATACTGTTCCTGGGTCATTAATATGCAAAATGACATATTCTGAAATTTCTTTGTTCGGAATGTTTTCCATATGTAGTGCTTTTATTGTAATGTTTACTAGCTAGCAATAAAAAATTGTACAATTATCACATTTTTATTAATTTCTAGATTTTTCTTGTGCTACATCATATTTTTTTTTTTGAAAAGAGCATTCCGTTATGCATATTAATATATGTTGCAATCATGCGGGAGTGTTTTTCAAACAGGCAATAACTTAAATTGCCAAGATATATGAAAAAGATAACCATTTTCTTACAGTAATGAAAGAGTTCAGACTCATTTCTTTAAAGATGTAGCCTTGTCGTCTATCGAGGTCAAACGATTTTTTCTCGCCTCAGAGCCCTTCTGTGAAAACATATCACCTGCAAAAATGACGAAATGTCCTTTGTCTCACTAAACATTGTGTGGCATTTCAATCAAATTTTTTTCTGAAAGTGTTGCCTATGTACTGCAGATATAGTAACTAAGTAAAATGCAAAGGAGACATTGTTTCTTAGGGACATCAGGGAGTCGTTCACTGGGAGAATTGATTGCTAGAGAGCACTGACATTGATGCTATATTTGAGTTAATGTGAAATTGTTTATTCTTTTCACTGTTGATTTTATTGTATATACAAATTCCTCCCATGCATAGTTAGAAAGGCTGTGTTTGCTAAACATGTTATTTTTTGCCCAATGCCATAATCGTGAAAAAAGAACGGTTTTGCACTATGGCTTCAGGCTGGCAAGCTGGAGTTTGGGCCCCTGGTGATGGACAACTGGGCACAGGGACCTCCCAATAGCCAGCAGAGTTTTCTTCGAACTCATGACAAGACAACGCACCGGCTGTGGTTCCTCTGGGGAGACAGCCGTGCTGGAGGCCACTGTGGCTGTCTCGGTGGTTGCTTCTTCTTTGACTCGGAGGAGGATGGATCGCCTGCGGTATGCCTTTCCAGTAGCTTTGCTTCAGTGCCAAGCCTTTTATCTATAGGAGCGGGCAATGAGTGTCTGCACATGCTTACTTCTGGCACGCACGTACAATAAACCCCCATTAAGATGAACTCTGTTAAGATGAATTCTTGCTTAAGACGAACAACATGGCAGTGTTCATTTAGTTTCCCATAGACTCAGTGCAGAAAAAAAATCTGCTTAATATGAATCGCATAACAGGCCTCTTCTGTTAAACTGAACTCTCGGAGTGGCCAACAACGGTAAGAATTCTGCGTAATGAACATTATAGTCTTGATGGGGGCATTCAAGCGAACAAAGGAAAGCAAAAAGAAAAAAGAAAAACCTTCCTGGTGCAAAGACTCGAAAGCAGATTGTGACGAGGAGGAAGAAAGCGAGATAAGTGGGAAAGAAAGGTCAGTGCATAAACCTGGTATCCCCCTCACCCCTACTTTATAGGTGTAAAAAGGGTTGACCTAATCAGCAAAAAAAGCAACAAAAAGTGTACCTTTTATATTTTTTTGATGTTCTTCAGTTCCCCAACAGGAATACAGTAGAGAACAAAAGAACACAATAGCTTGGCTAAAGAGGAAGATCCAACAGAAAAGGGCAAAAAAAAAAAGCCAAATGAAAATGAAAATGGGAACAAAGATTGTCTGTACATTATAATCACATCAAATGAAAACCACCTATGTGGCACTATTACTCCCATCAGAGGAGTCGGATGCATTGTCATCGTCGTCACACAATGGCGCCGGAGCACACGTGGTCAGTTTGCGTTGGTTTGCATAAGGCCTGTGCGTGTAGTATCAGTTCGCAGTGGAATGCAGCAAACTGTGATGCGCCATTTTTATTATGAAAGTGCACGAAAAAGGAAGGTCAATTTTCACACTAAATAAAGCTGCATCTTCTCTTTTTTTGGTGCCCGAGGCTTGTGATCGTAAGTAGTGTGAACCAAGATCTTCAGCTGCACGTCCTTCAGGAAATGTTACTGTGGGCTGATAATACGAAAATATCCAAACTTCAAAGAAAAACTTGGAGACTTTTCTAAGCAACTTCACGTAAATTGACTTTGTCAGGGTGATAGAATGTAACGAAAGCATATCTACTAGTGATATCAAAGCCAGTAAAACAGTTTCTAAAAAAGGTGAACAGCCACAAGAATAAATTTTCCATATTTTTAAAGAAAAATTGTGCTTGTTCGTCCTTTTTTATCTTTCTAATGGTCGAAATAGGGTCATGCTAAAGTTTTATTGTTAAAATGTGGTAGCCATTTATTCATGAACATATTTATTATGAACTCACAAAATTAGGTACTCTTTAAATTAGTCTAAATACTCTACTTACAAGCATAGTTTTTATCAAGCTGAGCCAAATAAATGCTTTTTGTTCCTTTCCTCCCCAATATAAGTATACTTCATTCATTGTTTTCAAGCAACATATTTAGGCGTACTTGGCATGTTAGCATTTGGTTCTGGGGGGGCACTTCTGATAAGTCGAACTCCTGATAAGGCGAACAAATGATTGTGGTCTCTTCTAGTTACCGTAGTCTTCGTGGGAGTCCACTGTGTTGTCAAATTTATTGGGCCCAACTTGCAATTCTTGTGCCTCCCATATGCTCCACTTAGGAGGGATGGCTCTTCATGTTCTGCTGGTGCGGTTGAGAGTAGTTGCAACAACCTGGTTGTAGATGCGGAATGAACCATTGAGCCTCCTTGACACTAGCTTCCACGAGATGACCCTGGGAGCTTCACAGAGGATGCACGGGAGAAGGTCCTCCAGTGTCAGGGCAGCGTGTTTTCGTATCATATCCCAAAAGATTTATGGGAGAAATGCGGCGCCGCTATTAGTTGAAGGCGGTGATGTGGTATAGGTGCGCTTCCGGTCTTTTTTGCTTATTTTTTTTGCAAGCAAGATGGTGGCTTCTTCTGAGAGTTGGTTTTTGTGAAGCTAGTTGAAAATGTACGCCGGAGAAATATGGGTTTCTTGCTGCCATTTGTTACGCATTGCTGTGCAGATCGCTTTACGGTGGACGAAGTTGGGCTTAACGTTAATTCGGGAGTCTGCAGTGTATGCTCCTTCGGCGTGGGATCATGTGTTCAACATGCCGCAAGAAACTTTCCGTGTGCGCCACCGTGCTAAAGCCATGCTCCATACAGAATGAGCCACCTGTGCACCACAGACATTAAGGACGCCACAATATTTAAGGTTTTTGCTGCCAAATGTTTATGCGGATCGTCTTGCAGTGGATGACGTGGTGAATGTGTGGATTGTTTTGCGATGGGCAAAATGTGTGGGGGTGTTGACACCCCCTGTAAAGTTATTTGTGCCGTGTGGGGCACATGTCTCGCGCAGAAGGTGTATTTTGAGGTCACAACTATTGAGCGGTAGGTGGCGTTGTGTTCGCGAGCGTAGATCACCACTATCATCGTCATGGTTGTTACAGCGGTAGTGCCGGGGGTTACTCCTGGCAGCAGGCAAGCCTTAGTGGCGGCATAGAAAGTTTAGCGAGTCCCTTTTGGGGTGAGGCGGTGGGGCGGACGGTTTCCTCCAACGGTGGGTCTGCTGTGGACGGCACTGCGGGCCGTGTGCGGTTAAAGCCCCTTGACCTTTATCTGCGGTGGGCGCCTGTGGTGAGTCAGGCGTTAGCGACACCACCTTGTTTGTCACGTTGAGTGTTGTTAATAATGTGTGAGGATGTCTTAGCACTCGGCGGACGATATTGTTGATCCAAAGTTTTTAAATATATGTGTCTGTCGATTTGGTTCGGTCCGACTGCATCTACTGTGTCCGTTCGCTCCAAGAGCGTGGCGTGGCTCTTTTCATATCGAGACCACACACTGGCTGCCCAACATGGAGCTCTTGGAGCATTGGATGACAGTTTTCGTGGTTCGGTAAAAGCTTTTGTTAGAGCCAGGGTAGAGTAGGCCTAGCGGGACTTCTTCGCTAGCGTTGGCGGTGTTAGGTTTAAGGCTCTGCGCAGCCACGTGTCGCACGTGGCACAACTAAGTTGATTGGGCCGTGGAAGTGGATCGGGCCTAAGAGATAGTGCTCTCTTCATATCAGAACCACAAGTGGTACATCAACGGAAGTCTGGGAGTGTGTTTATGCCCTTTTAGCATAATAATTATTATTATATGATTTGTTTGCCACGATGCAAGAAACCCTAGGGCTAATTTTGCTTGTGCACGAGTGCTATCTTATTCAATTGACTACGGTAAAGAAAAAAAGAGGGGAGACGATTTGTAATATACGTTTTCATTCATCGCAACTCGGCTCAATGCCACTGCAAGTAAATTTGCTGCTATATAAATGTAAAAAAAGAAGTGTGTTTCGGGAATAACTTCATCATAAACTTTTAAGTGCCTTCTGGTAAGTGTACCTCATTATGAAGGAGACAGGGAGCACTCATCTCCTGTCTTTCATGTAAGCTAATTTAAAGTTATTCGGCACAATGATTTGAGCGCGTTATAGAACAGCTTATGTACATGTCAGCGTGCAATGCATCCATTGCAGTGAATACAGCAAGCATAACCAAGTACCGTATTTTCGCACGTATAACCCGCGCCAAAAACCCAAAAATTTCAGTGGCAAATTGGAGGTCCGGATAATACGCGTGGTTTTTCCTATAGTGCTGCTTCACAGCAATGGGTGCTGTGCTGTGAAGCTCCTTAACAGTGTAGCGAAGGCTACGGAGGCGGTTTCTGCAAATTCGTGTTGCTCCGCAAGTATCACGGCAGCTTGCGGCCAATTTTGGTTTCGCTTGCTTGCATCGTTGAAGCGTTTAGAAAAACATTGGGGGAGAGACAATTCGATTGTTCAGTGTAAAATCTCATTCTCACACCACAAGTATGTTTTTTGGACGTTCGCAGCCGCTCAGTGACCCTCCACATTTCCCCACATCATGGACGCCATGTTTACTTTTGGAAAGTGCTTGCCGAAAAAGTGGTGCTGTCTAAGAAAGTTCCATAATCATTAAAGTAAGTTCCATAATAAATAAAGCAGTATTTATTTCAGCAAGGCAAATGAGATATTACAGTGGCTATAGAGATATCAGTAAATTAATGTACTACTTTTTGACGCAATAGCAGGCATACATTTTGGTTCTGTTGTTCCCAGGGTGCTGTTACAGTGTACTAGAAGGGGTAGTGCTGTCCAGTTGTCGCAGAGTGTGAGCGCTCTTTACCTCACTGATACCGCTAGTTCTCCACATCTCGACCCGTTCGCCAAGCCTATGTCGATCTGTTCTGTCACTGTGAGTAGAGTGCGGCAGCAGGCCTTCACGGCACAGCAAAAGCTCAAGATCATCGTCGTCGCCGAGGAATTCTGAAATCGCGAAGCGGGAAGACGGCACGATGTGGACGAGTCCTGCATGCGACTGTGGAGAAAGAAGAAAGAAAGCCTACAAGCCCCGCACCGCGACCGTAGGTCATTTCGTGGCCCCAAGACCGGTGCCTACCCTGAGCTGGAGGCGGAGCTAGTAAAGTTCATCGAAGATGTGAGAAGCAGGGGTCACGCCGTATCGACCAAGATGGCCCAAGTGGAAGCACGGCGACTTTCGAGGGAGCTAGGCCTACCTCACGAGTTCCGTGCAAGCCGCGGATGGCTGCACCCCTTTATGAAGCGGCAAGGGCTCTCAATCAGACTGCGGACTAAAATATTTCAACACTTGCCGGCTTCTTATGAGGAGAAGCTGCTCAAGTACCAGAGATATGTAATTGGGCTGCGAAAGCTGCACAATTACATTTTCTCGCAAATCGGCAATGCGGATGAAACTGCTGTTTATTCTGAAATGCCGTTGGACACAGCGATTGAGAAGACGGGCAGCAGTTCGGTGAGCGTGCTGACCGGCGGGAACACGAAACTGCGCATCACAGTCTTGCTTTGTGCTCTCGCCGACGGCACGCAACTGCGACCGTACGTCATCTTGAAAAGCAAAACTCTACCAAAGGTTCATTTGCCTGCCGGTGTGGTGGTACGTGCACACGGGAACGGGTGGATGAACAGTGACTTGTTCGTAGACTGGATCAAGACGGTAGGGGAGAAGAGGCCCGGTGCGATGCTTGCAAAGAGGTCCATGCTCGTTCTTGACTCGTTCCATGGCCACACAACTGAGGAAGTAAAGGATCGCCTTTCATGCAACGGCACCGACTTAGTTATTTTACCCGGTGGAATGACGTCAATGTTGCAGCCTCTAGATGTGTCGCTTAACAAGCCCTTCAAAGCGCATGTCAAGCGCTATTACACTGAGTGGATGGCCGAAGGCTGCTACGACTTGACGCCGACAGGACGAGTCCTAAGGCTTGATATTGCTCTATTCTGCAAGTGGATTGTCGAGGCATGGAAGTCCATTCCAGGTGAGATGGTGCGAAAAAGTTTCAAGAAAGGCCGCATCACAAACAACAATGATGGAACCGAAGATGACCTTGTGCATAATATTGAGGGCTACGGCTCAAGTGATAGCTAGCTCCCGCCGCGGTGGTCTAGTGGCTAAGGTACTCGGCTGCTGACTCGCGGGTCGCGGGTTCGAATCCCGGCTGTGGTGGCTGCATTTCCGATGGAGGCGGAAATGTTGTAGGACCGTGTACTCAGATTTGGGTGCACGTTAAAAAACCCCAGGTGGTCGAAATTTCCGGAGCCTTCCACTACCGCGTCCCTCATAATCATATGGTGGTTTTGGGACGTTTAACCCCACAAATCAATCAAGTGATAGCTCTAGCGAGAGCAGGGACAGTGAGTGAATTGTGAGTGGCCTTGCAGACAGCGTATTCTGCTTGCTAAAAAAAGCTTTTTCTGTCTATATGTGCTATGTTGCTTGAGCAGTAGCTTTTGTACAGCCTTTCCTGTATATCAAATGTGCGGGCAATACGTGAGGATTTTTTTTTTCTTTCTCGGTGAGCTGAAAGTTGGTGTGCGGATTATATGCAGGGGTGGGTTATACGCGCAAAAATACGGTAGTAACGTCAATTACTTGCCCATCAGGACCGCTGTGTCAAAATGAAAAAAAGGATAGAAATACATTTAAGGGCTTGTTTTTTTCTTTTTTTGTTTGACACAATATTAACAAGATAAACAGACAATCATGCCAAACAAAACAAGTACATGTAAGGTTTCGTTTTTCTTGTAAGGTGCAATAAAAATGAGATCTAACAAACAATCATGCCAATCTGCATGATGGTCTGTTAGATCTCATTATTATTGTGTCAAAGAAGGAAAATGAGCCGTTAAACGTACTTATTTTCTTCGTCCATAGCAAGGGTCTCATTCTGACAGACTTGGTGTCTTTAGGTAGTATATGAAAGATTATTCGTGAGCTGCCAGTTCATAATAACTTCATGTACTACGTGACACCAAGCAGGCAACAAAGAAGTGTTTCACACACTCAGTCATGGCTACTGGTGGTGCGAACTGACACTGCCACGTCTAATGCACATATATACCGCATAAAGTGGGCTGGGGGATGGCCAACATGGTAACTCAGTTGGTAGAACATTGTAGGCGTTACACGAATGTCGCAAGTTCGGTCCACAACAAGTTATCTTTTTGTCCACTTTACTTTCTTCACATTTACATTATCAAACCAAAACAGGGCATATTGAGAAACGAAGGAGATTTAGCGAGCTTAGTAAGGTGGTCAGAAAAAGAAAAAAAGCTAAGTGCTTGGGGAACAATTGGCAGACAATAATTCATGAAATGACGCGCCTGGAGGATGTACACATATTTTGTAAAGCCCTGTAATGTCGAATGTGATACATGATGGTGGGATCATGTTTGCTGTAAAAAATATCTAAACACAAAAAATGCACCTCTCTTACAACTACCCCCTAAATCTCCAGAAGTTACACAAATGAATGATGCACATACCACGTGGACTCACACTGTAGAAAGAACGACATATGTCATGGTAATTGAGCACAAGCTTTTTTTAATTAATATAACATGGAAGGTTCACTAATGACATTAATCTAACAATGCAAAATATTAAGCCCTCTCTAAGAAGTGTTTTTTATTTACACTCGTTTAACAGAAACAGTGTACTGTTTATAGTGAAGTCTATACATCATTATTTGCCTAACAGCACATATTTCTTAACTAGGAACAAAAGATAGTGCCAACGTTTGTTATTGAGGAACTAACACTACATGAAGCTTCTCTAACATGTTAACTTTCTGCTGTTTTCCTCCATAATATATTTCCCATTCAAGTGGATATTGTGCTACTTTTTCATCAAGCTAGCTTATTACACCACTAAGTAGATTGCTACTGCATTATTATTTGCTAAAGCTTGATATTTCATTAAAGATGCGCTGCATTATTAAAAAGTATAACGTATAAAAGGTTCTCGATGCAGGCCAAAATATCAGTGAAGGTGCTTCAGTAAGCTATTAACATCTGTTATTACAAAATAAGCATCTGTTTGCAAAGTAAGTAATACTAAGGTAAATGGATGCCATTGTAATTTTTCTCAGAAAAATGTTGACAAAGTTTGAACAAAGTGAACCAGGATGATTCACATGTCAGCTAGCTCTCTATTGAACAAATTATATTACTTTGCACTAACCAGTGTATTTAATAGACTTATATATGAGGAGTAGTGGATGAAAGATGCATTACTCATGTCATGCTTTTAAAAGACATTTGTACCTTTTATCACAGATAGCGAGGTGCTCTATAATTGTCATGGTACCACAAATTATTATTACGCATTAGGAATGCTTCCTGATTTCATGTGTTTATGTTACTAGTCATGAATTGGACGATATTATTTCAGGAGATACAAGTCTGTATGAGCACTAAAATAACAAAGCTGAGCTAATTGGTTTTGTTTTCCTGTTAAAAGACAAGGCTTGCAGACATAGACACAAGAGAGAAATCAAGGTGCCACAAATGCTGACTAACAACTGAAAAAATGCACAGCAGCAGGAAAGAATGCAGACATGCAATCTTGCCTGCACATATCTCATGTGTTTGTGTTTGCATGTTATATATTCTAATTTTGCACTTGTGATAACTATAAACTTGTGGTAAAGATTCTAATCTACACATCTTCAGTTGAATTCAAGCACTTAGTCATATCTACCGTATTTACTCGAGTCTAAGCAGACCCCGATTCTAAGTCGACCCCCCAAAATTCGAAACCTGGAAAGAAAATCACACCCAGACCTCATTATAACAAACTTGCATCTTACATAAAAATAAGTTTGTTATATTCGAAAATTTGTTATAAAGGTTTATTTTAGCCCTATATCTATTCTAACACTATCTTTAATTTATTTTGTTACAACCGATATTTCGTTACTAACCGGTTTTGTTATAAAGAGGTTTGAGTGTACCTCCAATGTAGGCCTAAGGAAACAGTGAAGAAAGTGTTCGCAAAGAAATATTATTTATTGAACATAAGCACGAAACGAAGCAGTTGGTTCATGACACAAATAACTCTAGAAACATACAGCCGCTTGTCCTGTTTTGTGTATCCTTTTAGTTTTTTTTAACGCTGCTTCTAGTTATTTGCATCGTAAAAAATGCCACGCTTGTCAATGCCATGCTCATTCCAACTTGTCGTCGCTGCTTCTCTCGTTGCTGACTCCTTAGTCACTGTCTTCAAACAGTGTGCAGTTCTCATGATTGATTTATTGATATCAGCAATTTAACCTCCCAAAACCACCATATGTTTATGAGAGACGCTGTAGTGGAGGGCTCGGGAAATTTTGACCACCTGGGGTTCTTTTAACGTGCACCCAAATCTGAGCATACAGGCCTACAGCATTTTCACCTTCATTAAAAGTACAGCTGTCGCAGCCGAAATTTGATCCAGCAACCAGCGCATCAGCAGTCGAGTACCTTAGCCACTAGACCACCACGGCGGGGCAGTGCGCAATCCTCGGTGCTATCCAATGTATTGGGTAGTCGCACTTCTTAAAAAAGCTATAGTCAAAGTTCCTGGAATGTTGTACCACGCTGCAGCAGCAGCAGCCCCTCCAGCAATGCACATTTTTTTCATTCACTACAAAGTCACAACCAGCTTGAACATTGGACGACAACTCCATAGTTCGGACAACTTTCCTTTTCTAAGCGGCACTATAATGAGACCGCCTGTTTCACGCCATTGGGCTACACCACACACAAACCACTCGAAGTGCAACTCGAAATGACAAATGGCTCTCCTCAACACTCACCACAAAAATAAAAAAATGGCTTTATGTGTGTTGTTTTAAGCCAAGTGTTGGCTCAGCTATTAACTGCGACAACACCGTCTGGTGGCGCTATGTGTGCACTACCTTTCTCAATGAAAAATGGCACATTTTTCAAAATCCTTCAGTGTAAGCCGACTCTGGAGTTTGATACATAGAAATTAAAAAAAAAGTATTGCCCTAGATTTGAATAAAGACAGAATATTGCTTCAGTGCTAAAACGCTGCTCAAGTACTTTTTCCTAAGAACTATGGAACATGAAAGCATTTTTTATGAAACATTCGTAGCGAAATTTCAGGTAACCTATGACTTCCTTTCTTGGGAGCCCTTACCAGGTTGTGGCGACACACACTGACAAATTAGGGCAACGTGCGTCCGATAAGGGACAGCACCACCACAGTTTCACCAAAGGCCGACGTCACCGCAGGTGACTATAAGACACAAGCTGCCCGGCTCGCTTCTCAGATTGTTTCTCCAACCGTTTGTGAGCAGCATTTGCTGCTTGCCCTGCTACTGCTACCATATTAATAAACGATCGTTATGTTTATGTTGGGATCCATTTGTCATCGACTCCTCATCCCACATCTGGTGACCCGGAAAACGAACTTACAGCACCGCCATGGTCAACCAAGAAGCCCTCGCCACTCTTCTCCAAAAAATAACGGCATATCCAAGGAGTGAGTGAAGATGAGTAGGGCAAAGCGTGCGTCAGCCCGTCTGTGCTTTCGTCCGTCCGTTTTTTCTTGATTCCTTCCATCCGGGCGACCAACCGTGCGTCCATCCATGTGTCCGTTCGTCTGTTCGTGAGTCTGTGAGTCCGTCCATCCGTATGGTCATCTATTCGTGGGTCCATTCGTCTGGTCGTCCGTTCATGGGTCCATCCGTCTAAGTCCGCGCATTCATTCATTTGTTCGTCCGTCATCTAGTCTGTCTGTCTGTCCATCCGTGCGTTCATCTAGTGAACACTCCAAGTACCACCATCTCGCATCTCCCATTCCCTGTGGCATATATACCCATTCTAGAGCAGGTATGTGCCACCGGTGGCTACGCATGACAGCAACGGAGGAAGGACAGACCAACACTCTAAAGAGCTTCGCCCCTAAAAGTACAACTGCAAGAGCAAGGGCCCAACAACAACCGGGCTTGAACCACGCCCCACAAAACTCTTTTTCAGCGGGCACCAACACTCCTGCGGCCGCCGCGGACACAAACGTGCGTGACGTCGCCGTGAAGTTACCGTCATTTTTGGCCGAGGCGCCCGATGTATGGTTCATCCAAGTCAAGGCTCAGTTTTCACTGGCACGCATCACGCAGGACCAGACTCGTTATAATTACATCGTCGCCCACTTGGACCCTGGATTCGCTAATGAGGTCCGCGATATTCTCATCAACCCACCAGTGACCAAGCGGTACGAACACCTAGACTGAACTCGTACGCCACCTGTCATCTTCGGATCAACAGAAGTTGTAACAAATTCAGCCCGCAGAGCTTGCCGAACGCAAACCTTGACAGCTGCGTCGCCACATGCATGCTCTCAGGGGCAGCATGGAAGTCCCAGATTTTTTGCTGCAAGTGATTTAGCTCCAACAACTTCCACCTTACGTCCAAGCAATTTCGCAAGCTCAGCCCAGGTTTCTTCTCAACGACCTTGCTGAGATTGCTGACTCATTGAGGTCTCTTTGCTGCTGTCATCGCCCACCATCCAGGCTGTCGCCGCCCCAATGAACACCACAGAGCTCGTGCCTCATTGACAGTATTGGTCAACAACTCAACTACATTCAGTGACGCGTTGGTGTGCGGCTTTCAACGCGGTAGCGATACCAATCGCAAAGCAGTAACCGTAACACCGCCTCGTCACAGCAGTCTGCTGAGCATGGCTGGTGCTACTATAACCGGCACTTGTGTGACAGGGCGCGGCAATGTCGACCACCCTGCTCCGCCAATGAGGAGCACCAACGGCAGTTGGCGGAGACGGCCACAAGCTGCCAACCTGAAGGCCGCCACATCTTCGTCACTGACCAAGTCACAAAGCAGCGGCTCTTTGTCGATAGCGGTTCTGACATCTGCCGCTACTCACGGCCCCACCTTCAACTCCTCGCCCACTGACATCTTTCGAGCTCAGTGCGGCTAACCGGTCCACAATCGAGACATATGGCTCGCTGTGCCTGCGCATCCACCTTAAAAACTAATGGCGCGACCTTCAATGGAACTTTATCATTGCTGACGTCGGCGAGCCTATCATCAGCTCAGACTTTTGGCTTACAACCTCCTTCCGGACTGCCGCAACGACTGGCTCAGCGACGCGACAATAGAACACTTCACACCAGGCCAGCGAGCGACCACCCAACAGGTAAGCATCAAGGTTCTCAGTGTCGACAATAACTCGCCGCACCGTGCCATCCTTGCCGAGTTTTCGGCTTGACGCGCCCCAGCGAACTGCCACGCAAAGTGCAGCATATCACCGTGCGCTACATCCGGACCACTCCACGCACCGCGGTTTTCTGCCACGCCCATCGGCTCTCCCCAGGCCGCATGCGCATAGTCAAGTCAGAGTTCGAAGCAACGCTCCGAGAAGGCATCGCCCATCACTCTGACCTGCCATGAGCCTTGCCACTTCACTTTGTCATGAAGAAGACTGTTGGCTGGCGACTATCTGGGGACTACCACGCCCTCAACGCACGCACGGTCCCAGACAGGTACCCAGTCCACCACATGCAGGACTTCGCCCGTTGCATTCACGGCTGCCACGTCTTCTCCGTGCTAGACTTAGTGAAGGCTTACATGCAAATACCTGTCAATCCCGAGGATGTTTCATAAACTGTAATAATCACCCCGCCTGACTTGTTTGAGCTTCTCTTCATTTGCTTTGGCCTAAAAAACGCAGGGCAAACCTTTCAGCGCTTCATCGCTGAAGTTGTCCATGGCCTTGAGTTCTGCTTCGTATATCTTGACATTTTTGTCTTTTCACGTGATGCCAAAGAACACTATGGCCACCTTCGTCTGTCGCTCCAACACCTCGACAACCACGGCCTGCTCGTCAACGCCCAGAAGAGCATGTTCGGTGCTTTCACTGTTCACTTTCTCGGCCACGAAGTTTCATCAGAGGGAACTCGACCATTGCCTGAATGCATCTTCGACTTTCATAAGTACCCTCAACCCGTCACTGCGAAAGACCTTCGCCATTTCCTCGGCATGCTCAACTTCTATAAACGTTTCTTACAGCACACTGATGACTACCAGGCATCCCTTCATGGTGTCTTGGCTGTTCTATGAAGAAACCAGCCCGTCACGTGGACACCGACTTTGGCGAAAATTTTTTAAGAACGCAAGGCTTTTTCTGCACTGCCACGCTCCTCTCCCATCGCGTGCCTGATGCTTCCTTGGAATTCTGTACGGACGCCTCTGGTTTTGCCGTCGGCGCTGCCCTAATGCAACATGTGGACAACACCTGGCACCCTTTAACTTTCTTTTCCAGGAAACTCTCAGCTCAGAAGGTGACCTTTTCAATGGCCAGTTCTACCGACGAAACCACGGTCGCTGCACCTACAAGTTTGCCAGCTTACTACAGAGAACTCCTGGCTATATACGAACCAGTGCTGCACTTTCGCCATGTTCTCGAAGAGCAGAATTGCAACATCTATACCGACCACAAACCTCTAACCTATGCCATCTCCAAATTTCGTGACAAACTTCCCCCTGTTCAGCAGAACCTACTCTTGTTCATTGCACAGTTCACCACTGACATCCAATATGTCAACGGGAAAGACAACGGGGTCACCGATGCGCTTTCACGTGTAGCCACCATTAACTCTGTGCTGATAACAGCGGACGTCCTCGCCGAGGTTCAAACCTCGGACGCCAAACTCAAGGAACTTCTCAAGGGCACGTCCTCACTACAGCTACAAAAATTTTCCATTCCAGAGTTGGCAAGAAACATCTGCAGCGACAAGCAGGCCCTATGTGCCCGTGTGCCATCGCTGTGCTCTCTTCAACGAGCTCCACAACCTCAGTCATCCTGGCAATCACCAGGCAATTCATGTCCCCACTTGGATCATTCCCTCGGCTTTCAGGTCGGTTCGAGCATGTCAACCTTGACATCATAGGACTATTTATCCCGGCTGGACCCTACCGCTACTTCTTCACCGCCATTGACCGGTACACTTCATGGCGCAAGGTTTGCCCCCTCGAGGGAATCACTGCAGAAAATGTCACCTCTGCCTTCTTCTCCAGCTGGATTGCTCGTTTTGGCACCCCCCGCAGTATAACCACTGACCAAGGACGACAGTTGTAGTCGCACCTCTTCAGGCTTCTCAGACTGGCTTTCAGTTCTGAACGCTTGAGGACCGCCAGTTACTACCCCTGCACTAACAGAATGATCGAGCCTTTCCACCGACAGTTCAAAGCAGCCATTATGTGTCACCCGGACTCGAACTGGCTCGAGGCCATCCCGGCTGTCTTCCTCCGTCTTCGCGTCACTTTCAAGCCGGACATCCACGCTACACCATCAGATTTCGTCTACAGGAAAGCACTTTGTATTCTAGATCAATTGCACCATGCTGCATTACTATGCCTGACCAGCCTAAAAACTTTCTCACTTGTGCTGATTTCAGCGAGAAATGAAGGTCACATTGTCCACCTGTAGTTTACGTCCAGAGTTATTCAAGTGTAGGAGTTGGGAAACTGCGTTCCAAAATCCAGACACGCAGTTGGCTCGATTTTTTTGGGAGTTAGCTGACATTCGCATCACCTGGGGGTGGTAACAGAGAACACAAATAATGCATTTAATAGTCCGTGCAGATCAATAGGTGGCGTGAAAATCTACTCACTCCCGACGGGGGGGGGGGGGGGGGCTAATGACGTGTCCTATTTAGATACATGGAGCCTATGGGGAGTTATATGATTGAATAACTCTGGTCTGCATTATCAATCAACCTAGGGATCCAGGCTCGCATACCTTAACCCCAAACCACTGCAAAGCTCTACCGTGCGCCCCTGAAAAGGGCGATACAGGTGCGCTGGGGCGACCCCAACTCGGGCCCTTTCCTGCCGGCGCCAGGGCCTCGAGGAGACGTAAGACACCGGAGGGTCGCCTCCATCCTGGCTGGTCCAGGTTGCCACGTCTCGGTGGTTGCGGCCGTGAGGCGATGCGGTCGGCTCACCGCGTTGGGACCCTGGTCTCGTTCCCTGTGAACCGGCGGGTCGTGATGGTGACGGCGAAGCCGAGGGTTGGTGACCAGGCGGCAGCGCGCGCGGACCACCTCGGTGGCGGCGGCTCGAGTGGCTCTGCCTCGGCGTTCGCGGCCGGGCCGCAGTGGGGTAGGGCTGCCATGTGGACGTTGGTGGGGGTGGGGGCTGGCCGTAAGGAGGTGGTCTCCTCTCCTTGCTGTTCCGGCGGTGCTGTTCCCAATGGCGCTCCATCTGTTCGGTGAGAGTGATACAGATAAAGAACGACAGGTTAACAATCGCACATGTGTTGCGCGCTAACCCTTGCACCCCGCGTCGAACATATCAAACGCGGCCTACCGTGCATAGTTGCCTCCGCCTGTTACGCAGGAAGTAGCGCGGTTCTGGGCTCCTGACCCGGTGTCGAGCCATCTCACCCGCCGCGCGCGGCTTGGAGGGGGACTGACCGTAGTCCTCATGCGCCTCCCGTGCTATGTAGCGTTTCAAGTCACATACATGCACCGGTCCGCCGCTCGGTTTGCCTTTCATGTTCGCGAGTCGATACACGAGCGAAGAAACTTTCTCTCGCACTCGGTACGGCCCGGACCATTTCGGTGCCAGCGAGGCAGCAAACTGTTTGCTAGCATTACTGAGAACATGATGGCGCCGCATCACCAGATCGCCCACTTCGTAGTGTACGTTCCTACGCGTGCGGTCATACTGCGCCTTCTGCTGTGCCCTAGCAGTGCTGAGATTATGTCGAGCTTTATGTAAAGCTTCCGCTAGCTTCTCGCGCAGCTGCGTTGCGTATTCAGCGCGTGCTGATGTCGCCACTGGCACTCCACTGCGGTCCGCGAGTACGGTCTCCATCGGATTCGGCAGTTCTCTCCCCAGGTTTAGAGAAGAAGGCGCATACCCAGTCGATCGGTTTACGGTCGATCGCAATGCAAAACCGATCTCTGGAAGATAGGTATCCCAGTCCTTATGTCTTTCAGAGAACGCGACAAGCATGTGCTTGATGTTGCGATTGACTCGCTCCGTGGGGTTCGACTGAGCATGGTAGGTGGTTGTTTTCTTGTGCTTAATGCCCAACGCGGCGCACGTGTCAACAAACACCTTCGCAGTGAAATAAGACGCGTTGTCTGTAATCAACTGCTCGGGGAACCCGAACCTGGTAAAAACCTCCATCAACTTCTCTAAAATCACTCGAGCCGTCAGCTTCCTAAGGGGAAACAGTTCTACCCATTTAGTGAAGTGATCCGTGATCACCAGCAAGAACTTATTTCTGCTAGGAGTTGAGGGGTACGGGCCCATTACGTCACACGCTGCGATTTGCCAGGGAGTCTGACTGTTAATCGGTTGCATGAGGCCGGGCGGACGTCCTCCTCGCGGCTTGACGCTTTGGCACACACGACATGAACGGGCGTAGCGAATCACATCCCGCTTCATACCTGGCCAGGTAGCGAGGCGACACAACTTAGCGTAAGTCTTAGGGCCGCTCGCATGCCCACCAATGCACGAGTCATGAAAGTAGCGAAGAAGCGCTCCTCTCAACGCGCGCGGTATCACGACTTTAAATGACTCACTTGTGTCATCGTCGGATGGAATGTACCTCAGCAGGACGCCGTCAGAATCTAGCAGATATGAATCCAGCGCGCTCACAGCACTACCAGCTGTTGCCGAGCGCTCCGCACCGACAGCAATACCAGCTGCCCCCTTGTGCGCGGTGGCCTCACTACCACCCGGCTCCCGGAGCCCGTCGAACACCTTTCGACAAAATGGATCTTTCTGCTGAGCTTCTAACAGCTCCCTTCTGCTGAAAACAATCCCTGCGCTAACGACAGCCTCTACGTGGTTCACGCTCTTAGCTCGAACTAACGTTTGCTCCGCTGTTTGCGTTAGCGCGAGTGTCTCGCTCTCAGTTCGTTCCGAATTAGTCGCGTGACTTGCCTCGTGTCGAACTGGAGCACGCGATAGTGCGTCGGCCGCGGCATTGTTCTTACCCTTGCGGTAGCGGACGGTGAAGTCATAACGCTGCAGCAACAATGCCCAACGCGCCAATCGGCCACTTGGTTCGTTCAAACGCCTCAACCACGTGAGCGCCATGTGGTCCGTCTCAATCACAAACGCAACTCCGTCTATGTAAAAGTCAAACTTACGGAGAGCAAAAACTATCGCCAGACACTCTTTCTCGGTTACTGAGTAGTTCCTCTCCGCCGGTGTCAACGTACGGCTCGCGAACGCAATCGGTCGGAGGGAACCTCCATGCTCCTGAAGCAAAATTGCTCCTAAGCCTAGGTCGCTTGCATCGGTGTGAATAACAAACTCCCTGTTCAAATCGGGTAGCTGCAGCTGAGCCGTGTTGGCCAGCAACTTCGTGAGGCGACGCAGTGCGGCCTCTTGCTCTCGGCTCCAAGCCCAACGCTCACCATTCCTCAAGAGCTTCGTTAAAGGCGCCTGCACTGCCGCGCAATCTGGAATGAATTGGCGATAAAAATTCACCATCCCCAAAAAGCGCCTCAGCTCACCGACATTGTTCGGCGATGGATAGCTCACTATCGCTTCAAGCTTACCCTTATCCGGCAAAATGCGACCCTCGTCAAGCGTAAATCCCAATAATGTTATTCGGGTCGCCGCTATCTGAGCTTTGTTTGGGTTCAAAGTGATGCCCGCAGACCTCAGCCGTTCTAGAACGTCTCTCAAGTGGCGCAAGTGCTCTTCGAACGTTTTCGAGTAAACCACTATGTCGTCTAGATATGCGAGTGCGTGCTGCCACTTTGCATCTCCCAAAACACGGTCCATTAGCCTCTGATACGTAGCGGGAGCGCCCACCAAGCCAAACGACATTCTCCTGAATTGGAAAAGTCCTCTGTGGCACGTGAAAGCTGACTTCTCTTTATCCCGCTCGTCCATCTCAACCTGAAAATATCCGCGGCTAGCATCGAGCGTTGTGAAGTACTTCGCCCCGCCTAGATTGGATACTAACGATGAAATGGAGGGAAGAGGATACGCGTCCTTCTTCGTAACTTCATTCAGCCTGCGGTAGTCTACACAAAGGCGATACGTATCATCTTTCTTTGGAACTAGAACTACCGGGAAACCCCATGGGCTGTTTGACCTCTCAACTACGCCTGTTTCGATGAGTTCGTCCAAGGCGGCGTCTAGTGCTTTCCGCTTAGCTAAGCTGATTGGTCGGGGATTGCATTTCCAAGGGCGTGCATCACCCGTGTCAATTCTATGCTTAACCAGCGTAGTGCGGCCGGGACAGTCAGTAAACATCGCGTCATATTCGTACAACAGCGACGACAGCTGCGCTCGTTCCCCTTCCAGTAGGCTCTGTGCCTGTACCAAAAGCGGGTGCACTGCCCTTTCCTGCAGCGCAGCACATTGCTCCGGCGGGGCGTTTACTCGCTTTCTCGGCGCGCTTTCCTCCTCGCGTACTCGCGCCTCTCCCTGCGATTGGCATGCTTTTGTCAATGCGGAGGCCTTCGAGAAAAGCTTCAGCGCGTCTCCGTCGCGCTCTCGGTAACCACCGTTTGCAATGTCAATGACAATACCCGACTTAGCGAGGAAGTCTCGACCCAGGATTAGAGACATTGACAGCCCTGGAAGATGCACGAACCGTTGTCGCCTCACGCGTCTGTCCCAGCGGATCACTAGCCTAGCCGCGCCGCTCGATTGTGCTGTGCCCGTAGCTAGACGGAAGATGGTGTTGCTTTGCCTCAAGCGGATGTTGTTCTCGCGGAGATGGTGCAACACATCGTCACCGAATAAAGAAGCGCTTGCCCCAGTATCCAAAAGTGCTACGAACTTTTTCCGAGCTATCGTTAACTCGATTAGCGGCGCGGGCGAGTCTACGGCATCACCTGCGCGACAGACCGACGGTGCAAGTGATCCGAACGCATCGGTAGGATTACTAATCGCCGCGCGGGGTCCCATGTGAATCACCGGCGGCGCCGTCCGTTTCCCGAACCGCGCGTTTGCTCCTGACCCGGCGTGCGGTCGCATTCGCGAGCGATGTGCCCTGGCGCGCCGCACCGATAGCAAGGACCGCGGACACCACGCCGGTTCGCTCGTGACTCGCCTCGATCAGGTGGTCCTCGCTCTGGATTGCGCCGCTCGTTAGGCCTCGCGTCAACCACGTGCTCCTGCCTTGGAATGTCACGCGCAGGGGCGGCGTGGGCCGTACGGAGCGCGTAAGCGTAGGGGTCTAAAGCGCGGTTTGACAGCTCCCAACCGCGTGGCACGTGCTCATCAGCGAACGATGCTGATGCGTTACCCCTAAACGCTTCTGAAGTCACTGCGCCGCCGTTCCATGCACAGCGAGGCTCGATTGACTGCGCGGCGGGCGGAGGGGGGCGATACGAACGCGCTGCGAGGATGTCCCCTTGTATGCGCTTCGCCTCGGTGGCGAGCTCTTCGAGGTCTGCGAACCTGCATCCCCTGAAGTGCGCCGCGAAAGTCGGGTGCGCCTGTCGGGTAACACGCTCGACCTTTTCCGCGTTGGTGGCGTGAGGGTTCGCGAGACGATACAATTCGTCCATCGCCCGTACGTATTCCAGCAAGGATTCGTCCGGATGCTGGGTGCGCAGCTCCAACTCCCTCCGCAAACGCCACTCATAATTAGCCGGTAGGAATTCGCCGCGAAAGCTTTCGCGGAACTCTTCTACCGTACGGGCGCGATGTCCGGTTAGTCGGAACCACCGAGCCGCTTGCTCCGAGAGCGACACCGGGACCACGCGCTCGAGAAGTTCGGCATCAGAAAGGCCCGTCGCCTGCTGATAATGGAGCAACCGGTCGAGATACTCGTTGGCGCTCTTGCAGTCGTGGTAACCCGTGTAGGTCGGAACGTCTACCTTGACACGTGGTCGCACATTTTGCACGGGGGCCTGCGCTGTGTTCTGCAGGGCGCTCGCGAGGCTCTGCATAACTGACAGCGCATTCTGTAAGAGTACCTCGCTCGAGGGCAAACTGTTGCCCGAAGACTCGCCTATAGTTGAGGCGCGTGTCGTAACTTGTGGCGGCGCCTCTCTGTTCGCGTCGCGAGATGCCGGAGCGCCATGCGGGCCGCTCTCCGTCGTAGGCCTACTCTCTGCTAACGCGGTCTCTGCACCCTCCTGATCATCCCGCGTGAAACGACCAAGCTCTACGCTGTCGGAAAGTCCTAACAGTACCCCCGCGTTAGCCAAAGGATCGCCACTCTGCGACGCGACATCAGACAACATTGACAAATCTTGGAATTCCGACATGCCTGTTATCCTACGTGTGGAAGAGCGCCGGTACTTGCTCGCGTCCACAGAACTAGCCGCGTTGCCAAATTCGTTACGTTGGGCGCCAGATGTGGGGGCTGGCCTATGTACGGCTGACGCAGAAGCCTATAGCTAATGTTTCAGCCGCACACAGTCGTTCCGTGCACGATTAACGTCCCCCAACCGTAGCTTGCCTCATTGCAGCTACTACTACGGGTTCGGGCGAATAAGGCAACTGGCCAGATCAACAACAAACACTTTATTGCCAAGCGTTAGCAATCGCGCGTCACTGTCGCGGGGAGATACTACAGATAACAAAGGTGTTGACGCTTACACCTCGGTCGTGGACGTCCTCGGCTCGCAGGAGGGGTTGCGGGTTCGTCCTCCTGGGATGGTCGCTGGTGTCAGAAAGCGCGAGCGACCGTTTGCCCGCTCGTTTTATTCCCCGACCCGATTTCCCTTTCCCTGACGAGAATGGTACCTTTCCTCGCTGAGGGAGAGGGGAATCTGTTCCTGGCGCCGGGAAAGGGGGAATCGCACGCGCCGGCCGTGGGGGAAGGGGTCCCCGCAACCAGGCGCGTGCGCTGCCCTAAAAGGGAAAGGGAGGCTGGGCGCACCTGCTCCCCACATCCGACACCGAACGGTCCGAGGGCATGGACGTAGACCAGGCCCTTCTGGCCTATCTAGAGGACGAATAAAACGAATTATTCCCTCTTTGCAGTCTCTGTCGTTCGGGGGCCTTCTTAAGGGGGGGGGGGATGTGGGGAGCAGGTGCGCCCAGCCTCCCTTTCCCTTTTAGGGCAGCGCACGCGCCTGGTTGCGGGGACCCCTTCCCCCACGGCCGGCGCGTGCGATTCCCCCTTTCCCGGCGCCAGGAACAGATTCCCCTCTCCCTCAGCGAGGAAAGGTACCATTCTCGTCAGGGAAAGGGAAATCGGGTCGGGGAATAAAACGAGCGGGCAAACGGTCGCTCGCTCTTTCTGACACCAGCGACCATCCCAGGAGGACGAACCCGCAACCCCTCCTGCGAGCCGAGGACGTCCACGACCGAGGTGTAAGCGTCAACACCTTTGTTATCTGTAGTATCTCCCCGCGACAGTGACGCGCGATTGCTAACGCTTGGCAATAAAGTGTTTGTTGTTGATCTGGCCAGTTGCCTTATTCGCCCGAACCCGTAGTAGTAGCTGCAATGAGGCAAGCTACGGTTGGGGGACGTTAATCGTGCACGGAACGACTGTGTGCGGCTGAAACATTAGCTATAGGCTTCTGCGTCAGCCGTACATAGGCCAGCCCCCACAAACTTCATCGTCTAAATAAAAGGGGAAAGGGGGGAGTGTAGTGGTTTAAAAATTTCTTGACCTTGTTCTAACCCGTGCAGAATGCCACTTAAGCCACCTCTGCCGCTGTACACCGGTGGCCTGCGGAAAAGCATAAGATTTGAAAGGAGCTGTTAGCATTAGTCGCGGAACACAGTACTGTTTGTTCAGTTACTCATGCATGTTTACGCCACATAATTGCGAGTACTGATATTGTTACAGTAATGAAGTAAAGGAAAAGGAAGGACAGAATCAGGAAGGACAGAGTGTGCCAATCAGTCATTGTGGTTATCGCCTTAGGTTGTTCCTCTGTAATTGCGTTTATACAGAAGTCACTGACCTTGTAACTTATTGGTGGGGGTGCCGGGTAACCATCAGGCAACGTAGCTCTGCAGCGGACGCCGCATCGGTTTTCCAGCCATGGCCAATGCTGAGCCCTCTGCGTCAACGTCAGCGTCTCCGACGATCACGGCGTCGCAACCATATGTTTTCACGCTACTTAAGGATCCCAGTACATTCTGCGGGACCAATGGCGTCGACATTGCTGATTGGTTGCCCATGTTTGAACGAGTGAGTGTGCCGAGCAGATGGTATCCCACACTTCAGTTGGCTAATATGCTGTTTTACTTGAGAGGCACGGCAAATTTGTCGTACGGAAACAACAAAGAACAACTCACAAGCTGAGACCAATGCAAAGAAAAGACGCGAGAGGTGTTTGGCAAAACCGCCAGTCGTAAGATCGCCGCCAGAAAGGAATTGGCCTGCCGTGCCCAATCCCTAACAGAATCATACCTTGTATACATTCAAGACGCACTGGCCCTCTGCCGAAATTTCGAAAGCGACATGACAAATGTGACAAGGTAGGGCATGTCCTGAAAGGGATTGCCGACGACGTGTTCAATCTCCTACTGTGCAAGGGCTATTCCATCGTGGACGCGATCATCAAAGAGTGTCGTCAGTTTGAGCAAGTAAAAAGTCGCCGCGTTCTGCAAACATTTGCCCGACTTCCAAACACCGCTGCACCATCGACTTGCGAGGACCAGTCCGCACCACAATGACCGTCGCCGCTGGAGACCTGACACGCATTGTTCGTGGCGAACTAGAAGCAATGGTGCCCTCGGTGTTCAATTCGCGCAGTATCGATACCACTCCTGTTACTGTTCCTCTTGTTTAAGCCATCGTGCGCCAGGAGCTTGAAAACATCGGAGTGCATTCCGTGTGCCATGTCACTGCACTCAGAGTCAGCGAACGCCTTTTTGCGATGCCGTCCTCTGGCCGACGGTTTTCTCCACGTACTCGAAACCCGGCTGAGTGGCGAACTGCAGATGACCGCCCTATATGTTTCAACTGCCACTGCATTGGACATATTGCTCGTTACTGCTGCAACACATGGTCCTCGGCACCTCGTGCAACGACCAATACAGTAATAACTCGTCTATCCGGAGCTCGTTAACTCGGAAATTCGGTTAACTCGGACTCGAGGCGCGGTCTCTTCAAAACTGTGTATATTTCAATGAGGTCAAATGCTCATTAATTCGGAGGGATTTAGCCGTGCACCAGTTATCTCGGACAACTCCGGAGAGGGCTATCGGGACTCCAGAGTCGCGCGATGTCGGCGGCTTGGAGGCTCAAGCACCGCTTGCCGTAACCGACAGCAGATCCGCAGTTCTGGAGAAACCGAAACCGAGCGAACTGCAGCAGAATATGACGATAATGATAGTGAATGAGGGGAAAGTGGCTAGGTGGCGCTAGTCACCACCCGGCGGGAGCGTTTGGGCCACCGGCGCATCCAGTGTCTACTAACAGCCGCCGTGTAACAGCTACTCGCTACGCCCATGCTACGCCTACTGGTGTACTACTTCGTGTCTTGGTTCTTTGTGTTGTGACTTCGCGTGTTGCGGCTGTGTTTGTGCGCATTGCCGCCGCTATCACGTTTCATGGCGACCGTCACAGGAGTTAAGCGGCTACAACAGCCAGCAAATTATCTTGAAAGAAACGTTATGATATTGAAAGACATGATGAGCCGTCGCGACGTCACCGCACTGTGCAGGAGGCCGCCGAAGCCCTCACTGTCCACTTGGAGTTTGGCCTTTGTTCTCGCGACAGTGAACGTGCGCACCACCACCTGATGGGATTAAATAAGATCGTTCTGTCAGAAATTCCGACGGTGAGGCAGGCAAAAATAATGCACTTTTTTAAGAAATAAAGATTTGTCTGTGCCGTGTACGTCTGCCTTTTGTTTTCATGGTTCATTCGATAATTCAAAATTCGGTTAACCCGGACATTTCCTCCGATCCCGTGAGATCGGAGTTAACGAGCTTTTACTGCATGACCCATTTCGATGGTACCGCCCGCACATTTTCACCTGCCGAAGAGTCCCATGCCGTTGATCATTCTCTGAACACTTGGTACAGCCGCTCGCCTTCACCACGTGGGCACCAGTCTCGTTCGCCGCAAATACGCCGCCCATCGTCCCGTTCGCCGCAGCCACGGCGCTTCTCGTCCCTCGTGGCTTCCGGCCCATGGTCTTAAAAAACTGAGAAATGCAGCCCTCAGATGTGGTGCTGCATTGACGACTTCCACAGCAAATCCTCTCTCCGTTCCCACCAGACGAAGAATAATAGATGTTGAAGTAGATGGTGTACCTGTACAAGCACTTGTAGACACCAGAGCAAGCATTTCGGTCATGATTTCAAGCCTACGCACAGGTTTAAAGAAAGTTCTGACACCAGCGGCTGCACAAATGCTCTGTGTGGCCGATGACGGCACGCCGATGGTTCTTGGTCTGTGCACTGCTCGCTTAAGTATAAAGGACCACACTACTTCTGTCATTTTAGCCATGATTGACCACTGCCCTTATGACGTTATCCTAGGCCTGGACTTCTTGTCGAATCATTCTGCTCTTATCGATTGTGCTACCGGCGTCCTTCAGCTAGAGCTGCCTCAGATAGTCACTGAACCCCACACTGCCCCGCCGCGCCTGTGCTCTCTTCAGGATGTACGACTGTCACCTCAGGCAGCCACCTACGTCGTTTTGACCGCACAGCCACAGGTTCCCAATGGTCAGTATGTCCTTCTTCCGCTCGCCGACGTCCTTTTGAGCTGCAACATCGCCATTCCCCATACGCTTGTGACTATCACTGACAACTGTACCTCGCTCCCACTTCTCAATTTCAGCTTGTGCCCTCAAGTGCTTCCTTGTGGCATGTTCTTCGCTAGCGTATCTAATGCTGACAAGTTCGAAATAGCGGCTCTCACCACTGAGATTGATTTACTTCAGTCTCCTGTAGATAACAGCACCTGTTTTCTGCCAAATCGTTTCTCGAAGATGATTGCACCCGACCTCAATCCTGCACAAGCCAACGACATCCATTGCCTTCTCGCGTCGTATACCGACATTTTTGATTTTGACGACAGACCTCTAGGGCAAACATCCAGTGTTCAGCACCGTATAAACACTGGTGACGCCAGTCCTATTTGCCGACGCCCCTATCGTGTCTCCCACACTGAACGCAGAGTTATCCAAGCGGAAGTTGACAAAATGCTCAACAAAGGTGTAATAGAACCATCAAGTAGTCTTTGGGCCTCCCCTGTCGTCCTTGTGAAGAAAAAGGACAGCACCTGGCGCTTCTGGGTTGACTATCACCACCTCAACAAGATCACGTGAAAAGACGCATACCTGCTACCACACATCGATGAGGCGTTAGACTGCTTGCACGGCGCTACATACTTCTCGTCTATTGATCTTCAGTTCGGCTACTGGCAGATTTCTGTCGATGAGATGGATTGCGAGAAGACGGCCTTCATTACACTGGATGGTTTATACCAGTTTAAGGTCATGCCTTTTGGACTATGTAACGCCCCTGCCACATTCAAACGAATGATGGACTCCCTCCTGCTTGGTTACAATGGTCTACTTGTCTCTGTTATCTAGATGATGACGATGGATAGTCTTTTCATCTACTTTTGATAGCCACCTGACCCGTCTCGCTGCAATTCTTGCAGTCGTTAGAGCAGCTGAGCTACAACCCAACTCCAAGAAATGCTAGTTTAGCTGCCGTCAGATTACCATTCTGGGCCATCTTGTAAACGCCGATGGCGTCCAACCAGATGCCGAAAATATCTGCGTCGTCCATAGCTTTCCAGTGCCCCGTTCTACATCCGACGTCCGGAGCTTCATCGGCTTATGTTCCTACTTTCGTCGTTTTAAACTTCGCCGACGTTGCCAGGCCGCTCACAGATTTGCTGAAGAAGGATACCACATTCTCATGGAGCCCTGAGCAGGCTCAAGCGTTCACCACTCTTATCGGCTACTTAACTATCCCCCCTTATACTTGCCCACTTAAATCCTTCTGCTGCCACAGAAGTTCACACCGACGCCAGTGGCCACGGTATTGGCGCAGTTCTCGCTCAGCGGCACCACGGCAGACAGTGCGTGACAGCTTACGCCAGTCGCCTGCTTTCTCCCCCTGAGAGGAGTTATTCCATCACCGAGAGAGAGTGCTTAGCTTTAGTTTCGGCCGTCGCCAAGTTCCGGCCATATTTATATGGTCACATGTTCTTCGTCGTTACGGACCACCACGCCCTCTGCTGGCTGACTTCTCTGAAGGACCTGACTGGACGTCTGGGTCGCTAGGCTTTGAGGCTTCCGGAATTTTCGTTTAGCGTCAGCTATAAATCTGGCCGTTTGCACAAGGATGCAGACTGTCTTTCTCGTCATCCGGTGGACCCTCCTGATCCCGTTGCGACTGACCTGGAGAGCAGCATGATGGCGTTTACTGATATCAGCGATATGAGTAGTGAATAATGATGGGATGAGTCAGTTCGCACTATCATCGACGCCATCCAGCCTGACAACCATGACGCTGAATCCCGTATGTTCGTGCTGCATGACGGCATCCTCTACCGCCGCAACGTCAATACTGAAGGCTCTGAGCTAATGCTTGTCATTCCCCGTCATTTACGGCCTGCCATACTTGAACAACTTCACGACGCACCAACAGTAAGACACCTCGCTGTTTCCCGCACATACGACCGCGTGCGACGTCGGTTCTTCTGGCCAGGACTGTACTGCACCGTGCGTCGATATGTCACCTCTTGCGACCTCTGCCAGCGCCGGAAAAGACCTTCTTTGCTGCCAGCTGGACAGCTTCACCCAGTCGATGTCCCCTCTGAACCATTTTATCGTGTGGGACTCGACCTTCTTGGCCCTTTTTCGACGACCACACTGGCAAATAAATGGATCGCCATCGCCACAGATGATGCGACCTGTTACGCAATAACAAAGGCCATGCCAACCAGTTGCGCCACTGACGTCGCGGATTTTCTTCTTCATGACTTCATCTTACACCACGGTCCACCCCGACAGCTGCTTACAGACCGCAGCCGCTCTTTCTTGTCCAAAGTTGCCGACGACCTCCTTCGATCGTGTGCCACAGCGCATAAGCTATCTACTGCCTATTACCCACAAACTAATGGCCTAACTGAACGTCTCAACTGCACGCTCACAGAGATGTATGCTTTCGATGTACATCTCGGAAGATCATCGTGACTGTGACACCACGTTGGCCTATGTAACTTTCGCAAATAATTCATCTCGATATGACACCACGGGAGATTCTTACCTTTTTATCCTTTGTATGGTCGTGACCCCATATTGCCATTTGAAACCACCTTACCTCTCAAGCCATCTGCTTCCGAGTAAGCTCGCGAAGCCATCGATAGGGCTCACATGGCTCGTCAAGCGGCCCAGTCTCGACTCACCAGGTCACAGGATATGCAAAAAGCCCGCTACGACCACCGGCATCGTAATATAACATTTGCCCCAGGTGACCGCGTGCTCCTCTGGTCACCGTGTCGCCGTGTAGGTCTCTCCGAAAAACTTTTGTCCCAATACGCAGGACCCTACCTAGTCTTACGTCAAGTTAGCGACGTCAACTACGAGATAGCGCCATTGCACTCCAATACGTCACCAAGTTCGTCACTTGTTGACATTGTCCATTTTTCGCGCATGAAACCGTATTTCTGTCGCACTTCTCCAGACTCGCGCCAAGACGGCGCTCCAATGCCCGGGGGTCCTGTTACGAAAATGAAGTAAAGGAAGAGGAAGGACAGAATAGCTGACAGGCGCGCGAGTGTGCCAATCAGCCAATGTGATTCTCGCCTGAAATTGTTCCTCTATAATTGCGTTTATACAGAAGTCACTGACCCCGTAACAGTATAATCGCTGACATTTAAAAACGATACTGGCAATTATTTAGACATTGTATGATATTGCTGCAGCCCTATAAAATCGAAAAAAACTGTGTGCCACCTTTTCTTTGGCCATCTCTACTCTTCAGTTTTAAGCTTTGCCCCTAAAAGTAATCACAGCATATCCACGGAGTGAATGATGATGAGTGTGGCCAAGCGTTCGTCAGCCCATCTGTGCTTCTGTTCATACGTTCCTGCTTCCGTTCATCCGTACGACCATTTGTGGGTCCATCCATGCGTCCGTCTGTCTCTCTGTGTATCCATCCGTGAGTCCGTCCATCCGTCTGTCCGCCTGTTTGTGCATTTATCGGTCCGTACCCCTGCACGTCTGCTCGTCTGTCCGTCTGCTAGTCTGTCTGTCTGTCTATGCGTCCTTCCCTGTGTTTATCCGCCATCTCCAATTTCGCATCTCCTGTGGCACATACCTGCTAGGTGGCACGGCTATGTACGACAACGGAAGAAGGATTAAACCACACCTTTTTTATTACTTTTTTTAAAGCAATAACCTGATCTGAAACTGAAGCTGACATGTAGCGCTTGTGCTCACAAGGATAGTAGCCTTCGACAGTGCGACATAAATCAACTTCATTGGATGGCGCTTGTGTGGGGGCTGACACCTCTTGTAAAGTTGTTTGCGCGGTATGGCCCACGTGTCTCGCCCAAAAGCCGCATTTCGGGATTCAACCACCGGGGGTAGGTGGCGTAGATTGCTACTGTCATCATCATCATGGTTGTGACAGTGGTAGTGCCGGTGGTGATCCTTGGCGGGAAGCAACCTTGGTAGTGGGTGAGAGTTGAGCGAGTCTCTTTTGCGCGTGGCTGCTGCCGCGAACGGTTATCTCTAGCGTGGGTCTTCAGCGCGTGGGACCGCGGGCCTGCGCGCCGGGGGGCCCACGTGGTAAGCCGAGCGTTAGCGACGCCGCCTTGGGTGTGTTATTGTGTATTTGTCATGTTTTGGAGTGTATTGAAATTGTGTGTTTCAGGATGTCTTAGTGGGTTGATCACGATTGATGTATCATTCGGCAGACGACATTGTAGTTATAAAAGTAGTTAAATAAATGTGTGTATGTATTGTTTGATTTGTACCGACCATGTCAACGGTGTCTGTTCACTCCAAGAGCGTGGCGTGGTGCTCGCTCGCCATATCGAGACCCCACATGCTTAACTTCACTTGACATTAACCCAATGTCACAGTTGTTTTGTAGGAGTACATGTGTACTGTTTCGATAGTTGGATAGCCAGCATTGCAGCTACGATTGACATTTCACCAGTAATACTCCTTAATGATGTATTTTTCCAAACCAGCCTCGAGACCTAGGGTGTGGTGGAATACTTGACTGCTGTGCCGAACGCATGGGGTTGATTCTTTCTGGCACACCAACGTTTATTCTTTGTATTCATGAGGCCGACACTGCTGATGTCAGCTTTCTTCTTGAGGGCCTCACGTTGAAATTTCCAAGTTTATGACAATTTTAATCATAGCGGTATGTGCCACACGTCTGGCAGAAAGATTTTGACAACATGCGCAACAAGATTGTGACATTATTCATGCCATGATGTCAGCGGCACTCGAGTTCGCACAGCTGGCAGCCTCTCATTCTCCGGCAGCGTCTCCGTGCTTGCATGGGAAACGCTGTACTGCATTAACGTGGACTCCGAGCCCTGAGCACGTCCACTTGGAGCGGTTGCCCATTGGTTCAACGAACATTCAAAAACAAAAGTGAGCCTTCGAGCCGGGGACCGCATAGCAACGCATCGCCAGAGAGAGGAGAACGAGCCGAGATTCGAGCCGGGACCGCAGAGCAACGCATCGCAGAGCGAGCCGAGACGCGAGTGGCGTCGGACGTAGCCGATCGAGCTCCTGCACCGAGTCCAGTTTCCTTATACGTGTAACCACTGCCGATTCACCTGTAACTTAGCACAATACAGTTTTTTCTTAAAATTTGAACCTTGCCTTGACTACATTCATTCGGACATCGCTGACATGGCGCAGTCGGCAGGATGTGAATCCACCGAGCTGCATGCGGAGGAGGAAACGACGCCACGAGAAGGAGCAACGCCACGCCGTACATTGTCTCGGGACTCCGAAACGACCATCGTCGAAAGCGTGTTCACGACCCTTGACCACAGCACGATGGCCAATGCAACGAAAAAGCAACTCGTCGACGAGCTGAGAGCACGAGGTCTACGGTGCTCCGTACGAAAGGACGAGCTCATTCCAAGAATCATCCGCGACAACATCACTCGCCAAGCCCTAGAGCGGATGGACTCGTCAACGAAGGACCAGGCTACCTACGACGACAACAGGCTGGCGCACCTGGAGACACTGTCCGCCGACAACGCGAGGCTTTGCGCTGAACTGAGCAGCCTGCGAGCCCAGCTTAACCGTGCGACCATGAGTGAACGTGAGACATTGCACGAAGCCCATCAGAACACTTCACTGCCAACGGAACGGGTGACGACTTCAACCCTCGGGCTGCACCATTCCGTCCCTGCTGACATAACGATGTCCTCGGGTTCGACGCGGCCACCGTCACTGAACGACGGCACCAACCAAGACGCGGCATGCCCTGCGGCGCCGAGCGTTTCAACGCACGAGGGAGAACCTTCCATGGCCCAGATCCTCGCCGCGCTCGTGAACACACAAGCCCTGCTCACAACGCTGTCGAGAGGTCCACCGACGACGAGCCTGATCCAGATTCATTCCACAAGTGACACGTCATCCTCAATCCCCTTGTTCGATGGGACGCCGCAACAAAGTGCTCACGAATGAATTACGCAAGTGGAGAGAATCGCAGCGCTCGCCGACTGGACGCCATCGTTGACGTTGGTGACAGCAGCAAGCCGCTTGACAGGATCTGCCAAGGATTGGCACAGCGCCTACGGCTCACAGTATGACACCTGGAAGCAATGAAAAAAAGCGCTCCTTCTTCGATTCAAACAAAAGCTGACAATGCAGGAGTTCCTCGAACTGCAGACGAAGCGACGCCTTCAGAGCCACGAGACCATCGTCGAGTACATGTACTCGAAGAACGCCATTCTGAACAAGGCGCCGTATCGTTCAGCAGAAGAAGAAGGAGTTTCCCTCATTCTCAGCGGCATCGAGGACGACACATGGGCCAACCCACTCGCAGCGCAGCTGTGTGGCACAGTAACCGAACTCATTGACAGAGCGGCTTTGCTTGACGCGAGGCGTCGCACGACCGTGTGTGCCGAGAACGACAAGAAACCGTCATCGTCTACAGCGAGCCGTGGTCAGGGTTCGAACCAGCGGGTGCCAGCCAGCAGCTCTGCCAACTTGCCGAAGGCCAACCCGCGCAGCGATTTCTCGGGAGCTCCACACCCGCGGCCCATCTCTGCTCGTTCATGCTTCAACTGCGGCGACATCGGTCACCTGTCCCGTGATTGTAGAAAGCCGAAAACTCCAGCAACGATCAGAGCGGACGAGAAACGAGCGAAGAGGGACAATAGCAGCCACGAAACAGGGACTACGTCACCTAGGCAAGCGAACTGTTTTTTGCATTCGACGGGCGGCACATTACCAATAGTGTCCGGTACTGCTAACAACCGACTCGTCCGCGTGTGCATTGACAGTGGCGCCAACTTATCCATCATGAGTGCCAATGCCTTGACGGACGACATTCCCACGCATGCATGGGTATCGCGCGAGAACATTGAAGATCTCAACCGCAGCATATGCCCAACTCTCGCTGCAACGCTTGATGTGACACTGGGCACCACGAATGTGCGACTCGAAGACGTCGTTGTAACGGAACTGCCCAGCGGCATCAACCTGATTCTGGGATCAGACTGGCGACGAGTCGCGAACGTCGACGTAACGTTTCACACGTCAAACGATGTGACTATCGTTCCAGTCGAGCCCTCCGGAAAATTTTTATCGTCCGAAGTGCCACCCCCGAAACAAGGCACACCACACCGGGGAAATGCTTATTGCGACGTTCTGCCGGCAATCGGACGAGAGTGTTTCCAAAGACGAAGGGTACGTGCGCCTCAACACGAAATGTCCCGCACCCGACGAAGACTTCACGAGTCTAGTCGAAGACGCCACACGGAAGATAACGAAGGATGCCACCAAGGCAGAGAGGGAACAACTTCACGCAATTCTGTTAAGGCATCACCAAGTGTTCACTTCCAAAGGCGACACTTTGGGCGTGTGTCCTCACACTGAACACAGCATCGAACTCAGAGACAATATACCTGTGTCATCGTGGCCGTACAGGTGCTCACCGGCTGATCGCAAGTTCATCGGAGAACAGGTGAATGACTACCTCTCCAAGGGCATCATAAGGCCGAGCGAAAGCGAGTACGGTGTTTCAACGATAGTCGTCGACCAACCGCACCACCTGACGACTCCACGAAAAATGGTACACGACTATCGCAAGCTCAACGAGAACACCATCAACCCTTCTTATCCAATGCCTGTCATGGAAGACGTTATTGACGATGTCATGCGCGACGGATCGGCTTACTTCACTTACTTCACTGCATTGGACGTGAAGACGGCATTTCTGACTATACGAATGAAGTCGGACGACGTACACAAGACCGCATTCGTCACTCCAGACGGAAAGTACAAATACCTTCGAATGGCCTTTGGGTTTTGCAAGGCCCCTCAGACCATGCAAAGAGTCATGCTTCGCACGTTCGATGGGTTACCTAGGACAGCTACGTACATGGACGATGTCGGGCAGGGAGCCACAACAGTGAGGAAGGCTTTGGATTTGCGTAACGAAGCACTCACGAGAGTCGTGATCAACGGCTTGAAGATGGATCTCCGGAAATGCCAGTTGATTCAAGACAAAGTATCTTTCCTGGGTTACGTGATCTTCGCCGAAGGACGAACACTGGACGAATCCAGAGTTGCCGCTGTCGAGAAGTTCGAACCGCATCGCAACGCAAAGAAGCTGTACTCCTTCCTGCAGTTCGGTAACCACTACCGAAAGTTCATACCGGAGTTTGCAAAGGTCACGCACAAGCTACGGCACCTTCTGGCGAAGGCGTTCTTTTCGTATGGACTGACGCTCACGAAGCAACCGTCAACGCCATAAAACACGCCTTGAAGAACCCGCCGATTTTGACGAACTTCCGCCCAGACTGCCCGACTAACGTTCACGTCGACGCTTCGCAAACCGGGCTGGGTGCGGTGCTTTCTCAAACTCAAGACGGAAAGGAGCGAATCATAGAGTACACAAGCAGATCCTAAACGAGCACGATCGTGGTCTACACTCTAATATGCTCGAGTGCATGGCGCTCCACTGAGCGATCACTGAGAAGTTTATGGTCTACCTGAGAGGAGGCCTTCGTTTTACAGTGTTCACGGACAACTTCAGCTTGTCATACCTCGTCCAGAAGGGAGCCAGCAACCGCAGATTTGCAAAGGTGGACGCTCGACTTAGCAGAGTACACCTTCGACGTCAAGCACAAGCCAGGAAGCCAGAACTCCGCTGCTGACGCACTCTCGAGGCAGTCGGAATCTGCAGAGGCTTTCGACCAGGGCGTTTCGACCCGAGACCTCCACTGCTACGCAGTAGTGGTCAGCAAACACAGTCGCCTACGCGAGTTTCAGGAGAGGGATACTAATTGCAAAAGATTTCGGGAGGAGGCCAAGCACAAATCTTCAGACTACGAGATCGAAAACGACATACTGGTGAAGAAATCTCTCGAGGGAGGACGGGTCCGTCGGAGGGTGATCATTCCCGCTGCCCTCCGAAGCAGTGTGATGATCGTTTTCCACAACAACGACCACCTAGGCGTCGAGAAGACAAGAGACCTGATCCAGCGAAAGTACTGGCGGCCATCGATGAGAAAAGACATCCGCGAGTATGTTGACTCCTGCCACACGTGCCAGACTATCAACGCCCGCACGACACGGAATGAAGGTTGCCTCATCCCACGCGATATTCCTACTGAGCTAAACGCGGTGATATCCCTGGATCACATGGGTCCGCTAAACGAGAAGGGAGACCACATCCTCGTGTGTATCGACCACGCCACGAGATACATGGACGCCGTGACCGTACCGAGCACTTCGTCGACGCACTACCTTGACTTCATGACAAACCGGTGGATTCCGCGATTTGGAGTTCCCAGCGTCAATTTTACGGACCAAGCCAAGGGATTCGGGAACAAGAAAACCAACCAATTGCATCTCAGACTGGGAATTGCTCATCAGAACTCCCCACCGTACTGGCCACAATCAAACGGACTGATTGAGCGAATGGTGGGAAGATTGAAACAGGTGCTACGCAAAATGCTAAACAACAAGGACAAATGGCAGAAGGAACTACTCCGAGCAACGCTAGCAATCAACGCCACGAAGCAACGTCACAGTGGCCACACCCCATTTCGACTCATGCACGGCTACGACCCAAAACTGTCAGGAGAGCTCAACCTCGCCTCAGTCGAGGGAAACATCGACGAGTCTCATAGACTGCACGACTTGGCAAGGGGACGTGCGGAGACAAGAGAGAGGCTACTGCAGAGTCAGCGCAAAACAACGGTCCGATACGACAAGAAGCGGCAAACTCCGAGGTTCATAACGGGGGACCTCGTTCTGCTTGAGTTGAGCGCTCGAGGCACATTAGATACTCGCTATGAAAGTCCGTTCGAGATAACGGCCCTCGTCGGAGGAAACAGGGCCGAGATCCAAAGAGTACCCCACACACCGGGCATGATCAACCAGAAATCGTCAACGTGGAGCAGCTTCGTAGATATAAGGAGCCGCTCCTAGAAGTTACGGAACCATCGCCATCTAACGACACGCACGTCTGAGGACAGGCGCAATTTTCGGGAGGGCCGTGTCAGCGGCACTCGAGTTCGCACAGCTGAATTCTCCGGCAGCGTCTCCGTGCTTGCACGTGAAACGCTGCACTGCGTTAACGTGGACTCCCGAGCCCTGAGCGCGTCCACTCGGCGCGGTTGCCCATTGGTTCAACGAACATTCAAAAACAAAAGTGAGCCTTCGAGCCGGGGACCGCATAGCAACGCATCGCCAGAGAGAGGAGAACGAGCCGAGATTCGAGCCGGGACCGCAGAGCAACGCATCGCAGAGCGAGCCGAGACGCGAGTGGCGTCGGACGTAGCCGATTGAGCTCCTGCACCGAGTCCAGTTTCCTTATACGTGTAACCACTGCCGATTCACCTGTAACTTAGCACAATACAGTTTTTTCTCAAAATTTGAACTTTGCCTTGACTACATTCATTTGCACATCACTGACACATGACCAGCGAGTCATATTTCTCAAGCTATCGGACCCTCCCATACTCATTTTGGCTAATTTCAAGGTAATGGTGTGATCACGACACCACCCAGATCTACGCCCTTGATGGATGGGTGGATAGGTGGGTGCTCTTGAACACTCTAATTGTGCGCCATTTTAAGCTAGCCATCTGGTGGCATGCCATGTATTGAGCTCTAGTGGTGGTAGCACTTGCAAGCTCTAAGGATGCTTGAAAAATCACCTGTTTTTGCTTTTATTTTTCTTGGTCAGGGTGACGCAGGGCAGGGAGAAGAAGAGTCTCGCCAGACTTCATACCGCCAGCACAGCAGCCCAGCACATCGTCAGTCTGCTGCTGTTAGCTTTGCCCGCTCTGCTTCTGCATATGATGGGTACGTTTTTTTTTTTCCCACATGGTAGTCTGCTCTCAAGTTAACAAGGTTTGCTGCATATTGGTGGTCTGTACATGTGGATATATTGAAATGCAGTGCTTTAAAACTTACACAGGTGTGCAGTAGCCTTGCCAGCTGCACCAATATGATTCACTAGCCTATTTTATGCCAAACTGAGCCACAACTGTGAAAACTGATTGAAATTGAGCCATGCCAGGCCAAAAATTCTGACTGGCTTCAGCATTGTTTCACTTGTGCTAATTTTAACCAGAAATGGAGGTAGCATTGACCACCTGTACTTTGTGCATCATCCAATTTAATCCAGACGTGAAAAGAAGTCTTAGTTTTGGGTGCGCGAAAACCCTTTTCTACTGTTTGCAATGCTGCCTTACATGGACATTTCAAAATCAACATGGGGGCTCCTTGTTAAAAATTTTAACGTGCCACTGATGTATTCGATGTCAAGATTGGCTGTTTGCCAACTCTCTCGATTTGCTTGATGCCACTTTTCGGCACATGGTCTCGAGCCTTGAGAGTCTGGGAGACCGAGTCACGTGCGCACCGGGAATCTTTTCTGTCTTCTCGAACAGCACACGGTATATAAGCACATGTTTATTTTCATCTGCATCTACTTTGAGAATCGCCAGATTGTGAAAAAAGCTTTTTATAGCCTGCCTGGTTTCCTTGGCATCCTTGGCCGTAGTTTTTACCATTGTGCTAGCTCCAGTGCCATGTGATAAGCTAAAGAGCCGTGCCTAGCGCTTGTGTATAGTCGTATTACTCTAAGCCGCACTTGCCGGAGCCTTACACAAACAACATTTTCCCTAGCTCTTGCGACGAGGCCCAGTGGTCATCATGGGAGTGCGAACCATACCCACTAGAGACCTTTTCCCAAGTGGCCTGTCAAAGCTCGCCATTGCCAGCTGTGACATGCTCACAGTTTCTCCTTTTGGTGTGTGTCCGCGTGCGGGAGCCCTTTTCTCGCTGTGTCGCAAGAGCGGACATTGTACTGTGTTTAGGGTGCCTCCCAAAGATATGTGTTTTTTACTTTTTTAATTGATATGATATATAAGGAGATGTTGGTGCGCAAGTATGGCGCCGGCTACTCCTTAGGCCTTGAGTGAAAGTTGAACATGTATCCTAAAAGAAAACATACGAAACAGTGCATAGAAAATAGAACACCCGAGCATGCATATGCAAAAACACATACGTACATATCACAACACAATGATAAGAAAATGTTAAAAAGTCAACAAGTGAAATCTCATAATGTCCCTCCTTAATATTCGATCTAACCAGCACAAAACAGCAGAGCACATGCTGGTTCTTATGAAGATGTATTCATTTGTGTGTACAAAGCAGTCGATACGTCATTCAGGTCAGCACACACATATGATGGTTGTCATATGGTACTGCAAATAATAAGTATGTGTGTTATACAAATGAAAGTTCGTTATTTCTTAGTACTTTTCAGCAATTCCGCTGTCTTGTAAGAAGCGTGTTAACACGTTTAGAGCATAGGTCTGTAAAACTCCAGTTGGCCATGGGCCCAGAAGTTTATTCATGCTAAACGATCTGCGGTCTAATGCCAACAGTTCTTATTTGAGACGACGTCTCGGCGTGGCATGATGTGGACAGTCTATGAGAAGGTGACATACGTCTCCATATATAAATCCACGTTCGCATTCGAGAGTTTCAGCTCTGCCGATTTTGTGCAAAAAATGTTTTGTGTACGCGGTGCCTAGCCTTAACCGGTGAATAAGAGTTTACATACTACTATCTGATGCAAGTGGAATTTCAAACAGCTCCACTTGCTTTGTTCTGCTTGGTACATTCATGTAAATCCTGCATTTTCATTGTGCCATTTCAGGTGATTTGTCAGGAAGTCGTGAGAGCAAATGTGATTATTTGAATCTACGGTCATTGCGAACAAGTAGTACGCATGCAGCTTTTCGGTATCTCACTAGCCAGCGTGGCCCAAGTATGCGTCTTCAGCTGCCGCGTCGCTGCTTGGTCCGGCATCGATTTCAGAATTACTGTTCAGAAGAGCATCGAACCAAAAATGATTCGTCACACCATGAATCGCTGCTATCTCATATTCTTCACTGTTTTTATCATCACTTGTGGGTGTTGATGACCATGACGACGACAATGGGGTGGCAAAGACTCAAATGGATCCAGCTTGTATGGAAGTATTGTGTTGATTGTGTGCGTTGGATGCCTTCCATATAAGACGAAAGTTGAAAAATCAGTAGTGGTCTGAGGGGCAGTGGTATAGGCGTAGGTGACGATTAGCAGTATGGCATCCCAATTAGTGTGGTCGGCAGCGATGTACATGGAGAGCATGTTGCCGAGCATACGGTTGAAGCTTTCAGTGAAGCCTTTCGCGTGTGGGTGGCAGCAGTTTTGAGGTGAAGAACATTGCACTTTTACAGAATGGCTTCGAGGACTTCCGAAAAAAAGACATGGCCATGATCACTGAGCAGTTCCTGGGGTAGACTGTGAAGCAGCTTAAATCCTTAGAGCAGGAAGGAGGCCACATCGTACGCTGTAGCCGCAGGTAGGGTGGCAGTTTTGGCGTATCGCATGAGGTGGTTTACAGCGACGATGGCCTAGCAGCTACCAGTTGATGTTAGCAGAAGTGGCCCCTACAAATCGATGCCAATGCGCCCAAACGATGGGTCAGGGAAAGATAGAGAGAGCAAACCTGTTGGCGACAGCAGTTGCGTTCCTTTGCGTCACTGATAATTTATGCAGGAGTAAATGAATTTCTGCACGTAGCGGTGTATCCCTCGCCAAAAGCACTGTTGGCGAATGCGGTGATAAGTCTTCAATACTAAGAGGTGCGTACATTGCAGATCAGAGTGAAACGACTCGCATATGTCAGAGCAAAGACTTCAGGGTATGACTAGTAGCCACTGGTGGCCACCACTGTTGTAATCGCGTTGGTGGAGGACGTCGACGCAAATGGCGAAATGGTGGGCTTGACGACACAATGTGTGAGTAGATAGTGTTGCCGGTCCATCGGTAAGCAAGTCTATCAGTGAGGCAATCCACTGATCGTTGCGCTGGTTGGTAGCGATGGTATGAACATCAATGGAAGAAACCGCAAGGTGAGACCCTGAGCAATCTGCATTGTCGTCAGGCAAGGGAGAGCGCAACAGGACGTAAGCATCAGCATGCTAGCATCCATTGTGGTACAGCACGCGGATATATTACTCCTGTGCCACCAGTGTCTTGGCCCTAACTGACACAGCACATTCATTGTTTGCTGTAGTGGACAGCAATACATTAAGCAGTTGCATGCTACAACCTGTGGAGTTAGCGTGACTACATTAAAATATGCAAGTCAGTGGGGATCAGACCTGTTGCTCCCACCTTCCATATAGCTGAGAAAAAGGACAAAAATAAAGTGCGCATTGTTTAAAAAAGTGAAACAGTGAGTACTTAAGAGGACCCATACAAGTAGAAGTGCTAAACATATCAAACCTAGGGCGTCTGGATTGATTTGTTGTGGCTGTTCAACTTTAGTGCCAGGTTTCTCAAAACTGCATTTTGATCCAACTGTGTTTCCTGCAGAGGAACTGCTGCTTGATGGATATTCTTGAGCTCTTTCACATTGTATTCCATCGTAAAAAAGCTATGCAATGACATTCCTGTGATTTTCCTTGACTATCTCATACTTATACCCACATGAGCACTAAAAACTCTTTTAAGCAAGAAGACTTTTTTTCGAAAAAGAGTTGCCCGCACAGATCCTTGACAGAAACTTTGCAAGCCAACTATTGAATTGATGTGTTGGCTTCGCAATTTGACCGAGTTGAGCAGTAATATTGTCAAAAATTTATGCCGGCTAATCAATAGAGCTGTTGCTCTATTGATTAGCCGGCATTAATTCCATAAAAAACATATTTCCCAAGGTCCGCCGTATGTTTAAAGTGTGCAGTTGGTGCTCACAGCCAGTTCCCAGCCACTTTTGTTTTGCTTGTACCGTTATATATCAGATACAGGGTCACATCTAGTGTCACTTGTCTCTCCTATCACGTGGTTGTCACGCACGCATGGGCGCGCATCGGCACTGCAAAACACATGCACTGCTTGAAACTGTCTTGTGACCCCACCTGAATTGAGTGAGAATGAGCTGAGATTTTTCGGATGACAGCACCTCAGCTTGAAGCTTTATGGCGACGATGTTTTGTGTCAGCCTGAGACATCTGTAGCTGTTCATGGATTTTTTTTTTCACATCCTCAAGTAATCTCCTCAGCCGCAAGTGCATATAGCTTATGACCTTTGTGCATAGTTGTATAGTCACTCAGGTTACGTGCGTGGTCCACACTTTGCTAGTGCGTAATGTGGTGGCACTGGCTGCAGAGCTTCTCCTAACGGCAAGAAGGCTCCCAGAGCACATCTTGGCCCTGTCTACGGAGCAGTGCAATACATTTCAGAACTGTGCGTGATATTGTCCTTTTTTTGTAACGATATCCATAATGCTAAAAAGAAATATGCTTGCATGCATATATTAGAATGCCAATCTATGTGGAGTGAGGTGGCTCATGGAAAGAACTGTTGCTAGATGAAATAGCGAAGTTCGTTGGGCATTTCATTTATAGAGGGATTATTTACATCACGGCTATTCATCTATATTGGACTACCAGGATACTCTTATCACAAGGCAACGAAAATTTACCGAGAAGAGTGTACGAGTACACTTGTGTCTCACGAAAAACCATGCAAAGCTTCATTGCGTGGCATGAGCAATGATGCAGCATCTCGGTTCCGATTTTCTTTTTCTATGTGAAGAGAAACATTTTGTACAACATTAATTATTTTTATACTGTTCCTGGGTCATTTATCTACAAAATGTATATTCTGAATTTTATTTGTTATGAATATTTCTGTATATATAGTGTTTTTATTCCACTGTTTACCAGCTGGTGATGAAGAAGTTTACACTTTTGACATTTTTATTCATTCTAAATGATTTTTGTTCCTCTAGAACATATATTTTTTGAAAAGAGCATTTCATTTGTAAAGTTTGGTATGCTACAATTCTTACTGGAGTAGTTTTCAGACTGTCAAAAACGATCTTCCTGAGACATATGAAAAACAACCATTCTCGCGTGGTTACGAAAGAGTTAATATTGGCTAAGCGACCCTGTAGCCTCTACACTGCTGAGGGGAATTTCTGATTATAGAATACATTGGGAATATCAAATCGTTATGCTCGGACTCACGTGTGCCATTTTTCACTATATGGAAGAGCATGCTCGGCAGTCGTGTCTGTGCTCGGCATTCCAGTAGTCTGAACGTCGAGCAGGCATACGGAAAAAGCAGCGTCTGCAATGGTTGGAGGTGGACACTTGGAGTGTGGGAAGATGAATGCTTCCTTAACTGGTGCAACAAACCTTCACATTGAGGTTTCTTCATCTGTCATTCCTAAATTTATTTAAGAAACGAGCAACACAACAAGTCTGTATTTGTATATCAAGAATTCATTTAAAAAACGAGCAACACAACATGTCTGTATTTGTATATCAAGATACACCGTTTTATTTTCATTACTTTTTTATAACTTACTTTTTTATGTGTGTTTTCGCCGCAATTCCTCTTCGTTGTATATCTTTCAGCTTCGTAAAAAATTGCTTACGTAAAAAAATTTTTGCACCCGTGTGACACAGGTATCATTTGTTTACTCTTTAGCTAATATGACATGACAAAAAAGACTGTAATATGCAAGCATGAGTGTAAAGCTCAATGTAAAAAGTCTCGGTAATAAAAATATTTGGTCAAGGTCTTTGAACGATCCATTCCTTTGTCTTTGTAGGCTTCTACCATGTTTTTTTTTTCTCCCTCGTCTTTCTGTTAGTTCGGTTTAATGATGGTGCAAGTAACAACTTGTAAAGCCAAAGCTACTGAGATATCTTAATGAAAATAGTGAACTTGATTGTTTTACTGCAAAAAATTTGGAATTTCACTTGTGATCTCCGCTCCCCCTTAAAGCTCTCTTGTGTGCACCAGCCCTTTCTGAACGAAAGTGCAATGTCAATCTTTTAAAGACTAGTTCGTGTCAGTACTTTTTCTATCTTCATTCAAATAAGCAGTAGATCTGATTAAAGTGAGTTTAGTTCCTGGCATTGACATGGCTCCCTCGCTGCTGAAGTCATGAACAAAGAATCGAGAATTCATTCTAAAACAAAGAAACCAGCAGCTAGCACAGGAGATGCTACAATATGTAAACGATTTCATTTTTTCACTTAAGTAAAGTAGTGGGCAGTGCTTGCAACACTGTTGACAGATGGCACTCCACATTTTGAATATCCCCTGTTGCAACTTGTCATAATGCAGGAAAGTGGTGCAGCGCGAGATGAAAATGAAGATGAGGTAACAAGTACAATCGAATCTCATTAATTTGAACATGCTTAATTTGAACTTCCTGTTGATTCGAACTCACAATGAGGTCCCGTCAAAGCTATGTGTATCCAATGAGGTCCCGTCACAGCTATGTGAATCCTGCGGCGGCACCTCTGACACCGCAATGCTGCGCGCGAAGGAAAGGAAAAGGAAAGAAAAGGAAAGAAAAGGCTGCGGTAGAATGTTTTCTCTTTCTCGAATGCCGATCTGCGACGCGCCTGTGCCACGCTTCTCCCTTTTCTGCCCCTGCCACGTGAAGACCCTTTTCCTTCCTACGCTGCGCTTAAAAAGAGAGGAAAAAAAAAAAGAAAGCTGTCGTGGAGTGTAGCTCTCCCTCATGCACGGGTGCCACACTTCCCTCTTTCCCGTCCCTGCCACGTAACCCTTCTCCTTTCAACGACGCACGCAAAGAGAACACGAAAAAAAAAAAGCGCTGCCGTGAAGTGTTGGTTCTCTTTCAAATGCCGATCTGCTTCTCTCCGCGCGGGGACTCTCCTCCTTTCTCGTCACATGCTGGCCATGCTGCAGCTTTAGCACAGAGAGTAGTAGCGAAAATGCAGTCGTTGTCGTCTTTTGAGAGTGTTGTGGTGCTGGACATTGCTGTGCAACTTGTCTTGCCAGGAGAATGCTGAAGCCGAAGTAGGCATGCTTTGCAAGCTGCATGCGAAATTGATTTACTCGCTGCAAGGCAAACGTGTGCAGATGCGCATCACCGATTACTTCAAATAATGATGGATGTCTTGGGATTTGTGAGTAAATGTAAGTCATCTGAAACTTCCCCTTCGTGTGTTAGCTCAATGCACATGCGTCACTGCATAGGGAGCCCTCCGTTTACTTTGCTTTCATTAATTTCATTAATTCGTACTTATTTTATTTCGAACAAATTTTTGGGCCCCTTCGAGTTTGAATTATCAAGATTCGACTGTACAAGTGCACAAGTACTTGTTCCCTCATCGTCATCTTATTCCTCTGTTGTGCCACTTTCCTGTATTATAGCTATGCACCAGCTAGCCCAGCAACAAATTCTGTGTAACCTGTCCTTATGTAAGCTTTAAAAAGCATGAAAATGAAGCATTTGGCAGTTGGTGTTCTTTTCAATTGTGTTCTTCTGTGCCTTATGGTGAATGTGCTGCACAGTACGTTTGCTAGTTTGCAGTGAATAAACTATTTTTAAATTTAAAAGAAAATCCACATTTCTTGTAAAAAATTCTGAGTGGTGGTAAAAAAAGGCTAAGCGATTGTGGTTTGCAGGCCTGACAGCCGTTCTCGAGAAGTAGCTGATGACATGACCGATCGTAGGCGTAGCAATGGCTCGGCTGTGCGGCGTGCCGTGTCCACAGACTCTACCCACTCCTCAGAGGCATTCTTCTCTGCCGACGAAGACGGCATGGCTGCGGGGCGCTTACAAGATGATGGGGATCAAGACCGCAGGCGACGCTCATTTTGTGTGCGAGGCTCTTCTTCGGCCAGCTCCAGTCTCGACCGACGACGCTATGCCAAAGAGCAGGACGCTGATGCTGATTCCAACTCTGTGTCAAGCACATCTTTTCTCTCAGCTGTCTCATCACAGGTAGGAATCAAACGTGTGTAGAAGTTTTTATAGTGTCTGAACCAGTGCTACATTACGAAAAGCGTGGAGCTGTTGATATTTTCACTATATTGCTCCTAAGGCTTGGCCGTAGTTCTCACAGGGGATTTATTTGTTGTTTCCTCATTTGTCAGGCTAGGACCACATGATGATGTGGCCATTCATGGATGCAGTTGAATGGTACGATAGCACACGGGTGTGGCTGTGGCCCATTGCACCGGCTCATTTGCCTAAATCATGTAACACTATCATGGCTGCACTTGGGCACAAGCAACATTGCAAGTGCTGCTGCTGGTGCCGCCGTGCATGACATGTACTGGAAGTGTCATATCGTGGTCATCACTTTCGTAGTGCCTTGTGCAAGCGCACACGATACAGCGCTGCGTATCGTGTGCGTATCGTGTGTATACAGGATGTTTCCTTTGGTCACATTGTCGGTACATCGCAATCACATGCGTCCAATAAGTGCATGTTGTGCAAGGGTTGTTTTATGACCCAGTATCTATAACAATTGTCTTTGGACCATGAAGAAGTGGGCTCAAACCTTACCAGGTCTGAGAAGTTTCTTTTAGAGGCGAAGCTCCTAAAGGCATGGGTCTGTTCATTCCTTGTGTGTGTGTGTGTGTGTGTGTGCGTGTGCACGCGTGTGCGTATATGCATGCGTGCGTGCATGTGTGTGTGTGTGTGTGTGTGTGTGTGTGTGTGTGTGTGTGTGTGTGTGTGAGAGAGAGAGAGAGAGAGAGAGAGAGAGACCGCCTATAGTTCCACCTTTGCCAACTGCCCACTACTCCATCCTTGGAAACTTTCCACTACACCCCATCGCCGATCTACAACTTCACCAATCATAAAGCAAATACTGTTGAGAAGTAGCCAATATGAAATGCAAGGTGGTCGTGTACTTGTATCCAGGTGCACGTTAGATTAGACAACCATAGATTGTCTCACTGTGTCCATACCTTGTTTGTACATGACCGCCCATAGTTCCACACTCTTTTTATGCTTGACAAACCGGCTACAGTTGCTGGACCACATTCTGATACATCATCCCTCCTTAGGGAAAAATAAACAATTAAACAGCAAATAGAACAAAATATGATTAATAAAAAAAACAGTCACAGCTACATAATTTGTTGAAAGTCCTTTGCGTATGAAAGCGGCGCTGGCGGGCGCTTGTTGCGGGTCGATTCTCTAACACACTGTCCTGTATCATTGCACCTGTCCATTGCTCCTTGGTTATTGAGGTGGTTTCCAGCTTGCTCGGGGGCCATGGCCCGCATCATAGTTGGATGGTGAACAGCGGTTGATGGCGTGGCATTTTCGGCTGCTGGCGTTATTTCTGCATGGTTATCCCTGCTTTCTCTGGTTGAGCGTGGCAGGATGACACCGCTTGGTTGCACTGCGTCTTCGCCAATCTCTGGACGGTCCACCCTGCTTGCTCCTGTTGAGCCTGACTGGAAGACACTGCTTGGGGGAGGGTAGACCTCTGTTGGCTGTGGTTTTCCTGCATCCCGCTCTTGACAGTTGTCCTCGTACTCCTCTTCTGTGTCACGCAGCATGACCCTTTCACCTGTTTTGCGGATGTGCTGCCTGTTTCGTCTTAGGGTGTGCCCCTCTTCGGTCCTAAGCACGTAAGACCGAGGATCGACGTTTTCCTGAATGGTGGCTATGGCGGCTTTGACAATCCACTCGGCGTCGTCCAAAATGCGCACAGTATTTCCCCTGTCCGATATTAAGAGCGAGGTGCCAGCTCTGGGTTTCTGCATGTGCTTCTTCACCTCTGCTGCAGGTTGAATAGGGAAGTCTGGTAGGCGTCCGCGGAGCCGCCTCTCCATCAGCATTTCAGCGGGGTTTATGCCGCCCTCTAGGGGTAACAGACGATAATTTAGGAGAGCCCCCCAAAACGCCTCCCTGGCACTCTTCATCTTCTTCAGGAGGCGTTTGACCACCTGAACCCCTTTTTCCACCAGACCTTTCGCTCTTGGAAACCTGGGACTGGAAATCACATGTGAGAAATCACACACTCGTGAAAAATTACGAAAAGCACTGGAGGTGAATTGCGGACCCCCATTGGTGTGTATCTCCAGCGGGATGCTGTGTCTTGCAAATATTATTTCAAGTTTCCTTCTGACACTTTCACTCGATGTCTGCACTAGGCGCTCCACTTCCGGATAATTCAAATATGCGTCGTACGCGACCAAGTATGATGTCCCGGAGTGTTCGCAAAGATCTATTCCGACCCTTTCCCACTAAAAGCTTGGGGCAGGGCTGCTGATTACTGGCTCTGACAGTTGGCGATAAGCAAACTGGCAGCACATGCTGCACATCGCATGTAACACTTCAATTTGTTTCTGCATGCCCGGCCAATACATAAGAAGCCGTGCTCTTGCTTTCATTTTGTTGAGGCCAAGATGCCCCTCATGCAGGCGTCCCAGCATATCTCTGTGCAATTGCCTTGGAATGACCACTTTGCTGCTTTTCATTATTATTCCATCCACATAAGACAGCTCCGATTTCACTGCCGTGAATGGACCAATCATTTCACTTTGTTCTAGGTATGTCATGACTTGCCTCAGCTTTTCCTCTTGCTGCGTTGCTGCCTGCAACATTGCTTTTATCTTGTCACTCACAAGGCTTGACAGGGCTTGGGCAGCATGTACGTTGACGTCCTCATCTTCGTTTTTCTTGATGTTGTCTTGAACAGGGATCCGAGAGAGTGCATCGGCCAGCAGTAGTTTCTTTCCTGGGACAAACTGCAAGGTAAATTCAAAACGCATTAGATGCAAAAAACATTGCTGCAGACGAGGAGGCATTTCACAGAGTTCCTTTTTCGCTACCGCTAGTAAAGGCTGATGGTCAGTCTCTACTGTTATTTTTGTTCCAATTATAAACTCTGTGAATTTTTCACATCCAAACGTGATTCCCAGTGCCTCCTTTTCTATCTGCGCATATCTGCTTTTGGTCTTTGTGAGCACACGTCATGCATACGTCACTGGCCGCCAGCCCTTATGGTGGTATTGCATAAGTGCAGCTCCCAGGGCACTGCTGGAGGCATCGATGCTAGTCTTGATTACTTTGTGTGGGTCGAACACTGCCAGGACGGGTGCTGACGTTAGCAACGTGCAAATAATTTCCCACTCTTTCTGGTGAATGCCGATTCATTCAAAACACACATTCTCGCACATTAAACTGCGCAATGCGGCGGTTTTTTCAGACAAACAAGGAATGCAATTTCCAAAGTAATTCACCGTGCCTAACATTCTTCTTACTTTCTGCTTTGATGTGGGGGTTGGCGTACTGGCAACATATTTCACGAGTTCTTCGTCCGGCTTGATTCCTTCACTTGAAGTTATGTTTCCAAAAAATTTGATTTCTGACGAGTCAAATATACATTTCTTCGCGTTAAGTGTGAAACTAGCTGAACTTATCGCTGCCAATGCTGTCCTCAAGCGCTTGTCGGGCTCTGCCTTGGTAGTTCCCCACATTAGCACATCATCTATGTAGACTCGTACACCAAAAATTCTGTCTAATGCGTTGCTGATTTCCTTTTAAAGTACTTCCGAAGCAGAGCTTAGACTGAATGATAATCTCAAAAATTAAAGATGGGCGAATAGTGGATTTGACGTTCGAAGCGAATTCGAAGCGAATAATGATTTGGTCAAATAATTTCGAATTGAATAGTTCGAATAGTGTACATGACATATTATAAAAAAAAATTAGCATTTTTTTATGGCCTGACTAATTTACACAATTTTTTAAAGGAATTAGAACTCATGTAGGCACAGCATTTTGTGAAATTGAAAATTGTAAATAATTGAATTTTATTCACAAATCTCACTTTTTTTTACTGCACTCGCAAGTTTTCATGCAAAAATACCAACTGCTCCACATGGTCTGGGAGCAGTAGTTCCCACCGGCTGCTGACAACATTCCCTGCTGTTGGAAACAGCCTCTCACTCCTTGCCTGTGTGGCAGGAATTGAGAGGTACTTTTATGCCACCTTGGCCAGTGCTGGGTACAGTCGGCTGCACAGGGGCACCCAAGTATTCTGCCACTTGAGAAGGGACACTTTCGTGCGCATTGTCTTGCAGTACATTAGAGGTTAATGAAGAAAAAACACTCCAAAGAGTGTTAGCTGGGGGCTTCTCCATAGCTGGGCAGACAGGTGCCTGGGAACATTCGTTTTGGGCTGGCATTAGCTCATTTGCTGCAGCTGCAAGTGTGGCATTTGCCCACTTTTTTTGACTGTCTTCAGTGTAGCAAATGTCTTTGTAGTGAGGGTCAACTAGCATTGCATTTGCCGGCACATTTGCCATTTTTAAGCCAGGGAACCTTGTGGCAAGACTGCGCAGAAGGCTCCTTGCAAACGATGCTGCTTCCTCGCTTTGATACGCATGCTTATGTAGCACCACTTGCGCACAATGCACGAGAGGTATCACTTGGGAAAGTGTGGGATAGCGGTTCACGCACAGCTCTGTCGTTGCTTGGTCCAGAGGCTGCAACACTTTTACAGCCGCAGCCATTAATTTCCATTCTCTGGAGCTTAAGTTGTCCACATCCGAATTGCAAAGTTCAACTGAAATTGGGGCACGAAGTTCGACGAGTCTCTCCATCATGGCATACTCGCTGTTTCAGCGTGTGGGAACGTCTTGAATCACTTCATGCTGGGCCATGTGCATGTCCTTTTGTATGTCCATAAGCCCTGCACGTGCACGTGCGCTTCTTTTGTAGCGACCTACAATTGATCGACACTTCGCACAAAGCTGGGAAAATCTTGCCACTTCTCTTTTGGCGTCATTTATGCGCAGCTGCTGGGTATGAGCAAAGCAGAGGAGTCCTGACCAGTTGGATTTGGCAACAGCTGATACGAAGTTCTTGCCGCTGTCGGTAATGACAAAAGTCGGGATGTTGTCGGGCAGACCCACTCTTCAATCACGTCTCGGAGAAACTGAACTATATTTTCTCCAGTATGCTCCTGCGGCATTGGTTTGCAGGCGAGGGCATAAGCGTGCTGCCTAAAGTCGCGATCCATCATGTGGGCCGTAACACACACGTAGCTGTCGCCGGCCCTCGATGTCCACCCATCCGTTGTTAAAGTGAAGCACTCAGCACCACCGTCATCAAGTACGGCCCTAATGTGCTTCTTCAGTTCATTTTTTTTGGCCGCGTAAAATTCAGAATGACCGTTCGTGAAAAGGTCTTCCGCGACGGAACGACGTACTCTGCAATTGCACATCGCATCGTCTCGATGAAGCTCGTTTCCTCGACCACGCTGTATGGCTGCAGGCCGCAGGCAATGAACGCTGCAATCTTCTTAGTCATCTGTTGTGCTTTTACCGATGACGGCTGAAGTGTAGGCTTAAACAAGCTGGTCACGGTCAGCTCCGATGACAGCCCTTTTGGTTCACTTTTCTTTTTCGGAAAACTGTAAAGCTGATGCAATTCTGAGTATTCTTTGTACTTGCCTGGGTGTCTCCTCAAGTGGGTGACAAGCGTCATCGTGGTACCAGTAGGTGTCTTCAAAACAACTTCGCACGTCTTGCACTGCGCTTCGCCTCCAGCAGGCACTTTCAAGAAAAAGTCCCATATCGGATTCGTGTGCACGCGCTTACAGGACACGGGCGCGGTCGACACCATCTTCAACTGTGGAGGCAGCGGTTACCGAGGGCGAGATAAGCCAACATGTGTAAGCGCGGCTGAAGCTCGAGGAACACAAAGAAAGAAAGAAAGCAAAAAAAAAAATTATGTCTACAGCAATGCGGGGATTGTTACATCTACGAGAGAGGTTTACTCGGAGCCGACGTAACGGTCAACTGGACGGTGTACAGCAGTGAGGGGCGGCTTATGCAATGAGCTTTTGGGTGAAGGTTACCGTGAACATAGCAGCGATGACGTATTTCCGGCTCCTCAATGCATGGCCTTGGAGATTAACAGATGTATGGCAGCCATGACGTGTAAAGCATAGCCTCAGAGATTTGTATTTGTACCGGCTGTCCGTGGCTTTTGCGGCCTATTCGAAAGTGCCGAATAATTCAAAAATACCGAATACCTGAATTCGTATCGAAGCGAATAACGAATAGGGCAGAATTCGATCGAATATTCGCAACACCGAATATTCGCCCATTCCTATCAAAAATCTGTATCGCCCGTATGGGTGCTGATTGTGCAAATTCTTGATGATGTGTCGTCCAGCTGTATGTGATAAAACCCTTGATTTGCATCCAGCTAGCTGAACCATCTAGCTCCCTCTAACTCTGCCTCGATGCTTTCCCTTCTAGAAAGCTCGTACCGCTCGCATTATGTTTTCGTTTATATGCCGCGGATCCATGCAGACTCGAATTCCTCCGCCCTTCTTTTCGACGATGACCAGTGGACTTGCCCATTCTGGCGGTTCCTCTATCTACACGATGATGCCTTCGGTTTCCATGCGTTCCATTTCCTCACGCAGAGAAGCTTGCCTCGCGTGGGGCACACACTTTGCTGGCACAGGTACTGGCTTGGCTCCGTCTTTTATTGTGATCCGGTAATGACGCTTTACACAGCCAAGTTCCGTGAACAACTGCGGAAATTCGTCTGTTATTTGCTCTCCCACACCTGGCTGACTTGAGACGGCGTGGGCGCGCTTGGCTATGCTGATCAACTCGCAGGATGACGGCCCCAACAATGCTTGCTTGCCTTTCTTGACTATAAAAAACGTAATCTGCTGCTCCTTGTTGCCCACACGCAGTGGCAACGATGCTGTGCCAAAATGCTCAGTCACGTTTGTTTGGTAGCTTGTCAGCGTTGTCTTGCTTGGGCGCACCTTCGCAGCTCTTATTAGCCTTACGAAAAGCGAGTGAGGCAGCAAGTTTGCCTGCGCACGAGTGTCGACTTTGAACATCACCGTTTTCGTGCCCACCTTTCCATGAATTGTCCAGTCTTGACCCACCGTACTTTTCACGCCACTTATTTGCACGGCCAGAATTTGGAAGTCCTGCTCACAGTCTTCTTGCTTCTCGCGTGCTTCACGCTCTACTTCATTAACCTTTTGCGCTCTGTAGAAAACAGCAAAATGGTTCCACATGTCTTTTTTCAGGCTAAGTATTTCCTAGGTGGGTGGAACCTATTGCAGTAGATGCATGAACGAGTTGACTGTTTTCGAGCTTTAAGTCGGTTACGTTTCTCCACGACACAGGCCTTCGTTGTGTTTTCTTCCTTGTCCCACAGTTGTTCTTAGTTGACTGCAAGCTCAGCTGCTTTGCAAAAATCTGTAGCCTTGGATAGGCTCAAATCTTTTTCTCTTTGGAGGCATGACCTGAGCTTCTTATCCTTCATCCCACAGATGAGTTAGTCACGTACCATTAAATTCCTCAGGTCTCCAGAGTTGCACATCTGTGCTGCTATTTGTACGTCTCTGAGGAACTGCTCGAGTGTTTCTTCTTGCTACTGCAGGCAGGAACGGAAAACATACGTTTAATTGCGCTGTGGCATGCAGTACTCCTCAAAGGTTTTGACGATGACGTCATAATGTTCCTGTTCTGCTTGAGACTGCTGAAATGTGTTGTACACTTCTATCGGCTCATTGCCAGCCACGTGTAGGAATACAGCAGCTTTTTCCGCACTCGTCTTGCTGTCTTTGCCCCTCGCCTTGAAGTACAGCTGGATGCGCTGCTTGAACCTTTTCCAATTTTTGGCGGCGTTATCCGAGAGGACGAGTTGGTCGGGGGGCGGAAGTGCTTTCGTATCGGCAGCTCGGGCAACCCTAGACGATGAGAACACTGCGCAACTGCGCGCGCAGCGCCTATCGTCGGCGAGCCACTTCTCACACTATGCTTCAACTGACGACAGAGAGCCGGAGACTGACAAGGCGATAAGAACCCTGGTTTATTATCGGACGCTTTTTTTATGCTTGACAATTGGGCCACAGTTGCTAGACCACGCTCAGATACAAACAGCGGCTTATTTTCTTTCATCATGTTAATAAAGGTAAAGCCTGGAGAATCAAAGAGCTTCAGAAAGCGATGCCTCCTACTCAGTCCACCCAGCACTTTGCTAATCACACCGCTCGCTCTCCGACAGGGGTCCCATTCCTTAGGACTGCAGAAAAGTAACATGTTTCAGGTGGCCCACTGTTTGATATGTTGAGTGTTCAGGCTATTTTTGTTTGATGTGACTGTAAACTTTCCTGTGCATTGACCTTAAGGCATTGCTGTGTTTGAAAATAGTTTATTGTAAGAGATAATTACCCGAGTTTTTTTTATATGGTCAGGTTTGACTGCATATGTATTTGGTCTGTTTGTAGACTAAGGAAAATTGTGCAGGGTTCGTACAAGTCTTTGAAATCCTTGAAGACCCTTGAAATTCTTGAGGAGCCTTGAGTTTGAAAAATGCATTTTCAAGGCCCTCGAAAATCCTGGAATTTCTTGGCATCCTTGAAAATCCTTGAATATCCTGAGCAGTACACTCTTACATCGACATCGGGACCTCTTAAATGTGGTACATTGGTGTGTCAACCTGTCAAACTCCCCATTTCTGAAGCAGTAATGCAGCGTAGGTGCACATGATCCCATTTTGCGAAAGTGCATGTGGAAAAAAAGCCAGTTTGTGGCAAGAGTAAAGCAGTGAATGTGATAGCAAGAAATTAGAACATCACACGAAGAATGGCAAGCAACCCCATATATGCAACGCGCCGCTGAAGCATGAAGGACGCACAAAAAAAAAGAAGCGCACAAGACGAGTGCTGGTGAACAAGTGTCAAAGCTCGACTCTGGAAGCTTGCTGCTTAAAGAAACCAAGAAGGGTGCTAGAAAAGAACGCAAATGGATCCACAGGATGAGTGTAAGTTGTTAACCACTGTCACAGTTGTTACTTCTTGGTTGTTGAGCAACGTGCTGCGAGTGTCAACGGTGCACATGCTGACACTCTTGATGGGGTGGTGCCATCAAATTTCAAGGCTATAGCAGGCACCGTGTGGGTTTAAGAATATATTTTAGGTCACTTCCCCAAGTGTACCTAAATTCTCATTCTCCTAATCGCGGCCCATCCCGAGCGCATCCAACACTGAGGTAGCTCTATAGGAAGGGCAACGAAAGTTCTAGTGACCTTACACCAGATCTGTAGTCAGGTGAGTGACCTCCGGATTTCCGCTTTGTACATACCGTCAATGCATCCCGGCTGCTGCAGATAGCAGCGAGTTTTTTTTGCAGGGGCTTGTGTGCTACATGCGTGCGAGAGCTTACCATACTCAGCATGACGTGTGCAAAGCTTTGTGATCACGTGACTAAGTCCCCCCAAACAGGAACTCGGTCCCCACAAACAGGAGCTGAAAATTGTCCATATCAAAAAGGCAACAAATTATGTAGCAAAAATAAATGAATCTTGGTGCATGTATCGTGCTTATTGGAGCTATAATAAAGATTGCAGCAAAGATCGCACAAGCTACAAATATTGTGGTGCGACCCCTTCAAGGCCTGACTACACATGTGCATTGAAGACCATCAGCGCGCAATTTTCCGACTTGTATCGTGCCCTCTACCTATGGAGAGTGTGGGAGAGGGTGCGAGAAGTTATTAAGACTATGCTCTTTTTTTTATACGTACTTATGATATTCATATATTTATTGTAAGTGCTAAAATTGGTCATTTTTCAAAATTTTGAAAACAAAAGTTTCGACTTAGCATGTCGCTTTGAGTGCTTGAAAAACTTGCAACAGGTCCTGGAAAGTCCTTGAATATCCTTGAATTTTTGCTTTGGAAACCTGTACAAACCCTGCTGTGACTTGAGTCTTCTAAAAATCTTTGATTTTGTGTTCTTTTTATTAAAGTCACTGTATTTCTGTCAGCACAAATATGAGCTCTCATGCAAGCATAGCTAAATCAAGAATCTTATCTATAAGTCATGAACAGCTCTCTGACACGCACTGAAGAAAAGTGGTGCTTCACTTCTACAGGAGGATGTGACACTTGTGAACCTGCATCATCAAATGGATCGTCCAATAGCTGAGTCTCCACTTCTGATGGCGTGTTATGCAGCCCATTTGTCACAGTATCAGGTATGTCTGGCATTACACTTTTTGTGTATTCACTGACATTTTGAGCATTTTCTAATACACGATGCTTTGAAGGTCACACTGCATTTGTCAAGTTCTCACGACTACAGCATTCTTTCTGATGTAGGCCTCTACTCTGGTGGCTTGTTTTTGGATTGAGTCCTCAGGAAAGAGTTGTTTTTGTCAAAGAGGTGGCATTCTTGTAAAAAACCTACAGTCAAACATGGTTTATTGAACCCAGATGTATAAAACTTTTGGGTACATCGAACTCGCAAGTTATCTTCTTGAAATTCTTTTGTAAAACGTATAGAAATTCACACATTTATATCGAACGGTATTTTTACCCACCTTTGAATATATCGAACGTTGCGCGAGCTGCAAGGTGCGTTGGGGAAGGGGGGAGGCACTCAGCCCTTCCCCCTCAATCTCCGTGGTAGCGCGACTCCACCCGCGTGTTGGAAGGTGCACTTTAGCACTCGCAGCACTCGGTGACCTCCACGCGGCACCATGCCTCCGCCATAACTGAAAACGCTCAAAAAAAGGTAAAAGCGAGAGGGTTCGGACTGCACAATCTCTAACTTGCGGAACGGCTTTCCTTTTTATTTTCTCTCTCTCATGCTTTCTCTACCTACCACTCAACTTGGAGAGCATAAACGTGGGGGGTAGCACGCGCAGCCAGCCTCCCTTTCTCTTTTTTGGCAGCGCGAAAGCCTAGTTGCGGGAACACTCCCATAGCCGGCGCTCACGATTGCCCCTTTCCTGGCGTGTGGAACGGGTTTTCCCTCCCTCAGTGAGAAAAGGTATTATTCTTGTCAGGAATAGTGAAACCGGGTCAGTGGACAAAACTAGCGTGCGAACGAGCGCACGCTAGTTAGGCCTACGTTGCTTGCGCGAAGAGCCACTGGGCGCTGGCTCAGGCTCGTCAGACCTTGACACAAAGGCTTTCAGGTCTGCGATGTGGGCACGGCTGAGTTTTCCCGAAAGCGGGTCTTTCAGCAAGTATCGAGTGGAGTCCAAGCTTTCTCCACTCGGTACGGACCAAGCAACTTTGGAGCGAGCGAAGTTGAGAAACCCTTGCTCGCGTCGCTAAGAGTGTGGTTGCACTTCAGGACGAGGTAACCTACCTTAAATGAAAGGTGGCGACGTTTTCCGTCGTACTGGGCCTTTTGCACGGCCCTGGCCGATGCCAAACTCTGCCTCGCTCTACTGAGAGCTCCACAAAGCCTGTTCGAACTGTGGAAGCGTAAGCAGAACAGTCTGCCGGTTCTTCCTCGTCTCCGAGCTGGCATTGCTTGACACTGGTCACCGGATTTGCCAACTCCCTTCCGAAATTAAGGAAGGCGGGAGAGAAACCAGTAGAGCGACTCTCGGAGGTTCGGATTGCAAACGCAAGTTCACTCAAATGGTCTGCCCAGTCCCTTTGACTTTCGGCAAAGGCCGCCAACATCGGTTTGAGCGTACGATTGGTTCGCTCCGTCAAATTGGACCGGGGATGGTAGGGCGAAGTGGTGCAGTGATCTATTCCTAGGGAACGGCACGTATCACCAAACACCCGAGCGGTGAAATATGATGCATTGTCCGTGATCAATCTTTTCGGAAAGCCGAACCGACAAAACACTTCCTGTTGCCTCTCTAGCACCGCTCGCGCTGTCACTTTCCGCAGTGGAAACAGTTCCACCCATTTGAAAAAATGATCAACAACTACCATCAGATGTATGAACCCCTGCTTACTCCTGAGGAACGGCCCCATTAGATCGCAGGTGGCTACTTGCCATGGACGCTCACTGACAATCGGTTTCATCAAGCCGGGCGGCTTGCCACCCCTTGATTTTACCGTTTGACAGACGTGGCAGGAACGGCAATAGCGAACAATGTCACGCTTCATGCCAAGCCAAGTCACAACCTTGCTCAGTTTCGCAAAAACTTTAGAGCCACTCAGGTGACCGGCAATGGGCTCGTCTTCAGAGGCTCGCAACAGTGCGGCTCTCAGACTTTTGGGCATAACCACCTTAACGGGTCGATGGACTTGTCGTCAGTGGCTATATAGTTCAGCAGGAGCCCGTCATGGTCCAGAAAAATGAATCCGCCGGGGACTCAGCGACACACGCTGTTTCAGCCCCCTAATCGCGCCCGCCGCAGAACAAGCAGCGTAACGGCGCTCCGCGCCTCTCAAGACGGTTTAACGGCGCCCGCCGCAAAGCAAGCAGCGTATACGGCGCTCCGTCCCTCCGAGACTCGAAACGGATCACTCTGCTGAGCCTTCAGTAGCTCTTCGCTATCGAAAGCAACTCCCATTCTCCCAAATGGGGGAGTCTGGTATCGCGCCCACTCAGGACCGCAGCAACCGCCGCGTGCACAGCGTCACGGGTTCGCTCTCGGCACGGTGGCCTTCGGAAAGTTCCCCCCGCTCGGCCGCTACGCAGTGGCCGCTTACCTGGATAGCAGCCAAGGTCGTCCTCATGGGGACTCCCTCTTTTCGCCGCTTTTTCGCCCCCGACGCTTGCATGTGCTAAGGCACGGCGAGCGGCCGTCGCACCGAAATCCAGGTTCTCGGCAGACAACAGGGGCATGAGATAGCGCGTCAGCTACCACGTAGGAGTGTATTCACCACGAAAAGGGGTGACGACACAGGCGAGCGCCGAAGGGCGTCCGTTGATAGAGGCGGTGGCCTCTTTGCGCAACGCGGCATGCCACGAAGCAGACATGTTGCGACGAGCCCGAATCGCGCAGGCGAACTGGCTCGCTAAGACTAACCAAAGGCTTAATGAGCCTTTGATACCGCGTTGGGCCAGTATGGTGATCCCCTACTAACTGCAGCGGACGATCACCGCCGGTTCACGCTTAGCGAGCCACAGGGCCGCTACAGAACACTTTATTGCCTCTGGCGGCACGCCGAACAACAGTACAACGTCCGCTCCCGGGACGCGGGTAGCAAAGGCGTCCGCACGTGGACGTTCACAAAAAGGGGAAAACCGCGAGCACGTCGCAGCTGGCAATGGCGAGCTTTGACACGCTGGTCAGGAAAAGGTCTCTCGCGGCTATGCTGCGCACTCTCTTGATGGCCAATGGGCCTGGTCGCGAGTGCTGGGCAAACCTCGTACGCGTAGGCCTACGGCAAGTGCAGCTCGTTGTAGTACGACCACTTCAAGCACTAGGCACCGCTCTGGGCTTAGCGTACGCTACCGAAGCCAGCACTCACGTAAACACGCCTGCCGGGGTGCCCAAGGCCACCCCGGGCAGGCTACAGTTCTCGATTTCCAAAGGGGACGCGGACGAAGGAAAACACGTGCTTACCCGGCACCGACCACGAAGAAGAGAGCGCTCCCTCGGCACGCACATTACCGCGTGCCGTGCCCGCACGTGGCGCCATCTATCGCCACGCGTCGTTATCAGAGCAGGAAAAGCAAAAGGGTGTGGCCGTGCGGCGGAATGCCCGCGAAATGGTCGCAGGCGCGCCTCAGATCCCCACATCCTTCAGTAACTCTTGTCTGCTGAAAGCAATTCGCACTCTCCCAAAGGGGAGCCTGGTATCATTCCCACTCAGGACTGCAGCCATCGCATCCACTCGCGTTGAAGTCATGGGTTCACTTCCCTTCCGCTTCCCCTCTCGCCCTCTTTGTGGGGCACTGCTTGCCTGGCCCATGGAAAGGGTGTACTCGTCGGCGCACTCACCCTTTTCTCTGCACGGCGGCTCCGCTGCCGTTTTGCCAGCGTCGCTCGCTTGCGCAAAGGCATCGCTCGCGGTTGTCGCACCGGGATCCAGGCTCCTAGTAGACACTGGGGCACGAGATGGCTCGTCAGCTACAATGTTAGTGCTCCCCTTACGATACTGCACTGAAAAGTTATAATGCTGTATTACAAAAGCCCAGTGCACTAGCCTGCCATCAGGCTCACAGAGCCGCATCAGCCAGCTAAGCGCGCTGTGATCTGTTTGCACCTCAAATTTCATCCTATCCAAGTAGACATCAAACTTCCGCAGTGGAAACACGATGGCGAGACACTCCCCCTCGATCACGGAATAATTCCTTTCCGTGGGTATCAATGAGCGGCTTGCAAAGGCCAATAGCTGCAACACACCATCGTATTCCTGTAGGAGAACTGCTCCTAATCCCAGATCGCTTGCGTCAGTCTGGACAACAAACGGTCTGGCCAGGTCGGGAAGTTTGAGCTGCGCCATCTCCGCAAGGGCGCTAGACAGACGGCAAAATGCCTCTTGCTGCTCAGGTCCCCATCGCCACTCAGCTGACTTACCCAAGAGCTTGGTCAAGTGCGCCTGAACTCAGGCACAGGACGGAAGGAACGACCGGTAAAAATTGGCCGTTCCGAGAAAGCGGCGCAGGCCGCGTAAGTCCTTGGGCGCGGGGAAATCGAGGATTGCTCAAAGTTTCTCCCAATCTGGCGCAATGGAGCCTTTGCCCATTGTGAAGTCAAGTAACTGAACTTGGGTTTGCGCTAGTTAGGCCTTTGCGGGATTTAACGTCATCCCGGCGGCTCTCACCCTCTTGGGCAGATCGGCCATGTGGGTCAAGTGCTCTTCAAAAGTTTGTGAATAAATCAAGATGTCGTCGGGGTAGCACATGCAGTAAGACAACTTCGCTTCCCCAAGGACGCGGTCAACGAGTCTGAAAATTCGCAGGAGCATTGCAAAGATCGAAGGGCATACGAGAGAACTCAAATTAACCCTCTGTGGGACGTGAACGCGGTCTTGCACCGATCACGCTCATTCATTCGGACCTTAAGGTAACCTTTGCAGGCATCTAATGTGGTAAAATACCGCGCAGTGCTGAGGTATCCTACGATGGAGCCAATCGTGGGGAGCGGATAGGCATCCTTACAAGTCACTCCATTGAGACGGTGGTAGTCAACGCACAGGTGATGACTGCCATCTTTCTTAGGTGCCAGCACGATTGGAGACACCCAGGTGCTGGCCGAACGGCGAACAATGCCAGCTGAGAGCATCTCGTCCAGCAAGCCGTCAAGTTCCTGCCTCTTGGCCTGGCTGACGGGCCTGGGGTTACACTTGAAAGGAAGGGCGTCGCCAGTTTCGATCGAATGGCTCACGAAATCGGTACAGCCGGGTTGATCGGTGAAGAGCTCATCGTATTGGCGTAACAATGCCGACAGACGAGCCTTCTGTGTATCATCCAATTGAGTCGCACAGATGATCAAAGGATGCGGAGCCTCTTCGTGTCGTGCCGCTCGATCCCGATGGGGATTTTGAGCCGACGAGTGCATAGCGCAGGGGCCTGCCCCCGAAGTTTGCATGTCACACGGTTTCGACGCTTCAACTGCACAGGCAACAGAAAGCGCCAGTGGGCTGATGAACGGCTTTAGCTCGGAAAAAGGTCCATCGCGATAGCCTCCATTCGCAATGTCCACTGCGGTACCGGTTTGTAGGAGAAAGTCTCGACCAAGATTCACACGAACACTGAGCCCTGGAAGCTGGACGAAACGAGCACGTCTCATTCGGCTTGCCCATCTGACAGTCAACCTCGCGGCGCCCGACGACTGGGGCGCGCCTTTCGCGAGGGTGAATGTCGTTCGGCTGTCCCACAAGGGCACTGAGTGCTTCTGCAAGTGGGACAACACCTGTTTGCCAAACAATGAAGCGCTTGCGCCCATGTCCAGCAACGCCGAGAATTTTCGACCGACAATGGTGACCGAAATAAATGGCGTGGGAGCACCAGCAAGACTGCTTGCCCGTTACCCAGAGGGAAGAAGCAAGGGTTCGGCCGCTCGTGCCTTCACGAAAAGCTCGCGCTGCAGCAGCAGCAGCATTAGGTTATGCACTTCAGAGAAGCTCAATTCAGTATTAAGAAGGGTATGTAATTTTGCTACTTGTGAAAAATGAAGGAGTGATGCCGTTATCGGTAAAAAAAAAAAAAGACTTGAGGGAATCATAAAGGCATTTGCTATAGCTTCTGAAGTTGAGGAGGATTGGTCATGAAAAAAAAACAATGGGGGGCATTGAAGATGCAGGAATAATCGACCTCTAGAACCTGGATAGATTTTTTGCATAACTGTTCGAAAGCATTGCTGAAGTAGTAGTTCTTAGCGATTCTAATGTGTGATTTTAGCTCTTATTTACTTTTTAACACAATAAATAGAGGAGCATTATCATTACACTTGGAAGATTTTTACGTAAGCACTATATGCAACGAGTGAGTTATATTATATCTTTCTGGAACCATGGATGTATTGGGTTCCATTTAACAAATTTGTGGGACACACACTTTGATAGGCATTATTGCAAAACTTAGGAAGGAGCACATCTACATTGCAAAATTCACTATAGTTTAACCCGTTTATAATGAACTCGAAAGTGCTGCAATAAATGGTCATTATATCAGTGTATCGTTGTATATGGAGTCGCCCATATAAACGCCCACATAGTGGCCAAAACGTTTTTTTGTCTTTATTTTTAATAAAAAGTGCGAACAACCCCTCCCCTGACAAGTTAAGCCTTTTCGTGTGTTGAACGACACCCGTTCGCAATGAAATCGGGCCATTCCACTGATGCGTGATCCCGGGCCATTCCACTGATGCGCGATCCACTGACATTGAACCAGTAATTCCTGGCTAGTTGTGTGCAGTATGTCGCTTACCCCAGCTACTCACACTGTCGCATGCCAGTTCGCTTGCAGTCGAATGTGTGCGCGTGTTTGTATGTTCTTCGTGCATGTTTCACTCCGGATCGATCATGCTAGGGTGCGGCGGGTAGCCTGTCCAGTTTTCACGAGCAACGTGCGCAGGCGGCCTCGCACGATGTGGCGGCGGCGAACTTGTGAAGGGCAACACGACGTGCTTGTACCACCATAACTTCGCCGAGCAGTTATTTGCTGATGACTGTGATAAGCTCTCCAGCAATGAGTCAAAATGGCACGTTCATCACCACTGGCCACCTCGCTATTGCTCTTTTTTATGCTTGTTCGTTAAGACATCGCTGCGACCTCGGGGAAGTCATTATCTCTAATTGACCAGTCTTTGCTGTTACCGAAAGGTGGAAAACCCCTAAAGGGGGATGCGGGCTTTAGAATGGTAAAAAATGACCTATAGGTCTTTTTCGAATTTTTATTCTCATACGCACTTGTTCTCAAATTGTGAACGCTAAATTCGATCAATAAATTGTTAGAATTTGTTATAAAGTCGCTACGAGAGTTCGAAATGCTCTGCGAAAAATAAAATTTCTTCGAACTTGGCACGCATGTCGCTGGCAAAGAAGTTGACCGATTGCTGCCATGTTGAGCTCGTTTTGAAGCTGATTTCTTTGTGTGCATTTTGCCACTTTTCAAAATGGTGTCAGGTGAAAGGAACGGCTGTGCTCGCCCCTTTTCTAAAGCCCCCTTCCCGATCACTTATTGGCCGGAGCGCGTGCACCCCAGGTGAGGCCCTACCTCTTGCTTCCCATTAGCTGATGCGACGAACGAGACTGCGATTTTTTGTTTTCCTGGTTGTAGTTTGTCGACCGCTGGCTCGGGTCTCGGGCATGTGTTCGTCTGCTTCCCGCTCGTGCTACGCTATCGACGCAACGACTTTCCGTCTGTTTGCCGGCTTGTCTGGTAATGCTCTTTTAGAGAAGAAGAAGCAAAAAACGCACGGCAAGAAACGAAGGCTTCCGTGGAACGTGCTGTCAAAGAAAGCCAACAACGTGGTGGTGTCTGATGGGGGAGTTGAAGACTTGAGCCTCGCAGGAAACTTTCAAGCAAGAAAAGTTATCGCTTATCGCATTTATGGCTTCTTGTGTTTGAACAAATTGTTGGTTTATCGTCCGCGGTCTTAGATGCTGAGAACAGCGCCAGAGAAGTTCGCTGTGTGAAAGCTGATTACAATTTTTTATGCTGCCTCCTATTCTGTCATTTAGTTTTTATCCCTTTTTCTTCCGGTCTGCCTGTAAATAAACGTCTGGAAAAGGAACCACCTCACTCACAACGTCGGAAATCTGTGTGCGGTGCTCGCCGTGTTCTGTGATATGTTCTGTCCCAAGCAAACTGCAGCAGTGCATACGCGAGCGCGCCTATCACAAGGTTCAAAATTCCTGCTTTACCTTTTTTTTTTTTTGCTTCGTATGCGCTATATGTTTACCACGATCGTGTCGGAAATGTTCATTGTCTAAGTAGGAGGCGTTGCAAATTGTTCGCTGTATCTGGACTCAGTTTCAAAGGGTAGCATAGAAAAATCGTAAGTGCAGCGAAATATGGTCGTTAAAACCAATAGATTATCATATCTGGGATTGTTATAAGTGGGTTGCACTGTAGAGCATTCAAATTTCTCAAAAGATGAGGTTAAAGTGTCCAGTACTGAAATGTCATCAATTTTCAAAAATTTAAAAACAACTTTGATCTGGGGTCTTTGAGGAAAACAGGCTAAGTTTGAGGCGACCTAAACAGTATTATGGTCAGAAAACCTTTCGATGACTTCAAACTTTACACTGTGTGATAGGAGCTCGCAGCCCCATAATGAACTTGGGCAGCGGCTAATTATTTTTAATCTGATCTCGCGAAACTGTAAAACGTTAGTGTATAGGAATAAGGCTGCTTCCGGGGAAAAAAAAATTGGCAGATTTTGCGTACAGTGGAAATCGATGATATGTGAAGCACAAACGAGGAAGGTTGATATGCGGGTTTAAGATCAGTACAACGTTGTGAGGCGGACGTAAATTATGTCGTACATGACTTCCATGTCATGATTATCATGTTTGGACGTGTCACTTACCTTTCTCGTCTATTCACGTCACATATATAATTCCGAATTTGGTATATGTAGAGCTAGCAAAAACGTCACGAGCACGCTAGAAGCGTAGCATGCAGTCATGTTTTATGGTCGTCGTGCGGCCTAAGGTTGGCTGGGCGCAATGTAAAGAGAAGCAAAAGTTTTCCAGCAAAGTGAGAAGTTCGCTGCAATGCGGTGGCAGTTGATTGCTGGCAATACATGGGCGAAAAATATCTGTGACTGAAGAATTGGTAATAGGTGATGTCATGGCATTAGTTGCAGATAGGGGTTGTCCTCTGAAAGGCACAGGGAACACGAGAGGTATGTCTTGTACCTGCTTCAAATGTTTCCCATGAAGCAAGGTAACAGCGGATGACAGCTAGTTGGCACTACTCCCATTCCCACTACTGTCTGATCGTACCGGCTTAAAGCCGGTACGCACCGATGATCTCACTAGAGAAGGATTGGCCACCCTGGTGCAGTATCTGGCCACCCCCTCCCGTAGGCATTCGTCAATTAACTCATGGCCCTCAGTCCCCACCAGCTGTGGAGCAACTGACCACGGCGGCGGTCAGATCTGCAAAGCAGCAGAGGGTGCTAGGAATCTCTGGATACGGACAGGCCACCATTGGAACTTGAACTTAGCAACGTTTAACGTTAGAACGTTATCTAGTGAGGGAAGTCTAGCTGTATTATTCGAGGAGCTAGAAGGCATTAAATGGGATATAATAGGGCTGAGTGAGGTTAGGAGGACAGATGAGGCCTATACTGTGCTACAGAATGGGCACGTCATTTGCTATCGGGGCTTGGCAGACAGAAGAGAACTGGGAGTAGGGTTCCTAATTCATAGAAACATAGCTGGCAACATAGAGGATTACTATAGCATTAATGAAAGGGTGGTAGGCATTGTAATTAAACTGAATAAAAAATACAAAATGAAGGTAGTACAGGCTTACGCGCCTACATCCAGCCATGATGACGCTTCAGTTGAAAGCTTCTATGAAGACGTGGAATCGGCAATGAGTAAGGTGAAAACACAGTATACTATAGTAATGGGCGACTTTAATGCAAAGGTAGGGAAGAAGCAGGCTGGAGACCAGGCAGTAGGAAATTGTGGCATCGGCACTAGAAACGCCAGAGTAGAGCTACTAGTAGAATTCGCAGAACGCAATAATCTGCGTATTTTGAATACCTTCTACCGAAAACGAGAAAACCGCAAGTGGACTTGGAGGAGCCCTAATGGCGTAAATAAGAACGAAATAGACTTTATAATGACTGCACACCCAGGAGTCGTGCAGGATGTGGAAGTGGTTGGCAAGGTAAGATGCAGTGACCATAGAATGGTACGGGCTCGAATCCGCCTAGACTTGAAGAAGGAACGACAGAAACTGATACGCAAGAAGCAAATCAATGAGCTAGCACTGAGAGGGAAAGTACAGGAATTCAGAGTGTCACTGCAGAACAGGTACTCTGCTCTTAGCGAGGAAACCAACCTTAGCGTAGATACAATGAATGATAATCTGACGAGTATCATCACGGAGTGTGCAATGGAAGTTGGAGGCAGGGTAGCTAGACAGGACACCGGCAAGCTTTCCCAGGAAACGAAGAACCTAATTAAGAAGCGTCAAATCATGAAAGTGTCAAGTACAACAGACAAAATAGAACTGGCAGAGCTTTCGAAGCTGATTAATAGACGTAAAGTATGCGATGTAAGAAGGTATAACACGGAGAGAATTGAGCATGCTCTGAAAAACGGAGGAAGCGTCAAAGCAGTGAAGAGAAAACTTGGGATAGGCAAAAGGCGGATGTATGCACTAAGGGACAAAGAAGGCAAATTAACTACCAATATGGATAGGATAGTTAAAATAGCGGAGGAGTTTTACAGAGATCTGTACAGTAGCCGAGACAACCACGACGTTAATACTATAAGAACTAGCAGTAACCCAGACGACACCCCACCGGTAATGATAGAAGAAGTCAGAAAAGCTTTGGAGAGCATGCACAGAGGCAAAGCTGCTGGGGAGGATCAAGTAACATCAGATCTGCTGAAAGATGGAGGACAGATTGTGTTAGAAAAACTAGCCACTCTATTTACGAGGTGTCTCCTGACGGGAAAAGTACCAGAGTCTTGGAAGAACGCTAACATCATCCTAATACATAAGAAAGGAGATGACAAGAACTTGAAGAATTACAGGCCGATCAGCTTGCTCTCTGTAGTATACAAGCTATTTACAAAGGTAATTGCTAGCAGAGTAAAGAAAAAATTAGAATTCAATCAACCAAAGGAACAAGCAGGATTTAGAACAGGCTACTCAACAATTGACCACATTCATACTATCAATCAGGTAATAGAGAAATGCTCAGAGTATAACCAACCACTATACATAGCCTTCATAGATTACGAGAAGGCGTTTGATTCAGTAGAAATATCAGCCGTCATGCAGACACTGCGGAATCAGGGCGTAGATGAAATATATATAAACATTCTGGAAGAAATCTACAGGGGATCAACTGCTACCATAGTGCTTCATAAAAAAAGCAACAGAATACCAATAAAGAAGGGTGTAAGGCAGGGGGACACAATCTCCCCAATGCTATTCACTGCGTGCTTACAGGACGTTTTCAAAAGCCTAGAATGGGAACAGTTTGGGATAAGAGTTAATGGAGAGTACCTCAGTAACCTGCGCTTCGCCGATGACATTGCATTGCTGAGTAACTCGGGGGACGAATTGCAACTCATGATTACGGAGTTAGACAAGGAGAGCAGAAAAGTGGGTCTTAAAATTAATCTGCAGAAAACGAAAGTAATGTACAACAATCTCGGAAAGGAGCAGCGCTTTGCGATAGGTAATAGTGCACTTGAAGTTGTAAAAGACTATGTCTTCTTAGGGCAGGTAATAACCGCAGAGCCTAACCACGAGATTGAAGTAACTAGAAGAATAAGAATGGGGTGGAGCACATTCGGCAGGCACTCTCAAATTATGACAAGTAGATTGCCACTGTCCCTCAAGAGGAAGGTATATAACAGCTGTATCTTGCCGGTACTTAGCTACGGAGCAGAAACCTGGAGACTCACAAAGAGGGTTCAACTTAAATTGAGGACGACGCAGCGAGCAATGGAAAGAAAAATGGTAGGTGTAACCTTAAGAGACAAGAAGAGAGCAGAGTGGATTAGAGGACAAACGGGAGTTAAGGATATCATAGCTGCAATAAAGAAGAGGAAATGGACATGGGCCGGGCATGTAGCACGTAGACAGGATAACCGCTGGTCATTAAGGGTCACCAACTGGATTCCCAGAGAAGGGAAGCGGGGTAGGGGGAGACAGAAGGTTAGGTGGGCAGATGAGATTAAGAAGTTTGCGGGTATAAATTGGCAACAGCAAGCACAGGACCGGGTTAACTGGCGGAACATGGGAGAGGCCTTTGTCCTGCAGTGGACGTAGACAGGCTGATGATGATGATGATGATGATGATGATGTCGTAGTGCCAAAAGTAATGTTGTAGTGCCAAAAGTAGCGCCAAAAGTAATGCAAAAAGTAAGCCGTGAAGATAGAGAAATACTTCCAACTAAATTGTGTGCTGTTTTGTATGGTGTGGTTGTACACATCAGTGCTACAGTGGTCCACTTTTCCGGGGGGATATTTGTGTTTTCAGAGAGGTCTGCAGCTGCGTAAAAGCTACTTCTGAAGGGCACAGTCAATGATTTTGCCATGACTAGAGGGGAAGTCCCACCTGTAAAAAGGTTTATTGGGCGAATCTAACGGGCAGGTGGAAGATTCGAGATAGCGAAAAGACGAGGAAGATTGTGGAGCTCGAGCACCAATCTCGTAGGGCCTTACTCTGCGATGATGCTTGTTGTTCCCCAGTGTTGCCATCATTCCTTCATTATAATTGCCCCCGTCGAGAAAAATGAAGCCATCCTGGCAATCTAACAAGTGGGAACGAGCGGGTCGAAGTATGGCTTCAAGTGGTCCACGTGAACAATATCGTGTCCGCACCGACTATGGTCACCGAGCGGCATAAGCGGTTCAATGGCGTAATTGGCAGGCGATGTGCGCTCTACCACGCGGTATTGACCATGGTACTTTGAAAGTAGCTTGGTAGAAAAACCAGGTGCACAGGGTAGTACATACAGCCATACAAGGGTTCCAGGGGCGAACTTTGCAGCAGGAGGGTGGTCGTCATCGTGGGCCTTTTTTGGCGTGGCTGGTCAGCCGTAGTAAACTGCTTTGCTAGTTGGCGGCATTCTTCAGCGTGACAGGCAGCTTTGGACACTGTTGTGCACTCAGATGCATCTGGTGCATAAGGCAGCAGAGTATCGATTGTGTGTGATGGGCACGTCCGTATAGAAGGAAGAATGGGAAAAAGTCGGTGGTGACTTGGGTAGCGGTGTTGTACGCGTAGGTCGCAAACAGAAGAACCAGGTCCCAGTTTGTTTGGTCAGATCCCACATGCGTCGCGAGCATGTCACCCAGGGTCCGATTGAACCGCTCAGTCAGGCCATTCAAGTGAGGGTGGTAAGCAGTACTCATCCGGTGTACAATATGACACTGGCAAAGAAGTGCCTGGATTATGTCGGATAGAAATACACGGCCCCGGTCACTGAGGAGCTCACGAGGAGGGCCGTGACTCAACAGAAACTGATAAAAGATGAAATCTGTGACGTCCTGAGCGGTCGTCGTAGAAAGAGCAGAGGTTTTGGCGTACCGTGCCAGGTGATCTACAGCAACAATAGCCCACCGGTTACCTGCTGTGGTCAATGGCAGTGGTCCATAAAGGTCCATTCCGACGCGATCGAATGGGCGGTCGGGGCACGCAAGTGGCTGTAGTGGAGCTGCTCCTGGATTCGGTGGCTGTTTCCGTCGCTGATACTCGTGGCAGCTGCGAACAAACTGTCGAACAAAAGTAAACATCTTATGCCAGTAGTGCCGCTTCCTTAAACGTTCCTAGATCTTGAAGACACTGGCATGAGCGCATTGCGGGTCGGTGTGAAATGATGCACAGATTGTAGAGCGCAGCTTTCAGGGAATAACCAGCAGCCACTTCCTGCTGTCTGGTGAGTAATTGCGCCGATACAAGAGGCCACCTCGAATGGTGAAGTGCGAAGCCTGGCGCCGCATTGCTCGAGTGGTTAGGAGTGTCGGTACCTCAGATAAAACGTCCAGAAATGAAGTTATCCGTGGATCGTTGCGCTGTGCAGAGGACATTGCGCCGATGTCAAGAGCTGACATCGCCTGTTCTATAGAAGATATAGAGGCAGGCTTAGTGAACAGTGGTGATCGCGAGAGCGCATCAGCATCGGCATGTTGGCGGCCAGAACAGTACACGACACGGATGTCATACTCTTGAAGTCGCAAAGCCCAATGAGCAAGGCAACCTGATGGATCCTTCAGCGACGACAACCATCATAAGGCACGATGGTCTGTAACTACAGCAAACGTGCGGCCATATAAATATAGGCGAAACGTGACAATCGCCCAAAGTATGGCGAAGCACTCTTTTTTGGTAACACTGTAGTTCACCTCAGCCTTGTTAAGCATTCTGCTGGCGTAGGCGACGACATACTCAGGGGATCCAGGCTTGTGTTGAGCGAGAACTGCACTGAGACCGACACCGCTGGCGTCTGTATGGATCTCAGTTGCAGTCGTGGGATCATAGTGGTGCAATATAGGCGGTGATGTCAGGAGACGGCGAAGAGTGGTAAATGCGTGATCACACTCGGAAGACCATGACGAGATGTCGTTGGCATTGTTTAAAAGTTGGGTCAAAGGGGCAATTATGGAGGCAAAGTTGTGCATAAGCCGACGAAAGTAGGAGCACAATCCTACGAAGCTGCCTAACTGTTTTACGGTTGTCGGTTTTGGGAATTCAGCGACAGCGCATAGTTTAGCTGGGTCGGGAAGAACCCCATCTTTTGACACGATGTGACTGAGAATGGTGAGCTTCCGCACAGTGAAGTGGCATTTCTCAAGATTCAGTTGGAGCCGCGCATTCTTCAGACACGTGAGGACATGTTTCAGGCGTACAAGATGTGTTGTGAAATCGGGTGCAAAGATGACAATATCGTCGAAGTAGAAGAGGCATATATTCCATTTCAAACCCCGCAGAACCAAGTTCATCATGCGCTCGAAAGTCGCCGGGGCATTGCATAGGCCGAAGGGCATGGCATTGAACTCATATAGCCCGTCCGGTGTCACAAAGGCTGTTTTCAGACGACCGGCATCGGCTAAGGGCACCTGCCAATACCCCAAACGCAAATCTAACTACGAAAAAGCTCGGCACCTTGTAAACAATCAAGGGCGTCGTCAATCCTGGGCAAAGGGTGTACCTCTTTGCGAGTCATCTTATTTAAGCGCCTCAAATAAACGCAGAAGCAAAATGTACCAACCTTCTTCTTAACAAGAATGACAGGTGATGCCCATGGACTTAAGAAGGTCAAATAATGTCGCGCTGCAGCATATTGTAAAACTGCTCGGTGATAACCTGACGTTCCGCGGCGGAAACACGGTATAGTCGCTGTCGTACTGGCGCGTTGAAACCTGTGTCGATGCAGTGAAAAAAAACTGAGAGTTCAGCCAAGGTTAGGTTGAGCAACGTCAAAGGATTCACGGAACTGGCAGAACAGCTGAAGAAGCTCGAGAGCGTTCAGATGGTGATAGTTCGTCGGCGATCGATGAATTGAGAAGTTGGGAAGGTGGTACATTGGAAAGGTTGGGGGCACTGATGGCGTCGTGGTCGCCGGAACAATCTGCCGGCATGGTAAAAATTTGTTCTTTATCAATGGCATTCACGTGTCTAGGAGATTCACTTTGAAACAATTCTATGAAAAACGAAAGGGGATTGAGGAGGCAAAGAGCACTGTTTCCTTCAGAAATGGAGAGGATTGAATAAGGCAAAAGGAGTGATCTTCGTTGAAGGAAGAGGCTTGATTGTTCAAAGAATGCAGCTTCATCCCTAATGCCATCTCAGAACACGGGGAGCAACACAGCTGCTGTCGGAAGAATTTCAGTGTTCAGTGCCTCTTTGACAACGAGTTTGTGTACGGCGGGCTGAATGCGGTCGGTTGGTTGGTCGTAAAACGGGAAGAGTTCAAGTTCCGATCTTGCACAATCAATAACGGCGTGGTTACGTGATAAAAATCCTATTCAAGTATAATGTCATGTGAGCATGACAAAAGGACAATAAACTCAACAGTGTAGTGGTCCTTCGCGATGATGAGTCGAACAGTACAGACGGCTACAGGCTGATCCGAGTCACCATTCGCTGTTTGCAAGGACATCATATCAAGAGGCGTAGTCACTTTTCTGAGCTTGCGGCAAAGTTTAGCGTCTATCACAAAAACGGCAGTACCGGTATCAACTAGAGCATATGCTCGAATACCTTCTACAAAATCTTCGACAATATTCGACGGCAATGTCCGAAGACTTGAGCGTTTCGACAGCACAGTTCTTGCCTCCTGAACTGCGGCGGTTAGATTCCCTTGTGTTTAGGAGCTGGCCGACAACGCATGGGTGACAGGGAGCGACGACGGAGTAAAGGTGAGCGACCTGATATAGTACGCGGACATTCCTATGAAGATGAGCTTGACTGAGGATCCGAATTTTCTAGACGAGATGGAGGAAGGTCCATGAAGCTGTTTTGTGTACGGGCGTCTGTGTATCCCGGCACGCGACGACGGCAATATCGGGTGATATGGCCAGGACCGCCGCACGCAAAACAGATGGGACGGTTATCGCGCGTTCTCCAAGTATTGGCGACGAGGGGAGCAGCCTATGCGGCATACGGGTGAGTTGAGGCTGTGGTAGCAGAAGGAGGAGCCCAGGCGGTGGACGGCTGAGTCGGGGCTGAGGTATGCGGCACTCTCTGGAACGGCGGGGGCTGGTGTAGCTGATGCCGCTTTAGTGCCTCAGTGTAAGTAAGAGGCGCGGTGACGGGGGGCTGCTGCAACGGCACGGCATAGCCTCAGAAATCTGCTCCTGAACCACATGTCGGAGCATGGGAGCCGATGGTGGTGGGTGTAGCAGGGGCTGTTGCTGCGAGAGCTCCTGGTGTTGAGCAAAAGGCAGTAGAGAAAGCTGCCGAGCCACTTCCTCTTCTGCGAAGTCTTTTATTTGTGCGAGAAGGTTTGTCTGGTCAGTCATGGTGTCCAGTGCAGTCACTGGTTAGATTGTATGGAATGAGCGTTGCGTCTGAGCCCGTTGCCTCCGCAATTCATCATAGCTCTGACACAAAGTCACTACTTCGGCCACAGTGCTTGGAGATTTCGCGAGAAGCCTCTGGAAAATGTCATCGTCGACGGCCTTCATAGTGTGCTGTATCTTTGCACTCTCGCTCATGGAAGCATCGACGCGCCAGCAGAGATCGATCACATTTTCTATATATGAGGTGAAAGTTTCACCTGCTCCTGTGCCCGTGTGCGCAGACGTTGTTCGGCGCGTAGCTTCCGTAAGGCAGGGCGACCAAAAATGGCACACATCGCCTCCTTGAAGGCAGACCAGTTCGCGAACTCGGTTTCATGGTTTGTATACCACAGCTTGGCCCTGTTGGTGAGATGAAATCTGACAGTGCCCAACTTAGCAGCGTCATCCCACCTGTTGGGTCCACTGACTTTTTCGTATGCGACAGCCAGTCCTCAACATCCTGCTCTTCGGTGCCCGCAAAAATTGGGGGGTCTCGCTGGTTTACCGGGCCGGAGCAAGTAGCGGCCACGAGAGGTACTGTTTTTTGGGCAGCGTCAGCTTGCATGGTCGATGACAGGGTGCGGTAATGGAGTTCCTGGGTGTAGGCGATGTGGTTATCCAGCACGTTCCACCAAATGTAAAGAGGTAGTTTAGGCGAACCTTACGGGCAGGTGGAAGATCGATATAGCGGCAGGACGAGGAAGATGGTGGAGCTCGAGCGCCGATCTTGTGGTGCCTTACTCTGCGATGATGCTTGTTGTTCCCTGGTGTTGTCATCATTCCTTCATCATACACCTTAGAATAAGACGGTTGGAGCAAGATAGTAGCATGAAAAACTCTATCACGTAGTGCATCTTGTATGGTGACTCACCCAGTACACACAGCTGACAGCGCAATGAACTGTGAGTCCTAATAGTGATGTCTTCAGTTTCTTTAACTTGTGGTACAAGGTCTCAAATATGATGAAAACAACGGCCCATGTGTTAATGAGCGCTACGGTGGCGTTTCCTTCAGCATTGACTTCTATAACATTTTGTGGCGAGAAACATGCAGACCTTGAACAGCTCGAATTGCATGCAGCTCTTGCCTCCAAAACTGCAGTAATCAGTTTTCCTCCTCTGTAGCAAAGCGACAATGTATAGGCGACTGAGAGCGTTGACGAGGAAATGGTGATCGGTCATTGGAGTGCGATGGTCGATAAAGTATATTCACAAGACGGATGTGATTGCGGATGGATCAGTCACGTGACCAGTGCCATTCCATACTACAACGATGAATTCACATGCAGAAATATCAAAATTCTCTATTTTGGAAAACTTGCCCCGCAAACATTGACGAACTTTCCAGCATATTTCCCTGCACAACAGTTCTAATTTCCACCCCCATTCATGCACACACATAATTTAATTACACGTGTCCCACATACTGGTGGCTTGTGACAATATGAGCAGCCCCTCCACTGCCATACAACAAAAGCATGACTTTATTAATTTGCATATTGTTAGTACACTGCACATTGTGTGCTTCTAGTCAAACACCAATAGTGAACTAAAAATTGCTCTGTGTAAATATTAGAAACAAATCTCGAAGACTATGCTTGCATGGTGTATGCGCCAGAACCGATTACAGCATATGAGGGCGCACTGTGACCGCTATATATCGGTTGTCGTCGGAGAGCAAAGACGTATTTCCCCGACATGGAGGTAATGGCCAATACTTTTTTGCAGACTAGTTGGTTCATACTTCAAAAATTGAATTGCTGCACAAACTTGAAGAAAAAAACAAGGGAGACAGGAAAGAGCGCAGACTACCAACTGTATATTGGCTTCAAAAAACGACAATAAACAGTTGGTAGTCTGCGCTCTTTCCTGTCTCCCTTGTTTTTTTCTTCAAGTTTGTGCAGCAATTCAATTTTTCAGGTAATGGCCCGACAATGTCCAAATGAATGGTGTCGAAACGGGCATCAGGGAGAGGGAATTTTCCCCATGGAGGCTTGGTGTGCCGCTGCACCTTGATACGCTGACATGCTCTGCAAGTGCGAACCCAGTCACGAATGTTAGCGCGTATGTGCAGCCTATGGCGACCCCCGCTTCTAACTGCAGCGGACGATCACCGCGAGTTCACGCTTAGCGAGCCACAGGGCCGCTACTCCGTTCACTCGCGTGTAGCGCACCGCTCCGCGCGCGCTCAACTAATAAGGCGTTTAGGGCAGCGCGGCAAATAGACAGTGTTCTAATGCACTAATACACAGCACTTTATTGCCTCTGGCGGCACCCCGAACAACAGTACAACGTCCGCTCCTGGGACGCGGGTAGCAAAGGCACCCGCACGCGGACGTTCACAATAAGGGGAAAACCGCGAGCACGTTGCAGCTGGCAATGTCGAGCTTTGACACGCCGGTCGGGAAAAGGTCCCCAGCGGCTATGCTGTGCACTCTCACGATGGCCAATGGGCCTGGTCGCGAGTGTTAGGGTAAACCTCGTACGCGTAGGCCTACGGCAAGTGCGGCTCGTTGTGGTACGACCACTTCAACCACTAGGCACCGCTCTGGGCTTAGCGTACGCTACCGAAGCCAGCACACGAGTAAACACGCCTGCCGGGGTGCCCACAGCCACCCCAGGCAGGCTACAGTCCGCGAGTCTCAAAGGGGACGCGGACGAAGGAAAACACATGCTTACCCGGCGCCAACCATGGAGAAAAGAGCGCTCCCTCGGCGCGCGCGTACCGCGTGCCGTGCCCGCACGTGGCGCCATCTATCACCACGTGGTGTTAACAGAGCAGAAAAGCAAAAGGGTGTGGCCGTGTGGCGGAATGCCCGTGAAATGGTCGCGGGCGCGCCTCAGATCCCTACATCCTCCTCTTAATTCACCCTATATACCTGTCTGCAAAGGCAGCCGGTCGTCGCCCATGCATGCAAAGGCGTCATGCAATGGGCAACAGCTAGCCTCAGCCTCGCTCTGCAACTGCTGCTGAAGAAAAATATAGAACACAAAAATACACTAGAGAAATACAATGGCTCCGCAGAAGAGGGGTAACGGGAGTTCATGATGCTCACGCAAGAGTGCGTCCACGGCACGGAGGGGAAGCGTCACGTAATGTGTGACTTGGGTGACTGCGTGGATGCGAGAGTGCAAGGCGAAAGTTCTGGTTGAGGCCCTCATGCGAGGAAAAGGCTGACCTTCATCTCGTCGATCTTGACGACAGGCCTGCGAGTCCGACGAACGCCGCCTCGGTGGAGGTTCAGATGGACCTCGCTGCGACAGCCGGCCCTTCTGCTGGAATAATGGTCGCCAAATACACTGGCTGCGAGGCGTCCTGCGGCGTTGGTCGAGTCGTGCACAGCGTCTGCGACAGCTGGCCTCATGCAGCAGCCGTGATAGAAAGGCCAGCAGAGCTTATCAGCGACGGTCGGGAGCAGGGCGCAACCGGGCTGCCTAACGACTGCAGGTCTCCGAACACCTCCAGAGTGCAAGGTGGTGTAGGGGTCGTTGACTTCTTAAGCTGTTGCCACATGCACGCACACACGCACACACACCTCCGATGGTCGGGTCTCTCCAAACGCGCACCGCAAGGATGCGCAGAGTGTCATTTGTCCCTCTTCCCACGCTAAAGCACCAATTCACAATCGCCTCCTCCAGTGAGAAGAAAAATAAAGAAAACACGAAAAAAACATGAAGTAAACAACAACACTCAAATGACAACCAGCAGCAGTAACTAAGCGGAACCGACTTCTTTGCACCCACTGGCTGTAAAGAAGTTAGTTAACTGAGATTAGACAGTAAAAATGAGGGCCTGCGGTTGCGGAAATAAGCCCGCCGTCCGGCGCGAAATCACTCATGTGATTGCTTCCTCAGATTATACCGATGCGTGGTCCGAATGCGGTCCGCCACGCCGGGTGTGCGCCGTTGCTTGCGTGAAGAGCCACTGGGCGCTGGCGCAGGCTCGTCAGACCTCGACGCAAAGGCTTTCAGGTCTGCGATGTGGGCACAACTGAGTTTTCCCGAAAGCGGGCCTTTAAGCATGTACGCGAGTGGAGTGCAAGCTTTCTCCACTCGGTATGGACCAAGCCACTTTGGAGCGTGCGAAGTTGAGAAACCCTTGCTCGTGTCCCCAAGAGCGTGGTTGCACTTCAGGACGAGGTCACCTACCTTAAATGAAAGGTGGCGAAGTTTTCAGTCGTACTGGGCCTTTTGCTCGGCCCTGGCCGATGCCAAACTCTGCCTCGCTCTACTGAGAGCTCGACAAAGCCTGTCCCGAAGTGTGGAAGCGTAAGCAGAATAGTCTGCCGGTTCTTCCTCGTCTCCGAGCTGGCATTGCATGACACTGGTCACCGGATTTGCCAATTCCCTTCCGAAATTAAGGAAGGCGGGAGAGAAACCAGTAGAGCGGCTCTCGGAGGTTCGGATTGCAAACGCGAGTTCACTCAAATGGTCTGCCCAGTCCCTTTGACTTTCGGCAAAGGCCGCCAACATCGGTTTGAGCGTACGATTGGTTCGCTCCGTCGAATTGGACTGGGGATGGTAGGGCGAAGTGGCGCAGTGATCTATTCCTAGGGAACGGCACGTATCACCAAACACCCGAGCGGTGAAATACGACGCATTGTCTGTGATCAATCTTTTCGGAAAGCCGAACCGACAGAACACTTCCTGTAGCCTCTCTAGCACCGCTCGCGCTGTCACTTTCCGCAGCGGAAACAGCTCCACCCATTTGGAAAAATGATCAACAACTACCATCAGATGTATGAACCCCTGCTTTCTCCTGGGGAACGGCCCCATTAGATCGCAGGTGGCTACTTGCCACGGACGCTCACTGACAATCGGTTTCATCAAGCCGGGCGGCTTGCCACCCCTTGATTTCACAGTTTGACAGACGTGGCAGGAACGGCAATAGCGAAAAATGTCACGCTTCATGCCAAGCCAAGTCACAACCTTGCTCAGTTTCGCGAAAACTTTAGAGCCTCTCAGGTGACCGGTCATGGGCTCGTCACGAGAGGCTCGCAACAGTGCGCCTCTCAGACTTTTGGGCACAGCCACCTTAAATGGGTCCACTGACTCCTCATCGGTGTCTATGTATTTCAGCAGGAGTCCATCATGGTCCAGCAAGTATGTATCCGCGGGGGATCCAGCGACACACGCCGATTCCCGTCCCCCTGCGCCCGCCGCACTACCAGCAGCGTCTCGGCGCTCCGTCTCCCTGAGACCGTCGCTCAACTCGTGACAAAACGGATCATCTTGCTGGCCCCTAAGTAACTCTTGTCTGCTGAAAGCGATTGCCATTCTCCCAAAGGAGAGCTTGGTATCGTTCCCACTCAGGACTGCAGCCATCGCCTCGGCTCGCATTGGCGTCAAGGCTTCGCTTCCCTTTCGCTCCCCCTCTCGCCCGCTTCGCGGCGTGCTGCTTGCCTGGCCCATAGAAAGGGTTTCCTCGTCGGCGCACTCACCCTTTTCCCCACTCGACGGCTCCGCCACTGTTTCGCCCGCGCCGCTCGCTTGCGCAGAGGTACCGCTAACGGTTGTCGCACCGGGATGCAGGTTTCTGGTAGACACTGGGGCACGAGATAGCGCGTCAGCTACCACATAGGAGTGTATTCACCACAAAAAGGGGTGACGACACAGGCGAGCGCCGAAGGGCGCCCGTCGATAGAGGCGGTGGCCTCCTTGTGCAACGCGGCATGCCACGGAGCAGACATGTTGCGACGAGCCCTAATCGCGCAGGCGAACTGGCTTGCTAAGACTAACCAAAGGCTTAATGAGCCTTTGATACCGCGTAGGGCGCCAGTACGGCGACCCCCGCTTCTAACTGCAGCGGACGATCACCGCAGGTTCACGCTTAGCGAGCCACAGGGCCGCTACTCCGTTCACTCGCGTGTAGAGCACCGCTCCGCGCGCGCTCAACTAATAAGGCGTTTAGCGCGGCGCGGCAAATAGACAGTGTTCTAATGCACAAATACACAACACTTTATTGCCTCTGGCGGCACCCCTAACAACAGTACAACGTCCGCTCCTGGGACGCGGGTAGCAAAGGCACCCGCACGCGGACGTTCACAATAAGGGGAAAACCGCGAGCACGTTGCAGCTGGCAATGTCGAGCTTTGACACGCCGGTCGGGAAAAGGTCCCTCGCGGCTATGCTGCGCACTCTCACGATGGCCAATGGGCCTGGTCGCGAGTGTTAGGGTAAACCTCGTATGCGCAGGCCTACGGCAAGTGCGGCTCGTTGTGGTACGACCACTTCAAGCACTAGGCACCGCTCTGGACTTAGCGTACGCTACCGAAGCCAGCACTCGAGTAAACATGCCTGCCGGGGTGCCCAAGGCCACCCCAGGCAGGCTACAGTCCGCGAGTCCCAAAGGGGATGCGGACGAAGAAAAACACATGCTTACTCGGCGCCGACCACGGAAAAGAGAGCGCTCCCTCGGCGCGCGCGTACCGCGTGCCGTGCTTGCACGTGGCGCCATCTATCACCCCGTGGTGTTAACAGAGCAGAAAAACAAAAGGGTGTGGCCGTGTGGCCGAATCCCCGTGAAATGGTCGCGGGCGCGCCTCAGATACCCACAGGCCAGACATAGCATTCAGTGACCAGATGTTGTGTAGCTCTTACGCCTGGTTGGCAGATGGAGTGGAGGGTGTCAAAAACAGCACGACAAAGCTGTGAAGGAACGTAGATACGAATTGTGGGGGTGCTGACACCCCCCTGTAAAGTTGTTTGCGCCGCGTGGCGCACGTGTCTCGCCCCAAGGCTTTGTTTCGGTGGTGACCACCGCCGGGCAATAGATAGCATTGTGTTCGCTTTGAGTACAACTGTTGGTAGAGTGGTAGCGCCGGTGGTGGCTTCTGGCGGAAGGCAGGCCTTGGCGGTGGGCGAGCGTTGAACGAGTTTTTTCTGCGCGTGGCGGCTGCCGCGAACAGTTGTCTGTAGCGCGGGTCCCCGGTGCTCGGCACCGCGGGCTTTGCGCCGGGGTCCCACGTGGAAAGTCAGGCGTTGGCGATGCCGCCTTGGGTATGTGTTAGTGTGTTAGTGTGTGTTTGTCATGTTATTGTGTGTTTAGTGTGTCACTGCGTTATGTTGTTTGTATGGTAGCATGTTAATTGAAATTGGTGTATCATTCGGTGGACGATATCGTCGTCTAAATTAGTTAATAAATGTTTGTATGTTGTGTGCTTTGTACGACCGTGTCCTTTGTGTCCGTTCACCTCAAGAGGGTGGCGTGGCGAGGCGCTCGTTCGCCTCGCCGAGACCCCAACACTGGCTGCCCAACGTGGAGCTCTTGGAGTATCGGACGACAGTTTTTGCGGTTCAATACAGAGATTTTGTTAGAGCCGGAGTAGTGTAAGCCTAGGGGGGACTTCTCATTGCTAGCGTCGGCGGTGTGCTTTGTTGAGAGCGAGCAGATCGGTTTGTAACGTGTTTGAAGTTGTCGGCAGTTTGAGTTTTTATTATTTTTTTGCTCGCAAGTGTTGTTCTTCTTTGTTGTTGTTAGTTTTCAAAAACGTTGTTGAATTAGGACGAGAGCCATGCGGTCTGCATCCTGGGGTGAGCAAGGCCTAGAGCACGTGGTTTGTAGGCCAGGCCTGAAGCGAGTGAGTACGAAAGCCTCGTGGGTGGTCTGATTTTCTGTAAATAGCTTCTTCTATATCTTTGGGCTCAGGGAGCCGGGCGTCGTTGCTGTCTGGTATTGCGGCTCGACGACCGCCCGGGGCGGTGGACGCCGATCGCTCGGTAAGCTGCTGTGTGCGGCGAGCGATAGGGCCACCTCACAGAGTGGACGTCTCCTCGCGGCTGCGTCTTCTGCGCCTAGGCTTAGTGCTGGGTGGATGCCGGTTGTTGCCGAGCGACTCATTAGGCCTAAGGCTCTGCGCAGCCGCCTGTCTCATGTAGCACAACTAGGTGGATCGTGGTGTTGAGGTGTTGCGCTCAGCTTCCCTCACTTTTTTTTTCCTGTGAGCACGAGTTAGGAAAAGTGATTTTTGTTTTATTTTGATGGGCGTCTCGGCCGCCACCGATGTATTAGCTAGCAGTACTGACCAACGTACCACGTGGACGAAAAGCTCGAAGCTCCGTTCCCGAGGACCTGCTCGATTGTTTTCTTTCAAGTTTTTTTGTTGTGTTTATTGATGTATTCGGCGGGAGGGATGCGCTAGCGACGGATCGTCGCGCCGACGGCAATGTTGCTGTTGCGGGGCCGTTACTGAGGTGAAGTCTAGCCGGACAGTGCAGCAGTGTCGACCGGCGGCGGTGTTGTGGTGCAAGGACATTATGGTCGTGCGATATCATTTTTTTTTAAAGCTTGTGTTGCTCATTTTTGATTTCGAGATATGGTTTGATTTAAGGTTGGGGGAATGTGGGGGTGCTGACATCCCCCCCGTAAAGTGTTCTGCGCCGCGTGGCGCGCGTGTCTCGGCCCAAGGCTTTGTTTCGGTGGTGACCACCGCCGGGCGATAGATAGCGTTGTGTTCGCTTTGAGTACAACTGTTGGTAGAGTGGTAGCGCCGGAGGTGGCCCCTGGCGGAAGGCAGGCCTTGGCGGTGGGCGAGCGTTGAGCGAGTTTTTTCTGCGCGTGGCGGCTGCCGCGAACGGTTGTCTTTAGCGCGGGTCCCCGGTGCTCGGCACCGCGGGCTTTGCGCCGGGGTCCCACGTGGAAAGTCAGGCATTGGCGACGCCGCCTTGGGTATGTGTTAGTATGTTAGTGGGTGTTTATCATGTTATTGTGTGTTTAGTGTGTCACTGCGTTATGTTGTTTGTATGGTAGCGTGTTAATTGAAATTGGTGTATCATTCGGTGGACGATATCGTCGTCTAAACTAGTTAATAAATGTATGTATGTTGTGTGCTTTGTACCGACCGTGTCCACTGTGTCCGTTCACTAAAATAGGGTGGCGTGGCGAGGCGCACGTTCGCCTCGCGGAGACCCCACAGAATGCAGTTGTGTGAAACATCGCACCAGAGCGTAACGTCGTTGTCGGGAAAGTTGACTTGTTCCAGTCGGATGGAAGTAGAGAATCGGAGTCGTGGAAGCTCACCGTCTAATGCTTGTGCCTCCGCGAGCGAGGACAATGAAAGGTCGGTGGTGCCTGTCGTGGCATTGATGGTAATACGAGAGTGTCCGCTGCACTGGTAAAGCTGCCTTTTACATAACGTATGTCTGTGGTGAATTCAGCAATGAAAGCAAGGTGTCGAAGTTCTCTAGGAGTGTGCGTGGCACTGCAGGAACGTAAAGCCGAAACAAGGGGCTTGTGGTCGGTAAGAATGGCAAATTATCGCCTTTCAAGGAAGTACCTGAAATGCTTTACCGCAAGGTAGGCCGCGAGGAGCTCCCGTCCGAAAGTACTATATCGGCGCTCAGTGTCACGTAACTTGCGGGAAAAGAAGGAAATTGAAGCCCATGCACCATTGATCTATTGATGAAGAGCGGCTCCATATGCTTCTGAACAAGCGTCTACCATGAGGCTATTGGGAGCAGTTGGTGAAGGGTGGTGCAGGAGGGTGGCCTGGGTGAGCTTGGTCTTAACGGCGGCAAAAGCTTGATCCGCGACCGTGTCCCAGGGAAGTGCGGCTGACTTGGCTTGCGAAGTCGAGAGTAGTGCTTCCAGAGGCTGCAGCAGTGTAGAGCATGTAGGGATGAAACGGCGATAAAAATTGACGAGTCCGAGAAAACGTCGTAAACAGCGTATGGACGTGGGAGGCGGGTACTCGAGGATAGCTTGAACTTTATCAGGTAGAGGAGTGATGCCATCTTTAGTGATCTGATGTCCGAAGAATGCTATCTCCGAGACTCCAAACTGACACTTTTTTACATTGATGACAAGGTCGTAACCACGCAGTCGAGTGAAAAGCTGATGTAGATGTGCCTTGTGCATTTCAGCGTCCTTGCTGGCAACGAGAAGATCGTCGATATAGGCGAAACAAAACGGCAAGCCTCTTGTGACTTCGTCTGTAAAATGCTGAAATGTCTGAGCTGTGTTTCTCTAACCAAAAGGCATTCGTAAATAGTCATATAGCCCAATTCGGGTAATTATTGCAGTTTTGGGAATGTCAGAAGGCTCAACGGGGAACTGGTGATAAGCTTTCACAAGATTAATCTTCGAGTATACAGTTGTGCCGATTAAAAAGGCAGTACAATCCTGAATATTGGGTAACGGGTATCGATCTGCAACGGTGACTGCATTAAGAGCTCGGTAATCACCACAGGGCCACCAGTCATTGTTCTTCTTGGGAATCTTGTGTAGCGCCGACGACTACGAGGTTGATGATGGACGAATGATTTGCAACTGTAACATATGCTAAAAGAAAGAATTAAAAAGGATGAGGTGTTCGCGAAGTTGTGGAGTCCTCGGCTATCGACGGTAGCCAAGCGGCACACGTGCGCTGCCCGTGCAACACCTTCTCCTCCAAAAACAGCATGCGCTTGGCGCGCCTCAGCTTTGCGCGCGTTGCGGGAGGATGCGTGGTGAGAGTTTTGAACTGCTAAAGTTGCCGCGTTGCGCGCCATCTCGAATTCGCGTTTTGCACTGTCTTGACGTCGGCTCAGAATTTAACAAGATTTGTTCGTTATATCCCATAACCGGCAAATTTTACCTCATTAAAACAAAGTATTGAATACATTGGTTCCTATGGTGATTTTCAAGGGGAAGTATGATTTTTTCGTTATATCTATTATTTCATTTTAATCCACCTCACTATAACGAGGTTTAACTGTATTGAGAAGCTTCAGTTAGTCCGCAAACTTTTCAGTGTTAGCATTTTACTGATCATGGCCCAAAAAAACTTCAGCGGCATGGACATGTGGCGCCATCTGACAGTAGCAAGTGCAACCAGCAATCGCCATTCCTCTTCGGCGATTTTACTTGGCCTTCACATGCGTCCGAATCTCTGCTGCCCTTTTTCAACAGCTCCGAGGAGCTTGTGCACATAGTGTAGTCAGTAAAAGACATGGCGGGACTGTTGCGATGGGGTCACCTTTCCCCTGAGCGTCTGCTCTTCCCCACTCCGTGCTCGCAAGACTGGCATGCCTTGCACGATTTCCGGTTCGCATGGTTTTTACTAACGCTTATGTCACACGAGGATAGTACTGCGGTTGGGTTTTGGTTTCAGTGTTTCATTTTTTGCTTAATAAAAATTTTTCTAATCTTTGCCAAGTGTTTCTGCTATCAGGCCCATGAAAGGAGCATCTGGGCAACCTAAAAGCACCATTACTTTGACATGGTCAAGAAATGGCTAGAGTAGGGCTTTAAAGGTTATCCAATTTGCTTGATATGAATGTGAGTTTTTAAAACCTGGTGTCAATGCTGTTTAACACCAATATCTTACGCGATCGGTGGTCTTCTTGGTGCCAATTGATATAGTACCATCGAATATGAGTTATGAGGCATGAGTAACGTCTTTTTTTTTCGCAGGTGATAACAACATAAGATATATTTATCAAGAACTTTCCCAGAAGAGTTGGCGGGGGGAGATCAAGGCAACCCCCTACTCATTTGTATCTCTGATCAAGAAATATTGAAATGGTGTATGAAGGACACTACTTGGGAATATGTGGGAGTAGTCATGAGACCAGGAAATGCTGATAGTAATGCTGCTTTTGCTGACCATAAGTCGAAAAAAAAAAAGTGGGACTCATTCAGACCCACTCGAGAGAGATATCTTGCGCATTGTATTTACTCAGACCCACCGAAATTTTGCTTGAAAGAACTCACTCGGACCCACACTAACAAAAATTTTATTTTGCCGGAATAACTTGGACTCAGACTCACCAGAATGTTGCGGACGTGGACCCATGAGCGAGTTTGCCGGCTTATGAAGGGGTGGCCAAGGGTTTTTATAAAGAATAATAAAGTATGCTGTGATGTAGCTGCTGCTTGTTTCACTATCAAAGTCCTCAGCACAGAGCTATAGACTGATGAAATGGTCTATATGCACTGAGAAAGGAAAGGTAGAAGGGAGGCTGAAGTAGATGGCAAGATTATTTTGTGGATTACAATGTAAACCACTTATAACGTAACCACTTATAATGAAGAACCACTTATAGTGCAGAACCACTTACAATGCGGTCTTTTTATACTCCCGTTTGTTCTTCCATAGAACCCCATGTATACGTATACTGCTTATTGTGCAGTTCCTCAAGATGAAAGACTGGTTATAATGCGGTTGCCAGAAATGTTTTGACAAACCCGGTAGTGAATGCCCTTCTGAAAGGAGGCGCCTTGGGTGCGCCGCAGGGGAGCGATTGATGAGGTTGTTATGGTGGAGGAAGGGACACAAAGTGAATGAACGAAGGGTGGAGAGAAGAAAAAGAAAATGAAAAAAGATCGCAAGGCACTGCGTGGGCTCGCTGAGTAAGGAGGAAGGATGGTTGCCTCGTTGACCAATAAGCCTTTGCACTGGCGCCGACGCAGCTACAGTGTATTACATCTCGCTAGCGTGGCTTTGGCCCTGCACCGCTCAACGTGGCATGTGCGATCCCATCTGTATCAAAAGCGTGCGCATAACAGTTTCCTGTCAGGAAAGACGTCGTCGTTATCACGCTTGCAACAATTATCGCGTTTGCTTCGTTGTCCATAAATTGAAAACATTTACGGTTTTATGACGCGAGCTTTCACTTTTGCTGCCACTGCGCTGTCGTACATAATCTTGGCGAGTTGTCATCATTGCTGATCTTCCGGCTGCGAACGTGAACTTTGTATCACGCTTTGTTCACTGCTAGTGCAATCTTTTTGACACTAAATCTTTATGTTCTTGACAAACGTTCCACGACAGCATACTAAACGGCAAGCTAGGCCTAAGCGGTGTTGGTTGCGCTTCAATCGGTAGTGGTCGCATGAATCTAAGTTGCAGTTTCAACGAAACTAAACTCTTAGCGGAAGTGCACTCGACGGGAAGGGGTACATATCGTTAATGAAAACGAGGGTGAAACGTGTAGCGCTCAAATAGTGGCTCGCGATTTGATTGCAATGTCTTAAATCAAGTGTGCGCCCGTGAAATCAAACGGTTAGCGTCAACACATCATATTCTGGATGTGATTCAACATAGTTTCTGTGTAATGCGCACAATTGAGGGGGTTCTGGTAGTCGGCGAATTTCCGCGATTGTGCTTTCATTTGTTAGACACACACCCTCCTTTCGCATTCATTTCATTGGCAATGCGTGTCTTCGGATGTTAAATTCTTTTAACATTCAAAAATTTAAATGTTGGCAAGCACGCATTGCATGTTTCGATTCTCGGACATGCAAACCTGCATGCTCAACAGGGTCTGCGCAAGTGCGGTTATTGAAAAAGGTTGTTTTGCTTATAATGCGGTATCGCTTATAGTGGGGATATTCGTGACTCTCGCGACGTACTTTATAAGCAGTCTATACTGTATTTTGTTTTGGTGTTTTTAGAAGAGCTGTGTAGTGACTACACAAGTTTCTGTTACTGATAGGCTTCCGAAGTCCGTGGAATATTTTTCTCGTAGTTTTAGTTGATTTTAGGATGTTTATACTTGTTTTTTGTTTGACCTCGGGCTTTGTGTAAATAAAATCAGATAGATATTTTAGTGTGTGATGTTTTCCAGTGGTTCTTTGTGTCCTCCTTCATTCGCATTACTGAAGAACTGGAGCAGCTCTACAATGTAATTAAATGTCAGTACGCACGTGATGTGTGTTGTTCTGTACTCAAAATAGCCATGCATATATATATATATTTTCTTTTCAATTTATCTGAAACTAGTAGTGTAGCGCCACATTCATTCACGAGTCAGTCTTAGTAACCTTGCATGATGTCTGCAAATAAAAATAGCTTGTGATGGTAGTGGTGTCGATACATTTATTACAAAGTTAAGCAATTCAACAGATTATTGATTCGAAAAAAAAAAAACACATTGAGGAGGTTAGATACACAAACCAGCTTATATGCAAAAAAAAAATTAATAAAAGAGACAGTTGGGTCAATATGCCCATGTTAGGTCGCTATGATTGTTGCAGTGATGAAACGGCATTTAACATTTTGTCGGTCAGCAGGGCAAGCGCTCCTGAATACAAACCCTGTTACTTCAGTGGTTGTGTGGAGGAGCATTCATATATGCAGTAGCTGCTTAAAACACTGCCGGTCCTTCCTTAAAACATTACCGGTCCTTCCTTCTGCAACGAACAGAAAATTTGCATTAAGAGAAATTTCGTGTGTTGTGCACCATAAGGTTTCCTTTTTTTTTTTCCAAAAACAGCAATGCATGGTAGCCAACCCACCAAAAAGTTTCAGGGGACGCTACGAGCCAGGCCAGGCTCTGCCACTCAGTGAGCGCTCTACAAGTAGTTTCTAGTGCGCTGCAGAGTGGCTCAGTCGAATGATTACTGCTCCAGGTGGCCAACTGGGAGGGCGCAGTGGCTCCCCTCCCCCATTTGGTGGCACGCTCCACCGATGGGGGGCCACTTTCGGTGGCCTGCTTTCTGCACACCAGCTCCTCCGGCTGGAAACCCCGCTTCACACCCTTGGGCAACCGTGGCGTCTCCGACGTACACATGGTGCCACGAGCACGAAGAGCGGCCTCTATGGCGGGGGGAGGCAGCACCACGGCTCGGCCATGCACCAACAGAAACACTGAGGTGAGTGATTCCCTTCCTTGCATGATGGCTCTAACAAAATGGACTTGTTCAAGTTTAAATGTACCCCGTACTTTTGCACGAACGTGTTTGCAACACAAGAGACAACTTTGAAGTTATGTGAAACGAGACAAATAAAACTATAAATGTAACGGGAAGCAATCTTTTTTTTATATGTGGTCTTAAGTGCAGTCTTCAACTTGAGCTGAGGCCAATATCACAACCAGCATTGAAATTCGACTCCTATTTCGGGCTGCTGATTCCTGCCAATCGATGATTACAAATGGCTTTGCATGTGTGACAGTAGCTGCTAGTGTGGTAGCAGCCACTGACACGTGTGCCTGTGAAACTTCATCATCATCATCAAAAGCAGCAACAGCAGCAGCCTGACTACACTCACTGCAGGGCAAAGACCTCTCCCGTGATGAGCTTATCAAACTGCTCTTGTGCTTTCTGATGCTACGTTGTACCTGCAAACTTTTTAATCTCATCAGACCTCCTATCTTTCTGTCTCCCCTTTGTGCATTTACCTTTAATGAACAGGTTATCCTGCCTACGTGCTACATGCCTGGCTTATGTCCATTTATTCTTCTTGATTTCAACTATGATACCCTTAACTCTGGTTTATTCCCTGATCCACTCCGCTCACTTCTTGTCTCTAAAGGTTACATCTAAATTTTCCTTTCCTTCGCTTGCTGCATCGTCCGCAATTTAAGCGGGACCCTATTTGAAAGCCTCGGTTTCTGCTCCGTAGGTAAGGACTGGCAAGATACAGCTATTATATACCTTTCTCTTGAGGATTAGTGGGAGATTACCATTTATGATTTTAGAATGCTTGCTGAATGTGATCCACTCCATCCTTATTCTTCCAGTTATTTCTCTCTCGCTCCAAGGTTACTACCTGTCTCAAGTAGACATATCCCTTTACAACTTTCAACATCTCTTCCTATTGCAAAGTGCTGTTTCCTGCCAAGACTGTTGCACATTACTTTAGTTTTGTGTATCATCATCATCATCATCAGCCTGACTACGTCCACTGCAGGACAAAGGCCTCTCCAATGTTCCGCCAGTTAACCCGGTCCTGTGCTTGCTGCAGCCAATTTATACCCGCAAACTTCTTAATCTCATCTGCCGACCTAACCTTCTGTTTCCCCCTACCCGCTTTCCTTCTCTGGGAACCCAGTTAGTTACCCATAAGGACCAGCGGTTATCCTGTCTACGCGCTACATGCCCGGCCCATGTCCATTTCTTCTTCTTGATTTCAGCTATGATATCCTTAACCCCTGTTTGTTCCCTAATCCACTCTGCTCTCTTCTTGTCTCTTAAGGTTACACCTACCATTTTTCTTTCCATTGCTCGCTGCGTCGTCCTCAATTTAAGTTGAACCCTCTTTGTAAGTCTCCAGGTTTTTGCTCCGTAGCTAAGTACCGGCACGATACAGCTGTTATACACCTTTCTCTTGAGGGATAGTGGCAATCTACCTGTCATAATTTGGGAGTGCTTGCCAAATGTGCTCCACCCCATTCTTATTCTTCTAGTTACTTCAGTCTCGTGGTTCGGCTCCGCGGTTATTACCTGCCCTAAGTAGACATAGTCTTTTACAACTTGAAGTGCACTATTACCTATCTTTAAGCGCTGCTCTTTTCCGAGGTTGTTGTACATTACTTTCGTTTTCTGCAGATTCATTTTAAGACCTACCTTTCTGCTCTCCTTGTCTAACTCTGTAATCATGAGTTGCGGGTATATTTTTGTATAGTTTTCTGTATATTAATTTTCAAACCTAGTCTTTTTTCTGTGTCCAGTTCAGTAGTCATGAGCTGTGATTCATCCCCTGAGTTACTCATTAAGACAATGTGATCAGCGAATCGCAGGTTATACTAAGGTACTCTTCATTAACTCTTATCTTTAGCTCCTCCCAATTTAGGGCTCTGAAAACTTCCGGTGAATAGCGATGGATAGATCGTGTCTTCCTGTCTTACTCCCTGCTTTATTGGAATTCTGTCGCTTTCTTTATGGAGAACTATGGTGCCTGTGCATGTTGTTCTTTATCTGTTGGGCAACACATGCTGAAAAGACCTCTTGTCAACCTTTTGCACGGTTTTAACCCTTTTTATTCCACGGCCGATCTAGTTGTGCAGGTAAATGCTTTTTTTGTACGTATATATCCAAAAACAATACAGTCAAATCCCGCTACAACGAAACTGTAGGAGCGTGGAAAAAATTTCGTTGAAGCGAAAATTTCGTTGTAGTGAAATCGAAAAAATATAACCGATCTAAACTAGCAAAACAAACGAACATTTATTTTCGAAATTTGAAAAGTGTCCGCTGCTTTTTATTCTATCTCAGCAGTGTCATGACGTGATTCTTACCCATGCATAGCGAGGCCATGGTGAAAAGCAGGCTGAAACAATGGTTACAACCGTTTTTGTGAACGAATCAAACAGCTGCATTAACACGTTAACAGAAACAAGGACTACAATCACTTTTGTGAACAAACCAAGCAGTTGTATTAACATGTAACACTAACAGCTGTCCACCGTCAATAAGCTAAAATGGCAACATCGTGGAGGGTGACTTTTCACCATGGAGCGGTAAAACGGTGACTGTCACCGTGGAGTGGCGACTTTTGCCTTATTTTATGTCATTCTTATCATCCAACACTCGCGGCTAGCTGATTTTGTTGATAATGCGGACGAACAGCCGCTCTGATTAGTTACCACACTAGCCAAGTGCGAACAAAATGATAAGCACAAGAATCTAAAAAAGGCATCGTTCCGCAGATGCACCCAGCAGCAGCGTGAAGGAAACCATGAACTAAGCAACTGAGCTTCAGCTTTGGATCGTCTGCAGCTATACAGTAAACTTAATCTTTAACATTTTGATGCATTTTCAGAACACGAAAATACGTTGATAAAGTCTAAAACACACGTTGGCACCATCAGAAAACACTACTATGGTGGCTAAAAAAAGAGGTGTCAGCATCAGCGCGCCGGAGAGCGAGCGAGAATTCATCCCAATGCGGCGGCGCTTATGTCGCTTTCGAGATGCCCCTCCTCGTGCCCCGTATCAGTCGTTTTTTGTTTCAAATATTTCACGCTACCCTGCGGATTATAACAAAGTTTACCAGTCACAGTTTTGGCGGCGCACTGCAAAGCGTGTATTAACAATGAAAACTAGTGTTTTCGATTCACTTCATAGTATACAGCTACGAAGCTTAGAAGATGGAGAATCAAGTGGCTTGCCATGAGCTTGACACCAAAACAACTACTAAGTACTACTAAGTGGTTCTGAGAGAGAAAGGAAGAGAAAAGTGAACCCCGTAACTGTCTGCTTCAGGGAGCGACACCTCAACAGTAGCTCACAAGGGATGGGGGTGAAGAGGGATTAAAAGGATAGGAATAAAGGTGTATAAAGAGAGAGAAACAGTATGCCAGAGAGCGAGCGCGACGACATATCGAGGGGATAGGAGGGATAGGAAAGATGGAAACACGGTCACAGGAGTCCGAGGACGGGGTACCACATGCGAAAGCTCTTGTCGGCGTCAGTAGATGGCGTAGAGCAAGTCCAGTCGGTCAGAGCTACACTGTCGTCGAAGGTCGTCGGCGTCAGGAGATGACGTAGGGCGAGCCCAGGCGGCCAGAGCTACGCTGACGTCGGAGATCGCGAGGGCACAACCGGTCAGCACGGAATCCAGCAAGCGACTCCTACCAAAACAAAAAACCGGGCAGTTTTCACTTTGATGCCGCAGTGTTCTCCGTGATGTCCCAATGCAGGTAAAGGTATTGGCAACCGTTATTTTTATGACTTGCACAATCAACGTCTACTTTTACAAGCAATTAAGAAATTTATTTTCATGAAAGCGAAAAACAACATAAAAAATAAACATGGCATATGCATTAAGGTTGGAGAGAACTGCAAGTTATATTAAACTGAGCTATAAAGCAAGTGAATAAGGCTACTAAAAAGAACAATATATATATACGACGATACAATGGGCATACTTGCACACATGAAATTGAGATTTGATTGGCAGACATGGATACTGCCACAAACGACACACAGCCAGACAATGGCATCAGAATTGTCAATGGGAAATTCGTAACAATGTGAACAATACAATAGTAAAGTCACAAGAAGCAACACAGTGTGAGGAATGCCCAATAACATAAAATCAAACTTTGTTCGCTGTGTTAACATTATGACAGTTAAGTCATACGTCTCAATTTCAAAAACTTCATTTTTTCTCTTTTGTTTTTATTGGGTGCATTTTCTCCAGTAACGAGAAAACGCATTCTGGTCAGTGTAAAGAATCTAGATATCTGATTTGTCACTTCCAGTTTCTGGTGTTAAATGTTCACAGCCGGCAATATTTAGCCTCTACAGACAGCATGCTAGGCAAGAGATAAGGAGCTGTTATGCTGTCACTTTTCAACTTGTTCAAACTGAAACAATAGCTAAATGCATCTTCCATAACTTTGACCAGGTCTGTTAAGGACTCGGACAAGTACAGAAGGCATGATTCTGCTGGAAGCAAGCTTGAATTCTCAGAATGAAGCAAGAACCTGCTACATTCGTAGCACTTCGTCTTTTTCACAATCTTCCGGGACACATAGCCACTGACGTAATAAGTGATCCGAGAGTCACTTTTGCGTCCATTGAGATCAGTTTGGTCAGGCCGGAGTGGCCGCTAATCGGGTGGTCATGGGACAGTCGCAGGACCAAGTTGCAGAGATGGTTTGGTAGCCAAGGTACTTTCCTGTTCCCTCGGTGCTGTACAAGCAACCCACTCTCTTCCATCTCGGTCGTCTCCGCCAGGTCTTTTATCAAAGGTTGATCACTGTCAGTGGGCGGAAGCTTTCCTCCCTTCATCACAGTTCGTAGTTTTGACAGTATGGGGTCCTGCTCTTGTTCCTGGGTGAGGAGCCCTGCATCATTCAAGACAGTAGTGTCGTCCACTTCAGATGCTACAGCAGCTGCCTCAAAGCTGATTTGTGGGCTGGGCTCTGGAACAGCCATAGGGAACAGCGTCTCGTGTAGACTCGGGCTTGGAACTTCCTGGTGCTGAAGGGGAGCTCTGCTCAAGGCGTCGGCTGGCACATTTGCAAGACCCCGCCTGTGCTTGATTCTGCAGTTGAAACCTTGCAGCCGCAAAACCCAACGCTTTACACGTGGTGAGGCCTGGTCTGTGGTGAACATCCAGGATAGTGAGGAGTGATCACAGTGTACCTCAAACTCGGTGAACTCAAGGTATGGTCGGAACTTGTCTACTGCCCACACCACAGCCAGACACTCCCATTCTTGCACTGTATAGCGCTGCTCTGCCTCAGTGAGGACCCTGCTAATGAAGCTTATTGGACGCAGTTGAGCATCACTCTCGGCTGCCTGCAGAAGCACCACTGCAATGCCGACTCCACTGGCGTCTGTTTCCACCACGAATGGTCTGTTGAGGTCCGGCAAGTTTACCACAACATCGTCGGCCAGGGACTGCTTAAGTGCTCTAAAGGCTTCCTCTTGCTGCAGCTCCCACCGCCAACGTTGCTTTTTCTTAAGGAGTTCTGTGAGTGGACGTGCAGTGATAGAAAACTGAGGTATGAACCCTCTGTAATAGCCTGCTAGTCCCAGGAAGGCCTGCAGCTGTTTGAGTGTTGTTGGTTGAGGATAGTCCAGCACCGCTCGCACTTTTTCCTTGTCCGGCCTACACTGCCCGGGCGATATTTCATGGCCAAGGAACTTAAGGTATTGACAGCACACGTGCACCTTCTCTGGGTTAATGGTCAGCTGTGCCGAACTTATCCGCTTCAACACCTCCCGAACATGCTCAAGATGATCCTCTAGGGTCTCCGAATACACCAGGACATCATCGAGAAACGCCATGGCAAACTGGTGATTAATTCCCTCCAGTAGTCGGTCCATCAGGGTCTGAAACGTGGCAGGACCTCCGGCAACTCCAAAGGGCATTCTCATGAACTCGAAGGTTCCCCGATGGCAAATGAACGCTGTCTTTGGAATATCTTGCTCTTGAACAGGGATTTGAAAAAAACCCTGTGAAAGATCAAAACTTGAGAACCACCTGGCTCGTCCCAGCTGTGCCAGCAACCAATCAGTCCTCGGCATGGGGTAGACTGGCACCTTAGTGCGTGCATTTAGCTGGCGGTAATCCACAGCCATGCGGTAGCCACCAGACTTCTTCTCAACCAGGACTGGAGCACTGGCATGCTGGCTTTGGCTAGGGCGGATGAGGTTCTGTGCCAGCAGGTCTTGAATGCAGTTGTCGATGATGGCCTGCTTCTTGGAATTCACTGGTCGCAGTTTGCATCGAACAGGTGGGTTGTCTCCCGTGTCTATGCGATGCTCTGCCAGGGTTGTGCAGCCCGGAGTTGTGGTGAAGATTTCGCTGAACTCTTTTAAAATGTTTTTCATGCGTGGGTCTAGGTCCGACGAGTGGCCGGAAATGATCACATTGCAGGCTGCAGTCGCCTCCGGCACACTGGCACACACACTGGCATCACTCTCAGCAAAAATGCAGCGCAGACTGTCTCCAAAATCGTCCACTGCCTCTGGCTGTTCCTTAGCGGCCTTGACAAACGGCACAATTCTTTGTGGTTCTGTGCCGACAGTCCACCCACCAAGTGACACGTGCAGAGAGATGCCACTCACCGTCAGGAAATCCCTACCAAGGACAACGTCACGGCACAGGTCAGAAACGCACAAAAACTGCTGTCTGCGGCAACCGGCAGCCCACTCGATCTGGCACTTCAGAGACATGGTTGACTGCGACCAGCCTGATGCCAAACGCAGCACGCGTACGTCTGCCTTGGGTTTGGCTCCAGAAGCTTGGGCCGCCGCCGCGGCGTGCGGTCCGAAGAAGCTTACACTTGAGCCTGTATCTAGCAGGGCCTTGAACGTCGACGACCCGATACGGACGTCCATAAGGGGCTCTTTGCCACCGGCTGTGGTCGCTACTTGGTGCGCACTGCCGTAGGTGCCCGCCGGGGCAGCACCTACCGCCACTGGTTTCCCGGGCACTGTGCTTGCAGGTGACCCGATCGCTGGCACCGGAAGCAAACGGGTGGCCCCATTCGTCGACCCGTGGCACAGTTACGAGATATGTGGCCGAATCCACCACAGCGATGGCACTGCACACGCATTGCTCCACTCGCGGTCTCCTGCCGCGGCATCGGTCCTGGCCCGTAGGGTGAGAACGGAGGCGCTGTGTCGCACGAGTACTGTCGGTCCCGGCAGTACGACGGGTCTAGCGCAGCTGGATGCAGTGGCCAGTGATAAGTCGGCGGTGCCGGTGGGGCAGCAGCAAACGAAGCGAACGACGCCGTCGCCATAGTGTTCGGCTGCGGCAGTGAGCGATGGTCGGGGGCCTGGCTAGGGCGGAACGCCAGATCTCTGGCTACTTGGTTGCTCGGAAGTGGCGGTGGTCTGTATTGGAGGCGACGCCAAGCCCGCTCCATTAGGCCGTCGGCTGCCTTCACCAACTCGGCGAGGTCGTTGTAGGCATGCCCCTCCGCCAAATCTTGCAACTGAGGGTGCATCTGCCTCAGTACGCGCTGCACCTTCTCGGCTTCGGAGACCTCTTCCCCGATGCGGTCGTAAAAAGTAGCGATCGCATATATAAACTCCTTCAAATTTTCTTCCGGGTGCTGCGTGCGCTGTTCGAGCTCCGCCTTCAGGCGACGCTTCGCGTCAATCGACGAGAACTCGGAGCGGAAGGCGGCGGTGAATTGCTCCCACGAGTCGAACCCGCGCACGAACCGCCACCACAACTTCGCGCCACCCTCGAGGGCAGCCGGTACCACGTGTGTCAGTCGCTTATCTGCGGCGACCCCCGTCACGAGGCAGAAGTTTTCCAAACGTTCGAGAAACTCCTCCGGCGACTGCAAGTCTCTAGCACCGGAGTAGCGGGGGATGTGCGCAGCGGCGAGCCGAGGCGCAGAGTGGTCGGTGGCCCGAGGGACCGCGCCAGTGTTAGCGGCCCCAGTCCATGCTCCCACGTGCGGAGCCGTGGGCAGCGGCGTCGCCATCACTCGATCGCGCACGACCGCCGCGATTCGTTCGCGCTCCATGGCGGAGCCGTCGGTGCCCAGCAACAGCTCTTCAACGAGACCTTGGAGCCTAGGCATGTCGTCCGCTGCTGTTGTCGGGCCTGAAGCCATCCCGGACGAGCCCCCACTTGTCACGCGCTAACCCTAACTCGCACACCACACATCCCTATGTCTTGTCACTCCACTCCAACCAGCCCGAACTCTCTCTTCCCCACACACGCAACCCCCACCACTCCAGTCCCAATGATGATGATGACGCCGTCACGTAGTGTCCTCTCTCGGCCAAGTCCCGATGATGATGACGCCGTCACGTAACGCCCTCTCTCGGCCGACCTGTGATTGTCACGCGCTAACCCTAACTCGCACACCACACATCCCTACGTCTTGTCACTCCACTCCAACCAGCCCGAACTCTCTCTTCCCCACACACGCAACCCCCACCACTCCAGTCCCAATGATGATGATGACGCCGTCACGTAGTGTCCTCTCTCGGCCAAGTCCCGATGATGATGACGCCGTCACGTAACGCCCTCTCTCGGCCACCCTCACAATTTCATGAATCTTATTGAGGCGCCCCACGTATAGCAGCTCATCCAGCTTTTTCTGCAATTTTATTGAAATATTGTGGATGCTCGGACATAGAAGGCTGCTCAGAACTCCAGAAGGTATGTTTCCACTGGAAGGTGACTGTGCCAAACTGTAAAAACTGAGGCAATTCACAGAGATAAAAAATTGTGTCGGCGAAGGGTGATCACTCGATCCAGGCTTTGCTTCAAAATTCTAAAAAAGATTTCAAGCTGGTCTTGGCAGAGACGAGACGTCATCAACTATTTATAGCCCAAGGATTTCGTGGCATAATGCGGGATGGAAAGGGTGCTGGTTAGAGTGACGCGGAGTCCTTTGGCAGTTGATTTACTCAGGAACCCACCCTCCTTAGGTACAGCTTTTTCCCAAGTTGCTAAGAACCCGTTGATAACATGCTTGTAGCTACGGACGATGAACCTTTCATCGAAATGAGCTTCACACACAACACAGTTGTTTTCCTGTGGTTTGTCAGCGCAAGGAATTGCACGCTCCGAGGCCTTGCGCCGTTCATCGTCGGCGGGAGCAGAGAAGAGAGACACTTTCTTCCCTTGTTTGTGGGTCGAAACATATCCCGCATTGCATCCAGGTGCCAAGCAGTGTGTCGGCTGTTTACGCATCACTGTGGCATGGTCACATTGGCACGTATTGATCCCGAACAAGTCCAAATAGGCAAAGCATCGACGTTGTGACTTGTGGGCACACGACCAAGCGACTGACAGTGCCACGCTATCGACTGGTGAGGGCTCTCGACTGATCACGGTGGCGAAATGAAATACCAGCACGCCTCCTTTCAAGACGCGGCCGGGACGACGCTGACACTTCTTCTTTTAGTCACCATACCACCGCTGTTCAGCAAACATGGGCGCCGTCAATCCTCGATAGTGATTACAATGAGACTGCCCTGCTTTTGCCACAGACAAAATCAGGGCAGTCTGATCGCCATCGCTATCCAGAAAAGGCGATGCCCATGCTTGCTGAACAGCGGTGGTTTCTAATGGTGCCAACGCATGTTTTAGACTTCGACCACGTATTTTTAGGTTCTGAAAATTCATCAATATGTTAAAGATTAGGTTTACTGTATAGCAATAAATATCTAAGCCTGGAATCGCATCGTGAAATTTCGTTGAAGCGGGACGGCAGAAGAGAAAGTGTTCGTTATAGCAACAATATTTATGCATTGACTTCTATGGACTTCTGACGGGGAACCGTGAATTTTTCGTTGTAGTGGGAATTTCGTTAAAGCGGCGTTCGTTGTAGCGGGGTTCGACTGTACCAATATAACAAAGTGGGAACGAACCAAAAACCTGGCAAATTCAGTTTCAGTTCTCAGAGAATACAAGGGTTCAGATATGTGGCTGCTGGGAACATTGGTTGCATGGGGTCTATCGACCTTCTTTATCAAACTTATCTTGTAGACGGCTCTGTTTCAATGCAGTAAATATTATCATCATCATGACTCCTTTCTTTAATCAATGCGCTCATGATCAGTTCAATGCTTTCATTATCATTAAGGCCGCTTGCTAATGGCTGATACAACCTTTTCATTATCATCCTTTATTATCATCAACATAATATTAATGCTCATTTTAATGCTTTTATTATCGCCATTCAAGGCACATTTACTTGCCCACAGCTTTAATTAACATGTTTGTCAACATCTTTACCCTCAATAATCATCATTACCATTGCATTGCTGGTATCATTCAAATTGAATGCTGTCATCATCAGCAGTAACACTGTTCAAGAGTCTTTCGTTTATTGATGGGTCTGCTTCAATGTGCTGATTGCAGTGATGCTAACGCTGTGCCAATTGCACCAAACTGCACCGAATTCATCATTGGTTTTATCTGTTAAATATGGTCAGGTTATCAGGGGGAAGCTCCTTACACCATGGGTCGTTTGTCCAGTGTCGTCATCATTGTAGTAGCCAGTGTGAAGCTCTTTATGCCACCGTTCATATGTCCCGTGTCTGCGCCCAACCTGCGCCAAAGGGCGGGGTCCGACTTTCAGAAACGAAACTACTTGAGGTTCTCTCATTGAAATGACATCGCGGTGCACCTGCTAAGAAACAACCCGAGCCAAGCCAAGCCAAACTGGGTCAAATGTCACTGTTGGGACCATGTATGGTCGAAATGCAGTGAATGCCCGATTTTTATAGGCGAAGCTCTGTAAGGCATCACCCAATCGTCCTCTGTAGTAACCACCTCTCTCGGGTATGTGTCACAGGGGGGTTTAGTTGTTAGAATGTCCGCTAGATGGCAGTACTTGTGTATAATTAATATATGACGTGAAGATGCGAGATGGTGGTACTTGGAATGTTCAGTGGACGGACGAGCATACAGACATACGGGTAGACACAGGGACAGACAGAATGACCCATAGTTAGACGGACGGAAGGATGCACGAACGAACAAACAGACGCTTCGCCCCACTCATTAACATTCAGTCCGTGGATATGCTGCGATTTTTTTTGGACTTTTTAGAGACTGTGAAATCGTCAAAAAAAAAAAAAAAATTCATGGCATTTTATTCTGCTCAAGTATTCAAATAGCCATGGCTGTCTGAGATAGCTTCAATGCCTCCTAGAGTACACGTATCAAGTATTTTGGTGCACAGTCAGGCTGTCATAAATACATTCAGGGCCTGCTGACGTCCATTCGCAAATATGTGTCGCGTGATGAGTGCCGCCGATAGCAGCAAAGTGCGGAATAGGTTGTGGATTTATCGCATTGAGCATGTAGAAACGATGACTGCGAACATAAGGGATGTGACAGAATAGAAAAATACTTGCCTGGACCTCTGCGATGCATGTGTTCACTTAGAAGATGGTCCACTATACGAAAATCTTTCGTGACACAAAGCACTTGCTGTCATACAAGACCGATCATTCCTAGTTGTGTGGAGCACATCGCCTACACAGCTGCCGCTGTTCCTACCGGGGTGCTTTCGTACGCACGTGTTTGTCATAAAAAAGTGTTCTTGATGCCCACTTTGTTTCTGATTGCACATGGGCGTGGCAATGGCGAGCTGATTTTGTTCATGAAGGCACCACGTCTGTGTGGTACACATAGTCGAATCACACAGAAAGGCAGCATGGACGGCTACGTGCGTGAGTGAATAAAAGCGTGCAGTATGCCGGCAACTGTGGCATATGCAGTAGCAAGCAGTTAGCTGAAGATGCTTATCATAATGCAATTAAGTTTTACTGGTGTGTTTGTCGCATTGCCGCCTTCACGACTGAAAGCATTTTTGGTGCTTATTCATTAGACATCACCTCACTCCGCAGTGACACTGGCTTTCAGGGGCGAAGCTCGTTACACTGTGGGTCATATGTCCTGTGTCATCATCGTCATTGTAGCCAGTGTGAAGCTCCTTACGCCCTGGGTCGGATGTATCGTGTTGTGGTCGTAATAGCCAGTTTGCCGCCATATATAGCCAGTAGCGGTCTGTTCATTTGTGCCTCTATTTATTCATGTGTCCTCCATTTGCGCATCTATCCATCCGTTTATCTGTCCGTCTGACTCTCCGTTGGACCGCTTCGCCCCACTGTTCATCATTCACCTCATGTATAATCTGTGATATTTTTATCTGCAATCATCATTCAATGTAGCGAGAGAGGGAGACGAGACGACGGCCAACGTGGTCGTGTCTTCTCTCGCCACTTATTTCCACGCCTGAAGCGGAGCCGCGGTGGCTGTCCAAGTCCGACACACCAAGTGCCTAGCTTGTTCTAATCCTCGCGCAGCTCGAGCTAGCATCAGCTGTGTGAGAGGCACGGCGCAGTGATCAAGAAATGATGGCGATGATGATGGCACTACAACCTCATGTATAATCTGTGATCTTTTTATCTGCTTCACCCCATAGCACTTGTGTATTGTGGCAAAGCCGACTTTCAAACATTATTGTGATGTAGAACGATTTTTAAAAGCGCTTGTTTAAGCTTACGAGGTCATAGATGTAGCAAAAGCAGGGACTTTGAGTAATGCTGTTTTATACCTGGAATGTCGCGTGAGAGCCCAAAAAATCGGGCACAGAAGAGTTTAAGGGTCGAAAATTTCAGATGTTCTTCTGCATCGACGTTGATAGGGCTTTTGATGCTCTCGTGAAATGGTGTGAATAAATGTATCTGAAAAATCTGGCTTCCGAAAAATCGACAGGTAACTGATGTTCACGTTATAATGAAGTGCTATGGTTTTAAATTTTATCATTGGCTTATATATTAAATAGGGTTAGGTTGTCTGTCGGTAATAGATTCTTCTTTTCTTTTTTAATCTATTATGCTTGAATAGCGTGCAGCACATTGTAATTTTATCATTCGTGTGCCATGAACACAGTATTAAAAAAACGGCAGAAAAGGGTGGCTGAACCTTGTCATGAAAAAATCCGTAAACTAGGGTTGCGTCAGGTGGACGTTTCTACAAGTGCACTTGTCTTTCTCAAGGCTAGAACAACAAAACAGTTTTGTTTTGAGGAAGACAAGATCGCTTGTCAGAACATCGGCTGAACACAACCACTGTTTACAGATTTCTTCGTGAACACAATGGGTGTCTTAAAATTGACTCTAACAATATCTGCTCTAAAAGCCAGTTTTGCTGCTCCTAAATGCATTTTGGTCTGCTCCAAAAGCTGCTCCAAAACAGCCTAAGTGAGTAGCATCACTGTAATTATGCTCTGTAAATTTTCTTTGCTAGCCAGCTAGAATCCACTTCTCCTTCAAAAAAAAAAAAAAGGAAAATCTTATAGACATGGCCTTTAAAATGTATATTTAGCTATTTATATTGGAACAACCCAACTCTCCCTTCAGTTGTATTTAGCTATGTTACAGATAATGTTTTACGCCGTGCCACAAGGCAACGGATTGGGTCTTACTATGTTGCGGTGTTCTGTCAGTTTCTTACACAGACCCCGTATGCTTGGTGTCCGCAAACCTGGACGCCGCAGCAATAACCTAACTTTCAAAGCTTATGTCGCTCATATTGCAACACTCACACAAATATAAGATAAAAAACAAAGCAGGGGTGTGGGAATATTTGAAAGTTTCAAATATTGCATTTGTAATATTAATATTTAATTTGATATCACTAAATAAAAAATTTTGAATATTCAAAATAATTAGAGTATTTCTTGAATATTCGATCCTCACAGATATTGGGTCGCATATGTCACTGTGGAGAACTTCCGATTTTACGCATTTGTGATAAGAGCATCAACAGTAGATCGTGGATTGATTACTACTACATCGGCACGAGTGCGATGATGCCTTCACGGAAATTTAAGGGAGTGTGTTGACAGCTTTGTACGAATGCGGCGGCATGTAATCACAACAAACTATTATCTCAAACAATCTAAATTATGTTCTCCCTGCTTGGCAGTACATATGGCTTAGCTGTTTAGTGCTGTTACTGTTCTTGTACGCGTACCAACGACGCCGTCTGTTGCCACGCCCCTGTGCACGGCACCACCTCAATAAAGTGCATATTGCTCATCGAAACGAAGGCAACTCACCGCTACAGCGATGGCGATTTGTCTCTGTGCAAGGGCGAGTGTGTGCGTACGTTCCAAAGAGTGGCGTTGACCGAGTGTGCTTAGTAGGTGACGCACTGCACCCAAATATAGCTAGGGGCGCGCTCAGTTTGAGGTACGCTGTTGATGCGTTCCATGTGAAGCAGCGGCAGTTTTTGCTAATGGATTGCCGTACAAACACACGTGCATGCGCCGAAGCCTGACGGGTCGTCTGTCAGCTGTGCCACTATTTCAGCATGTATTCATTTCATAGTTCCGGAATGATTTCATGGTAGCGCATATGGTCATCCACACAATGGCAAACAAAGAAAGGCCATGCACTTTTGGGTAACGTTATAATGATGTCATCATCTGTGTTGTATGACAGCGCCTTTGGGAATCTGTTGTACATGCATATCACTCGCGCGGCAGCATTTCCTGCAATCAGTCCTCCATAACACCGTTGCTGCGATCTCGCTCGTTTGCCAACACCAGTCTACTGTCGTCGCCAGTGAGTGCACCAAAGGGAGTCGCGATGGGGCAAAATAGTGCCTTTGCCGCTGGGAGTTGTGGCTCCATTAAGGGGGGAGGCTACCTTGGAAAACAAACTTTTTATTTTTTAAGATATCTTCACAAAACTTTCAGAGTATGTTCACTACATTAAATATAGAAAAACTGCAAAGCTTCATGAAATTGTGTTCAGGGGTTCTAGAGTTACTGAGGTGGCAGTTCACTTGTGTGTTTGAGGAAGAGCTGGAAGAAATCCCAGGACATGCTAGAAGGCTGAAACTTTTGTGGTAATCCCTGGATAAATATCCTAGGGTGCTAAAGAGTCTTTATTTTTTCGATTTTTTCTCCCAAAAAATTTTATGCAACTTTGAATTTGGTAAAGCTAGTAGGTATGACATTTATAAAAAATAATTGTTTATTAATAAATAATGGCACCAATTTTCAACAAAAAAAGAAGCTTGTTACGCCCTGGCAAAATCATCCAGGAGCAGAATAAAAGAAACGGCCCACAAATTTAATAAGCAGTTCTTGAGAAATCACTTTCCTCGGCACTAGCTAAAAAATCCATTTTGAGAAAACGGGCTTTGAAAGTTCAGCACACATTTTCCTCAAAAAGCTCCAGCAGAGTAGATTGAAGTGTCTTTGTTCACTTCGTTCCTTTTTTGTCTTCCCTCTATCCTCTCTAAGGGCCGTGTAGAATTTTTTTCAGACGTAGGGCCTCTTTTTCAAGAGCCAGCTGCATCAGTTCAATTTTTTGCTGCGTCGCTGGCGTAGATTCGAGTTCAGCCTGATTGGCGTGTCAATGTCTCGCCTTCGCATCGATTTCTTCCTTAGGAAATGTATCGTCAGATAAAGGGTCGACGGCCCATGCACGCTATCGGCCCCAATACAAACAAAGTGCTGAGTATGACGATTTTGGCAACACTTGGTGTCGGGCTTGACAGTACCGATTCAGAGCACGTGCTGGATCTAGCGATCTCGGACATGCTCGATGCAATCGTGGCTCCAGGTACGCACTGTTTGTCAGATTCTGGACTAGTGGCAGCCGACAGCACAGTTTCGCCGGCACAAGCATCTATGTACTGGGCTTTGCAGCAGAAAAGTGAAATTTCAATTCTCGTAGAATCCGCATAACGCGTTTCCTCGCTTTGAACTTGCGCACCATCTTCGGCTTTGTTGATGGCATCTCGCACAACAACAAAGATAAAGGGCACAGAACAGGTGAAAAAATAAAAAATGAAGAGAAAGAGAAAATACAGCGCAAGGCAAAAAGCGGCCCGTAAGCAAATGTCTATCGTGTCAGACGTGCCATCGCAAGGAGAGACCGCCCCTGCTTCCAATGCAGCAGCCAATGGCAGGCGCGCTTTCTCCCGCGAGAGCTGAATGAGCTGCTTTGGCGAATCAGCACTCTGCATCACATCTTGTAGAAACATCAATAGCATCTCAAACACGCTGTTGACGCCATTTTGAAAGGCGGTTAACAAGAGGGAAAGAATTCACGATCAAAACAAGACCACGTTGGCGCAGGATGGCCGCATGGTCTAGGAATGGCGCGCGCGCGAATTTTGGTTTGACTTTGGCGTTTGCGCGTGTTTTAGGCGCTGATATTTACAGAATAGGTAGTTTATGTGACATACAACCCAAAAATATGGTTTTTCAAGAACAAACTTTCTCGCGATTTTTCGGTTTTCAAGGGCCACCTCCCCTCTTAAGAAAAACGTGTATTTGGGGCATCTTTCTATCACACATCGTAATTATCAATAATTTCCTATCTGACGTGCTTACCGTATTTACTGGAATATAGGCCGACCCCGATTCTAAGCCCACCACCTAAATTTGAAGCCTGGAGGGAAAAAAAAAAACAAAACCTTGTATGCAAATTCAACGAAACAGAGACAGTATTCACAAAGAGCGAACATGTATTGAACATGAAAATGAAACAGAGCAGTTGGTTCATGATGCACATAACTTGAGAGACATACAGCCGCTAGTCCTGTTGTGTGTGTTTCTTTGTCGTCGTTTTTTTTGTGCTGCTTCTAGTTATTTGCATTATAAAGATGCTGTGCTTATTCCGAGCCGCTGACTTCTTTGTTGCTGTCTTCAAACAATGCCACATCCTCGGTGCCATCAAGGGATTGGATATGCCACACTTCTTAAAAGAGTGCACAATCAAAGTTCCCGGGTTGTCGTCGCATGCTGGAGCCCCTCCAGCAATGCACATTTTTTTGGTTCACTCCAAAGTCCTGCCTGATTTGAACATTGGACGATGATTGCACGCCTAGGACAGCTTTTCTTTTATAAGTGGCACTATAATTGCATTGCCTGTTTGGCGTCATTGAGCTACGCCATACAGAGACCACTCGAAGCGCGACTTGAAATGATAAACGGCTTGTCTCACTACTAGCCACTTAAATCAAAATGACGCCCTCACGTGTGTACCAAAGCCAGGTGTTGGCTTGGCTACTAACAGCTACAATACAGTCTATGTGGCGCTAGTTGTGCTCCGCTTTTCTCAATGATGGCACTTTTTTCTTCAAAATACTTAAATCTAAGCCGACCCGGATGCCAAGAAATCTGAAAGAAGTCATCAGCCTAGATTTGAATAAATGCGGTATCTCGCGTTATCCCCGCGCGCCCTGTACATCTTGGTCACGATTGTGCAGCTATCAGCATGACAGAGCACTCTTGATCGGAAAATGGCGGGCACGCAGTCCTCGAGAAAGGGTATGGAAGCAAGCCAGGTAATGAGTATCCCTGTGTAGTTGGAAGAGGTCTAAAGTGCTCCTATTTACCTTAGTGGCTCGACCGGTGAGAACAGGGGGGAAATGTTGAAAAACGTAAATAGAAAACGATAAAATATGAGGTCTTAAGAGCGAAAGCTGATAGTGTGGGAACCTGGAGGTATTGTGACTACCTGGCCTACTTTAATAATCGCCTAGACTTAAGTACACTGGTGTTAACTGTTACATTTAACCTCATCAGAATACGGCTGCCATGGCAGGAGTAAAGCCAGTGGCCTCATGCTCGCTAGTCAGTATGGCAGGTAGAAAAGCTTCCTTATTTTTGTAATAATTTATAAAGAGCTACCACATTCCAGGTGAAATTATTCCAACTGAGAACAAACTGGGACTACTTCAAGTGGTTTATGGTCAAATTCCCAGTGGGGACCAGTTGCCAGTGATTTTCAACTTGAACCCATTGGCAACTGGTCCCCAGTGGGGATTTGACCATAAACCACTTGAACTGGTCCCAGTTGAGACCCACTGGCAACTGATCCCAATGATTTCCAGTTGCCAGTAGACCCCTGTGGTGCATATAGACGAGGAAGCTTGGCACTGAAGCTGGACCTCATTTATTAGAAGCATTGCAGATTGAGCATGCAGGGGCTGTGATGCATTTTGATTGCTTCCTTGGATAGGCGGTGTGGGAATTGAGGCTGGCCCGCTGCCTTTGCGCGGGCTTTCCCGCCTTTCTCCAATTCTCATGTCCCGACATGTCTGCCCTCCTTTGCTCTCAGCCGCGCTGGGAAGGGCGGAGTGACGTTTAACTCCCTCACCCGGTAGCGGATGTTGACTGTGGCGCCGCGCGTGGGGACCCCCGAGAGGTTTTTTCGCGCGCTGCGTCGGTAGCGGCGAGTACAGTCCGGGACTTCAAACGGTGAGCCACGCATTCTTTTCCGTCCGTCGAGTCCCGTCGCTCGGGGCTCGTCGGAGTTCGCTGACGGCGCCTCGCGCCCGATGCGAACGCTCACCTTTTGTTGCCCCGCTGCGTACTCACGGCCGAAGGGCAGTACGGTGTCCTAGTGCGTGGCCTAGCTACGCCGACCCGTCTCCCTTCGAAGCCAACGCGAGCGCCTTTGCCCTCGCTCGAGCAACCGGGCCTTTGCTCCGGTGTCTCCGTGGATCACTTTTACCGCGGAGACGTGCTCGTGGCACCCCTGTGTAGTACTTTGTGCCCGTGGCGTGGATAAGCCTATTTGCTTTCCCGCCGCGCCTTTTGCAACGGGCTGTACTGCGTTTGGTTGCCACAATAAAGTGTTGCGACTTGAGCAATATCGTGTTTCCCGCCACGGCGAAGGTTAACGCGTGCCCTGCGGCTCGCTAAGACCGGACCCACGCTGGTGGCCGTACTCCTTCGGGATACGTGTACACCACAGCGGCAGACGCTCGAAATTTCGTAGATTTCTTGCATACAGGACCGTCTGAAAGAAATATTTACACTGTTAGCGAAACTGAAATTACTACTTTACACATGCAATACTACCAGAAGTCAAATTTTATCAACATCCAACTAGTATTGGCTTATTAAGAAACCGTGCAGTGTGCCCCAAAGTAAAGCCGATATTGCTCTCAACCAAAACACAAGTTCTATAGTCGCAATTACGAACAGCTCCTGTAAGCAGTAACTGTGGCTCTTAATTCACACTTCTTAATATGTGGCTCAATCGATCACTATACTGTTTTGAGAGATTTTCATGAAGAAATCATAATTGAGGTTCTCCTCAAATTCGTATTTAACATTTGATTGCATTTTTCTACAAATCCCTCTACCATACAGTCAACAGCGTTTGTAAATAAACAGGCACACCTTTAGTGTAAATATCGGTAAAATGTACAGATTCACCACAGCCTAGTTTGCCACTTTGCACTGCAATTATTAACACAATTAATTTGTGTCATGTACAATTTTAAATTCTTACAGAATTCTCATAAATGACACAGTACATTAAGTTAACACTATTTGTAGATATCACGGCTTGGTCTATTGCGAATTTTAAATCATCGAGACTGTCTCTGTGGCAAAAAGAAAGGGGGCCATGGTATAGTAAAGTCGGAGATCACACAGACAACAGGTTTGGGGATATTTAATTACCGAGCAAATACGGTCCCTTTTCTAGAACTTTGCATAGAGCTGCTAGCCTGCACAAGTACACTTCGTAGTTATTTAGCATGCTGTTGAACACAAGTACTGCGCAATTGGCACTCACTTTCTATAATGCTTCAAAACAAATGGCAGCAAGTCGGCAGTGTCTAAAGCATTGTTTATAAGGCAACGTTTTATTATGTTCCCAGTCAGAACACTCAGTGTTGCATGATATTATACCTTTTGTAGAACTTTGGTTAAAGCTACTAGCCTGCACGAGTACACTTCGTAGTTACATAGCATGCTGTTGAACAAAAGTACTGCGCGATTGACACTCACTATTTATGACGCTCCAAAACAAATGGCAGCAAGTTTGCAGTGTCTAAAGCATTGTTTATAAGGCAACGTTTTATTATGTTCCCAGTCAGAACACTCAGTGTTGCATGATATTATACCTTTTGTAGAACTTTGGTTAAAGCTACTAGCCTGCACGAGTACACTTCGTAGTTACTTAGCATGCTGTTGAACACAAGTACTGCGCGATTGACACTCACTTTTTATGACGCTCCAAAACAAATGGCAGCAAGTCTGCAGTGTCTAAAGCATTGTTTATAAGGCAACGTTCTATTGTGTACACAGTCAGAACACTCAGTGTCGCATGATATTATCTCTACAAGTTCAATTACTCAGAGCGGAAGGAATTAATTACCTTCAAGCGACTGCATTGCGAACAAGGCAGCCAGCGGGGTATTTCTAACATGATGGATTTACATATCCGTCTTGTCACAGGCAAAAGCACTTGTCCGACGATCGCCTGAAGTCGTAAAGTCTGTCTGAGACGAAACTGTCGAGCACTAATCAAAATACCTAAATTAAGCGTGCCATCACTCCACTTTCATCATCAAGAACAGAACTACGCTGCACTTCCGTGCCTTTCTATGACATGGTAGCTAGCCCTCGCCACATGTGCTATACGAAACTGCTCGTCGCTGTGTGAAAATTTTTATTTCTTGTGCGCTTCTTTCATTGAAAATCGCTGAATCGGCACTTAATAAATCAATTCAATCTATTTTATATTTCTGTCCAATTATAGATCTCTGTTTTATTCTGTATTTGAGCGTAAGATTAGATACGCAACTATAGTGATGGCGGCCGGCAATTCAGGTAGAACGTGAGAGAAAAAGTGGGAAGGAGTGGTAGAAGTTTGTCATTCAGGTAGAATGTGAGAAAAAAAGTGGACAGAAGTGGTAGGTGTTTGTCATGGAGGAAGGAAAGCATTGTGTTTGTGGTAAAACCATTTGTGGTGATGTACGATGCACGTTTGCTTTGGAGTTTGCAGCTTTATTTATGGGATATCGGCAGTCTTGGCCGTGGTATCTACAGACTCGGCACTGTGTCATTTTTTTCGTTTTGTTCGAAAGTAATGCGTCTGCGAAGCACACAAGGCTGTCAAGCAGGCATCATGCTCCCTGTGACTGAATCACAGCCTGACGTCAATAGGGACCACTTCGCCTGTGCGATGGACTTAAAATATTCGCAATTGCTTAATGTAGTTGAATTTACTAAAGCTAAAATTAATAAGCGTACGTTTGAATGCGATGTGTTTGCGCACTTGTGCAACTAAATATTTCATGATAATATAATTTTAATCGAGTCAGTGAGGTTAAAACAAAGCACAGAGAATGAGAAAAAATTAAGATAATGAATTTGTTAATCATGAGACACTGATTTTGATCGTCATATATGTCTTACTAGGCTGGTGCTTCGATACACTTCTGCGTGTATAGAAAAAAAAATAGAGAAAGAAAGAAACTTGGATAAAGCCCATTTGTTAAGGTGCAATAATTCTACGTCATACACAATCAAGTTCAACCTTTTTTATCTTTCACTGTGAAGAAGCGTACAACCAGAACTTGTGGCACTTTCAGTTAAACTATAGTTTTGACTGGCAGCTTCCAGTTCAACTGGTGATGGTCCCCGTTGGCGGCCACTTGAGCTGTTACCGGGACCCGATACTAAATGTAACCACTTGCAACTGGGACCAACCGCTTCCACTTGATTCCCAGCTGAAACCAGTTGAGCTGTAACTGGGACCAGCTACCAACTCAAACCACTTGCAACAGGGACCAACTGTTCCCAGTTGATCTCCAGCTAAAACCAGTTAGCCTGCAACTGGGAGCAGTTGATCCTAGTTAATGCCAGTTGAAACCATTTGGATTCTCAGTTACATATTTTCATCTGGGAGAAGAAGGAAAATATACAAAAAGTTTGTTAAACAAGTTAGTTAAATGCAAGACATCACAGCCATACACTCAACTATTAGTCATGTGCCTACAGGCAAGTACAGATGGTGACTTTTTTCTTTTTGGTGTGTGCAATGACAGACTATAACAGCCAAGTGTACTGTTTCCAACATAAACAAATGATGGAGTAAAAGATTACTGGGGAAAAAAATTGCATCTCTTTATTATTCGATTTCTATTCGAAGCTATGTGTTCGATTCATATTCACACACTCCTAAAATAAGGCCGAATAATTTGAAAACTTGTGTGAATTCAGGGTGACACTTTGGGAGGTCACTCGAGAAGAATGTCTTTGTTCGGTGCGCACTTATAATTGGTTTTTCAAAGAAATTGATGAGTATAGATATTATTATGAAGTTATACTGAACTAATGCCTGCATTTCAAGCAGATTTTACGGCGATGCGTTGGCTAGCTCGATCCAACTTTACTGTTTGAGATCTCATAATTACTTGTGCTCTCGACTCTCGGAACACATGGAGAGAGTAGATGCGATCGAACCAAACCAAGCATTTATTGAACTTTTTTTACATTGACGATATCACTAGCCAAATCAAATACATCATTAGTGATCAACACAGTAAACACAACTTCATACAAATATTTCAATATGCTCAATCAACATAACAAAGACATGGTAACACATAGGCGTCGTCGCCAATGTTGAACTTATCACTAGGGACCGATGTAACACGACCTGCAGTTGCCGCAACCCGCGGGACCCTGTCAGGAGGCGACCATCCATTCCATCCACCAAAGAACAAAAAAAGTCCCCGATATTTTTTGTCCGGCCGCCTAGCCTCATCACCATGTGACTGCCAGCGCTACCGCAATGATAAACGTGCGCGAGCTCAACACCACTTCTCGCTCATGGGTTAAAACTAAGTGCGGCCCATCCACGAGACATGTGCGTGCCATGAGGCTCTAACGACTTTACTGGGGTGATAGCACCCCCACAACAGATATGTTTTGTGTGGAAACTGGGATACAAATGGTTAACAGCGTGGAGCCTCTGCACCACTGTTTATTTCCACCTTGCATGGAGCAGCTGAACTTGCCTAAACTGCGAAAGAAAGCTCAGCTGCTGCCACACTGGCCCAACATGATACACTCAACAGCCGCCTACTGCTGGAAACGATCCACTCACACACAAGAAATTGTCACTGCAAGGGCACTCGCAGAGCAAACATATGTGTACAAGAGTTCTGGATATGTGATGGCCTGAGCTAGTTGAATTTGCTTAGGACAATCAGTGCCACACTGCAGAAAGGGCCGTGATTCAGAGGAGTGGCATTAGCTCTCATCCAGTAGAAATCACCGTACAAACGCATTCACAGAGGAGAAAGCTGGATGAATTGTTGACTCTGCTGCTCACGATTCCCTGCATAGGCTCAGTTATAAGTGTGGCTTGAGTTCTCTGCGTGCTGTAGGCTTTCCTTTTTTTTCCTTCTCAGCCTACATTTGAGGGCACCGTTTTCTTTTCTGGCTTGGGGCCTTAGAGGATCAGCCTAAAATTGAGTAAATATTGTTTTGCTGTGTGTTGCAGCAACAGCCGCTGCAGCAGTGGTTCCCGCAGCCTTCTCTGCTACAGCGCAGTGCAGTGGTGGTGCGGCTGCAGGGGGATGTGCACGTGCTGGTATCGCCACCCATGCTGGAAGGGCTGCGGGGCCTGGTTGAGGCCCTGGTACCCACCCTGGTCGCCCTTCATCCAACCACCGTGCTGGGCCGGCTCATGGCCCGCTGCTGGAGGGTTGTCAAAGGCACCACCACCACTGGCCCACTGGCACAGGGACCAGCTGACGGGTACCACGAGATACACACCGAACAGGCAAGGCTCTCAGTTCCCCTCACGCTTGTCATTGGATTGTCCTATTTTGGAAGCTGAGAGCACTAGTCAGTTATGTTGCTGCCATCAGCCTGAACAGTTTCACATAACGCTGCAGGATGGCCCCTTTTATCGCTTCTATTAGCCTGGTGCGCGACCAATGGTGGCGCTGCGAACCCCACTTGTATGACGTCAGATAGAAGAATCCCGTGCTGTCGATGAGCGGCGCCATATAGAAACCATCGTCGCAGTAAAGACTGGGCAAAGACTCAGTTAAATTGATTATCTTGCATGTAATGGCTACCAGTGCTGTTCTAACAACCGTGGGTGCCCGCTTTTAATGCTCATTTTAAAAGTACGGTGATTGTTTCTTACAACTGCGACCACTTGTCTCCGCGGCGAGTGCTACGCAATGGTGGAGTACTGCTTTGTGTCTTTATATGATCACCCACCCGTGAAAAGGGCATTAGTTTTCACAACTACCCTGAATACGTGAAGCTGAGGCAGAAGTGGATAGTGAAACTAAGAGAGGGAATGTGCCCCACTCCTTCATCGACCGTGTGCAGGAAGCACTGGGCGACATTGACTTTTGCAATACCCGCCCTATACGCTCCACCTTTCGTTGAGCTTCAACCGTGTTTCAGCGCCTCACCGGTACTTCAGCTATTCATTGCACGGAGCCTACAAGCGTAGGCGACTTACATCTGGTGAGGTGCTGTCCTAAAATTACCGCATAGGCCCTTAGACAGGAAGCCGACGACACGGCCTCCAAATCACCTCGATTAAGCGCCCCTCGTGAGCGTAGCTGAGCGGTGCGGGACATGCAAGACTACAGTTTATTAAAGACGATAGTCTTTTTTGGGGACCTTTGACGCAAAAATTTTGGTCTGTCTGTCTGTATATTTGTCTTCTTGTCCTCTCTTAACGGCACCGGGTACTTGAAATGGCCGACCTCATCTGCAGTGCCCACCAATGTTGCTTAAGATTTAACGTTCATACTTGTGCGATTGTCACTTATTAAGCAAATATTGTGCATTTCTGGGGCACCATAACAACACGTATATATTCTGCATGTGCATCTTTTACTAGAAAAGGTAAACAAAAGTCATTTTAAGGACCGTAGCCTTTATAACGCTGCGCTGACCATGCAACGCTTGCAAGAAAAGGCGAGTGTTTCTAACGCTTTGCTAAGACGAGAGTTGGCAGCACCTACCCGTCGCCTTGCGTTCTACACCTTATCACCTCTGAGACGGGCACGCACACTCGTCTCAGAGCCACGCGCTTCGTTTTCTAACTGCCAAATGGCGCTTATGTCTCACGTGTGACATGACTTAATGCGCTTGCTCGCCTCCGCTGCATGCTCGAGGCACTCTAACACAGCGCCTCCAGAATACTATTCACCGATTTTCTTGCACAGAACATCAAATAAATTGTTCACTCACTCCACACACAAGACTCGTCTTTCAAGGACATTTGCACATTAACATGCAGATACGGGGCCAATTTTTCGATTGGTGTACGTAAATATACACATAGTTTACTAATTTATATATTTATTTTATTTATTTACAAATGCTGCAGGCCCTGTTCGGGCCCAAGCAGGAGTGGGTAACAAATGTCAGTGACAAAACAGAATATAAAAATATAAGAAAATACAATACTAGGTACAAAAATAAGGAAATTCTCAACATCAGGGAAAATATGAATAATACATAGCAATAATGCATTCATACCGAAATACGAAAAATCTCAGCACTAATGAGGAACATATTATATTGCATATTAAAAATTAAGTGTTAGGTCATTGATGAGATGGGCGAACGATTGTGTCGTGTCCGCATTAATGACCTCCTGAGGTAACTTGTTTCAAAATGAAAGAGCATGAGGGAATAATGAGTGCTGATGAACGTTCAGATGACTGAATGGTTGTCTAATTAAGACATGCGCGCGCCTAGCGCACTGCTTACCGTAGGTTCATAAGCGAAACCTGCTGTCGTTGTTTAAGTGCACATTCACTAAAGGTTGTCACATAATATTTGTGGCCCTGTGCGCGCTATACACAATCAGCGATAGCTATGGGTTATATTCTGTTACACGAATGACCACCCTGCGTGGTATTAATATGAACTACTTCATCATGTCGCTCTCTTTTAACATACATTACTGAGACTAACAGCAGTCATTTGCAACTTGCCCCCTTATCGAGTCACACCACCACCTACCTCTCAAAAGTTTTCTTACTGCGATACGACATTGTCTTGCGCCTGGCCGACGCCCATGACTGCACTCCAAGCACGATTATATTAAATTTGGCAATTTTATGCTGCTTTGCTTTTTTAGTAGATCCCATAAATGGTCGATTGACTGCCGAAGCCCCAATTTAAACAGCTTCTCTGGAGTAATTATCTCATGTGTTGTATGCGAGTGCCAGAGTGGCAGAAATCAGCAATTCTCACACATATCCACATGTTCACGGTCACAATCTTTGCATTGCAAAAAAAATTATCTCAACGCCTACCCTTTTCATCAAGATTGTTGTAAAAGCTAACGTCTTTTTTTTTTCACGGGTGGACGAAGCACATTGAAACATAAAACAGTGCTTCACCATTGCGCAGCACTAGATCGCTACGGGGACATTGTGTGGTTCGCATTTCCATGTGCTTTCCGAACCAGAGCTGCGACAATAATGCTATCTTCATTGACGGCATCGGCAATGCACATTCAACAACGTAGCCTGCATCGTCTCTCAATGAGACACCGCGACGTTTCGTTTGCTGTATTTATAGTAGAAGCTGAAAAAAAAAGAACGCTCATCTAAATTTCGAAACACTTGAACTGATTGATATCGCACAGCAGAAACTGCTAATTACGAGCGAGCACTCTCACACTTATTTAGTTTCACTTTTAGACCGGCAATTTGGTCGACGGCATCGGCGGGCTTATCGGCTATCTAGGAGGTTTTTTGGCCCTGCCTATTGGGCTGCAACTAAAACAAATTCATCGTTTCACTCGAAAACATTTGTTTTGAGCGTTAGTTGAACCTCCCGAGGCTGTTCGTTCGAGAAAGATCCCGCCTGAAGCAGGCGATCCGTAAACAGGAGCAGTGGCCGCTGCTGCAGGGTTGAGAGTTGTGGGGTCTCGGCGCGACAAACGCGCGCATCGCCACGCCACGCTCTTGGAGTGAACGGACACAGTTGACGCGGTCCGGTACAAAGCACACCACATACATTCATTCATTAACTAATTTAGACGACGATATCGTCCGCCGAATGATACAACAATTTCAATTCATACGCTACCATACAAACAACATAACGCAGTGACACACTAAACACACAATAACATGATAAACACACACTAACACACCCAACACACTAACACATACCCAAGGCGGCGTCGCCAACGCCTGACCTTCCACGTGGGACCCCGGCGCGAAGCCCGCGGTGCCGAGCACCGGGGGGCCCACGCGACAGACAACCGTCCGCGGCAGCCGCCACGCGCAGAAGAGCCTCGCTCAACGCTCGCCCACCATCAAGGCCTGCCTTCCGCCAGGGGCCACCGCCGGCGCTACCACTCTACCAACAGTGGTACTCAAAGCGAACACAACGCCATCTATCGCCCGGCGGTGGTCACCACCGAAATAAAGCCTTGGGGTGAGACACGTGCGCCATGCGGCGCAGACAACTTTACAGGGGGGGGGGTGTCAGCACCCCCACATTCCCCCAACCTTAAATCAAACCATATCCCGAAATCAAAAATGAGCTACACAAGCTTTAACAAAAAAATGATATCGCACGACCATAATGTCCCTGCACCACGACACCGCCGCTGGTCGACACTGCTGCACTGTCCGGCTAGTACCGCTCAGTACCGGCCCCGCAACAGCAACGTTGCCGTCGGCGCGACGATCCGTCGCTAGCGCCGACACGTCCTCCAGTTGCGACCAGCACTCGCGAGGGCGCCGGACTGCAGGCAGTTGTGCAGGTCCCAGGCATCTCCATCGCCCGACCTCACGACCGCATTCCTGGCCAGCGACGCTGATGATGAGCAGGACAGCCGGCCGTGGATGACAACCCTCCCGCTGAATACGTCAACAACAACAACAACAAAAACTTGAAAAAGAAAAACAATCGAGCAGGCCCTCGGGAAGGGAGCTTCGAGCTTTCCGTACACGTGGTACGTTGGTCAGTACTGCTAGCTAATACATCGGTGGCGGCCGAGACGCCCATCAAAATAAAACAAAAATCACTTTTCTTAACTCGTGCTCACAAGAAAAAAAAAGTGAGGGAAGCAGAGCGCAACACCTCAACGCCACGATCCACCTAGTTGTGCCACGTGCGACAGGCGGCTGCGTAGAGCCTTAGGCCTAATGAGTCGCACGGCAACAACCGGCATCCACCCAGCACCCAGCCTAGGCGCAGAAGAGGCAGCCGCGAGGAGACGTCCACTCTGTGAGGTGGCCCTATCGCTCGCCGCACACAGCAGCTTACCGAGCGATCGGCGTCCACCGCCCCGGGCGGTGTCACGACGCCTCGGCGTCGAGCCGCAATACAAGTCAGCAACGACGCCCGGCTCTCTGAGCCCAAAGAGATAGAAGAAGCTATTCACAGAAAATCGGAGCACCCACGAGGCTTCCGTACTCACTCGCTTCGGGCCTGGCCTACAAACCACGTGCTCTAGGCCTTGCTCACCCCAGGATGCGGACCGCATGGCTCTCGTCATAATTCAACGTTTTTGAAAATTAACAACAACAAAAAATAACAACACTTGCGAGCAAAAAAAAAAAATAGAAAGTCAACCTGCCGACAAATTGAAACACGTTACAAAACCAATCTCCTCGCTTCTCAACAAAGCACACCACCGACGCTAGCAAAGAAGTCCCCCCTAGGCCTACTCTACTCCGGCTCTAACAAAATCCTTGTACTGAACCGCAAAAAATGTCGTCCGATACTCCAAGAGCTCCACGTTGGGCAGCCAGTGTGGGGTCTCGGCGCGACAAACGCGCGCATCGCCACGCCACGCTCTTGGAGTGAACGGACACAGTTGACGCGGTCCGGTACAACGCACACCACATACATTCATTCATTAACTAATTTAGACGACGGTATCGTCCGCCGAATGATACAACAATTTCAATTCATACACTACCATACAAACAACATAACGCAGTGACACACTAAACACACAATAACATGATAAACACACACTAACACACCCAACACACTAACACACACCCAAGGCGGCGTCGCCAACGCCTGACCTTCCACGTGGGACCCCGGCGCGAAGCCCGCGGTGCCGAGCACCGGGGGGCCCACACGACAGACAACCGTCCGCGGCAGCCGCCACGCGCAGAAGAGGCTCGCTCAACGCTCGCCCACCACCAAGGCCTGCCTTCCGCCAGGGGCCACCGCCGGCGCTACCGCTCTACCAACAGTGGTACTCAAAGCGAACACAACGCCATCTTTCGCCCGGCGGTGGTCACCACCTTATTTGAAATAAAGCCTTGGGGTGAGACACATGCGCCACGCGGCGCAGACAACTTTACAGGGGGGGGGGGGTGTCAGCACCCCCACAGAGTGGAGTCCACAAACTGACATCACACGCGAAAGGGCACCACTTCTAGATCTTAAGGCCAATAATCATTGAAATAAACTTGCTGCTGGCCGCATAGGTCAATCAACATTTGAACTGAGCCTCATCTGGGTGCTGCCTCGGGAGAACATGACAAATAGCGACGAGGATGGGATCTGCAAGTTGGGCACGGCAGAAAACGCCCGTGCCGGGAATCAACGAGAATGTCCGTAGGCAGACTGGAAGTGTTCGACGCAAGCACAAGTGAGTGGCCCGAATATTATGAGCGTGTTTTGCTTTGCTTCGCGCAGAACGATGTGGCTGAGGAAAAAAAGAAGGTGGTATTCCTGACAAGCTGCGGAGCGGCAACATACTCATTGCTACGGAATCTGTTGTCGCCTACAAAACCGAGTGATGCAACACTTGCAGCTATCTTCGTGGCCCTCTGTGCACACTTCAAGCCCATGGTTTCCGAAGTGGTCGCAAGTTTCAAGTTTTTTTTTTTCTAGAAAAGGCACGAAGGCGAGGCCGTCAATGACTACATAGCTGCACTTAACAAGATAGTAGACGATTGCAACTTCGGTGCAGTGCACGAGCAAATGATGCGTGACCAGATTGTCTGCGGAATTAACAATGCCGGAATGCAGACTCGCCTTTTGAAAAGTGTAGATTTAAACCTGGAAATGACGAAATATCTTGTCATGGCGTTAGAAACCTTAAGGGACTCGCACATGCTTGGTGCCTCATCTGTTTTTGCAGATATGGTATAGTCAGGAAACTTCGTAGAGCAGCCGACAGGAAAATGACGGAGGTAATGTGCGCCCAGTGCAGTGGCAGACACCAGACGACATGCTGCCGACATCGCAACGCTACCTGCTTCAAGTGCGGTCAGAAGGGCCACCTTGCAATTGTTTACAAGACAGCTGCGAATAACGAAAGGAATGGAACGGGCTCCCGCTCCGTGCACAACGTGAGCGACCTTCCCGAAACAAAAGCGGGACAAGGTGAGGAAACACCTTGTGGTCTCTTCGTGCCATCGCACTGGAACCCATGAAAATTAAAGCTCGTGTCAATAACGTGCCGCTAGTGATGGAGCTTGACACCGAAGCCAGTGTTTCGATAATAAACGATGCGAAATTTAACGCTCTGTTCCCAGGCCGTTGGAGCATACTGACGTGCGGCTGAAAAGCTATTCTGGAGAGCTGTCGGCAGTATTGGGAAAAATATCTGCCACAGCAAATGTAGAAGGGACTGGATAGAAGCATTCGGTATTACCATCTTGAAGCCATTAGACGTGAAAACAATCAGCACCGTTGAAGGCCTGGTTGGACAATTCAGCGACGTCTTTTCAGACAACCTTGGTACAATGAAAGGAGTTTTGGCCACGATATCACTGCAAGAAGGAGACAGGCCTAAATTGTTAAAGGCGCGACCAGTGCCGTTCAGGCTTGTTGACAGGTATGTCGAAGAGTTGCAGTGGTTATATCCCGAAGGCATCCTACGCCCTGCGTAGACGTCCAAGTGGGTTGTGTCAGTAGTTCCAGTGGTGAAGCAAGATGGTAGACTACGCGAGTGTGGCGATTTTAAGGTCACTATCAACCCCGTCACAGTGACTGAATGTTATCCAATTCCCAGGATCGAAGAGCTGTTCGCCAAACTGTGTGGCGCAAAGAAGTTCACAAAATTGGATTTGAAGGACGCTTACTAGCAAATAAAGCTCGATGCGCAATCGCAGGAGCTAGTTACTATCAACACAATGAAAGGGTTGTTTCAATTTACGAGGCTTCCGTTTGGTGTCATTTCAGCGGGAAATGGACAACTTGCTGAGCGACCTTCCTCACATCGTTGTCTACTTTGGCGATATCTTGGTGACAGGAAACACTGACGAGGACCACTGGAGAAACATGAGCAAAGTTCTCAAGCGCCTCCAAGATGCTTGTTTGCGCCTGAAGCTAGCCGGCTTGCGCCTGATGCTAGCAAAGTGCAAATTTATGAAAGACCGCATTGAGTACTTAGGACACGTCATCACCGCTGAAGGCTTGCATCCCAGCCCCGGGAACGTGGAAGCCATTCTCTCGGCACCAAGGCCACAAAACGTGAAAACTTTGCAAAGCCTTACGGGGTCGATCAACTTCTATCTGAAATTAATCCCTCACTTGTCAGCTGTACTGAATTCATTGAATGGTCTATTGGTATCAGGTACACCATGAACCTGGGCACCACATAAGGAGGAGGCCTTCTGCAAAAGTAAGCAGCTCTTGGCATCTGCGAAGACATTGGCGTACTTTGCCCTGAAGAAAACTACAGTGCTTGTAACTGATGCATTGCCACATGGTTTTGGCGCAGTTCTAGCCCAGCGGGAAGCATCGGGAGAAAAGCGGCCAATCGCTTTCACGTCCAAAAGCTTGGCCACAGCTGAACGAAACTATAGCCAGCTCGATAAGAAGCCTTGGCTGTTGTGTTCGACGTAACACTTTTCAAGCAGTATCTTTGGGGACGGCGATTCGAAATAGCAACCGATCACATGCCACTTCTGGGGCTTCTGGCGACAAATAAGCTGATCCCAGAGTTTTTCTCACCTCGATTACTCCACTGGGCACTCTTCCTGTTGGGCTATGATTATGTGTTGAAGGACAGACCTGGTGGTCACATTCCATGCGCCGATGCCCTGAGCCAACTTCTGCTTCTAACAGCCGATTTTCAAATTGAGAACTTGCCAGAGATTTTTATGCTCCAAGGGTTTTATCCCAGAATGATGTCAGCGCAAGCAATTGCGGCTGCTACGAACAAATACCCGCTGCTGTCATGTCTTTGCGAAGCTCTTTGGGCTGGTAGGGGAGTTCCCCTAGAAGCTTCATTGCATTCTGCTAGGAGCCCTCTACTACAGTGTTTCTCATAATCATAATGTTACGAATAACTTACTTATTAATGTGTATGTGATGCACCGAGCTCGGTGAGCAAGATGGCGCCAGTTCATCAATAACCAGCAACCGTCGTCATCTTACTCTATCATGCAGCAAGGTTGCAGCGGCTGTTCTGTATCATAACCCCCCCCCCCCCCTCGTGGTAGAAGCACCATCTCAGTGCTTGGGCTAATCGCATGCAGTGGAAGCTTGAGACGAGTTATGTGTACGATCTCCCTCATAGCTGACAATGATGACGTTGGATCGGCTGGAACTATCTCATATGTAACGTCAGTCACCTGGTGAAAGACACGGTATGGTCCAGTGTAGTGTGACAGCAGTTTTTGAGAAAGACTTACACGCCGAGTAGGGGCGTGTAACATGAAAGCATAACCAACATGAAAGCATGTTGGTTATGGTCCGGTTCAGGCGCTGCGTGAGACAGTTAGTTTTCAGATGGTACGATGTGGCAATCTTGTGCTTCACAGAGCAAGCGTGCAGGATTTCATCAACGACAGCTGAGAGGAAGCTCCGGCTCGGTCAGTGAGGAGTTGGCATTGTTACGCCTGCTAGTCCACATCGAACGTCAATGCCTCTGCAAAGGCAATCTGTGTCAAAGCCAGCGGTCAAATCCGCCTGACGCGATCAACTCGACGACGTCATCAAGCGGCGGCGCCGGTCTGTCACGCGACACACAGCGAGCTCCCTCAGCCCACGAGCCTGTTGAAGCAATCGGCGCTTTCCAGTCTGGCGAGTTTTACGCAATGCGTGGCGGCGTCACTCGTCCTTGGGTGCAACCACGCGCAGCGGCGGGTCCCCATTGGAGGATTCTGACATCACAGCCAGCGGCGCTTCTGTTTGGACGTTTGGTGACTCAAAGGATCCACCCGGAGCCTATAAAAAAAACGTGCGGTGCGTCACCAGCAGTAGACCTATGTGTCAAAGAAACCTCTCGTCGCTTTGAGCCCTTTCGCTGTTGGCGCGGCCGGTGAGCTTCGTGGCACCCTTCGTAACCTCGTCGGCGGTGAGCTTCGTAACAGCTGTGGGTCCCAGGGCCAGATATGTAACGCCTCTATTTTTATGCTGTACATAAACCTTGTTTTAACTCACCGTAATCTCGTCCGCTCGTCTACCAGCTCTGCGCAGCAGCAGTCACAAGCTGAGAAATCTACGCTACCAAACAGCTGGTGACCTTGGGGGCGTAGTTCAGAGCAGTGGCGCCTTCAGGGCCGTGTTGGCGTCTCGGCTTCGTAATAGCGTGGAGCTCCATGTATTAAAATGATATTGTATACCAGGAAGTCGACCACATCAGTTGCGCAACTCGTTGGAAGTGCTCGTGTGATAGCCTACCGTGTCGCATAGTCAGTGACGACAGCAGTCCATTTGTTCACCAAGCTGGAGATTGGGAATGGGCCAAGCAAGTCGAGGCCAACCCTAAAAAAGAAAAGGTTCGGTAGGCATGTTGATTGGATGAAAACATTCTCCTAGTAGGGAAGATGGTTTTTTGCGGTGCTGGCAGGACTCACAACGGGCGACGTAGCGTCGAACAAAACGAGCAAAACCAGGCCGAAGAAAAATGGCGACGTGAACGTTCGTATGTGCGAGAAACGTCCAAGTGGCCCGCTAAACGAGCGTCATGAAGTTGGTTGAGGACAGTCGCACGAAGATGTGCTGGTATGACGGAGAATACGTCATAGCTATAAGGATCAAGGTTGCAGCAATACAGGTTCCCGTCTTTGACCAGGAACATTTGTAGAGATGCATTGATAGGCATTGACTTAAGCTTGTCAATGATGGCTCGCAGAGGAGCATTTCAATGTTGTTCGTTGCCAAGGTTGAGTGGCTGCGTCACTGACAGAACATATTGAAAGGTGTCAATATGGGCGGATTTTTCCACAGCAAAGCGGGATAAGCAATCCACATCTTGATGCAACCGCCCTGTTTTGTACGTTACGGTTAATGTGTATTCTTGTAGACGTAGGGCCCAGTGAGTGAGGTTGGGATCTTTGAGGGAGGCCAGCCAGCAGAGCGCGTGGTGATCGGTGATTGCAGGGAACGGACGCCTGTATAAATTCAGGCGAAACTTGGTGACTGCCAACACACACAAAAGCGAGGCACTCACAGTCCGTGATTGAATAGTTGCGCTCGGCGATAGATAGAAGTCGGCTTCCACATACTATAACACTGTCATGTCCGCGTTGGTGTTGCAATAACATTGCTCTTATGCCATGCCCACTAGCATCAGTGTGAACCTCAATGTAAGCTGACGGATCGAAATAAGCTAAAATCGGTGGTGTTGTAAGCAGTGTCGTGAGCTGAGAAAAAGATGAGGCTTGCACAGCGCAGCTGGAAAACGAGGCGTGCTTTTCAGGAAGTTTGTGAATGGGCGTGCAATGGTTGCGAAGCCCTTAACAAAGTGTCAGAAATAAGAGCACAGCCCCAGAAAACTGTAAACATTCTTTGCAGACTTCGGAACAGGAAAGACCGTAACAGCGCGAACTTTCTCAGGATCCGGGCAGACCCCATGCAGCATCGATGAGGTGGCCGGCCAAGTACGGTTATTTGATGACGAGCGAAGTGGTGTTTCGAAGAGTTCAATTGAAGTCCGGCTCGATGGAAAACATCAAGGTTTGCTGATAAATAATCGAGATGGGAGTCAAACGTGGGCGAGAAAATGATAATCATCATCATCATCATCAGCCTGACTACGTCCACTGCAGGACAAAGGCCTCTCCCATGTTCCGCCAGAGTACCCGGTCCTGTGCTTGCTGCTGCCAATTTATACCCGCAAACTTCTTAATCTCATCTGCCCACCTAAACTTCTGTCTCCCCCTAACCCGCTTCCCTTCTCTGGGAATCCAGTTAGTTGCTTATATCTCAGAGTATAAATGCTTATAGAGAAATGCTCAGAGTATAAATGCTTATACTCTGAGCATTTCTCTATTACCTGATTGATAGTATGAATGTGGTCAATTATTGAGTTGCCTGTTCGAAATCCTGCTTGTTCCTTTGGCTGATTGAATTCTAATGTTTTCTTCACTCTGTTAGCAATTATCTTTGTAAATAGCTTGTATACTACAGAGAGCAAGCTGATCGGCCTGTAATTCTTCACGCCCTTGTCATCTCCTTTCTTATGTATTAAGATGATGTTAGCGTTCTTCCAAGACTCTGGTACCCTTCCCGTCAGGAGACACCTCGTAAACAGGGTGGCTAGTTTTTCTAACACAATCTGTCCTCCATCTTTCAGCAGATCTGATGTTACCTGATCCTCACCAGCAGCTTTGCCTCTTTGCATGCTTTCCAAAGCTTTTCTGACTTCTTCTATCATTACTTGTGGGGTGTCATCTGGGTTACTGCTAGTTCTTATAGTATTAAAGTCGTGGTTGTCTTGGCTACTGTACAAATCTCTGTAAAACTCCTCCGCTATTTTAACTATCCTATTCATATTGGTAGTTATTTTGGCTTCTTTGTCCCTTAGTGCATACATCCGACTTTTGCCTATCCCAAGTTTCCTCTTCACTGCTTTGACGCTTCCTCCGTTTTTCAGAGCGTGTTCAATTCTCTCCATGTTATACCTTCTTACATCGCATACCTTACGTCTATTAATCAACTTCGAAAGCTCTGCTAGTTCTATTTCGTCTGTTGTACTTGACACTTTCATGATTTGACGCTTCTTAATTAGGTTCTTCGTTTCCTGGGAAAGCTTGCCAGTGTCCTGTCTAACTGCCCTGCCTCCAACTTCCACTGCACACTGCGTAATGATACTTGTCAGATTATCATTCATTTTATCTACGCTAAGGTTGGTTTCCTCACTAAGAGTCGAGTACCTGTTCTGCAGCGACACTCTGAATTCCTGTACTTTCCCTCTGAGTGCTAGCTCATTGATTGGCTTCTTGCGTATCAGTTTTTGTCGTTCTTTCTTCAAGTCTAGGCGAATTCGAGACCGTACCATTCTATGGTCACTGCATCGTACCTTGCCAACCACTTCGACATCCTGCACGATTCCTGGTTGTGCACTCATTATAAAGTCTATTTCGTTCTTATTTTTGCCATTAGGGCTCCTCCATGTCCACTTGCGGTTTTCTCGTTTTCGGTAGAAAGTATTCAAAATCTGTAAATTATTGCGTTCTGCAAATTCTACTAGTAGCTCTCCTCTAGCGTTTCTAGTACCGATGCCATAATCTCCTACTGCCTGGTCTCCAGCCTGCTTCTTCTCTACCTTTGCATTAAAGTCGCCCATCACTATAGTATACTGTGTTTTTACCTTATTCATTGCCGATTCCACGTCTTCATAGAAGCTTTCAACTGAAGTGTCATCATGGCTGGATGTAGGCGCGTAAGCCTGTACCATCTTCATCTTGTATCTTTTATTCAGTTCAATTACGATACCTACCACCCTTTCATTAATGCTATAGTATTACTCTATGTTGCCAGCTATGTTTCTGTGAATTAGGAACCCCACTCCCAGTTCTCTTCTGTCTGCCAAGCCCCGATAGCAAAGGACGTGCCCATTCTGTAGCACCGTATAGGCTTCATCTCTCCTCCTAACCTCACTGAGCCCTATTGTATCCCATTTAACACCCTCTAGCTCCTCGAATGGTACAGCTAGACTTTCCTCACTAGATAAGGTTCTAGCGTTAAACGTTAGAACCTTATCTAGAAAATGATAACGTCGTCTAAATAACATATGCACATTGACCATTTTAACCCTTTGAGCAATGAGTCTATCATTCTTTCGAATGTGGCGGGTGCATTACAGAGACCGAAGGGCATAACCTTGAAATGATAAAGATTGTAAAGAGTGACGTATGCGGTCTTCTCGCAATTTATTTTGTCGGCAGCAATCTGCCAATAGCCTGGTCAAAGGTCGATAGTGGAAAAATACGTAGCACCATAAAGACAGTCTAAGGCGCAGTCATTCCTTGGCAACAAGTAAACATCTTTCTTCATAATTTTGTGGAGATTCCGATAATCTACACAAAAGTGCCACGTTCCATTCTTCTTTTTGATCAGGACGACAGGAGAAGCCCAGGGGCTGCAGGAGGGCTCGATTATGTTTTTTGCAAGCATCTTTTCGACTTCCTGTTGTATGACTGTAGGCTCGGAAGTGGAAACACGGTATGGACATCAGTGAATCGGACTCGCGTCGCCAGTATTGATGCGATGGGTAACAACGCTTGTTCGGCTTAAGGACGTGCTGGTGAAGTCGGAAATGTCAGGATAGGACTCCAGTGTGGGACGGAGGGCTTCAGCTTGATCAGGTGTGAGGTCTGATGGCACCATACGTTCAACGTTGACACCCGATGAATGTGATAAAGTTGGTTCACAATTTGAGCTGCAGCAATCATCCACAACAGTATGGTCTTGTAGGGCAGTCATTTCGGCCTGGCAGATACCTAGGGGAAGAAGTTGTGCAGCGAGGGCGAAATTTACAAGAGGAAGGCATGTGCGGTTTCTAACAATTGTCAAAATTTTGTGTGGGAACAGTGGCACCATGCGTAAGCATCACGGCATGAATTGGCGTAACCATGCAATCGCCGTCGAGTTCAGATGGCGTAGGTGAGAGGTCGATGTGTGTAACACAGCTAGGTGGAAGAGGCACAAAATCGATGCAGCAGAGACGGCTTTAAAGTGGGTCGCTCGGATCGGTAAGTAGAAGCATCTCAAGGTCAAGACAGCCGGTTGAACAGTCTATAAGGGCAAAGTGAGTGGTTAGAAAATCCATGCCTAGAATTGGATCATGATGACAAATTTTGATGATGGTGAAAAGAAGCAGTCTACAACATCTACGATAGTCACATGGGCAGAGCACATGCCAATAACAGCGGCAGATCCCCTGTCGGCGACTCTAACGGCTCGGTTCAAGGCGGGTGTGACAATTTTCTTTAGTCGGCGAAGAGCAGCACTCATGATGGACATATGCACCCCAGTATCAATCAATGCGCGCGTGGGTGCATTGTCTGAAGTAATGCCCAAAAAAATTCCGTGTGGTCGGTAATGTTACATGAGCATTTCTAGCAGAGGTCTTCATCAATGCAGCTCCATCTCCAGAAGCTGCACTGCCTAATTTTCCGGTCGGGGTCGCTGTGGATAGGTAGGAGAGGTAGGATGGCATTGGGGGTCGAATGAGTTTGACGGCGAGCAGGAAATGGTGAGCGAGCATAGGGAGGTCTCGTCAGAGGTGTGGCAGAATCAGAAAATGAGGTCGGCATAGGGCAATCAAATTCTGAGGACAACTGGTAGACAGTAGTGGCCTGGGGGGAGGCCCATAGTGTGCCGGCCGAGCCCAGTGATTGTGGCAGTGGCGAGCGATATGGTCGACGCATCGGCAGTTGAAGCATATGGGCTTTTCATCCAGTGCAAGCCATTTGGACAAATTGCGTTGTTGAGAATAGTTGGAACCAAAGTAAGGAGCGGAGGGACGACGATAAAAAGGCTCGGCCGAGTAGACTGGTTGAACAGGATGTAGGGTGACTTCTGGTAATTCCTAATGAACAATGGCACGTATGAATGAGATCATGGGCATCGTAAATGGAGTGATTACTGGTTGAGCTGCCTCGACCTCGTGACGAATAATGCGGGTGATGTTGTCACATTGGGGGACTTGGTGGAAGGCGTCATCACAAAAGCAAGTAGCCGCTGTGTTCGGCAGGCGCGAGATATCATGGGTGACGTGGCGGGCTTTAGCCTGTTCTAGACGGCAGCATTCTTTCAGGATTGTGTCAATGCTTATGACATTATAAAAACCAGTAGGCTGAAGGCATCATCAGCAATTTCTTTGAGGACGTGATTAACTGTCTCGTCTTCCAACATGCGCTGGTCAACCTTGCTACAAAGCGGCAAGATGTCAAGAATGTAAGAGACGTACAATTCAGTTGACGTCTGGGCACGGGTGGCGAGAGTTTTCTTGGCAGCGAGCTGGCGATCAGATGAATCTCCAAAAAGATGACATATCTTCGTTATGAAGAAATCTCAGCTCGTGATTTCGGCGTCATTGGTTTCTAACCTTGTCTGTAGCGTGCCGTTAAAGTAGAACAAAACACTCGGGAGCTTGAGCATGCAATTCTAGTGGTGGGTAGCACTGACGTGCTCGTACTGGTGCAGCCAAGAGTGAACATCGATGGTACCATCAGCGAAGAAAGTTCCAAGATCCCGCAGGGGCGGGAGGGTGACGTAAGTTGTGGACTCGGCTGAAGAGGTCGGCGGTAATGAGGTACTGACAGTTGAAGTAGCCAAGGGGTCCACGGTGTTGGGACCCCAGCGTGTCTCCATCGAGGTACGGGCGTCGTCCACCTCAAGCAACGTTACGAGTAACTTATTTACTAATCTATATATGATGCACAGAGCTCGGTGAGCAAAATGACGCCCATCAACAACTATCAACCGTTGGTGTCTTTCTCTACCATGCAGCAAGGCTGCGGCAGCTGTTCTGTATCAATATGGTAGTTTTTGGATGTTAAACCTGTGGGAATTGAGGTTAGCCCGCTGCCTTTGCACGGGATTTGCTGCCTTTTCTGCCGTTCTCATGTCCCGACACGTCTCCCGTCCTTTGCTGTCTACCGCGCTGGGGGAGAGGAGTGACGTTTAACCCCCTTACCCGATAGCGTATGTTGACTGTGACGCCGCGCGCTGAGTCTCCTGAGAGGTTTTCGCGCACTGCGTCGGCAGCGGGCAGACAGATACTCTCCGGAACTGCAAACGGTGAGCCACGCAATCTTTTCCGTCCGTCGACTCCCGTCGCTCGGGGGTTCGTCGGACTTCGCTGACGGCGCCTTGCGCCCGAGGTGAACGCTCACCTTTTGTTGCCTTACTGTGTACGCACGGCCGAAGGGTGGTACGGTGTCCTAGTGCGTGGCCTAGCTACGCCGACCCGTTTCCCTCCGAAGCCAACGCGAGCGCCTTTGCCCTCGCTCGAGCGACCGGGCCTTGGTCTCGGTGTCTCCGTGGATCACCTTTATCGCGGAGACGTGCTCGTGGCACCCTGTGTAGTACTTTTATGGCCGTGGCGTGGATAAGCTTATTCGCTTTCCCGCCGCGCCTTTGCAACGGGCTGTACTGCGTTTGGTGTTGCCACAATAAAGTGTTGCGACTTTGAGCAGTATCGTGTTCTCGCCACGGCCACGGTTAACGCGTGCCCTGCGGCTCGCTAAGACCAGATCCACACTGGTGGCCGTACTCCTTCGGGATACGTGTACACCACAAACCTTACATCAACGAGCTTTTCGAAATTATTACAGGGTCCGGGATATGCAGCGACTGCGGTAGCGACAGCATGGACACTATCGGCCTTCTGCGATACATGTGTGCGCTTCTCTACCGCGATCTGATGCTAAGCGACAACTGACAGTTTGATAGAAATATGCAGCGGTTGTGTGGACTTGATAATCTCCTGGTCAGTTGCATGCAGTGCGACGCCAATGTTCGTCACGGCGCCAAGAGTAGTGCGTGATATGAGCAGTGTGTTTAATTACCGTCGAGATAACAGACTACCGCCAAGCGAAGTGTGCCATAATTATCTAGCAATTATGAAAACAAGAGATAAGCCTCTCTTATCCCTTGTTCCTCTGAGTTATTTCACTGTTAGCTGTGATGTTTAATGATGGAAACACACAAGCATGCACACATTTCTTGGTAGTAAATCTGGTGAGCTCATCAGTGCTGAATGCTTAGCGAAAAGCACTATTTTTTTTATTGGAAGTAGTTTCGATTGACGATGGCAGTTGACCCTGGAATTCTGCTCCAAAACTAACTCACATTGCTGCAAAACACATCTTTTGGTGCTTCGAGCGTGCTCCAAAACTCCCTTTTTACTGCGCCAAAGCTGCTCCTAAACAGCATCATTCTTGCTCTTTTAGCCGCTCCAAAACGCTAAAGTCCACTTGCACCCTTGGGTGTTGAATTCTTGAGGCAATAAGCTTTTGATTCATTCCATGGTTACTTGAAAATTGTTTCAGAACCCCTTTAATTGAGAGTTTTAATATGCTTCTTCCTGTAGCATTCTGGTATTGCGGCAAAGCTATCATACAGGATCTGCTATATTCTCAAGTGTATTGATTTAGGAAAACGCTGGTTCCAACATAAAGATGATATATGTGGAAGAGTCAGAGGCTCATTTGATGTTGTTATAGTCTTGAAATTTGTTCTGAAAGTTCAAAAATTAGGACAATGAAGAATTTCAGCATTAAATATTGCAGATGGTCCTACATAAAAACATTTTTGGGGCAGATTTGGAACTCCAGACTGGAAGCGAGTATACCCTTGTCCACTTCATCATTTGGGTTTCCACAGAAGATGGAAGAGGTGGAAAGGCTGAGGAAATAGCATTTTTTGCCTTACACGTGTTAAGTGTTGTTGACAAGACAACGGTTGCGCCAAATGATGCGTATAAATGCAATTGAGCTTGTAAATTGCCTGATTCATAAGTCAGATATGAAACACTGTGCCAGAGTTTTATGTTACTATAGGGTGTCAACCAACCTGGGAAAGTCATTCTGAAAAACTTGGCGAGCTCATAGAAACTGATGTGCGACTGTCACAAAAATAAGCATTCCCACTGATCAAAGAGAAGAGGCACGAAAAAAAATAAAGGCAGTGTATGGCTGTTGCTTTTTATCGTAAGCACGAAAGGATACACTGACCAAAAAAAGCATGAAGTTTACTGACATTTCTCTATGGGAGCCTTGTTTGTAATAAAAGCCGTAAGAAAGGCACAGCGTATTAAGGTTCGCTAAGTATGTGACGTAGCACCGAGAGTACATCGTCTGAAGCGTCCCATCACTCATTTCAGCATATCTGCAGTTTTCTGTATGTGCAGGGATCCTGCGAAGAGGCATGATGCAAGCTTTTTTTCTTTTGACAGAATACGTGCACTTGACCAGTCAATTCGGTGGCGTGTAGATTCCCTGTCTTCAGCGAGGGCATTCGAGGTCATGCGTCATTTGTTGACATCGTATTCTTGTTCTTTCACTCTTTTTCTTAAAATCACCTGTCTCACCAATGTACTGGTTGTCACAATCGGGGCAGCCTATGACGTAAACAAGACCAGGAAAATTTTCTCTCGGCAACTTGTCATTCATTTTAGCTAAAGCATTCCAATATGCAGAATAGTGCATGTTGGTACATGTTTGTTGCTTTTACAAATCACACAACATATCGAGTTTTGAAGCACAATATTTGTAAATGTTTGTCTTGGCCACAATTTCGGCTCAGCTTGAAGGCCTTCTGGTTAGGCTAGAACATCGATCAGCAGAGGCTTGCTGGACTATGCCATGCCCTTTATTATTAGTAGTATTACTGTTATTGTTATTGGCGATGCAACAACAAACGTCCTTAGCTACACACTTATCGCTGGTAGCTTCTGTTTGAAGGTTTGTAATGAGTAACTTCAGCTGAATATTTCATTTCTGGTTCTTGAGATGGTGGAATTTCTTAGCATCCCATTCATAGAAGAGTACGTAAATAAAGACAACACTCCGGCGTCTGTGATTCGTTTATGGAATCGAGGAAGCTGTAGCGCACTGACAGATTGCTTCTTGCCACCACGTATTCAAACGTCTGCGCTTTACACGCTACTCGCCAGATTTCATTACAGCCCTCTGAGAACTTTCATCGTGCTTCAAGGGTTAGAGCCCAGAGAAATGAAACACCAACATGCATGTGCCCATTGGGATAAAAAAAAAAAAAAACAAAGAAAAAAAAAGTTTTGCAGTTTGGCTTCATTCTTGAAACTTGCACCTGCGGTTAATTTTAACTTGTGTGTGTGCTTCCTGGTTCTTTCGAAGATTAAACAGCCAACTTGTTCACTGCCTGGAGGTTTCATTTTGGCCAGATATATATATTTTTTCTTATTAGCCATATACGCTCGGAACATTCCAACTGTGTGCGGTATTTTTACTTATTTTATATCAGCACCTGTTTTTTTTTCTTTTTTGCTACCCTGGGGTCTGTTTTCAGTGCACAGGCTTTTCTAAGCAGATGTGATGGTCATAAAATTTGCTTTAATCATCATAGAAAACCTAAAAAAGTCAGGGAATTCGGAAAAATCAAATCGGTAGAGAACCTTTGGTATCTCATGAAAATATGCTTAGTAATTCTCTCCAAGTTTCTGTTCTGCAGTTTCTTTTTGAAGTATCAGATAAATATTCAATTTTATTCATACCAATACTTCAATATTCAAATTCACTTTGCACCTAGGCTTTAGCTATTTGCAAAGCTCTATTTTTCAAATAAGGGATCACTTATTTAAAACATTAAGGTTCTGGGTGATTAAGTTACATTTTTTTTTTGTAGTTGACTACCACTGCTCAATTACTTCATTTTTTTTTTTAAGTAAGTTGTGTGCAGTCTTTTGCGGCAGTTCTGAACCTGAAGTATAAGTGACTGCTTTGTAGAGACCCCCTCCAGACCGTCTCTACAAAGGCTATTTTTTCACACTCTTCTTGGATTTACCTGTAACACCTTACCTCATCACCAGCCACAATGAAGCGCATTGTTTCACAGTGGTCAAGGACTCTAGTGTGGAAGCACTGTGCAACTGATAGTTGGGGCACAAGATGTTACTACCTCATAGCACCACTCGTTTTTCCAGCAATAACATTTCAAAGGAGAGTTACGTAAAAGTAAATGATTGCATTTCTGTAATTGGTCAGTTACTTTCCTGAGGTGTACTGGTTGCATTTTTGTAATTGGTCACTTACTTTCCTGAGGTGGTAGCTGACCACTGTAATCAATTACACTTCGGAGGAAACAATTGTAATAGTAATTGGGCATTTGTTTTCTATACTGTGTACAAGTCTGCGATAAAGCTTTAGGAACTGAGATACCTTTCTCTGTTGTGATTTCTGTTATATCAAGGTTTGTGATATCAACATTTAAATGCACTTGCACATGTTAGTGTTGAGATACAAGAAAGTTGGCATGTAAAAGTTGATGTTTTACAACAGCTCTAACCTGTTGTACAATATACAGTAGACACGGTCGAAATGAACCAAACGACACACATTTATTTAATTAATTTTAGATCAACGATATGGTCAGTGGAATTATTATACATCAATTGTCATCAACGTGATAAAAAAAAAAAGCTTACGCAATATTACACAACACTCAGAAACATAACATACACAAGAACCCTCACAAGGCGGCTTCGCCAACGCTTGACCACAAGGGCCCACCGCAGACGGACCACGGTGCCGCCTACGACAGACCCACCGCTAGAGACAACTGTTCGCGCCAACTGCCACCCGCCAAAGAGACCCACTCATTTCTCCTCTGCCACCACCAAGGCTGCGGCCAGGTGTCAGTGCTGGCGCTACCATTCTAACAACCATCATCATGATGATGATGATGGTGGTGGTGATAAACGCTAGCGAGCACAACGCCACATAGCGCTCTGTAGTCGTGAACCCAAAATGCAGCCTATGAGTGATACACGTGCGTCACGAGGTGAAAACAACTTCACAGGGGTTGTTAGCACACCACAAGGTTGAATAGGTGTGCACACTTTCTTCCTATGCAGGTGCAACTCTGTCTTCATATACCTCGTGTGAATGTCATGGCACTCCAGTGTTCAGTTGTGGAAGAACTGATTGCCTTCTCTGCTCTTGACAATCTCAAGGACTTGGCGTGTGTGTCTGTCCTGGCTCTCTGCTTAGACCAGGTGAGTTGGCCTGATGTCACAAATGTAGGCATTTTAGGAAAATCAAAGATAACATTATATGCAAAAAAAAAGAACATGAAGGACTTTCTGTCACTAGAGAAAACTGGAGCTGTATGAATTATGGGTGCAAAATGAATTCGAATATTTCCAAATATTTCTATAATACTTTTAGTAGTTCAAATCGAAAATGCAGGAAAAAAAGAAGTTGGAGAAGATTTCTAAGCACATTCTTATGAGATATAGCAACATGAAAGTTTCTTTTCATTAGGTTAATGAAGCACTAATGCATAAAGTATATACACATAAGGTTTTTTTTCACCGATTTCTAGAGGACACAAGGGGGTTTTCAATGTACAAATGATGTGTCCTAGCTATATACAGTCGAACCTTGATATATCGAACGGCGCGGCGATCGCGAAATAGTTCGATATATCCAGAATTCGATATAAAAAAAATCCCGAAAAAAATGCGTCAACAGCTTGCTTAAAACAACCAACGAACCGTTCAAGCGTGGTGCAGTAAATACTCACTTGAAGATTCAAACATAGTATTTATTGTGTTGGTTTAAAATATTGAAAAAGAGTAGCCTGCTTTTCGTTGGCCATGGCGTGTTTGACGACTGCGTTCTCAATATAGTCCAGGCGATCTATAAGTGATAGGCCGGTGCCTTCAATCGGGCCGCAGTGGCGGCGCACAAGGGCCAAGGCAGCTACGACCTCAGCTGATGTCGGGAGTGGGGCACCATCAGCGCTTGCAGGATCCACCTTGGCAGAGTCTTCATTTGGCTGCTCAGCAGTAACTTCGGCGACAATCTTGACATCCGTGAGCGCCGCCGTGAGCTCCGCCGTTCGGAGCTAGGCCTGTCGCGCACCACAGCGCGACAACAGGCCTAACTCCGAACGCACGAGCACTGCAAGCACAACGACCGATGCCTGCCGATGCTACGGGGGAGGAGCTTGCAACAATTGCGCAGTGTGCCGTTGACACCATAGAGACTGCAACGACTGCAAGCTGCAAGGCTGCGGCGTGAGTCTGGGTGTAAAGCGCGAACAATGCCGGCTTGCCTGACTGCTTTCACTTTCCCGGCGGCAGCGCGGGCCACGTCCGAGACAGTCGTCTGCGTCCTTACCCTCCTATACTTTCCTCCTCAATCTCTACTTCCCACTTCCCCTACCCCCGCGCGAAGCCGTGTCGGTGCCTTCGTATTGAAAGACGATAACAGCTCCGCGCTTTTCTCTTTTCTTTCCTCGTTGCTCTACCGCAAGGTTGCGGCGCGCGTACGCCACTACGTTAAAGTGGCGCGCTCGGCGCCATCGATGTGTGCAGCATTCGTAAACGCCCGCCGCTCTACTGCTACTTTCGAGAGTTGCAGGAAAGCTCGCCGCCTGTCAATGGAGTGCGGGCGGTTTGGGGTGGCTGAGTTCGATATATCCATTAAATGTCAAACTTTGTTCGAAATAAAAAAAATCTATAATGCATGCGATTTCCCGCGTGATATAGGAACCGTTCGATATAGGCAATAATTCGATACATCCGTGTTCGATATATTGAGGTTTGACTGGTACAACTTTGCTAAAAATGGAAAACGAAGCTTGTTAAATCATGTTGTTTCCTGTTAGACACACTTTCAGACTCTCTCATAGACAATCATTTGAAACGAATCTCCATCTGACAAGTATCCCGGCACATGTGCAAACAATATTCTTGAAGCACTGTGGGAATGCTCTTGCTGCAGCTTCAGAGAGAAGCAAAGGTGTGTCTGAAGAGACTGGCTTTATAAGATTAGCTAAGTTTTGTTATGTGCAAGGGGTTCCTCCTGTGCACGGTGACGCAGAAGCCTAGCTAATGCTCCAGCCACACACAGTCGTACCGTGCACGATTAACGTCCCCTATTTGTAGCTTGTCTCATTGCAGCTACACGGGTTCGGGTGAATAAGGCAACAGGCTATGTTAACAACCCACTTTATTGCCATACGTTAGCAACAGCGCGTAAATGTCACAAGGAGATATTGCAGAAAACAAAGGTAGACGCTTACTCCTTGGTCGTTGTCATCCTTGGCTCACAGGGGGTTGCGGGTTCGACCTCCTTCTTCCTAGGCCGGTGTCAGAGAGAGCGTACGGACGGTTTTTTGTTCACTGACCCGGTTTCCCTCTTCCTGTTGAGAATAATAACTTTTCATGCTGAGGAAGGGGAAACCCGTTCCACGCGCTGAAAAAGAGGGAATCACGAGTGCTGGCCACGGGGGTGTTTCATCTTCTGGCACGAGGCTTTATTGACTCTCGAAGGGACAGCCATGTCCCCGCAACCAGGCTGTCGCGATACCGTAAAAGGGAAAACGAGGCTGGGTGCACATGCTCCCCCACATCCTCCCCCCCTTAAGAAGGCCCCCAAATGACAGAGACTGAAACATGAGAACATTTAGTTATTCATCATCGAGGAAGGCTAGGACAATGGGTCCCAATCCCTGCCCTCCAGTAGTTGGCCCTCTGCCAAAGGTGCCGCCGGTGTCTCCACTTGTCTCTGCTGCATCCGAAGTAGCCACCACCACTTATGCCGTGCGCACTTGCAACATGGCCAGTTTATCGCCACCGCTGTCACCTCTGCCGCCGTTATTGCCACTGGTGTCGCTTTCGCCGCCATTACTGCCACTGTGTATTTGGTGCCGGCAGAACTCTGGTCCGGACCACGCCCCGTTTACCCCTGCCACTCAGGTCGTTGATGGCGACTGGGGGGTGGTGCCACGGGTCCCGTTAATTGGGGAAGCAGTCGCCGGGCTAATTCAGGGACCGAAATATCGGCCCCCCGAACTGCACCACGAAAGCGTGCACAATTTAGAAGTGGTCCTATTTGGCGCGCCAGCGGATGCCAGCTGTGGCCCAAAAGAACAAGTCAGACAAGAGAGTTCATAAACAAAACAAAATTATATTCTTAATTATGGCAGATCAAATTGATACAAAAATATGCAAACTCAACAATAGTTGAATACGATATGTCACCAATCGAACAACGTACTACACAGTACAATCAGCCACACTTGAAACAACGGACACAAACAACAATACGCGCTACAATGCAATCGCATGCATCGAACAACCAAGACACTTAAAGACTAAAGAGTTCGAAAACTTATTCAGTCCAAAGTCCATGGAACAAAAGTCTGAAAGATATTCTTCCGAGAATCACTCACTCAAAGTCCAGCGCTGTTGTCGTTCCGCTGCCCCCGAAGATTCTCTTCCAGGAAACCTTGAGTCTTCAATGGGCCACTCTCCAAGCACCTAAATTTTTCGCCGGTAACGCGTCAGCTTCCCACGCGCTGCGGTTGCCACGCGTCTTCGCTCGCTGGCGGTAGACACACACCCCTGCCTGTAGCACGAGTCTCCACCCCTCAGGTGGAAATCCTCTTCTTCTCCTCCTTTGTCACTGAAGACAAAAGGCTTCGCCGACAAGGCGGAACACCCTACGCACTGTGGCGTGAAATTCCTTCTTCTCCTGCTTTGTCACTGAGGACAAAGCCTTCGCCGACGACACGGCAAAACACCCTACGCACTCTGGCGCATACTTTCTTCTTCTTCCCGTCTCCCATCTCTGCTGCTCGGTTAAATACACTTCGCGTTAGATTCCAGAAAATTCTCATCGTTTCGTTGGCGCGATATGCAGCGAAGGCTGGGGAAAGCGCGAGACGGTTCGAGGAACGTCCGCGACAGATGACGCAACCTTGCATCACCATGCCCCTTTCCATCGAGAACCTTCCAGAACTTGCTCGGCCGCCGATGGGAGGAGGTTCGTCGGCAAACCTACGCTTCCGAGGGGAGAGAGACGAGCACCCGGGGAGTCTTTGGATGCTTGTTTTTCTTAATTATCACTGATCTCGAGGCGTCTCTCCGGCGCTTCGTCGCGAGATTTTGGCGGCGCGCTCTTTTTTGAGCGCTCATTTTGTGATACGTGGCCAGTCCGTGACGGGTCTTGGTCAGCACTGGCCCTATGCCGCCCTCTTCAGCACAGTCTGGGATGCAGCAACGGGTCGTGGCTTCCCTTGTCCGGCAGGCTCAAGAGTCATCTTCGGCGTGCCGCGCCATGGCCTCGAGGTAGCAGAGGCCATAAGGGTGCCCGGACAACAATGGGTCGGCTAAGTAGGCTCGTCCTTGACAGCGGCTCCGAGGCAGCTGGCTCTCCCAGCTGGGCTAGCGTTTGGTCACACTGACACCTCTTGCGTGAATGTCCACTGATGAGGGCGATGGGGTAGGTTGGAAGTGGCGCTGCTTGATTGGGTGGGGCTGCGATGACGACATGGATGGTGTTGGGGGTGAACTGGTGGGAAGAGCAGTCTCCTCTCCGAGATGTTCCTGTGGCACCTCTTTCCCTTTTGACTCTCCTGCTCAGTGAAAATCGACAAAGAAAAAAAGACATGTTAACAATCGCACATGTGTTGCATGCTAACCGTTGCACCTTGTGGGGTCTCGGCGAGGCGTACGAGCGCCTCGCCACGCCACGCTCTTGGAGTGAACGGACACAGCAGACCCGGTCGGTACAAAGCACACAACATACATACATTTATTAACTAATTTAGACGACGATATCGTCCACCGAATGATACATCAATTTTGATTAACACGCTACCATACAAACACATAACGCAGTGACACACTAAACACACAATAACATGATAAACACACACTAACACACCCAACACACTAACACATACCCAAGGGGGCGCCGCCAACGCCTGACTTTCCACGTGGGACCCCGGCGCGAAGCCCGCGGTGCCGAGCACCGGGAACCCACGCTACAGACAACCGTTCGCGGCAGCTGCCACGCGCAGAAGAGGCTCGCTTAACTCTCGCCCACTACCAAGGCCTGTCTTCCGCCAGGGGCCACCGCCGGCGCTACCACTCTACCAACAGTGGTACTCAAAGCGAACACAACGCCATCTATCGCCCGGCCGTGGTCACCACCGAAATAAAGCCTTAGGGCGAGACACGTGCGCCACGCGGTGCAGACTTTATAGGGGGGGTGTCAGCACCCCCACATTCCCCCAACCTTAAATCAAACCATATCCCGAAATCAAAAATTAGCTATACAAGCTTTAACAAAAAAATGATATTGCCAACCATAATGTCCTTGCACCACAACACCGCCGCCGGTCGACACTGCTGCACTGTTTGGCTAGGCTTCACCTCAGTACCGGCCTCGCAACAGCAACGTTGCCGTTGGCGCGACGATCCGCCGCTAGCGCCGACACGTCTTCCAGTTGCGACCAGCACTCGCGAGGGCGCCGGACTGCAGGCAGTTGCGCAGGTCCCAGGCATCTCCATTGCCCGACCTCACGATCGCATTCCTGGCCAGCGACGCTGACGATGTGCAGGACAGCCGGCCGTAGATGACATCCCTCCCGCTGAATACATCAATAACAACAACAAAAAAAACTTGAAAGAAAACAATCGAGCAGGTCCTCAGGAAAGGAGCTTCGAGCTTTTCGTCCACGTGGTACGTTGGTCAGTACTGCTAGCTAATACATCGGTGGTGGCCGAGACGCCCATTAAATAAAACAAAAATCACTTTTTCTAACCCTTGCATCGCAAGATAAAAAAAAAAAGTGAGGGAAGCAGAGCGCAACGCCACGATCAACCTAGTTGTGCCACGCGCGACAGGCGGCTGTGCAGAGCCTTAGGCCTAATGAGTCGCTCGGCAACAACCGGCATCCACCCAGCCTAGGCGCAGAAGAGGCAGCCACGAGGAGACGTCCACTTTGTGAGGTGGCCCTATCGCTCACCGCACACAGCAGCTTACCGAGCGATCGGCGTCCACCGCCCCGGGCAGTGTCACGACGCCTTGGCGTCGAGCCGCAATACCAGACAGCAACGACGCCCGGCTCCCTGAGCCCAAAGATATAGAAGAAGCTATTTACAGAAAATTTGACCACCCACGAGGCTTCTGTACTTGCTCGCTTCGGGCCTGGCCTACAAACCACGTGCTCTAGGCCTTGCTCACCCCAGGATGCGGACCGCATGGCTCTCGTCCTAATTCAACGTTTTTGAAAACTAACAACAACAAAAAATAACAACACTTGCGAGCAAAAAATAAATAAATAGAAAGTCAACCTGCCGACAAATTCAAACACGTTACAAAACCAATCTCCTCGCTTCTCAACAAAGCACACCACCGACGCTGGCAAAGAAGTCCCCCCTAGGCCTACTCTACTCCGGCTCTAACAAAATCCCTGTATTGAACCGCAAAAACTGTCGTCCGATGCTCCAAGAGCCCCACATTGGGCAGCCAGTGTCGGGTCTCGGCGAGACGAAGGAGCGCCTCGCCACGCCAGGCTCTTGGAGTGAACGGACAGAGCAGACGCGGTGGGTACAAAGCACACAACATACATACATTTATTAACTAATTTAGACGACGATATCGTCCACCGAATGATACATCAATTTTGATTAACACGCTACCATACAAACACATAACGCAGTGACACACTAAACACACAATAACATGATAAACACACACTAACACACCCAACACACTAACACATACCCAAGGCGGCGTCGCCAACGCCTGACTTTCCACGTGGGACCCCGGCGCGAAGCCCGCGGTGCCGAGCGCCGGGAACCCACGCTACAGACAACCGTTCGCGGCAGCCGCCACGCGCAGAGGAGGCTCGCTTAACTCTCGCCCACCACCAAGGCCTGTCTTCCGCCAGGGGCCACCGCCGGGGCTACCACTTTACCAACAGTGGTACTCAAAGCGAACACAACGGCATCTATTGCCCGGCGGTAGTCACCACCAAAATAAAGCCTTGGGGCGAGACACGTGCGCCACGCGGCGCAGACTTTACAGGGGGGGTGTCAGCACCCCCACAACCTTGCGTCGAACATAACAAACGCGGCCTGCCGTGGAGAGTTGTCTCCACTTGTTACGCAAAAAGTAACGGGGTTCTGGGCTCCTCACTCGGTGTCGAGCGATATTATCCGCTGGGCACTGCTTGGAGGGGGACTGGCCGTAGTCCTCATGCTCCTCCCGTGCCACATAGCGTTTCAAATCACATACATGCACCAGTCCGCCACTCGGTTTGCCTTTCATGTTCGCGAGCCGGTAAACGCACGAGGAAACTTTTTCTCGCACTCTTTACGGCCCAGACCATTTCGGTGCCAGCGAGGCAGCAGGCTGTTTGCTAGCATCGCTTTGAACATGATGGCACCGCAGCACCAAATGGCCCACTTCGTAGCGTACGTTTCGATGCGTGCAATCGTACTGCGCTTTCTGCTGTGCCCTAGCACTGCTGAGATTATGTCGAGCTTTATGTAAAGCTTCTGCTAGCTTCTCGTGCAGCTGCGTTGCGTATTCAGCGCGTGCGGATGTTGCCTCTGGCACTCCACTGCGATGCCTGAGTACAGTCTCCATTGGATTCGGCAGTTCTCTCCCCAGGTTCAGAGAACAAGGCGCATACTCAGTCTATCGGTTGACGGTCGATTGCAATGCAAGACCGCTCAAAATTTTACTATATAAATGACATAAATTACACAAGACTGCTCAAAATTTTACGATATAATCTACATAAATTACAATGGATAGAATACAAATTGATCGTTATTTGAATAGTAAGAGAACAATTTTGAGAACAATTGTATGCATCAATATTCATTTTGTAATCAAAAGTCAGAAACATTAACAAAAGGATTGTTACCATTAACTTTTACCGGCAGAGATGGCATTCTTAGATTAACTGGGGTAAACTTGTGTAGGCAGTGATAGTCAATGAAAATTTTATAACTGTTCGCTCGAACACGGCGGTAATTTCCAAATTTAAGGAGGTACTTTGTTGCCACCTTTTAAATAAAACTATGTCAATTAAAAAATAATTGCTATCTTCTTCTAATATGTATTCCTTCTCTGGAGTTTTTCCGCTTGTGCTAAATAATTGAAAAAATACTGGGCATTTCAAATATGTGTTATTCAATTAACAAGTACATTTGATTCGTTATTCGAGCTTATAGAACTTTTACACACCCCTACCTGCACCTTATGTTACAATCAGGAATGATGCGAGAACACTAAGCTTTCTCTATTGTTTTATAAGGCATCATCCTCAAAGCTATAAAATTTATGAAACAATGCGAACGCCGAAAAAAGAAGAAGGGAAAGGCCGCGCATTTGAGCACTAGGCTTCCTTCGAGCAATTTGCGACGGGGGCATCGGTCCCATGCAGCGGCCTTTGCAGCAGCGCCCCTAGCGGCATCAGCCCACAGAGGGGCCCACTCTGGCAAGGGAAATACGCAGCGCTCAGCACAGTTCCTCCTTCTAAGCACGCTACTGTCGCAAAGACAGTACCCCTTCAAAATGACGGCAGACACTGCCAGCAAGTTTTTCTGGCCAACCGGGAAGTGCCATTTTGGTCACGTGCGTTAAGCAACCAATAGAACAACACGCTGTGCGTGATTTTGACTTTGCTTTTTTTCCTTTTGCGAGGGGTACATAGTTGTCTACTGAAAAAGAAAAAAAGCTATAAACGCGACCTTTCCAACAAGACTAAAATGGCAGTGGTAGAGCACGTAGTTCACGTGCCATCAGCGGTTGAAGTACGGCTAGTTTACACTTCAATTTAAAGGCCCGTTTGCAGGAAGTTGCTCTCTTTATGGGTTATAACTTTAGAAATAAGTGGAATTTCGAAGCAAAACTTTGCTGATAGGTGCAGAAGGGCATCGGGAACGCGAAAATGATGAGATGAAATGCGATTTATGGGCCGATTTCCGACTGCTAAGTGCCTTGTCGCCCCTTAAACTTTTTCACCATGATAAGGTGGTCTCATTTGTCCAAAATAATGTGTTGCCTTGTTAAATTAAAAAAGGAATCGTAACTTGGGTCTCACAAGGGTATTAGCTTATATAAGTTTTGTGCTTATATAATATAAGCTTTGCTTTAGATGCCGAAATAATGAGCAATAGTCTTGGCAGCAAACAACACTTTGCAATAGTTGGAGAGATGCTGGAAGTTGTAAAGAAATGTAACTTTTTAGGACAGATAGTATCCCTGGAGCCTCATTATAAGAGCAAACTAGCTGGAGGAATAAGAATGGTGTTTATTACATTCTGATGGGGTGGATACATTAGGTAAGCATGGAGTTGGTACATTGAAAAACATATTTTTGTTTTTAAGGACCAAGGTTGGAGGTGGGTTCATTATGTTAGTAAATATGGTATGCCATTAGTGACATGCTAAAACAACTTTATACAATAATTAAATACACTCAATCAACACAACAACTCACACAAGGTAACGCGAAGGCAGCTTCGCTGATGTTTGAATCACCATGAGGGGACTGCGGGTAACGACTCACAGTGCTGCTTCCTGCTGTTTTGTAAACGCCAAAGAGCAGTGACGCCCGGCGGCGAAGCTGGGGGGGCAGCGCAGAAGACATGAGCGGGTTTCTTTTGGCATTGGGAGTCTCCAGCAGCAGGTCCTTAGACGACGGCAACGCGAGTTGTCTCCCGCGGGCTCCTCCTGGGGAGTCAAACATTGACGATGCCGCCTTCACGTTACCTCGTGCTTGTTCTTATGTTGATTGAGTGTATTGGGTGTTAGGTTGTTTTAAGGTGTCAATAGTGGCGTATTTTTTATTAAGCTGGTGATATGGTTCATGTAAAAGTAGTTGAAGAAATGTACATAATGTGTTGATTTGCCCGATTGGGTCTGCTTCCTCTGTTTGTTCCAAAGGGTGATGATCTTTCAAGCCCCAACAGTTCACAGCAAATATATTCCTGCTATTTTGCACTTTTGTGTGTGCCTTCTCTGTATGTTATCAATTTTTCGTGCAGTTTTGTAGTTATGAATTACCAACTCACCCAGCGTGCAGTACTCTTAGATGTATTCTCTTTTTGGTTATGGTTTATGCATGGAAACCTCTACATTGATGCCTTGTCATAGCACTCCAACCAAAAAAAGAAAAAAAAAATAGGAAACCAGCTTTGTCTTTTGAGGTTTGTCTTGTGATGAGGGTAGGTCCTCATTGTCGGTGGTGAGTGACACTCGGTTTGGTATTTCTTGCATTTCGACTAGTCTTGTGAGGTGTCTCTCTTGTGATAGGTGCAGCTGCAAGTGCTGCAGAGCCAGCAGGCCCAGCGGTGCCTGCAGGTGCTGCCCGAGGAGCAGAGCCCACCACTGGGGAGGCGGCCCGAGAAACCACTGCTGCTGGAGACCAGCCTGCCGGGCCATCACCAAGGCGTGGCCACCATCACCCTGGGGGCCGCTCACGCTCAGCTGCGACGGCTGCGCAACTGCAGCTCCTCCTTGCTCAAGGAGGCCACCGTCACTTGCGTAACACCCCATCACAGCAAGGCAAGCTCGGTGCCCGCTTCACATGGCCTATCCAATACATTTATATTCTGTGCCTCTTCAGCAGTGTATTTAACTACTGACTTGCCAGGGCATATTTTGTTGGCATCTTCAAGGCGTACATAATTTTTTATTGATAAAAATGAGTTCCATTTTGTTGCGAAGGGGCCAGAAAGTGATGTGGCAATTTCATGGAGAATATTTTCGCTCAGTATGGCTAAAATTATGGAATATGTTGCTCCAGGTTTTAGTACATATGAAATAAACTCAACAGGTGTCTGTACACTAAATACCTGTTGGCTTGTGGTTAGGCCTACACCTTTTGCTTGGTACACGAGAGCCATGGGTACCCACTTGGGTGTTCGTTCCAGGCAATCGCAGAATGTTCTTTTTTGGCTCAGTCCTTGGATATGGCCAGATAGTTGGCTAGAAGACTGGTATTTCAATGTGCAAGACTAGAGTGTACTAGAATGGGGAGAGTGGTCCACATGGGGCTTCATACTGAAACTTTTTTCCCTGAAAATTATGGTGACCCCGCTACTAACTGCAGCGGACGATCACCGCGGCTTCACGCTTAGCGAGCCACAGGGCCGCTACTCCATTCACTCGCGTGTAGCGCACCGCTTCGCGCGCGCTCAACTAATAAGGCGTTTAGCATGGCGCGGCAAATAGACAGTGTTCTAATGCAAAAGTACACAACACTTTATTGCCTCTGGCGGCACCCCGAACAACAGTACAACGTCCGCTTCCGGGACACGGGTAGCAAAGGCACCCGCACGCGGACGTTCACAATAAGGGGAAAACCGCGAGCACGTCGCAGCTGGCAATGGCGAGCTTTGACACGCCGGTCGGGAAAAGGTCCCTCGCGGCTATACTGCGCACTCTCACAATGGCCAATGGGCCTGGTCGCGAGTGTTAGGGCAAACCTCGTACGCGTAGGCCTACGGCAAGTGCGGCTCATTGTGGTACGACCACATCAAGCACTAGGCACCGCTCTGGACTTAGCGTACGCTACCGAAGCCAGCACTCATGTAAACACGCCTGCCGGGGTGCCCAAGGCCACCCCGGGCAGGCTACAGTCCGCGATTCCCAAAGGGGATGCGGACGAAGGAAAACACGTGCTTACCCGGCGCCGACCACGGAGAAGAAAGCGCTCCCTCGGCACGCTCGTACCGCGTGCCGTGCCCGCATGTGGCGCCATCTATCGCCACGCGTCGTTGTCAGAGCAGGAAAAGCAAAAGGGTGTGGCCGTGCGGCGGAATGCCTGCGAAATGGTCGTAGGCACGCCTCAGATCCCCACAAAATCCAGGTGGCGTCACCGTTGCATTCACCTGAAGACCTGGCCATGGTTTCCATGGTTACGGGCCCGCCTGGACGGGCGGTTGCCGTTGTCCTGGTAGTCGCGTGCTGCTCACTTGTCAGGCGCATTTGCGCGCTGTTGCTGCAGTGTTCGTGCGAGGTCGTGGACGACATCGCACCGCGTTTCGGCACTCATGCAACTAAATCTAAGGCAACATGATGTCGCGAAATTCCCTGCTTGTAGCTAGTAACTCATTAAGTACCGTGGCTTTCGCGTTTTTGTTTACATTTAAGAGCGTTAATTAAATTGAAGATTTCATGAGAATGCATGCCTCAAGATCTCGAGAAGCTAATATAGGCATTAACGATGATGCTTTCCAGAATGTTAAAATAAATTCGACAATTAAGCTAACACTTAATTGGTGCAATGTAACTCATATGTGGCATGATTGCGCTCTTGTACCTGCTGTTATCATTGGGCATCAAGACAAATTTCTGAAAGCAAGTTCTCACGCGCATACCTTGTGGAACACGTGATATTGTTGGTAAACTACTAAGTCAGGCAGTTCTTTTGCATTTTGTATCAATACGTAATGTGTAGAAAAACTTTAGTCTCTCGGTCGGCAGCTGTACGAATTCCTAAGAAATGGTAGGGGCGGACGCATTTACTTCACTGGCATTTTTTTTTCTAATGGGATGAATTCGTTCGTCATGTAGTGCTGGTACTTAATGTACGAATTATAAAATATGTACATATTTACTAGCTTTTATTGTTGCACGTTTGGCTATATTTTCATCAATGCAAACATGTGTTCGAAACTCGAAAGTGTTTTCGCCAGTGAAGGATAGTAAGAGACAGTTTAAGGAAGCTGAAGTGTTCGAAATATTTTATTAGAGAATACATCTGCTCCTTGCAAAAGAAAAATCTGAAAACAAAATAAGTATTCTTAAAGAAACCACATGTGCTTTCCCTATTCATTCCCTTCACTAGGAAGTGGAAGCGAGTGAGCATGTATAAAGAAACAAGCTTGATGCTCACTTATTCTTTGTGATCTGGACAGCCGACAGCTGTAGAGTTCAGAAAATTAGTTCTTACCAATGAAAGGATGTCAAAGATGCTGTCAGTATGCAGCATCGAAACACTGAAACATTCAGTAAACAACTTTTCAAGTTCGGCAATGAAATTGATTGTTATGTAGGTTTTAACGTCCCAAAACCACCATATGATTATGAGAAACGCCGTATTGGAGGGCTACGGAAATTTTGACCACCTGGGGTTCTTTAACGTGCACTCAAATCTGAGCACATGGGCCTACAACATTTCCGCCTCCATCGGAAATGCAGCCGCCGCAGCTGGGATTTGATCCCGCGACCTGCGGGTTAGCAGCTGAGTATCTTAGCCACTAGACCACCGTGGTGAACGACAATAAAATCGTACAGCTGTCGGGAGGGATACAGAAGTCCACCCCGGTCGCATTGCTCCTTGAATTGTGAGGGTAGCTGCTCAGCAGTTGCGACAGCTTGCTCAAACAAAAGCATTTCTTTGCATTGTAGGCAAATTACCGAGCCACTCAAGACAATGCAATAGATGACCCTACGCCCCTGGACTCTTGTTTAACTACGATTCTAAAGTATTACAGGGAAAATAGGCAGCTCTATTCACGTCCTCATAGCAAGCTCAGCGCTGCGGAGGCAACAGCGCTAAGAAGAACACAGACTAACACTTACATGATCATGCCTTGGTCACATCGCTGGTACTTGTCCTCAGAACTTGTAAATTTCCCCAGGTCAACAAAGCCTTGAATTCGGCCAGATGCTGTCACACTGAAATGTTCTGACAGATTTATCTCAGGTACTAATAACCCACCTTCCTTTCGAGGTCCATCGTGCTGGCGGTTTTCTTCTTCGGAGCATTTAATACTGCAGCATTAAAAGCCAAATGCCGATTGGTACTACCTCAAGTACCTTTTCAAAGTTTATTTTCTAGGCATCATGAGTATTTCATTCTTCCTGATGTGCTGATAGAGTTGGGAACTTTTTTGTTTTTTATCAATAAACATTGAAGAATCTACGCTTTATTGTAGCGCATGCCCTTTCTGTTGGTTTGCTTGGCAGCTTGAAAGCAAGCGCGAACACTTGCCTGCTGCTTTCACGGCACTTTCAATATTTTCTCCTCTAATATTTCATCTGCTACATCTTTGACCCTCCCTTCCTCAAGACGACCTTTAATGTAGAGTAGCTTTGCTCCCATTCGCTTGTTTTGCTGGCTCAGGACCAGCAGTTAGGTAAAGGCTGGGTTTCTTTGTTCCTTTTGTTTCAGGTAGCGTTTTTTTCAGTAGTACCTTTCTCACATACTTGCATGAAATGCTCAAAGAACCTGGAAGTACACGAAGAAAAAAGAAACCAAGAGCGTGTAGTTTCTCTGAGTACAGTCGAACCCGTTAAACTCGAAAGTGCCATGATAAATGATCGTTATATCAGTAGTTCGTTGTATATAGACCCCCCCATAAAAACTACCACTGAGTGGCAGAATTGTTTTTTTTTTTTGTGCACTTTCGTTCAAAAGTACGAACAGCCCCTCCGCTGACAAGTTAAGTCTTTTCGCGTGTTAATAAACGACAGCCGTTTTCGCAATGGACTCGCGCCATTGCACTGCAGCGTGGTATCGCCACGTCGAAGCAATCATAGCTGGCTAGATGCGTGCAGCACGCCGCTTACCCGGCTCCCACTGTCGCATGCCCTTTCTCTTCCAGTCAAAAGTATGCACGCGTTTGTGCTTTCTTCGTGCATGCTTCATTTGGGATTGTACTCGGGTGCGGCGAGTAGCCTGTTCATTCAACACGCTGAAAAATTTTGCTAACAAAACACGCAAGTGGCCTTGCACAACACAACAGCAGTGAACTTGTGAACGGCAGCATGACGTGCTTGTACCGTCGTCACTACGCTGAGCAGCTATCTGCAGATGACTGACATGAGGTTGCCGGCGATGAGCCTACAAAATGGCGGGTTGATCGCCACCGGCTACCGTGCCATTGCTCTTTTGTGATGCTTATCCGTCAAAGCATACCCACCTATAAGATACCCCGCCTTGACGGATAAGCATACCCACCTATAACGATACCAGATATAACGATACCAGATATAACGATGTATTGGCTATAACGACCATGGTTTGGTGCTCTTACGATTTTCTTATGCTACCCTTTGAAACTGAGTCCACATACAGCGAACATTTATCAAAGCCTCCTACTTTTAAAACGAAGACTTCCGACACAGTCATGGTAAATGTATGGCACGTAAGAAGCAGAAAAAGTGTTAAAACAGGCATTTTAAAGCAGTAAATAGGCACTTGCTCACGTGTGCTTCGCTGCTGTTTACTTGCAATGAAGATATTGTAGACAGCGGCAATCACCACACGTAGACTTCGAACTTTGCGAGCTAGGTCTTCCACTTACCAAATATTTCTTCACCGGCATAATGAAAGTGAGGGGGAAAAAAAATGAAAAGAAATGGGAGGCAGCATGAAAAATCGTGGTCAGCTTTCGCACGGCAAACTTTCCCGACACCATTCTTGGAATCTACGATTGTCGATGATTAACCAGCAATGCCTTCGAACGCAAGAAGTCATAAATGCGAGAAGCGATGCTCTCACAGCAACACTCAGTTCTCTCACACGCCAATGTGCCACAAAAAGTTTTGGCAACGGCAGAAATCGATCGATTAGAGATAACGACGATCTCGACGATAACGACGATTTTGTGATGCTTGTGATGCTTATCCGTCAAGGCTCCGCCTTGACGGATATTTACATTTATCATGACTGTGTCGGAAGTCTTCGTTTTAAAAGTAGGAGGCTTTGATAAATGTTCGCTGTATGTGGACTCAGTTTCAAAGGGTAGCATAAGAAAATCGTGAGTGCACCAAACTATGGTCGTTATAACCAATAGATCGTTATATCTGGTATCGTTATAGGTGGGTTAGACTGTATACAATATGCTAGAAATGCAAGTATTCATGCATTGTCACTTACTCAAGGCAAATTATTCTGTAGTCGTACTGGCAGCGTAAGGTGTCACATAACTTTCCTTGCATCCAGCTTAGTACAGATTACATAATTTTAAAATATATAAGTGACATGTCAATAAATGTTTGTGCGCATTCACCTTGTTTATTAACGGCTTCCTTGCACTTGACACCGAAGAGCAAACCATCATAATGGGAAATTTGCTTCTTCAGTTTTCTTATTTGAACTTGTTAGTGCAGTCGCTCGATGTCCCGGCCCCTTGCAAAGGTGAAGATACTCTGCACGGCGAAGGACTTGTTAGGCCTCATCAAGGTTACAGGTGACAGTTTTCGAGACAAGTGTCTTCCGTACCTATGTCCGGCAAATGACTTTTCTGTGATTGGTCCTGTAGTTCATGAACAGGGTCTTTTCAATGCTTACAATTTTACAAGTTCACGACAAAGGGAGGCTGCGATTCTGTCGTAGTGAGAAAACTTACGAATTGCTCAGTGATCATTGGGCCACCAGGGGGCCAGGGAGTTCGGATGTGCCTCCCATCAGCTCCGCGGAAAGTTGTTTGGTCTGGTGGAAATCGTGCAGTTACAGCAAACAACTCCTATAATCTCCTGCCTGAAGTTCTCTGGACCATCTAGACCACGACTTCAGGACTGTGAGTACGTTTTGGGGCATTTTATGGCTATTTTGGTGTCGACTGCGTCTCCGCCCAGCAAAGCCTAACGCTAGCGGTGAACAAACGCGGCGGCTCGGCGGTGGCCGACGCCCCCGGCGTTCGCTTCAGAGCCCCGTTGTGGAGACGCGACGGCAATGGAGGTGACCGTGGAGGGTACTGAAATTACCCCTGAAGAATTTAGAACCGCTGACTGGATCACGAAAGTTGGAAAACATGTTAAAGAGCTGCGTGACGCCGCTAGAGGTGACAGACAGGGACGCCAAGATGGCAACGCCCGGGCAGAAAGTGGAACCGAGCCCGGCGAAGACAGGAAGAAGACGGCGGCTGCGAACGCAGCATACAAAAAGCTGGGGCACAAGATCGCGGAGCGCTCGATTGCGTCGTACCTACCGCGGTTGCCGGCGAACGACTACAAGATAATCATTCGTCCGAAGTGCGGGCTGGCGCTCACAAAAATTCCGAACACCAGGCTCAGTGAGGCGGTGCGCATGGCAGCGCAAATTCCGTGGATTAAGGGACAAGACAAGGAAGTGTTCATTGTTAACGACAAGCAAGGCACCCTGATTTTCAGCACTCCAGACATAGAAACTGTCTGGAAGGTGACCAGGATTAAGTCTATCAAGATTGAAGGCAAGAGCTATGACGTCACGGCGTACCTCGCGCCGCACGAGGATAGCGGGCGGGGTGTGGTGCGCGGCATCGACCCGAGATTGTCAGTAGAGGAACTGACAGAGGCCTTCGACAACTCAAGGAACCCGCCGATACTTGGTGTTAGGAAGCTGGGGAACTCAAGTTCAGCGGTCATCATCTTCAAAAATGAGACAGTGCCCAGGTGGATGTACTGTTACGGCGTACCGCTGAAGTGCGTGCTTTATAAGAAACGATACGAGGTGTGCTACCGATGTGGCCAGCTAGGACACAGATCGGACGTGTGTATCAGCGACCATGTTCGCTGCCGGGGATGCGGAATGACAGCTCCACCCGAGGACCATGCATGTGAGCCCAAGTGTAAGCTGTGTGGCAAAGGTCATCTGACAGCAGATCGGAAATGCAAGGAAGCTTTCAGGACCCCTTATACAATAAAGAAGAGACAGTGGGAGGCCTGGCGGCGAATGGAAGGAGAAGAGCGGAAGGCGGAAGACGCCGATCCACAAACGTGCAGAATGGAAGAGATCAAAGAACGGTCCAGGAGCCGGTCGAAGCATCGAAGAGGGTCAAGAGGAAGAGCAGGTTCCTTCCCAAGACTACCGGAAAGACAAGAAGGAGATCTGCCGCCAATGACTGGTCCAGTAAACGAGGGGACTTCCGGCAGTGCTGTCCTCAACAGTGGGAGACCCACGTCGCCGAACCGCAAGGTGGGTTGGGGAGATAGGGCCTCCCAGGATAAACGCGATGAAGAAATGTTAACCATTAAGGAAGAGAATCGCATGCTTAAAGAGCAGCTAGCAATGATGAGTCGGCAAATAGAGGAGCTTCAAATAGCTATTAAGTCGTCTAACACAACACCGGTTTCCCTACCACGAATGCCACAGAATCAAAATATAAAAATGCCGGAGGAGCAGAGCGCTACTCCACCTCCAGCGAAAAAGAGGGCAAAAGAAGCGGAAAAGCCCGTAATAGAGGAGAACGTAGCGACAGTGATAGACATGAAAATAGCGCAACTGGAGGCAAACATTGAAGCCAAATCTACCCAGGACGATGAATGGCGTAAGACCTTCGAGAAACGAATGTTCGAAATGTTTCAAAATCTGAATCAGCAGTTGCATCAGCGGGATAATAAACTTACCGAGGAACTTAAAACAGAATTCGCGAAGAGGGATCGGGCGTATGAACAGCTCGCCCAAAAAGTAAGTATTAGGCAGGCCGATTAATCACCTTAGTGGCAATCATGGCTCACAGATTCAGTAAGAACACCGTTTGGCAATGGAACTGCAGAGGCTTCACGCGAAAGCGTGCGGTTCTGCAGGAATTCCTGAGGAAAGGGGATCGACCGGATGTTATAGCTTTACAGGAATGTGGGAGAAAGGCGACGTTGCCGGGTTATAAATCCTATGTAAGCGAAGGCACGAGTACGCAGGTGGCCACCCTGGTCAGGCGAAACGTTACGGTGGTGCAGCATGACATTGGTAATGCACACATCGACAATGTTCTCATAGAACTAATACCCCAAAAAAAGAAAAACGCTAGCTTGTTCGTATTAAATATATACAGCTCTCCCAGACAAAGGCGATGCGACTTTGGGGATCTCTTCGCTTCTACGCGACGTAAGAGTAAGAACAACCCATTGCTGATCGTCGGTGACTTTAACGCTCATCACACGGCATGGGGATATAAGCAGGCTTCAATTAAGGGCAGGAAATTGTGGGATGACATGCAAACTCATAATCTGGACTTGATAACCGACCCGTTGCAGCCAACGAGGAAGGGAAATAGTGTCGCGGTTGATACCACACCCGACCTTACCCTGACGGGGAGCGGCACTAGTGCCACGTGGTGCAACACAAACGAGGACCTAGGCAGTGATCACATGATCATAGAAATAGTGGTAGAGGGAGGCCCGGCAACACCTCGGAAACGAAGGGTAGAGGCCGTAAATTGGGACTCTTTCAGGGACCTCAGAGGCGACCCGACTCCCATTTCCGACATTGCCGAGTGGTGCGATGGGGTGTTACGTACTGTTAAGGAAGCCACTGAAGCGGTGGAAACCGAGGAGGACAACGAAGTGGTAGACACGAGATTAGTAAATCTTTGGAAGAAAAAGAAAGCTTTGGAAAACCGACTCCAACAGAGGAGATGGGATCGGAGTATAAGGAAACAAATAGCAGCTTTAAACAGGCAAATTGAAGAGCACGCCATCACGCTCACGAAGCAAAGGTGGGGGAACGTCTGTCAGGAGATGGATAAAAATATAAGTACGTCCGGGACGTGGCGACTTCTTCGTCACCTTTTAGATCCGGAGAGCACGAAGACAGCGTCTAAACAACAATTGGAACGAATGGCGCACCAATTTGAAGGTACTAGGAAGGAACTCTTAGAAGAAGTTCGGAGCAGATACATTAATCCCGCCGGATCCGAACCTCTCCCAGATTATGGAGGGCGGGAAAACGCAGCCTTAGACGCCCCTATCTCCCTGGCTGAGGTGAGAGCGGAGATTAATCGGCTAAGGACTAGATCAGCGGCAGGGCCGGACAGAGTGACTAACAAAATGCTCCGTAATTTAGACGATAGGTCCATCGCTAACCTAGCAACGTACATGCAGGAGTGTTGGGAAAAAGGGACGATACCGCAGGAGTGGAAACTCGCAAATGTAATTTTCATTCCTAAACCGGGTAAAAAACTCTGTTTCGAGAATCTTAGGCCGATATCGTTAACGTCTTGCGTAGGTAAGCTCATGGAGCATGTCGTTCAGACGCGGCTCAATAGGTACATGGAAGACAATGGTATGTATCCGGACACCATGATCGGTTTTCGACCCCGACTATCAGCGTGCGACGTGATGCTACAGCTCAAGGATCAAATTATAGACAAGCCAACGCGAGACACAAAAGTTATCGTGGGTTTAGATGTGGCAAAAGCATTTGACAACGTGAGGCACGTATCAATTTTGGAGAATCTGAGCTCCCTGAACGTCGGAAAGCGACTTTATGATTATGTCAAGGACTTCCTTTCGAACAGGACAGCCACTTTAAAAATCGGGGAAGAATCCATCGAGGACATTAAATTAGGCAACAGGGGGACACCTAGGGCTCGGTGTTATCACCCACCCTTTTCAACATTGTGATGTTGAAACTGCCTGAACAGTTAAAGGATATTGAGAATTTAAATCACACCATTTACGCGGATGACATAACATTATGGATGAACAAGGGCAGTGACGGCCAAATTGAAGGCTCTCTGCAAATCGCCATTGATAAAATCGTGGAGTACCTGGAGCCCAAAGGACTTAAATGCTCGGCCGAAAAGTCGGAAGCACTCTTCCTCATGCCCGCCGGAAAACGGCGGCTCCACAACAGGCGTGAAGTGGACATCCACTTGTATGTTAACGGCGCAGAGATCCCCGCGGTCGACAGTATCCGTGTCCTTGGACTAAGGATTCAGGCGAACCGTAGGAATTCTGAAACTCTTGCTAGGTTGGAAGCCAGTTCTAATCAGACATGTCGTCTCATCAGACGAATAGCAAACAGGCATGCTGGGATGAAGGAGGCGAACCTTCTTAGATTAGTACAGACCTTCATAATAAGTAGGATAGTGTACGTGGCACCTTATTTAAAATTAAACCAAGCGGAGCGGGGCAAACTCGACACCATTATCAGGAAAAGTGTGAAAGTCGCGCTCGGACTTCCCCCAAACACGTCAACTGACAGACTTATGAAGTTGGGGGTTTCTAACACACTCGATGAGCTAATTGAGGCTACTGTGACTGCACAACATCAAAGACTACTCGGATCTAAAACGGGGAGAGCAATATTAAAGAGATTGGGCTATGAGCCCACGCGTGAGCAAGCGCGTTCAAAAGACATACCAATACAGATCAGGGACAGGATAAAGATACCTCCGCTACCCAGAAATATGAACCCTAACTTTCACGAAGGCAGGCGTAAAGCCAGGGCAGAGGCATTACAATCTAGGTACACTGGTCGACAGGACGTCGCGTATACAGACGCTGCGGAATATGAAAGCAAAGCGGCACACACGGCAGTGGCGGTCAGGGGAGATGGTGGCCTAATTGCGTGCTGCACAGTACTTGGTGTCGAGACTGTAGAGGCCGAGGAAGTGGCCATAGCTTTGGCCATCAGCCAAAAGGGGATCAGGGTGGTCCTCAGCGACTCCAAAAACGCTGTGAGAAATTACGAATCGGGAAGGGTGACGGAGACTGCCGTCCGTATATTAAACATGGTAGGAGTACCCAAAGAGCAGATTCTGCTTGTCTGGGCTCCAGCTCACCAAGGACTTAGAGGGAACGAGGAGGCTCATTCCGTCGCCCGAGGTCTCACCTACCGGTCGACCCCTGGAACCTCCCAAGTTACCGAAAAAAGAAGCGAGTATATGCGCACATACCATGAAATCGTCGCACACTACAGGCTGAATCGGCAAGTGTACCCGAGAGCGGACAACTCACTAAGTAAGAAAAACGAGATTTTGTGGCGAAAGTTACAGACCGGGGTTTTTCCAAACCCCGCACTTTACAGCAAGTGGCACCCCGCAGTTTTCCAGTCCCAGTGTAAATTTTGTGATGAGGTAGCGAATTTGGTCCACATGGTGTGGACATGTCCAAGTCAAAACGATGGTTCTCGCACTGTAGAATCCTGGGAGGCCCTGCTCTGCAGCCCAGATCCCAACGTCCAGCGCGACATCATCAGTCAAGCCCTTGCTGCTGCCGCGTCCCAAGGGATTCCGGCCGACAGCTAGGGGCAACGGGCCATGCCTGAGCAATTGACTGACCTTTTAATAAAGTTTTCTCTCTCTCTCTCTCTCTCTCTCAGTGATCATTTGGCTGGACGACGTTTCCAAGTTCAAATGTGTTCTCGCTGTTGCTTTGCCTTCCCCTTTTGTACTCCTCAAATCTCACTTGTGATTCAACTCACACCGACCCAGTTCTTTTTAACAATTTGTCTTCAGAGCTTGGTGGTAAAGTCTCTCTCTTCCTTGTTGACAGTGCAGGTGTGAGCATCTCGTCAGGACACTCTGTAAGGGGCGGTAATATTATGGGTACTGCATTATTGCGAAGCTCCGGCTTTCTACACTCTATACACACTTTTCGGCCTTCAGTAATGTGTACATAATTCCTCAGTATGTATTTTTTATCGAAGTTGTGGGAGTGCTGACACCCTCCCCCTTGTAAAGTTGTCCGCGCCGCGTGGCGCACGTGTCTTGCCCCAAGGCTTTATTTCGGTGGTGACCACCGCCGGGCGATAGATGGCGTTGTGTTCGCTTTGAGTACCACTGTTGGTAGAGTGGTAGCGCCGGCGGTGGCCCCAGGCGGAAGGCAGGCCTTGGTGGTGGGCGAGAGTTGAGCGAGCCTCTTCTGCGCGTGGCGGCTGCCGCGAACGGTTGTCTCTAGCGTGGGTCCCCGGTGCTCGGCACCGCGGGCTTCGCGCCGGGGTCCCACGTGGAAAGTCAGCCGTTAGCAACGCCACCTTGGGTATGTGATAGTTTGTTGGGTGTGTTAGTGCATGTTTATCATGTTATTGTGTGTTTAGTGTGTCACTGCGTTATGTTGTTTGTATGGTAGCGTGTAAATTAAAATTGATGTAACATTCGGCGGACGATATCATCGTATAAATTAGTTATTAAATGTATGTATGTTGTGTGCTTTGTACCGACCGCGTCTGCTGTGTCCGTTCACTCCAAGAGCGTGGCGTGGCGATGCGCTCGTTCGCCTCGCTGAGACCCCACACTGGCGCCCAACGTGGGGCTTTTGGAGTATCGGACGACAGTTTTTGCGGTTCAATACAGGGATTTTGTTAGAGCCGGAGTAGAGTAGGCCTAGGGCGGGCTTCTTTGCTAGCGTCGGAGTGTGGGGTCTCGGCGAGGCGAACGAGCGCATCGCCACGCCACGCTCTTGGAGTGAACGGACACAGCAGACACGGTCGGTACAAAGCACACAACATACATACATTTAATAACTAATTTAGACGACGATATCGTCCGCCGAATGTTACATCAATTTTAATTTACACATTACCATACAAACAACATAACGCAGGGACACACTAAACACACAATAACATGATAAACACACACAAACACACCTAACACACTAACACATACCCAAGGCAGCGTCGCCAACGCCTGACTTTCCACGTGGGACCCCGGCGCGAAGCCCGCAGTGCCGAGCACCGGGGGACCCACGCTACAGACAACCATTCGGACCCCGGCGCAAAGCCCGCGGTGCTGAGCACCGGGGGACCCACGCTACAGACAACCGTTCGCGGCAACCGCCACCGTAAAGCCTTGGGGCAAGACACGTGCGCCACGCGGCGCAGACAACTTTACGGGGGGTGTCAGCACTCCCACATTTCCCCAACCTTAAATCAAACCATATCCCGAAATCAAAAATTAGCTACACAAGCTTTAACAAAAAAAAATGATATCGCATGACCATAATGTCCTTGCACCACGACACCGCCGCTGGTCGACACTGCTGCACTGTCCGGCTAGACTTCACCTCAGTACAGGCCCCGCAACAGCAACGTTGCCGTCGGCGCGACGATCCGTCGCTAGCGCCGACACGTCTTCCAGTTGCGACCAGCACTCGCGAGGGCGCCGGACTGCAGGCAGTTGCGCAGGTCCCAGGTATCTCCATCGCCCGACCTCACGACCGCATTCCGGGCCAGTGACGCTGACGATGTGCAGGACAGCCGGCCGTGGATGACATTCCTCCCGCTGAATACATCAATAACAACAAATAAACATGAAAGAAAACAATCGAGCAGGTCCTCGGGAAGGGAGCTTCGAGCTTTTCGTCCACGTGGTACGTTGGTCAGTACTGCTAGGTAATACATCGGTGGCGGCCAAGACGCCCATCAAAATAAAACAAAAATCACTTTTCCTAACTCGTGCTCACAAGAAAAAAAAAAGTGAGGGAAGCAGAGCGCAACACCTCAGCGCCATGATCCACCTTGTTGTGCTACGTGCGACAGGCGGCTGCGCAGAGCCTTAGGCCTAATGAGTCGCTCGGCAACAACCGGCATCCACCCAACACCCAGCCTAGGCGCAGAAGAGGCAGCCGCGACGAAACGTCCACTTTGTGAGGTGGCCCTATCGCTCGCTGCACACAGCAGCTTACCGAGCGATCGGCGTCCACCGCCCCGGGCAGTGTCACGACGCCTCGGCGTCGAGCCGCAATACCAGACAGCAACGACGCCCGGCTCCCTGAGCCCAAAGATATAGAAGAAGCTATTTACAGAAAATCTGACCACCCGCGAGGCTTCCGTACTTGCTCGCTTCGAGCCTGGTACGTTGGTCAGTACTGCTAGGTAATACATCGGTGGCGGCCAAGACGCCCATCAAAATAAAACAAAAATCACTTTTCCTAACTCGTGCTCACAAGAAAAAAAAAAGTGAGGGAAGCAGAGCGCAACACCTCAGCGCCATGATCCACCTTGTTGTGCTACATGCGACAGGCGGCTGCGCAGAGCCTTAGGCCTAATGAGTCGCTCGGCAACAACCGGCATCCACCCAACACCCAGCCTAGGCGCAGAAGAGGCAGCCGCGACGAAACGTCCACTTTGTGAGGTGGCCCTATCGCTCGCTGCACACAGCAGCTTACCGAGCGATCGGCGTCCACCGCCCCGGGCAGTGTCACGACGCCTCGGCGTCGAGCCGCAATACCAGACAGCAACGACGCCCGGCTCCCTGAGCCCAAAGATATAGAAGAAGCTATTTACAGAAAATCTGACCACCCGCGAGGCTTCCGTACTTGCTCGCTTCGAGCCTGGCCTACAAACCACGTGCTCTAGGCCTTGCTCACCCCAGGATGCGGACCGCATGGCTCTCGTCCTAATTCAACGTTTTTGAAAACTAACAACAACAAAAAATAACAACACTTGCGAGCAAAAAATAAATAAATAGGAAGTCAACCTGCCGACAAATTCAAACGCGTTACAAAACCAATCTCCTCGCTTCTCAACAACTGCACACCACCGATGCTAGCGAAGAAGTCTCCCCTAGGCCTACTCTACTCCGGCTCTAACAAAATCCCTGTATTGAACCGCAAAAACTGTCGTCCGATACTCCAAAAGCTCCACGTTGGGCAGCCAGTGTGGGGTCTCGGCGAGGCGAACGAGCACCAGTGTCACGCCACGCTCTTGGAGTGAACGGACACAGTAGACGCGGTCGATACAAAGCACACAACATACATACATTTATTAACTAATTTAGACGATATCGTCCGCCGAATGATACATCAATTTTAATTAACACGCTACCATACAAACAGCGTAACGCAATGACACACTAAACACACAATAACATGATAAACACACACTAACACACCTAACACACTAACACATACCTAAGGCGGCGTCGCCAACGCCTGACTTGCCACGTGGGACCGTGGCGCGAAGCCCGCGGTGCCGAGCACCGGGGGACCCACGCTACAGACAACCGTTCGCGGCAGCCGCCACGCGCAGAAGAGGCTCGCTCAACGCTCGCCCACCGCCGAGGCCTGCCTTCCGCCAGGGGCCACCGCCGGCGCTACCTCTCTACCAACAGTGGTACTCAAAGCGAACACAACACCATCTATCGCCCGGCGGTGGTCACCACCGAAATAAAGCCTTGGGGCAAGACACATGCGCCACGCGGCGCAGACAACTTTACAGAGGGGGGGGGGGGGGGGTGTCAGCACTCCCACAAAGTGCAGCTCACAAATGGCATGGGTGACCTGCAAGGACAGATCAGCTTGGTTGAGATTCCGGTCCCATAACCAGCGCCTTTCTTAATCTTGAGAAACTCCAAAAAGAGAGAGCTTGGGTTGGTTTCTTACCTCTCTGTATGTGGTTTTGCATCCCGCGACACAGCAGTAATTTTCATGGCGAGACGTGCTCATCCTTCATCTTAAAAGCAACTTTGAACACTCTGCCAAGCAACCAGCAAAAACATACGCGCGCATCCGAAATTGCCATTTGCCCACGTATTTCTTCTCCAGACAACTTTGCTGCAAGAAATTGACGAACCTCCGTTCATGGTGAAATATATATTTTATTATATTTCACCTATTTTTGCCGCCAACGAGGTTTAAAAAAAAAAAAAGAACCACAGCACAAATCATGTTAGCAACAGCGACACTGCATTGAACAGACGACACAAAATCGAGCAAACGACTGAATCGAGAGCACAGCGTGTCGTGCGTACCGAACCGCCGATACTGTTCAAGCATACATCATTTTCAGGTGAATGCGACTGCAGTGCCACAGCAAATTTCCCGTGCGTTGTACTTAGACCACGCCGCTTGCCATCCGCTCCAGTAGGTCCACTCCCCCATTCTATTACGCTCTATGCTAGACACTGCAAAGTGCCCCTGCAGATTACAGGGGCCAATTGTTGGAAGCAAGGAAAAGTTGAAAGCTTGCATTGCAAAAAATTTGTAAACACGGGTTTGAGCCAATGATTCAACAAGTGAACTTGTCTTCGTCAAGGCTAGAACAGAACTGATTTCTTAGCGCTAGCGAGTTTAAACTTCGTACGCTCTCCTTTAGGCTGCCTTAGTGGAGAACCACTTAAGAGGGCAGACTGGTCTTAGGCATCTTTTTGTTTATTTCTTCAGTTATCTTGATCAAACTGCACAGGATTATGCAGTTTTTTCTGCTGATTACAAATATTTAATCAGTTTTCCTCTAACTCATCTTGTTCCTGTAATAACTTATGTTCATCCCTTATTGTTTAAGGCTGGCTTAGAAAAAAAACAGTGCTTAAATTAAAAGTGATATTTAGGATATGCCAACATAGAGAAAGGACTATAGATTGATAGTATGCAAGCGTTTTTGTTTTAGGCTTTTCTTGGTTATCTTGCAGCAAAATGAACTATTCGTTTTCAAAAGCATTTGGAATTGTCTTACAAATTTGATAAGTAATTAAAAAGGCTTGTGCTCAAAATTCTGCTCCCATACTTGCATTCCACATACATACAGGTTTCCATTAAAAAAAAGTTATTGTTGTATCTGCCCTAGCTGCAGAGATATTGATGCCTCAAAATTGAACAGTCGTAAATTTACTTTTTTGAGAAAAATGAAAAAAAAGCTGAAAACAAACAGCTTCTTCAAAAGCAATAATAATGGTGCACATGTTTTGCAATCCTCATAAAGATGCTCCTAAATACGTAGTAGAGGTTCTAACACAGATGCCGGCAAATTATCAAGAAGCCTCAAAGTCAGTTTCCCATTTTTTTGCAGGTTCTGCATGTTAACAACACCAAGAATCTGGACAGTTAGAATGACATTACCAAAAAATTATCACTTTTTGGTGTGTAAAAATTTGCTGATAGAAAAATATTTGCTAAAACCAAATATGTCTATTTTAAAGAATGATTTTTTTTGTCACTTTTTGGTCCCAAAGACCAGTCTGCCATCTTAAAATCCAAAGAAACCATTAGCTAAAAGAAATAACAGTCAAACTTGTTCATAACGAACTTCATAGTGCCACGATAAATGGTCGGTATATCAATAGTTCGTTGTATGTAGAGTCCCCCTTAAAAACGACCACATAATGGCGAAACTGTTTCTTGTTCTGTGTATTTTTATTAAAAAGTGCAAACAACCCCTCCTTTGACAAGCTAGAGGCCTTTTCACGTGTTAAACGACACCCGTTTTCAATGAACTAACACCGTTTCACTGAACCCCGCACTGGCACGTCGAACCAATTATTCCTGGCTAGTTGCGTGCAATATGTCGCCTACTCTAGTTACTCTCGCCGTCGCATGCCAGTTCGCTTGCTGTGCAATGTATGTGTGCGTTTATGTGTTCTTCGTGCATAATTCACTCGGGATCCTGCTAGGGTGTGGCGGGTAGCCTGTTTGTTTTTTGCGAGCAACGTGCGCGAGTGGCCTTGCATGACAAAGCGGCGGCGAACTTGGGAGCGGCACCACGAAGTGTTTGTACTTACTGTGACAAGCTCGCCAGCAGTGAGTCAAAATTGGACCTTCATCGTCACCGGCCACCTCGCTATCGTTTTTTTATGCTTATCCTTTAAGGCACCGCCGCAACTGCGCAGAAGTCATCATCTCTAATCGACCGGCCTTTGCTGTTACCACAAGGTGGAAAATCTATAACGGCACATTGTGGTGTCGGAAAGTTCAGCGTCGCAGTGAACTTTCACATGTCAAAAGTTATCGCTTCTCACATTTATGGCTTCTTGCGTTCGAAGGCATATTTGGTTTATCGTCGGCGCTCGTAGATGTCGAGAACGGCATCAGAAAAGTTTACCGTATGAAAGCTGACCGCAGCTTCATGCTGCCTCCTATTTTTTATTTTCATTTTTTCCCCTCACTTTTATTATGCCTGTGAAGAATAGTCTGGAAAATGAACAAGGTTGCTCCCAACATCCAAAATCTGTGTGCGGTACCTGCTCACCGTCTTCTGTGATAACTTCGTCGCAAGTTAACTGCAGCTGTGCACATGCAAGAGCGCCCATCACACGCTTCAGAATGACTGTTTTGACTTTTTTTCCGCTTCATATGCACTATATTTTTGCCGCGACCATGTCGGAAGTGTTTGTTGTAAAATTATGAGGCTTTCAAAAATGTTCACTGTATGTGGACTCAGTTTCAAGGGGTAGCATAGAAAAACTGTAAGTGCATCGAAATAAGGCATTATAACTGACAGATTGTTATATCTGGGATCGCTATAAGTTGGTTGGACTGTTCTCGTGTCACACAGCTCCCGTTAATTAGGAAGGCGATCGCCGGGCTGATTCCAAGGGCCGAAGTATCGACCCCCCCGAACCGCACCACGAAAGCGTGGACAATTTAGAAGTGGTCCTTTTTGTCGCGCCAGCGGACGCCGGCTGTGGCCCAAAGAACAAGTCAGAGCCGAGAGTTGATAACCCAACAAAATTATATTCTCAATAATGGCAGATCAGATAAACAATACACAAATATGCTCACTCCACAATAGCCGAGTACAATATGTCACCGATCAAACAACGTACTACACAGTACAATTAGCCACACTCGAACAACGGACACAGACAACAGTACACACTACAATGCAGTCGCATGCATTGAACAGTCAATACACTTAAAGACTAAAGAGATAAAAAACCTATTCAGTCCAAAGTCCTTGGAACAAAAGTCGGAATGATACTCTTCCGAGAAACACTCACTCAAAGTCCAGCGTTGTTGCCGTTCCGCTGCCCCGAAGTTTCTCTTCCAGGAAACCTCGCGTCTTCAATTGGCCACTCTCCAAGCTTCAAACTTCTTCGCCGGAAACATGTCGGCTTCACACACGCAGCTGTTGCCACGCGTCTTCGCTCGATAGCGGTAAACCCACGCTCTTGCCTGTAGCTCGAGCCTTCACCCCTCAGGTGGAAATCCTCTTCTCCTGCTTTGTCGCTACGGACAAAACCTTCGCCGACTACACGGCGGAATCCCTACGCGCTCTGGCGCTAACTTCCGTCTTCTCCTGCTTTGTCCCTACGGACAAAACCTTCGCCGACTACACGGCGGAATCCCTACGCGCTCTGGCGCTAACTTCCGTCTTCTCCTGATCTCTCGTCTCGGCTGCTCGGTTAAATACCTTCCGCGCGACATTCCAGAAAGTTCTCGTCATTTCGTCGGCGCGATACGCAGCGAAGGCTGGGGAGAGGGCGAGACGGTTCGAATACCCTCCGCGTCGGATGACTCAACTCGGCATGACCACGCCTATTTCCTTCTAAAAATTTCGAGAGCTTGCTCGGCCGCCGATGTGGGGTGAGGAGGTTCGTCCGCGAAGCCACGCTTTCGAGGGGAGAGCGTCACGCGCCCGGGGAGCCTTTAGACGTTTGTTTTCTTTTTTTTTTTTCGTTGACCTCGCGGCGTCACTTCGGCGCGTTATCGCAAGAATTTGGCAGCGCGCCCTTTTTGAGTGCTCGTTCTGTGACAACTGGCAAGACGCCCTAAACTACGTCTACAATGAAGCATAGAAACTGGACTGGAATACAACACAAGCTAAAAGGTCATTCATAGTGCAACCCAACCAGTGGCCAGCATTTACAAGTTAAAATTTGGCCACGTATCTGCATGTTACACTGAAAATGTTGTCGAAAGACGATAGTCTTTTATCTGTAGAGAGTGAACAAAACGTTTATTTGATGTTCTGCACAAAAAAAATTGGTGAATGGTATTCTGGAGGCGGTGCGTTAGTGTGCCTCGAGCGTGCAGCGGAAGCGAATGAATACATCAAGTCACGTCACACGTGAGACGTGATCGCTATTTGCCAATTATCTTGGAAAACAAAGCGCGCACGTTCTGCGCGCCCGTCTCGGGCTCGTTAAAGAACCCCAGGTGGTCAAAATTTCCGGAGCCCTCCACTACGGCGTCTCTCATAATCATATGCTGGTTTTGGGATGTTAAACCCCACAAATCAATCAATCATCAAGCGCCCGTCTCGGAGGTGATAAGGTATGTGCCACCACCGTGTTGTCTTAGCAAAGCCTTGGAAACACTTGCCTTTTCGTCCAAGCGTTGCATGGTCAGCGCAACGTGATAAACGCTACTGTCCTTAGAATTACTTATGTGTGCCTTTTCTAGTAAGAGATTCACATAAAGAATATTGATGTGTTGTTATGGTGCCTCAAATATGCGGAATAATTGCTTTTTAAGGGGAGATGTGAGCCTTGAAAAAGTGCAGTATTGTGAAGTTCAAACATTTAACCATTTAATAATCTCCTGGCGAAATCTGAAAGCTGTATTCAATCTAGAAATATTTAAAGAACAGGGATTTACATGTCTAAGTACAGGCGAAATGACCGAAAATTGGCTAATTATGTTTGAAGTTCGCGCGCTCGTAACTTCTGAACCCATGACCAGGCGTTGCCATCTTGGTGTTGTTTTGAAGCTGCTTTCTTTGTGCGTCTTTTTTCTATCTTCAAAATGGCGATGGTGTAGCGAGAGTGGCGCTACCACTCCTTTTCCGAAGGTCGCTTGCGCGCACGTGATTGGTCAAGGCGCGTGCTTGGCCCGCGCACTGGCCTTCTATTGGTCCGCCGCATTTGTATCGCTTTTTTTTCCAGTCTCGCCTTGTGATCGCACACTCGCTCGGGCTTTCGGCTGTTCGACTACGTTCTTCAGGTTCACAACTTCACCACCACGTTTGAACTACTGCGCATTTTGAGCTACTCAAATGTCCGAAGACATTTGTCTGAAAAAAACTACACGCTCTATATTTGGCAAGAAACGACGGTGATCATGGAATGCCTGACAAAACTCAGCGAGGCATGTCCCGCAACAGCCGCTGGACAGATCGAACACGCAGCTGCATCCAGCATGGACGCCTCGAATGCCAGCACAGAACTCATCATAATTGCGAAAGTGCCTGTTGACTTATCGAATACAGCACCACAGCCCACTACATTGAGCGTGTGCGCCTCGTTCAGCCATGCCTCGAGTGCTGCCATAAAATGCACCAGGGATCATCGGTTGGCAGTTTGTGCACAAAAACGCAACTCGAGCACATGTAGTGTGTATATTTTGTCGGCCCTAGCCTCGAGTGTTATCAAAAAACACGTCGATAAGGTGTTCTTATCGGCTGAAAAAAATAGCCAGCGTGCAGCTAGTGCGGCCGATGTGAAAAAGCACTTGGCGTCAACTCGTAAACTGAACGAAAATTTGAACTTTATGGCCTCGACACAGAACAGGAGAACTTCAACTGTGGTGGAACAGAATTCTCTATTGTACATTTGAGCGTGTTTAATTACCTTCTTGGACTTATGATTTGCGCCTTCCGATGCTCGCGCACAGCTCAAGCACTGCCACATTTTCGAGCTACATACGCTCCAGATCGCAGTCCTCTTTGCCACCGCACGGCACATACATGACTCGCCCCCACACGATGCACAAATTCAAAAGGTCGCACAGGCCACCACTGAGTCGCCACCGCACGGTGCACTGTGTTGTTCTTGCATATCTGAACCTGCGCATTCACATATCACCCGCAAGCCCGCCTAACTGTCGCTCTGCTACGATGAAACACAATGTGTGCTCCCGGAGCGCTCATATTCTTGTTCTGGAAATTCGGTATATCCATTGTGCGCGTTCATTCACTATAAAAATGCCAAAATACATGTAATTCTTTATATTTTCTGTCTATAGTTTGACATAGCCAATAATTCGTTATATCTATGTTCGTTATATTGTCACAAAGACACTGGTACACAGGCACAAAGCAGGGCATTTACTTTCGTAACCACAAGCCAAAAGCACGAAGGCCAGAGCACGCGCCCACAGAACTACTTCGTTATCCTCCTCAGAGGCTGGCCACTATAGTTGCCAGCCTACCTTGCGTCAATTCCCCCTTTCAAGAGCGACAGTCCCGGTCAATTGACTAAGATGCTAGAGACGGCCATGGGAAAACATGGTCACGTGAACGAAAAAAAAAAAAACCCTGCGCTGTTGTGGATAATGAGAAAAACTTCGAAGTGTTCATAACTCGCGGGCGTGGTACAGTTTCATCCGTACTACATGGACTACTTCTGGACGTGGACGTCTTCAGTTCAAACTGGTATCGGATCTTAGGGGAACTACCTCGTAATTCACGTCACTGAGGCAGCGCACAACTTCGTAAGGGCCAAAGTAGCGGCGCAATAGTTTCTCCGAAAGCCCACGATGTCGAACTGGGGTCCACACCCATACATAGGCAGTCACCTGGTTGATAGTGGACGTTCCTTCGACCATGGTTGTACTGGCGAATTTCGGTATCTTGCTGCGTGCGAATGCGGTTCCGTGCAAGCTGGCGGGCTTCCTCGGCTTTTTCAACAAAGTCGTCAACGCTGCCATTTCCGTTTGTGTCCTGGTCTACGGGGAGCATAGCGCCTAGCGGTTTTGTGATGCGACGGCCATAAACAAGCTTGAATGGTGTTAGGTCTTTGGTCTCTTGCACAGCGCTATTATAAGCAAACGGGACGTACGGCAAAATTTCATCCCACGTTTTGTGCTTTACATCAACATACATAGCATGTTGGCCAGTGTTTTGTTTAACCTCTCCGTCAAGCCGTTCGTTTGGGGGTGATAAGCTGTTGTTTCCCAGTGGTTGGTGTGTGTCAGCTTGGCGACTTGTTGTAATAACTCTGACGTAAATGCTGCTCCGCGATTGGTTATGAGAACAGCAGGTGCACCATGACGCAAAACAATGTCGTGGACGAAGAATCTGGCGACTTCAACTGCAGTTCCCCTAGGCACAGCTTTGGTTTCTGCATAGCGAGTCATATAGTCGGTCGGGACGATTATTCACCTATTTTCTGGGGATAATGTGGAGAATGGACCAAAAAGATCCATTCCCACTTGCTGAAACGGTGCTCGAGAGGGATCTAAAGGCTGGAGGAAGCCGACGGGCTTTGTGGGTGGAACTTCACGCCTTTGTCAGTCACGGCAGGTGCGGACATAGCACTGAACCGACGAATACAGCTGTGGCCAGTAGTACTTTTGTCGGATGCGCGCTAATGTTCTAGCAAAGCCTAAGTGACCGGCAGAAGGATCGTCGTGGCACGCTTGCAAAACTTCCTCACGCAGTGCTGTTGGAACGGCGAAGAGAAAAGTTTCGTGGCTGCTATCAAGATTTCTCTTGTAGAGAACATTGTTTCGCAGGCAATACGATGTTAATCCACGTGAGAGCTGGCGTGGGACGATAACGTCTTCTCCTTGAAGATGCTGGATGACAAGAAGTAGCTCAGTGTGCTCACGTTGAAGCTCAGCCATCTGCACCACATCGACGATGCCAAGAAACAGTAAATCTTGTTCAGTGTCAGATGACGTCGAAGAAATAGGAGCACAAAACAGGCGGACAGTATCTGTATGCTTATGTCCTGATCGGTAGACCACTGTTATGAAGGCGGAGGCTCCAGCGGGCGAGGCGGCCTGATGGATCCCGTTAATTGGCAAGCCAAAAGAGCGAATGGCGCTCACTGACCGCTCTAAATGACCGGCCGTATAGGTAGGGTCAAAACTTGCTAATGGCCCAAACTGCTGCTAGGCACTCTTTTTCGGTGGTAGAGTAGTTAGCCTCTGCTTTTGTGAGACTGCGACTTGCGTAAGTGATCACATGCTCTGCGCCGTCCTGCCATTGAACTAGAATGGTTCCTATTCCTTACTCGCTGGCGTCCATGTGAATCTCGGTGTCAGCAGTGTCATCAAAATGTGCCTGCACTGGAGCGGTCTGCAGTCGATCGCGTAGCACTACGAAGGCTTGTTGTTCTTCCGTTCATACGAAGGGCATATCTGGCCGTGTCAGTCTTCTGAGAGGTTCTGCAATTTTTGAAAATTCTTCGACAAAACGGTGGTAGTAGGCACAGATTCCGAGGAATCGCTGTACAGCCTTCTTGTCTCCAGGATGAGGGAAACCGGCAACGACAGCCAACTTCTCCGAATCTGGTCGAACACCCCTCAGGCTCACCACGTGGCCGAGAAACTTGAGTTCCTGATAGCCAAAGTAGCACTTTTCGAGCTTGATAGTAAGGTTTGCTCTCTTTATTGCAGGGAGGACCCTTTTTAGTGTTGAAAGATGTTCATCAAACGTGCCTAAAAACACAATGACATCATCCAAGTATACAAGACACGTCTGCCACTTTAGTCCAGCAAGTACAGTGTCCATCATGCATTGAAATGTGGCGGTAGCAGAACAGATACCGAAACGCAGCACTTTAAATTTGTAGAACCTGTCCGGTGTTACGAACGCGGTTTTCTCACAGTAACCCTTGTCAACTTCAGTCTGCCAGTACCCTGACTTGAGATCTAATGATGTAAAGAACTGGGCATGGCATAGACGGTTTAAGGCGTCATAAATCCGTGGCAGGGGGTAAACGTCACGTTTTGTGATTTTGTTCAGCCGTCGGTAGTCGACGCAAAAGCGTAGTGTGTTGTTTTTTTTTCTTTACTAGGACAACAGATGATGCCCGTGGTCTTGTCAAGGGTTGAATGACGTCATCATCCAGCATTTCTTGTACTAGACACTTAATCACCTCTCTTTCCTTTGGAAACACACGGTATGGATGTTGGTGGAGAGGCCGAACAGACTCCTTGGTAACAATGCGGTGTTTTGTAAAGGTAGTACGTTGAACTTTCTATGCTGTGGAGAAGCAGTCTGAAAATTCCATCACAAGATTTAGCAGCTGCTCTTTTCGTGAATCTAGCAAGTCTGGATTAACATGAATGCGGCTGCCCAGGTCAGCACAAGCTTTTGCATGCGGCGAAGTCGTATCCAAAATGCCGACATTGGAAAAGTCGGCGATTTCACTGAGGAAAGCAACAGTGGTGCCTCTAAGGACGTGCTGAAACTCATTGCAGAAGTTGGTCAGCAGAACTCGCGAGCGTTTATTCTCTAACCTAACAAGGCATCGGGCTATGCGGATGTTTCGTTTGAGCAGCACCGGGATGTTCGCCTCTGCAATACCTTCATAGTGGTTAAATTCATCGAAAACGTCGCAGGTTACCAAGATGAACATGCTACTCTTCGGCGGTAACGTGACCTCATCATCAACAATTCTCAAAGCATTGACGTAACTCTCGTGAGAGTTGCGTGCTAAAGCGTGTGTCATAGAAAACGTCACCTGCGACTCTTGCAAGTCAGTCACGGCTCCGTTATTATGCAGAAAGTCCAGTCCGAGAATTGGGTCCCTCGGGCAACTTGGCAGTAGTACAAAATCTCCAGGATACGTAAATCCGTGAATACTGACTCATGCTGTGCACCGTCCCACCGGAATGAGAAGATGGCTTCCTGCCATTCGTATCTGCGACCCAGCCCACTGAGTAGAAACCTTCTTCAGCCTGCAGGCAAGACCCATGCTCATAACGGAAGTGTCTGCTCCAGTGTCGATCAGTGCCATTACTTCTTCGTCGTCCACGGTTACCACAATGTTTGATGTCACTACTCTTTGTACCACATTTGACTGCTTCTGTACATCTTTTTGCTGCCGTCGCTGTCGTCGCAGTGGAGGATCTTCCGTAGAGTCAGCGTCAGCGGCCTCATCTCCGTAGGTTGCTGAACTCAGTTTTCCCGACTTGCAGGACTGGTGGAACGGCGTCGGAGTGCCACGTGGATTGGCTGGGCTCGGTGACCTGTAGCGAGCAGGCGACGACGAGCTGGGCTCGTGCGACCGATGTTCGACACTGCGACGATTCGAGATGAAACTCTCTATCTCCAGTGGTCGCTCGCCAGGTCATGGGCGAGGGGCATTAGGCGAAAATCCACGGAAACCCACACGGCGGTATGAACATGTTCGATAGACGTGCCCGGCTTCCCCACAGTTGAAACAAAGGGGCCTGTGGTCGGGTGTATGGCAGATGTCATTCTTCCTCGGTCGTGCTTCAGCGATCAACAGTGGGCTGCAATGATGGAAGCCTACCTCCTTTTGCTGAGCGCGTCGCTCATTGGGGTAAAATACGCTGGGTGAACTGCACGATAGAGGACGTCGCAGTGCTTCTGCGTAGCTGATTTCGATGCACTGCCTCTGTTGTGGCTCCTCGGACTGTTGGGGAGCGCAAACGGCTTGCCGTAGCTCGGCACGTACCATCTCCGCAATGGAGAGCTGCTCTACAGGTGAAGCAGTCACCTGCATCTTTTGTAGCTCCTTCTTAATGAGAGCTCAGATGAGCTCTCGCAACGCGCTGATGTCATTGCTGAGAGTGACAGAAGTGATCTCACTTGGTTGTACACCATAGTTATACTGCCTTGCACACTGTTGAAAGGCCCTCTCCATGGCAGTGGATTTCTCGTGGAACTTCGCAAGTGTCGCAGGCGGGTTTCGAATCAGGCCGGCAAAAATCTCTTATTTAACACCACGCATTAAGTGGCAATTTTTCTTAGATTCGGTCATAGATGGCTCTGCACGTCTGAAAAACTGATCCATGTCCTCTACGTAAGTCGTCACTCTTTCGTTAGGGCCTTGAACCCTTGCCTCTATAGCACGCTCCGCTGTCTCTTTCCCGTCCTCTCGGGCAAAGGCCTTGAGGAACTGCCGGCGAAACTCATCCTATGACGTAAGCGTTGCTTCATGGTTCTCAAACCACGTTTTAGTGGAGTCCTCCAGAAAGTAGTACACATAGCGTAGCTTACGCTCTGGGGTCCGATCGTTGATGACGGCGACCCGGTCGAAATGCTCGAGCTAGTTGTCAGCATCTTCAAAAGCAACTCCGTGAAATCTGTTCGTCGTCTTGGGCTGGTTGACAACCAGGTGCACTGGTGCTGGCGTGGTGACGTCAGGGAGTGTTTGGTTCATAGTCCTCTGACGTTTACGCAGCAAACCGTACTGTGGCTCGAGTCCCTGGAGACGACGTCTGAAACGTACGTGCACAGAGGTAAGCTCGGCTGAGCTACTTAATGGGCTTGCGTCAGGGGTGCTCTCTGGGGACCCTATCATCTACCGTATCCCGCACTTCCACCAGAAAATGTCACAAGGACACAGGGACGCAGGCACAAAGCAGGGCATTTACTTTTGTAACCAAAGGCCAAAAGTACGAATGCCAGAGCACGCACCCACAGAACTACTTCAATATCCTCCTCAGAGGCTGGTCATATAGTTGGCAGCCTACCTTGAGTCAATATCGAGGTTCAGCTGTACTTCAAGAAATTTTCAGCTCTTAGGAGACAAAAAATATACGAAGTCATACCTTATTCACAAGTTCAGTGCACTCCAGCCAACTGGTATAATGGTTTCTAAACGGGCTCTTGAATCCATTCGGTATGGTACATACACAAAGAGAGAGAGAGAAATAGAGAGGAAAGGCAGGGAGGTTAATCAAGCTTGGCTCGGTTGGCTACCCTATACTTGAGGTGGGTGAAAAGGGGAATAATAAAAACGAAAGAAATAGAGAGGGAAATAAAGAGTAAAAAAAAAGAAGGTAAATAGTCAGCTCGAGACGACACGGCACCGTCTCATGCTGTTCTTTCATAAGCGCTCATGAAGTCTGGGGGTCGTTAAAAAGCACAAGAAAGCTTTCGTGGCTGTGTGCGTATGTCCCAGAATTTTCTTTTCTGTAAGGGGTTGTGAATCCAGCTGACAGAGCCTAGCTTTCATGACACGTCGTTCAGACTCATGAAGTCTGGGGGTCCTTAAAAAGCACAAGAAAGCTTTCGTGGCTGTGTGCGTATGTCCCAGAATTTTTTTTTCTGTAAGGGGTTGTGAATCCAGCTGACAGAGCTTAGCTTCCATGACACGTCGTTCAGACTGGTATGCTAGGCAGTGCATAGAATGTGCTTATGCGTCTCTTCGCAGGTGCAAATACTGCATGCCGAACTGCTCACCATTCTAAGGAGACAAAAATACGTATTCATAAATGCCATGCCACACCTCTCGTGACACAAAAAACTTTCTGTGCGTTGTGGGAGCCTAAATGGCAAACGAAGTTGCAAGTTTGGGTCGATCGAATACAAGCACAGGTTGAGAAACCCTGCGTATTTATTGTAGGAGTGCAAGTGATACGGGGAGCAAATGATTGTAGTCACCTTGCAGCGTTCCTTCTCAAGAGAGGTATGGGCGTCTGCAGGTCTTGGTCATGAGCCGATCAAGCAGCTTCATCTGCGCAGTCATTGCCGAAAATTTTGCAATGACTCTGCAACCATTTAAATACAATATCGTGACCTTTTTCGAGTGCTTCGTGGTAGTCGTGCCTTATTTTATATGCTGATTGTTCGGGTAATCCATGAAGCAGAGCGAACCCTAGTGTCTGAAAGGCTGACCTTGAGTCATAAAAGATGGCTGATTGAATAGGTTGCTGCTCAAGAATGTATTTGCACCTTGAAGCACTGTGAGCGCTGCTGCTGTTGATGTCGTGTTGTGAGAGAACTTGTATTGTAGCAATACTGATGGAACAACCACTGCTCTTGTAGAGCTGTTGGAATTAGTGGAGCTATCAGTGTAAACATGTATGCTGTCAAAGTACGTTTCGTAGGACGAAAACCAATGCGGCATAAGTCTTCCGTCTAGGAATTTCAAACCTACCATTGCTAACTTCTGACAGCCATGATCCAGTGAAACAAGTGCATCCTCACCTTTCACCGCTTTCTTCTCTTTTTATTCACCTGTTACGGGGGTTTATAGAGGTTCACAGCGACCGGGAAGATAGCAGCAGCAGCAGGCAAAGCGTAGCCAGAGAACGAACAGCCAAGCGAGCCCGGCGATGGCAATGTGCTTTACATGTGTCCATTTTCTTCCTCACAATAACCCCCGGTACCGAGAGGTAGCCATCCTGGTGACCTAGAGAGAGAGGTCAGAAGGTCATAGTACCGCTTGAGACGGTTAATGTGGACTGTTTCTCACCCCCGACGATGAAGGTCGGAAGATGGCGTAACAGGTTCAACCACATAATTAACAGAATAGGTCTGCGCAACCACGCGGTAGGGTCCGTGATATTTCGGAAGAAGCTTATGAAAAGCCGGGAGCACAAACTGGCGGGACCCAAAACTGGCGGGACCTAAATCCACACGAGAAAGTCGACGGTGAAAGGGTCAGGAGGGATGTCGGAGTGGTGACGCTGTTTTTGGTGACACCGTTGGTGGTAGGTGAAAGAAAGGCCAGTTGTCGGCATTTTTCGGCGTGGTGAGCCACCGCAGACACAGGCTGGTAGTCGTCAACGTCTTGATGATATGGAAGAATTGTATCAAGGGTGCTAATGGGTTCTCGGCCGTATAGCAAGAAGAATGGTGAAAATCCGGTGGTGGCTTCGGAGGCGATGTTGTAGGCGAATGTGACAAACGGAAGAACAAGATCCCAATTGCAGTGGTCTGACGCAACGTACATGGACAACATGTCACCCAGAATTCAATTAAATCGTTTCGTTTATCCCTTCGTCTGAGGGTGATATGCGGTATTGGTGCGGTGAATAACTCTGCATTTGTATAGGAGTGATTGCAACACGTCTGAGAGGAATACACGGCCGCGATCACTGAGCAGTTCACGAGGGGCGCCAGGCGGAGAACAAAGCTGCATAGAATAAACGAGCAAACGTCCTTGGCTGTTGGGGTAATGCAGCGGTTTCGGCATATCTTGTCAAGTGATATACGGCGACGACAATTCAGCGGTTGCCAGCGCCAGTGCATTGGAGAGGCCCGTACAAGTCAATGCCGACGCGATGAAATGGGTGGGCTGGGCAGGGAAGCGGCTAGAGAGGTGCTGTGGAGAGGTGAGAGATTGGTTTGCGTCGTTGGCTGGGGAGGCTTGAGTGGACGTATTTGCAGACGAAGCTGTACATTCTACGCCAATAATAGCGTAGGCAAAGGTGCGTGTACGTCTTGAACACGCCCCCTATGGCCACACTGAGGGTCATTGTGGAAAGCGGAGCAGAAATCGCGACGAAGATGGCGGGGCACCACCAATAACCATGTGCGGCCATCATTGTGGTAGTTATGGCGGTATAAAAGACCATCACGGATAGCGTAATGCTGAACTTGGCGGGGTAGCGCTCGTGGAGCCGGGGTGGTCAGGGGGCTTGACAAAAAGTTCAGAATTATGGCGATCCAAGGGTCATTTCGTTGCTCTGAGCCCATGTCCAAGATGTCGAGTGGCGAAATATCGTGATTGTGACTACATGCACTGGCGTCTGAAATGAGTGGGAAGCGGGACAGGGCGTCAGCATCAGAGTGTTGTTGGCCAGAACAATATACGACCCGGATGTCGTATTCTTGGAGTCAGAGGGCCCACCGAGCAAGGCGACCTGCCGGTTCTTGAGGTTTGACAACCAACACATAGCGCGGTGGTCTGTTACGACGTCAAAAGGACGACCGTAAAGATAGGGGTGAAATTCTGTAGAGCCCATATGATTGCCAAGCACTCTTTTTCGGTTACCGTGTAATTGGTCTCAGGTTTTGTAAGTGCACGCATGGCATATGCAACCACGTATTCGGTGTTGGCATGGTCACGTTGTGCGAGCACAGCACCAAGGCCGACACCACTAGCATCAGTATGAATTTCTGTGTGTGCGCTCGAAGTGAAGTGACGCAAAATTGGTGGAGACGTAAGCAAGTGTCGAAGTGTCGTAAATGCATCGTCACAAGCTTCTGACCAGGTAGATAGTTCGTTGTCGCCTTGGAGGAGTGCATTGAGAGATGCGATGACTGTAGCAAAATTACGAATGAAGCGCTGAAAATATGAGCATAGGCCAATAAAGGTGCGCAGTGATTTCAGGTTAATAGGCTTCGGGAACTCGGACACGGCTCGAAGTTTAGCAGGATCGGGAAGAATGCCTTCTTTGGAAGCGACAAGGCCTAGTATAGTTAGTTTTGTAGTGGCGAATAAGCACTTTTTCAAGTTAAGCTGGAGACCGGCATTTCGGACACCGGTCAAAATTTGATGCAATCGTTGTAGATGGGTCGAGAAATCTGGCTCAATGACGACAATATCATCCAAATAGCAGAGGCAACTGTGCCACTTCAAGCCACGAAAGATGCGGTCCATCATGCGTTCAAAGGTGCCGGCGCGTTACAGAGACCAAATGGCATTACAGTGAATTCGTACAATCCATCTGGTGTTACAAACGTGGTTTTCGAGCGGTCAGTTTCAGCCATTGGCACTTACTAGTAGCCAGAGCAGAGTTCCAAGGAAAAAAACTCCGCTCCTTGCAAGCAGTCGAGTGTGTCATCAATACGTGGCAACGGTACGCATCCTTTTCGGTAATCTTGTTAAGCCGGTGATAATCGACGCAAAATCGTATTGTGCCATCTTTCTTCCGAACAAGGACGACAGGTGATGCTCAAGGACTGTTGGAAGGTTGAATGACACTGCATTTAAGCATGTCATTCACGTAGTCATCGATAACGCGCCTTTCACTCGCCGATACTCGGTAAGGACGCTGTCGAATGGCCGCGTGGCTTCCTGTGTCTATAGTATGCGAAGTAGTTGTTGTGCGGCAGAGTGCCCTTGCTTTGCAGTGAAATGAGGAAGAGAAATTGTCGAGGAAGCGAAGAAGTTGGTCTCGTTGTGTCGCTGTAGTGGCCGATTAGTTGATGTCTCGAAGGTGGCCATATCAGTGGGGTCGTCCATGGTCTCGAATATCGAAGATGACGCCAGCGGCTCGGCTTTGCCGAGGGTTTCCCGGCGTCGCAAAGTGATTGGCTCGGGCGATGGATTGGTGATATACGTCACAGAGACGCCTGATCGGAACTCGAGAATGGCAAATGGCAATGGCAGTGATCGGCAGCGAACTAGAAGCGTAGACGGTGCGAAAAGCACTGAGCCATCATCTCTAGAGTCACAAGAGATGGAGACAAAAACAGTAGACTGGGCAGGCACAATGGTGTCATCACAAACTGTGATTTTCCGGCACGTGTCCTTGTCATCGATGACGTCTGTCGAAAATGAGAACAACTCGAGTTCAGTGCAAGCGCAATTGATGATGGCACGATGTGTAGAGAAAAAATTCCACCCTAATATGACATCGCGGGAACAAGATGGCAGCTCAATGAATTCGATCACATAAAGAACATCCTGGATGACGACACGGGCTGTGCAGGCACCGGATGGCTCGACGTGCTGCGCGTTGGCTCTACAAAGGGATAGTCCAGAAACAGGCGTCATGGCTTTTCTGATATGGCGGCAAATGTGGGCATCAATCGCAGAAAGGGCAGCGCCGGTGTTGACAAGGGCAAGCGTCCATGTTACTTCTATAGTGACTTCAATAACATTTCGGGGAGAAATTTAAGGCTTTGTGCATTTCGCCGGAACCGCAGTTCTCGCCTCCTGAACTTTCCTGGCGCACAGGGCTCCGCCGTCGGTGCATGGGGGAAAGAGAGCGGCGGCGAGGAGAAGGCGAGCAGCGAAAGGAGGGTGGGGTTCGGGAGGTAGGATCAGATTGGTAGTCGTCTGAATAAGTGCGGCGGGGTTGATGTGGCGCATACGTGGGCCATGGTGGACGCACACTGTTAGAGTTAGGTGGTGCACAAAAGCGACAGTAACGGGTCACATGTCCAACTAGGCCACAATGAAAACAAATGGGACGGTTGTCTGGCGTGCGCCAAGGGTCGTCGGCTCGTGCGTACTATACGACTGGGCGGGCAGGCTGCGATACTGGTGGGCGAATAGGCGGACTATGAGGGCTGTAACCTTGCATCATAGGCTTGGAAGCGACTGCGGCGTACGTCAGGGGAGCAGCAGTCGGAGCCTGATGGAGCGAAGGCGAGACCTCTTCGGCGACCTGGTTCCTGATGATGTTTTGCAGAGAGGGTGCCAACGGGGAATTCGAATGATCGTGAACAAGCGGCATCAGCGAAAGCTGGCAAGTGACGTCTTCACGAACGAAATCATTAATCTGTAGCAGCAGAGATGAGTTGTCAGGAGCAACAGCCAATCCTGACACTGAAGTCGCCTGTGGATGAGAGTGGCGTGTGGCTGTGCGTTGTTTGGGCAGCTCATCAAAACTTTGGCAAAGACTGACAAGTTCAGACACTGTAGATGGGTTCTTTTTCAGCAGCATCTGAAAGGCATTGTCTTCAATCCCTTGCAAGATATGCCTGATCTTATCGGCATCGGCCATTGTGACATCAACACGGTTACACAGGTCGACAACATCTTCAATGTAGCTGATGAACGTTTGTGGGGGTCTCAGGCGCGCCCGCGACCATTTCACGGGCATTCCGCCGCATAGCCACATCCTTTTTCTTTTTCTGCTCTGGTAACGGCTGTGGGGATCTGAGGCGCGCCTGCGACCATTTCGCGGGCATTCCGCCGCACGGCCACACCCTTTTGCTTCCCTACTCTGTTGACACGACGTGGCGATAGATGGCGCCACGCGCGGGCACGGCGCGCGCCGAGGGAGCGGGTCTCTCTCCGTTGGTCGGCGCCGGGTAAGCACGTGTTTTCCTTTCGTCCGCGTCCCCTTTGGGAATCGCCGGACTGCAGCCTGCCTGGGGTGGCCTTGGGCACCTCGGCAGGCGTGTTTACTTGAGTGCTAGCTTCGGTAGCGTACGCTAAGCCCACAGCGGTGCCTAGTGCTTGAAGTGGTCGTACCACAACGAGCCGCACTTGCCGTAGGCCTACGCGTACGAGGTTTGCCCTAACACTCGCGACCAGGCCCAGTGGCCATCGTGAAAGTGCGCAGCATAGCCGCGAGGGACCTTTTCCCGACCGGCGTGTCAAAGCTCGCCATTGCCAGCTGCGACGTGCTCGCGGTTTTTCCCTTATTGTGAACGTCCGCGTGCGGGTGCCTTTGCTACCCGCGTCCCGGGAGCGGACATTGTACTGTTTGTTCGGGGTGCCGCCAGAGGCAATAAAGTGTTGTGTACTTTTACATTAGAACACTGTCTGTTTGCCGCGCCGCGCTAAACGCCTTATCAGTTGAGCGCGCGCGGAGCGGTGCGCTACACGCGAGTGAACGGAGTAGCGGCCCTGTGGCTCGCTAAGCGTGAACCCGCGGTGATCGTCCGCTGCAGTTAGGAGCGGGGTCACCATACTGGCGCCCAACGCGGTATCAAAGGCTCATTAAGCCTTTGATTAGTCTTAGCCGAGTCAGCCGCCTTTGCGAATCAGGCTCGCTGCGTTTACCCGCGTTATGTCTGCTCCGCGTGAGTTCTGTCCGCTGACGCTTTTAGCAGATACCGCATTGCTCGAGAACAGGGCCAGTGCCCCCCTTGAGCATCACAGTCGTGCACCCTCACTGGTCACAAGCCCCAGTCGGAATGACACGAGGCGCTACGTATCAGCTCCCACTGGAGAGGTAGCGTGTTTTGGGTCCGGGGCCATAGCCCAACCGGAACAGTGCATGCCAAGGGCAAATTGGACTACTACTGCTCCCTTTGGAATGCATGGCAGTTCCATGTCACGGCGCTCCGAAACGGCTCTCAGTGGAGCTTCCGGGGCACAGATCGGCACCGTGGCCTCAGCCGTTGCCGAATTTTGCCCGCTGGCTGCTACGCAACCTAGCAGCCAAGCTCATTTCGAGCACGCGCCTGCACCGCTAGCCGCAAGCGGCCTAGCATTTTCACGTGAAGCTGCCCCAAGAGTCAGCTGTGAAAAACAGGCGCTCCCCAGAGTCGCGACGGCCGGTATCCATTTTGAAACCGCGCCGCTTATCGAGCTTGGAGACAGTTCCCCGTCGCTCGCCCGCGCCGCTAATGCACCGACAGCTTCCTTTGAAGCGGGCGCACAGACGCTGCTGCAAAATGCCGCCCAAATGATTCAGGCACTCACGGGGGCAGTCCAAGCGCTTTCGGCCGTTCCGAAACGCCCTCATCCCGCTGTCATGTTGGCCGTTCCGACCTACAGCGGGTATGGTGATCTGCAAAGTGCAAGAGATTACCTGGACTCCCTCGCACGTTATCAGAGAGCCATGGGTCTAGACGACCAGGAAGTGCTCGGACGCGTCGTCCCGGCTGCACTGACTGACACGGCGGCCAGGTGGCATCGGCTTTCCGGTCACCGAGCAGCAACCCTCGATGAGTTCCGCGCGGCCTTCCTGCGCGAATTCTTACCCGCTGACTACGAGAGTAGGATGCGGCGCGAGCTCGAGCTCCGCACACAAGCTCCTGATGAGTCGCTTCAGGAGTACGTACGCGCGATGGAAGACCTTTTTTCTATCGCTGAGCCCAGAGCCTCGAACGAGGAGCGCGTCGAACGGGTGATTAGGCAGGCACACCCGACTTTTTCGGCGTACCTCCGCGGCAGTCGCTTCCGTGATTTGGAGCAATTGGCCGTCGAAGCAAAGCGCATCCAAGGCGACATTCTCGCCGCGCGTTCCTATCACCCGCCACCGCCAGCCAGCGAGGCCCTCGAACCGCGCTGCGCGTGGGGAGGGGCCATGACCCTTTCTCAGCGGCAACAGCCCGCCGGAGCTGCCTTTGCGGCTACCCCTACAGCTGGGCGCGCGTGGGAGATAAGCGATCGAGCTTTAGATCCCTACACGTACGGGAGGCGGGCAGCCGGTGCTGCATCGCAACTCGACGCGCGCGAGCCGGGACGAAATCCGACCCAGCGCATCACCGGTGGTAACGGTCGTCAGAGCGGTTCCTTTGATCACGCGGCGAACCCACCCCGGCAGCTCGAAGCTGCTTCGTCGCGGGAAAGGGACCGCGATGGAGTGCGCTGTTTCCGCTGCCGTCAACGAGGGCACATAGCGAGGGAGTGCTCCGCGTTTGTGCCTCCTGTGAGGCAGGGAAACGGGAGCGCGGGCCGTTCGTGAAGGCACGAGCGGCCGAACCCTTCCTTCTCCCCTCTGCGTATCGGGCAAGCAGTCTTTCTGGTGCGCACGCGCCGTTTATTTCGGTCACCATTGTCGGTCGCAAATTCTCGGCGTTGCTGGACACGGGCGCAAGCGCTTCGTTGTTTGGCGAACAGGTGTTGTCCCACTTGCAGAAGCGCTCGGTGCGCTTGCGGGACAGCCGAACGACATTCACCCTCGCGAAAGGCGTGGCCCAGTCGGCGGGCGCCGCGAGGTTGACTGTCAGATGGGGAGGCCGAATGAGACGCGCGCGTTTCGTTCATCTTCCAGGGCTCAGTGTTCCTGTGATTCTCGGTCGGGACTTTCTCCTAAAAACCGGTATCGTAGTGGACATTGCGAATGGAGGCTATCGCGACGGACCTTTTTCCGAGCTAAAGCCGTTCATCAGCCCCCCGGCGCTTTCTATTGCCTGTGCAGTTGAAGCGTCGAAACCGTGTCACGTGCAAACTTCGGGGGCAGGCCCCTGCGCTATGCACTCGCCGGCTCAAAATCCCCATTGGGATCGAGCGGCACGACACGAAGAGGCTCCGCATCCTCTGATCGCCTGTGCGACTCAATTGAATGATACACAGAAGGCTCGTTTGTCGGCACTGTTGCGCGAATACAATGAGCTCTTCACCGATCAACCCGGCTGTACCGATTTGGTGAGCCATTCGATCGAAACTGGCGACGCGCTTCCTTTGAAGTGTAACCCCAGGCCCGTCAGCCAGGCCAAGAGGCAGGTAATTGACGGCTTGCTGGACGAGATGCTCTCATCTGGCATTGTTCGCCGTTCGTCCAGCGCCTGGGCGTCTCCAATTGTGTTGGTGCCTAAGAAAGATGGCAGTCATCGCCTGTGCGTAGACTATCGCCGTCTCAACAGAGTGACTCGTAAGGATGCCTATCCGCTCCCCACGATTAGCTCCATCGTAGGAAACCTCGGCACTGCGCGGTATTTTACCACATTAGATGCCTCCAAAGGTTACCTACAGGTCCGGATGGATGAGCGTGACCGGTGCAAGACCGCGTTCACGTCCCACAGAGGGTTATTTGAGTTCACTCGTATGCCCTTTGGTCTTTGCAATGCTCCTGCGACTATTCAGAGACTCATGGACCGCGTCCTCGGGGAAGCAAAGTGGTCTTACTGCATGTGCTACCTCGACGACATCGTGATTTATTCACGAACCTTCGAAGAGCATTTGGCCCACATTGCCGATGTGCTCGAGAGGGTGAGAGCCGCCGGGATGACGTTAAATTCCGCAAAGGCCCAACTAGCGCAAACCCGAGTTCAGTTACTTGGCTTCACGCTGGGCGAAGGCTCCATTGAGCCAGATCGGGAGAAACTTCGAGCAATCCTCGATTTCCCCGCGCCCAAGGACGTACGCGGCCTGCGCCGCTTTCTCGGAATGGCCAATTTTTACCGGTCGTTCATTCCGTCCTGTGCCCGAGTGCAGGCGCCCTTGACCAAGCTCTTGGGTAAGTCAGCGGAGTGGCGATGGGGACCTGAGCAGCAAGAGGCGTTTTGCCGTCTGTCTAGCGCCATTGCGGAGACAGCGCAGCTCAAGCTCCCCGACCTGACGAGACCGTTTGTTGTCCAGACTGACGCAAGCGATCTGGGATTAGGAGCAGTTCTCCTAGAGGAATACGATGTTGTGTTGCAGCCGCTGGCCTTTGCCAGCCGCTCGTTGATACCCGCGGAAAGGAATTATTCCGTGACCGAGAGGGAGTGTCTCGCCATCGTGTTTGCACTGCGGAAGTTTGATGTCTACCTTGATGGGACGAAATTTGTGGTGCAAACAGATCACAGCGCGCTTAGCTGGCTGATGCGGCTCCGTGAGCCTGCAGGCAGGCTAGCGCGCTGGGCTCTCCTAATACAGCATTATGACTTTTCAGTGCAGTATCGGAAGGGGAGCACTAACGTGGTAGCTGGAGCGCTATCTCGTGCCCCAGTGTCGACCAGGAGCCTGGATCCCGGTGCGACAACCGCTAGCGGTGCCTTTGCGCAAGCAAGCGGCGCGGGCGAAACGGCGGCGGAGCCGCCGAGTGGAGAAAAGGGTGAGTGCGGCGACGAGCAAACCCTTTCCACGGGCCAGGCAAGCAGCGCGCCGCGAAGCGGGCGAGAGGGGGAGCGAAAGGGAAGCGAACCCGTGACGCCAATGCGAGCGGAGGCGATGGCTGCAGTCCTGAGTGGGAACGATACCAAGCTCCCCTTTGGGAGAATGGGAATCGCTTTCAGCAGACAAGAGTTACTGAAGGCCCAGCAAGATGATCCGTTTTGTCGCGAGTTGAGCGACGGTCTCAGGGAGACGGAGCGCCGAGACGCTGCTGGTAGTGCGGCGGGCGCAGGGGGACGGGAACCGGCGTGTGTCGCTGGGTCCCCCGCGGATACATACTTGCTGGACCATGATGGACTCCTGCTGAAGTATATAGCCACCGATGAGGAGTCAGTGGACCCGTTTAAGGTGGTTGTGCCCAAAAGTCTGAGAGGAGCACTGTTGCGAGCCTCTCACGACGAGCCCATTGCCGGTCACCTGAGTGGCTCTAAAGTTTTCGCGAAACTGAGCAAGGTTGTGACTTGGCTTGGCATGAAGCGTGACATTTTCCGCTATTGCCGTTCCTGCCACGTCTGTCAAACGGTGAAACCAAGGGGTGGCAAGCCGCCCGGCTTGATGAAACCGATTGTCAGTGAGCGTCCGTGGCAAGTAGCCACCTGCGATCTAATGGGGCCGTTCCCCAGGAGTAAGCAGGGGTTCATACATCTGATGGTAGTTGTTGATCATTTTTCCAAATGGGTGGAGCTGTTTCCGCTGCGGAAAGTGACAGCGCGAGCGGTGCTAGAGAGGCTACAGGAAGTGTTTTGTCGGTTCGGCTTTCCGAAAAGATTGATCACGGACAATGCGTCGTATTTCACCGCTCGGATGTTTGGTGATACGTGCCGTTCCCTAGGAATAGATCACTGCACCACTTCGCCCTACCATCCCCAGTCCAATTTGACGGAGCGAACCAATCGTACGCTCAAACCGATGTTGGCGGCCTTTGCCGAAAGTCAAAGGGACTGGGCAGACCATTTGAGTGAACTCGCGTTTGCAATCCGAACCTCCGAGAGTCACTCTACTGGTTTCTCTCCCGCATTCCTTAATTTCGGAAGGGAGTTGGCAAATCCGGTGACCAGTGTCATGCAATGCCAGCTCGGAGACGAGGAAGAACCGGCAGACTGTTCTGCTTACGCTTCCACACTTCGGGACAGGCTTTGTCGAGCTCTCAGTAGAGCGAGGCAAAGTTTGGCATCGGCCAGGGCCGAGCAAAAAGCCCAGTACGACCGAAAACGTCGCCGCCTTTCATTTAAGGTGGGTGACCTCGTCCTGAAGCGCAACCACGCTCTTAGCGACGCGAGCAAGGGTTTCTCAACTTCGCTCGCTCCAAAGTGGCTTGGTCCGTACCGAGTGGAAAAAAGCTTGGACTCCACTCGCGTACTTGCTGAAAGACCCGCTTTCGGGAAAACTCAGCCGTGCCCATATCGCAGACCTGAAAGCCTTTGCGTCGAGGTCTGACGAGCCTGCGCCAGCGCCCAGTGGCTCTTCGCGCAAGCAACGGCGCACACCCGGCGCGGCGGACCGCATTCGGACCACGCACCGGTATAATCTGAGGAAGCGGTCACCTTAGTGATTTCGCGCCGGACGGCGGGCTTATTTCCGCAACCGAAGGCCCTCATTTTTACTTTCTAGTCTCAGTGAGCTAACTTCTTTACAGCCAGTGCTTGCAAAGAAGTCTGTTCCGCCCAGTTGCTGCTGCTGATTGTCATGTGGGTGCTGTTGTTACTTGATGTAACAACAGCACCCACATGGCGCGAACAAAGGCGGCCGCCGAGGGGAGGGCCACCGACAGGAAGACGCCGGATCCAGCACCGCTGAGCCAGCTCTCGGACGCGGACCTGGCGGCCCTGTGCCGACAGCGAATGGGGGAGGACCCCCATTTCGCGGCACTACTATCAGGGCTGCCACCGCCCGTAGCCACCGACGGACCACCCATGGACGGCGTCGCCACCATGGATGTCGACCGTCTTTTGGAACTATAAGGCACAGTGAAGCCCCCCCCCCCCCCCCTTAAGAACACTGCAGCAGGCAAAATATATGTTTTTTGGATTTGTCAAGTGTATTCTTGTGTTGTTTATTTTTTTTCCCCCTTCAGCAGCAGTTGCAGAGCGAGGCTGAGGCTAGCTGTTGCCCATTGCATGACGCTTTTGCATGCATGGGCGACGACCGGCTGCCTTTGCAGACCGGTATATAGGGTGAATAAGGAGAGGAGGATGTGGGGATCTGAGGCGCGCCTGCGACCATTTCGCGGGCATTCCGCCACACGGCCACACCCTTTTGCTTCCCTGCTCTGTTGACACGACGTGGCGATAGATGGCGCCACGCGTGGGCACGGCGCGCGCCACTGCGCGCGCCGAGGGAGCGGGTCTCTCTCCGTTGGTCGGCGCCGGGTAAGCACGTGTTTTCCTTCGTCCGCGTCCCCCTTTGGGAATCGCCGGACTGCAGCCTGCCTGGGGTGGCCTTGGGCACCTCGGCAGGCGTGTTTACTTGAGTGCTAGCTTCGGTAGCGTATGCTAAGCCCACAGCGGTGCCTAGTGCTTGAAGTGGTCGTACCACAACGAGCCGCACTTGCCGTAGGCCTACGCGTACGAGGTTTGCCCTAACACTCGCGACCAGGCCCAGTGGCCATCGTGAGAGTGCGCAGCATAGCCGCGAGGGACCTTTTCCCGACCGGCGTGTCAAAGCTCGCCATTGCCAGCTGCGACGTGCTCGCGGTTTTCCCTTTATTGTGAACGTCCGCGTGCGGGTGCCTTTGCTACCCGCGTCCCGGGAGCGGACGTTGTACTGTTTGTTCGGGGTGCCGCCAGAGGCAATAAAGTGTTGTGTACTTTTACATTAGAACACTGTCTGTTTGCCGCGCCGCGCTAAACGCCTTATCAGTTGAGCGCGCGCGGAGCGGTGCGCTATACGCGAGTGAACGGAGTAGCGGCCCTGTGGCTCGCTAAGCGTGAACCCGCGGTGATCGTCCGCTGCAGTTAGGAGCGGGGTCACCATACGGCGCATGGCAATAGATGACGCCACGTGCGGGCGCGGCACGTGTCTTACGTGCGCGCCGAGAGAGTGGTCTCTCCTCCGTGGTCGGCGCCGGTTAAGCACGTGTTTTCTTTGTCCGCGTCCCCTTTGGGAATCGCCGGACTGTAGCCTGCCTGGGGTGGCCTTTCGCACCTCCGCAGGCGTGTTCACTTGAGTGCTAGCTTCGGTATTGTACGCTAAGCCCACAGCGGTGCCTAGTGCTTGAAGTGGTCGTACCCCACCGAGCCGCACTTGCCGTGTGCCTGCGCATACGAGGTTTGCCCTAACACTCGCCACCAGGCCCAGTGACCATCGCGAGAGTGCGCAGCATAGCCGCCAGAGACCTTTTCCCAACCGGCGTGTCAAAGCTCGCCATTGCCTGCTGCGACATGCTCGCGGTTTTTCCTTATCGTGAATGCTGCCTGCGGGTGCCTTTGCTCCCTGCGTCCCGGGAGCGGACGTTGTACTGTTGTTCAGGGTGCCGCCAAAGGCAATAAAGTGTTGTGTATTTTCGTATGGAAACACTGTCTGTTCTGCTGCACGGCTCTAAACGCCTTACTGGTTGAGCACGCGCAGGGCGGTGCGCTACACGCGAGTAGGTGACAGAGTCGCGGCCCTGTGGCTCGCTAAGCATGAACCCGCAGTGATTATCCGCTATGGTGAGTGGCGGAGTCACCATATGTTTCACCTTTTTGCTGTTTGCGGCCACGCAGCCATTGCTCGGCTCAAAGGTTGCGAACAGCGGAGCGCACGAATACTTCCGTCACGTACTGTTTGAAAGAAGCCCACGTTGAGAAGTCACGTAGGTAGTTTCGATGCCACACACTGGGGACGCCGCTTAAATAAAATGACATGTAGCTGAGCTTCGCAGCGTCATCTCAGCAGTTGATCACGCTTACCCATTCGTATTCGGTGAGCCAGTCTTCAACGTCCTCCTCTTCTGTACCGCTGAAGGTTGGTGGATCGCATTTACGCGATGGGCCAGGGCAGACCAATGTGGGCACCAGGACAGCAGGTTGTTGCTGCGGTTGATTTTGTGCTTCATCCGGCATTGCAGAGGCTGGCTTGAGTTTCCAGCCTTGAAGTTCCAAGTTGGCAGGACCCCGCACCTCCACCACTTGGTACGGGGGTTTAACAAGATTCACAGTGACCGGGAAGATAGCAGCAGCAGCAGGCAAAACGTAGCCAGGGAACGAACAGCTGAGCGAGCCCGGTGATGGCAATGTGCTTTCGCATGTGTCCATCTTCTTCCTCACACACCGAACACTTGTTCTCTTTTCACTAACAATTCATCACAGCCCCCCCCCCTCCCACTTGCATTAATATTCGTAGCATAAAAAAGAAGCGGACGCGGACACTGAAGAAACACATACACAGGACGGGCGCTAGACACCACGTCTGAGTTTGTATTCAACGCACATCCTGTGTATGTGTTCCTTAGGTGTGTTGGAAATGCATCTGCCTTTTTGTAGATAGAGAAGGAAAACGACGATGTGACAGAGAGACAGAGAGAAGTTTGGCCTGTGTGGCGTTTAGTAGCCTGTGTGGCGTTTGAATATAACCTGTGTGACAAGTGTTTTAATATGTGAAAGTAAATAATTTCCTTTGTTATGAGGTTGAAGTCAACATTTCAGGAGTGGGATGGTAATCTAGTTGCCAACGGATGTGTGAATGTGAGTTTTGGTCAGTGCACGGAACTGGTAACCCTCTGCTATAAGCTATCCAAGAAGAAGAGAGAGTGCTATTGACCCTGCTGGAATGACTGATTTCAGTCAGCGCAGCACAGCCTCAACCAGCGCCAATGTTCCAGGTGGTCACTAACTTTAGCCGCATCATCTTTTCCTTCGACGGCTCCGAGGATGCTCCATCGATGCGGGAGTGCATCAAGAATGTTCATCGCACTACTAACCTTCACGGGTGGCCAGCTGCATACATGCTCGAAACTGCCAAGGACTGACTGGTCGGAGCTGCCAATGAGTGGTAGCATTTGAGGAGCGCCCAAATCACATCAAGAGAGGATTTCGAGGTACGTTTCTGTTGTATCTTTATCCACCGTGGCTTTAGAGTTTACGCTACAGGCCATCGTCTGCTCTCAACCGGAAACATTGTGGTGAAAACAGATGCCTCGAGTCTACAAAAACCAGAAGTTGCGCCAACTGCAGCCTCCAAAAGACACGTAGACCCGCTTTTTAAACAAGCTCCGCCGCACGTCGAGAACTCGGGAGATCATAAAACACTGACAACTAAGGAGGCCGGAGATCTGAAGCCCAATATGTCTGCCGGAGCAATAGGAAAACCAAAGGACAAGAGTGAAGTCTAAGCTGAGGGTGAAGGAAAACCAAAAAGACAAGGACGAAGCCGAAGATCACGACAAAGAAAAGCAGACGGAGCTCCCGACACAATTCTGCAAGAAAAGACAGTGTGGTGGAAAGAGTGAAGGAAACCACAAAAACACCGAAAGGGAAGGCATGCGAAGAACCGAAGCCTAAGACGTCTGCCGGGGGCGAAAGACAGTCGGAAGACAAGCACACAGCCGAAGCTGAAAGCAGGGAAAAGCAGATTAACTCTCAACACGGTGCTGTGAGAAGAGGCAGCGAATCGATGAGAGTGAATAAAAAACCCAGATTGGCAAAAGAAACATTCGGAAAAGACGGCGAAGAGGGAAAGAGAAGCGAAGACCATGAAGAGACAGCTCTTGGAAAAAAGCCGACTTATGAGGATAAGCAGGAGGAGGGTGAGGCTGCAGAAGACAAAAAGCCACAAGACCAGTCAAGCCAAGACGCAACGGAAGGCAAGGAATCGGAAAAGCGGGGGAAAATTGCCGAAGACCAGACGCAAAGGAAAAAAAAAAAAAGAATGAACAGCTCCGGACCAACCCGAACGAAAATAGTGAGCTGAAGCCAACAGAACCAGACAACACCAAGAATATTAGAGGTGGTGCCAGAACAAATCCAAAGAAAGAACCGCTGTAGAGAGGCCAACAAAAGTTGAAGCCTGAAACTCACCAAGCGTCGAAGTCGCAGTTTAGACAAGAGGACGCTGGCATCATGCCCAGTGTGGCTTTCCTCAAAGTCAAGCCAGTCAAGATGGCTGGAAGCTACGACGTTGCCTTGAAAGTTTCACACAATGAATGGGTGAACTTCTGCATGCCATGAAGAACTTAACGCGCCATTGTATAGGTATAGCTGTTTTTTATGTTGTTCATGTTTTTTCTTTATCTCGTTTCCTTCATGTGTCATTTATTAAGTATTTCATATAGGAGGATGGTTGAATGTTTGTATGTCAAGTCAGCTAAGAACATTCTCAGGAGGGATTTGACGATGACGTTAAGCATTGCAGGATGTACGAATGATGAAAATGCACGTGCCTTTTTGTAGATAAAGAAAACTACGGCGTGACAGAGAAACTCTTGTGAGGTTTGGCCTGCGTGGCGTTCAGTAGCCTGTGTGGCGTTTGAGTATAGCCTGTGCGACTGCTGTTTCAATATGTAAGAGTAATTTATTTCTTTTATTACAAGGCTTCAAGTGCGCTACGAATCTGAATGCAAGTGCCTCGAACCAACTAGCCTGCATCACTGCTTTGACATCGCCCCTCCCCCCCCTCTTGCTTTGTTAGCATGGAGAGGGTACGAATCGTCAACATGAGAGCACTAAAGAAATCAGTTCTGTTTTAGCCAGAAGGAAGACAAGTCTACTTGTCAAAACATCGGCTCGATACAACTCCTCCTAGCGAATTTTTTTAGTGGCCAATTGTGAAAGATAATGAAATAGTACCTCTTCTTCTGGCTTTATATAGGGTCTTCAGAATTATCTGGGCTGTCAGAGTAAGGTAAATTTATAAGGCTTTTTTTTAAGAAAAAGAAATATTTGGGCCGTCAAAGTTCTTTTTCTTTTTTGGACTTTGTAGGGACTGTGACATTGTCTGAAAAGAATCGAGCAGGCTAGGATAAATACCAAGTCATGCTTTTTTTTGACAATGTAGGGGTCAGATCACCACAGCTATGTCTAAAAAAAAGCTCACAAGACCTACCAGTACATCCGATCATGAACTTTGTATTCACACATGCACTCGTGAAAACACTCGATGCCTGCTGTACCCCACCTAACTGGCTACGCATTGTACATTTGCATCCCCAATTTACGACACTGATACAGTGAAAGCTCGTTAATTCACACCTCATTATTTCGAATATTTGGATAATTCGAAATGGTCGCCGCAGTCCGGTCCACAGTGCATAGGAGACCATGTGTAAAATGATTCGTTAATTCGAACAGAAATTGCTGCCTCTACTTTAGATAGATAGAAAATGTGGCCAAGTACCCTTTGCAACGGGCGGACTCAATGAAGTGTCCTAGCCATATTGTAAAAAAAAAAAAAACACGAAAGAAAACTTGAGTTAAAAAACACACACGTCGGAGTTCACAAGTCACATACTTCCAGCGCCGTGTGTGTCAGCCGTGGGTGACCGTCTTGTGTCCCTCTACCACTCTTCGAGGCGAGCTTTCGTGGTGTGCACACTTTTGCCACAGCAGTTTCCCTCCGAATCAAGAAATCCGAGGGCTTGCGGCAGGGTGGTGCCCTCTACCGTAGGGGGAGTAAACTTCGAACATCGTAGGAGCAAGTGCTCGATAGTCTCCCGCTCGCCACCGCAGAACCTGCACACCGCCGCGCGCGTCTCAAAGGCGCAATCATAACGGCTTCGATAGTCGAGAGTGCGCAGCGCGCCCGCCCGAGCCTCGAAGAGGAGGGCACCACCACAGCTGTTGTCGTATAGCGCTGGCTCCGTCGCAATATCTCTCTTGCTTTCCCGGTAGATGTTGAGGGCAGTCTTAAGGAGCATGGCTGAATGCCACATTTCTTCCTCTGCTTCACGAACACGGTCACAAATGCCCTTTGCAGTCTCTCGCTCAGGTCCCGTTTCTATATAGTCGAGGAGGCCGTATTTTCGCTGCAAGAACATCACTCTGGACCTCCATTGAGTGCGGATGCCCTTGATGTAAATATATCGAGAGAGCCTGCATGCCCACCTGTTGTCATTCATGGTCCATAGCCGACATACGAACATGATTTTGCTGCGAGCCTCTCGAGCCTCGAACGTGGACCATCCGACATCCCCCTGGATAGCCTCCACGGCGACACGGCCATGGCATCCCAAGGCTATGCGGCCCATCTCTCGTTGCGCACGTTCCAGCTAATGCCGTGTTGGGGCTGACAGACATAAGCCGAGTTAGCGTAGGTAAGTCCAGGTACATGTACGGCTTTTCACAGGTCGCGCACCATGTGGTATCAGCTGCAGCCCCACAGGCATTGTCGACGCAGTATGCTGCTGGCTCGCTGTGTCACTTGTCTCAAGAAAGTTTCATGCTCCGCTATGAGCTTGTCTGAGGTGGACAGTAACACGCCTAGATAGCGGTATTCCTCCAGTCTTGGAAGCTCCTCGCCATTCGGTAGTACCAGAGCAGCCTCAGCACAATCACCAGAGAACTGGAGCGCCGCTGACTTCTTCGGATTGAAGGCCAGGCCTAGGGTGTCCAGGTGGTTGGCTGATGTCTCGACCAGATGCTGCAGTTGTGCCGTATTTTCGGCCAGCAGCACGAGTTCATCCGCGAAAACAAGGCCGGGGAGTGTCCAAGTCGTTGGGGTGCCGTCGTAGGACCCATTCAGCTTGAACCACACACCTGAATCCAGGAGGGCATGTTCCAGACCCGCTGTAACATATACAGCAATGGGGTAAGAGGGCAGCCTTGTTTCAGTCCCCGCTGTACTGTTACTGGGCGCGTGCGGGTTCCACCAAAGGTGGTTTTAACTGTGTTGCCAGTGTAGAGTCGGTGCAGTAGCAGGCGATTAGCCCGCGGGATTCCCTGCGTGCGATCTCGATGCTCTGTAGGAGCAAAAAGAGATTGTCCTCTCCTGGCTGATTCCGACGGAAGCCATTTTGCAGCTCAGTAAGTGGTCCCTGCATTTCCGCCCACCCACTCATCCATCTCTCGATGACCTGTGTGAAAAGTCTATACAGCACGCTGGTGACGGTGAGTGGTCTATAATCGTGCAGTTGGTCGGTCACTGTTGCCTCCCCTCTTGGGCATCAGACACACTTTGCCGCGGCGCCAGTCCTCTGGGATGGGGTCACCATTAATAATGCCGGTGAAGATGGACGCTAAGGTCTCTCTTGCATTTTGTCCAAGCCGTTTCACTAGCCCAGGTGGAATTTCATCCAGTCTTTTGGCGCTGTGGGCTCCAATGTTGGACATGGCTCGGTCGATTGCCACACGGGACACCTTTCATTCGCACTCCGCCGTGGTGCCGTTGTCCATCTCACATTTTTTTCCGCGAGGCTGGTACGACACTCCCTATTGTTCTGGCGACGGGTTGTCATACATTCGCTGCATGTGGCTTGTCAGGTGTTCTGCAAGGTCTGTGACAGCTTGACCTGTTGCGTCTCGGAGAGTTGGAATGGGGGCCTCGTGGTTGAGCGACGAGATATATGTCCAGAATTTGCGCGGTCCGTTGTTGCCAGCTTCTGTAATCGCACGCAGTTGTTTTTTATTGCTTTCCGCGATTTTCTTCAGGACCATCTGTTGCATGTCTCTCTTGGTACGCAAGAACTTCTGCCACGCCTGTTGGCATTCCTCAATCGAGAGGCGCTTTACTGCGTGTCAGTGAGCTCTATTGGCCTTACGTCGCGCTTCAAGGGCCGTTTTCACCTGCTGGTCCCACCAGGCCTTTGGTCTGGGCCTCCTCGGGATTGTATGCGCTTCTCATAGTGACACATAGTGCGTAAAAGTTCTCCCACGAACTCCTTGTATCTGGGCCTCCTCGGGATTGTATGCGCTTCTCATAGTGACACATAGTGCGTAAAAGTTCTCCCACGAACTCCTTGTATGTGGTTTGCTGCGCAAGTATGGCATTCTCTTCGAAGTCCTCCGCCACTCGTTCAAAGGATGTTGCCGGTAGGTAACGGCGAGCTAACTTGCGGCATTGTGTCCGACGATTCTGATGGACAGAGGTAGAGAATGTCAGGGCGATGCGATTGCGGTCGCTACCCAAACTATAGCGCCCACTCTCATCCACATGCACTCTTGTCAGGTGTGCCGCTAGATTAGGCAATGTGAGGATATAGTCGATGCAAGATCGACTATTTCTGGCGCTCCATGTAGTCTTGCCTATGCAGTCGGGGTGGAGGTTGGCGACTTCAAGGGAGAGCGTTTCTGCTAGCTGCAGCATAAGTACACCGTTATGGTCCTGGAAACCATCGATGCTTTGGACATGTCCATTGAAGTCTCCCATAATTAGGATCTCTCTGTTGGAGCCCCAGCGTTGAATGTCTTCCGTGATACATTGGGCGATGCATCTGTTTTCAGCATTTTGCCCTGGATCAACCCTGAAGTATAGGACTGCAACAAGCACGGGCATGTCCAAGATAGCACCCGTCATCCACATGTGTTCCTTGCAGGAGCCCTCCAGTTTCTTCCAGTTGCTTTCTATGCCGTTGCGCCACAAGACACCTATTCCGCCTCCTTTGCGGGAGCCGGGCTCTCGTTGTTACCCGCCCATTGCCAATTTGGGTGTACCCAGTGGCTCCTCTTGCCCGAGGAGGTGAGTCTCCGCGACTGCGTATAGTGTCATCTTCTCGGTTTCGAGCATCTGGTACAGCTCCTCCCATTTGCTACATTTCTGCCCTCCATGAATATTGAGGAAGCCGACATTCGCATTGGCCTCTTTTTTTCTCCGGCGGCGGCAACGTCTCTTCATTGTGTTAAGTTTGGGAGTATAGCGTGTTTGACCAGCTGCGGCCATTGTACAGCTATCAGTCGGCAGACAATGTCCCCCACCATGTGGAAGAGGTCTGGGTGCGCACTAGGGCTGGGTGGTCGCCATGGGAAAATTGCGGGGTGGGTGGTGCCCTCGTGTGGTATCCATGTCTGCGGAGCTGGGCTTGCCCTTGGTGGGCATGGTTGTGTGCTTTGGGTCGGTAGAAGCGCCGTGTTCATCAAGTACATGGGTGGGGGATGGATGGGGGGGGTCCTGGATGTTGTCTCTGATCTCCCTGTGTGGTGTATTGTGAGTCACGGCTGCCATTCCAAGAGATTTCGGTGGCGGGGGCGCGGCTGGCGTCTCCGGGGTAGGCGAGGAGACATTTGGGTCTGACTTCCGCCGAGGTGAGCGTTTGGACTTGTCTCTGCTCCTTCGAGGCCTCTGTAGTCCTAAAAAAGGGTGTATCGCTTGGGCCAGTTGGGTCGCGACTTGGTGCGTTGTAGCTGACAGGTAGTGGATCCCGTCCTGGGCTAGTCGCTTTTCGCCTGCCAGTGTATCGGATAGGTCAACAAACGTCGCCTTTAGAGCTCCACATAGCTTCCTAAGCTCAGTGTTAAGTAGCATTGCTTTTGCCCGCATTGCTTTGCCTTTAGTTGCAACTTCGGGGGCTGAGCATATGACCAGCTTCTGCGTAAATGGGGCCACACTCTCCCGTATGGCTTGGACGATATCTCCAGGCTGTGATCCATTAAGGACATCCTGTATACCAGCGTGTAGGACCACCAGCCCTGCTCTGTGGCTTTCGCCTTCGCTGTGTCGTCGGAGCAGATGTTGTAGCCTGTCGGCGGTCGCCTTGCGTTCGGACCTTTTCACAATCACAGTATTGTCCCATATTCGTTGAAGAGCGCCCGCGATTCGAGGTGCATTGCCGTCACCGATGACTAGAACCTCAGGTGCAGAGCCTGACGGCCCCTTTTTCTTCTCCTGTCTGTTCCTGGGTGTTGGTATGAGGCCTGCCATTGGCCTCAGCTCCACTGCTGACCTGCAAGGCGCGGGTTCGAATCTTGGCTGCGGCGGCTGCATTTCCGATGGAGGCGGAAATGTTGTAGGCCCGTGTGCTCAGATTTGGGTGCACGTTAAAGAACCCCAGGTGGTCTAAATTTCCGGAGCCCTCCACTACGGCGTCTCTCATAATCATATAGAGGTTTTGGGACGTTAAACCCCACATATCAATCAATGGCCTCAGCTTCATTGCTTTCAGCTTTTGTCCTGTGTCCTGTTTTCCTAGTCTTTTCAGAATTGCATGCTTCGCTGGCTTGTTCCTTGCCTCCATTCGCAGTATCGAGAGCGTGGTCGGCGTTGTGCTCGTGCAGCCGAGCATTCTCGCCCCTATGCATGGTCGTTTTCGGAGCGCTTCTCCGCTCTTGTGGCTTCTGTGGTGATTGGCCGCTTCCCTCCTCTACTTCCGGCTGTTTCACTTCTCGAGTGGTTTCTTCAGGAGCCTGGGAAGAGCAGCTAAGCATAGCATCTTCTTGGTGTTCTTGAAGGGTCGGCTTCGCTATGGGGATACCGCTTGGATCAGGTTTGGCATAGTATGCCTCTAGTTGATCCTTCACAGGCCTTCCGAGCGTCTCCACTTCCTGCTCTGAGGCTCGAAGCCTTGTTTCGAGTGACCCCACTATGTTGCAGAGGTTGCATGTGAAGGGCGCCACATCTGCGGCATCTGTGCATGCGAAGTCCGTTTCATCTAGATACACCCACCTCCGGCACCTGTCACATTGAACCATCGGCTCCTCGCGTTCCTTTCTCTTCGATCGCTTTGCCATTGTCTTGCAGGTAAGCTAGGAGAACGGGCGGGCGGTCAGGCGGAGCGTCGCAGCAGCTGGTGCAGTGAAACGTAGGCTGGCACCACTTCTCGTCCGTATGTGACGATGTTCGTGCTGTTTCCGAGGCCTCTAAGACGAGGTCGGCATGTCCGGCAAGCTAGGCCTTGTACCTTCGGAGGAGGTTTGTACGGCGCGATACACTGTCTCCACACATAGATGGTATTCGGATGATTCCTGTGATCTGATGACACAGTTACCCGGATGTGGGGCGCAGGGCTTGCTTGCATACGCTTTTACGGCTCCTTATATTACACACATCACTTACACATGATGAACAGGCACGTGTTCCACGAGCGGGTTTTGTATTGCGTAGCCCGCGTGTCAGCTTTAGCGTGTCAGCTCCGGATAATTCGTCATCATCGTCAAACACCAGTGGAAGCTTTTACGGCCGAACGATAGGTGGCACGACCGGTTTTTTCGAGATTCAAGTGGCCTCCGAGCAAAGGGCGAGCAAAGTATGGCCTCTAAAATCCAGGGAGCAATTTTTTTTTTTCCGTAGCCCTCCCGGTATCTCAGCGCCTGGAGCCACTTGTATACGCGGGACCCGCGGGACGCTGAGGAGTCGGCGGAGTAGTCCGAGCAGTCTTAGGCCGCACCCGGCAGCGTCACTTTGTTCCTCGAGCACGTTGTCTGTTCACGCCATCAAGCCATCTTATTCCGCATCGAAGTTGCAAGATGCCGTGGGGAAACTACTGCACGAAGACTGTCAAGGAGAAGGTGGAGATTTCGCGAGAGGTTGACCGAGGGAACTCGAGCAAATACGAAATTGCGAGGAAGCACGGCATACCTCCGAGCACGTTGTCAACCTACATATGCAACAGGACGGCCATTGAAAACGCCTATGAAGCCGAGGATTTTGGCGCCAGTCAAAAAGGGCTAAGGACAGTGAAGTTCCCGGAACTGGAGTCAGCTTTGATTATCTGGATTAAAGAAATGAGAGCCCAGAGCATCACATTGAGCGGCCCTATCATCATGGCCAAGGCAGCCGATTTCGCCCTGCGCTTGGACATTGAAGACTTTGTAGCCTCCGAATGATGGTTTCAACGTTTCAGGGAGCGGCACAATCTCGTATTCCGCACGTTATCCGGCGAGGCAGAGGAAGTGGACGCCAAAACATGCGCTACTTGGAGAAGCGACACCCTGCAGCAGTACTTGGAGAGCTACTCACCACAGGATGTGTTTAACGTTCACGAGACAGCGTTATTTTTCAAGTTGCAGCCAGACAAGACGATCACCTACAAGGGAGACAGCTGTGCCGGCGGCAAGCGCAGCAAAGAGCGTGTCACTGTTCTGGTCGCCGCAAATATGACCGGTATGGAAAAGGTCCCCCTTTTTTGATTGGCAAAGCACTCAAGCCACGGTGCTTCAAAAACATGCGCTCACTGCCGACGGAGTACGCCGCAAACAAGAAAGCCTGGATGACAGGTTATTTATTCAGGATGTGGCTACTGAAATTTCACAGGCGAATGGAACTGGGCGGCAGACACGTTCTTCTTGTCGTCGACAACTGTTCGGCACACAAAGTCGACGTTGAGCTGAGAGCAACTAAGTTGGTGTTCCTTCCGGCAAATACGACTGCGGCCCTACAGCCAATGGACCAGGGTGTGATCAGGAACATTAAGTGCTTTTATAGGCATCACGTGCTGGAGAGAATAATTTTGTGCGCGGGCGACAGGAAGGACTTCTGCATTACGCTGCTCACTGCCATGCACATGTTGGTGCACGCATGGGAACAGGTGACCGCTACCACAATCGCAAACTGTTTCCGCCACAGCGGATTTACAGCTGGAAGTGTGCAGGATAGTTGTGACGTCGACGTGGGTGCGGCTCAGTAGCTTATGCCAGTGGCATTGGGCGACACTCTTCGGGGCGTACGTTTCGCCGATTATGTTAAAGTTGACACCGGTGCATCGGTGTGTGTTGCCCTGACTGATGGGGACATTATCGCTCAAGTAGCCGGTGCGCAGCCTGTTGCTGAAGAGCCAGAAGGTGAGGAAGACGAAAATGACGAAGCGCCCGTGCGCCCGTCAGCTTCTGCGGTGATGGAGGCACTTAATGTGGCGCGTCTCTTCTTCAGCTTTGAAGAGGGTGAAGAGGATTTTCTGCGCCGCGTCCGCGGGCTGGAACAGAGAACCGCAGCTGTGGCATTCAGAGAAAAGGAGTAGATGGTCATCACTGACTTTTTTGGCCAATAAATATTTTTCGTGCCCCCACCCCCGAAATCCACCCATTTTTGCTCACTTTCATTATTTCGAATTTCCCAACCCAACCATTATTTCGAATTTTCCATCTCAACCGTGTGACCATGTCACACGGTTGGGATGCCAAAGACCATTGAAAAATGATTTGTGGAACAGTAGTATTCACTATTCGACTAGTTGGTGCATGTTTTTTATTATCAAGAAACAAACCGAGGTTAAGGATATCATAGTTGAAACCACGAAGAAGAAATCGGCATGGGCTGGGCGCCGTAGCTTGTAGGCAGGATAACCGCTAGTCATTGAGGCGGCGGTTCCACTATCTCCTTCTTGCCAATAGTTTGACAAAAGACACCAGGTGACACCACTCATTGACATATGCAGAATGCGAGAGAAATGCTCGCGCAAGTACAGTCAGTGTGGCCTCGCGTGTGTCTTGTATGTCGCGCTACTGGTATGTCACTGTTCCTCGTGCTTGCGCACAACTGCTTACCATAATCCACGTGAAACTGCTGAACCTCAGCCAATGTAGCTTACGCTACAAACACACTCAGGCACTTTTCAACACAAATAACATTTACATCCTGGTGTTATTTGCTAAATTTCACCCTCTTCAACTACAATAAAATGGTTACCAAAATAAAGTGCATTTTGTGGATGATTAGCTGAATACATGACTTCCACTAATATAGAGAAGTTGGAACCCCCTAAAGCACATGATTTTTTCAAAACGTTTTATCAGAATTACCTGGGACAACTAGAATAAATTATCTTGTTGGGTAATTCATAAGTTGATTCACGCTGTTTCCCGTGATATTTTCACCATCTATTTGCTACTGCCTAAATTATGGTAAGCTAAGCTCCCACGAAGTGTTTGCTTTAGAAAATTCTTCATATTTGCCGACAGTTGATTTCAAATGTGACAAAATCGCACGAACACATGGATCAGTGAGTAGCAGCACAATCTGGCTCAGCATCGCGCTTAGTAGGAGGACGGGAGGGGGGATTATGCGTATTTGTAAATCATAGCGGATTATGACGGCACCTACATAAGAGTGACACCTCTGAGCCAATGTCCATGTGTTCTACGAATGTCTTCTTTCTTACTCCATTTCATACATCAAATGCAACGCTGTGAAGGCTAGCGAGACTTCCTGCAATCAACGCGTCTGTACTAAGAAATACAGTCGAGCCCGCTTATAACGAACCTGAGCCTAACGCGACATCCGTTTGCTGTATTCCGAAGTTCGTAGTAAATGAAACACAGCTTTTAAAAAAGTTGCAAGTGAAAACACAAACTTTTTTTGCCCGAAAAAGTCCATGATGCACGTATTTCGAAGAGCAGAAGCGTAAAAGTGGTCTCTAGTTTATTTCAAACAGCAGTGTGCTTGTTTGCCGAGGCCCGTGGCATAAGCTGCATGAGAGACTGACTACAAAGTTTCGTCGTTCTCGCAATTCGATTCCTCCAAATCTCTCTTGTCACGTACTTCATTCACAATGCCTTAATCCATGCACGGTTCGGCGGTGTCGGCATCAACGTCGGCCGTAATGAAACTATCGCAACAGATGCTGCACTTGCTCTCCCGTGTCGGAGTCGACGGCACGCTGCCACAAATCGCCGCTGTACGTAAGTGATTCTCTTCAGAAGCTTCAGGCTCAGCATCGAGCCCGACGTTGAAGAAGTCGGCCTCACGAAAACAGTTTGGCGCGCATGTAGCCGTCACCGCTTCCCACAAAATATTCACCATCTCCACAACCGAATACCGAGATGCCCGAAGCGGCAAGTTGGCTGCCAGGTAGTCAACAGCTATGAGCAAGCGCTCCGCAACGCAGTTCTTGTGTGTCTGTTTTATTGCTTCTGTATGTTTTTGGTTATGTATGATGCTGGTCTACCGGGAGTGCAAGATAGAGTTGTTTTAGTAAGTGACGCTGATATGTGTTCTTTAGGTTGTTATGTTTTGTCGTTTCATCTCCACGTGCTTCCGTGTTTTTATCGCTTCTTCTTTTAGACACTCACTTCAATTATCACCAGGACAAGTTAAACATTTTATTCCCTGCTCTTCGTCAGGTTTATATTGAAGGTGCCATTTTAGAGTATGAATCATGTGCCGTCTTGATTTCGAAGTTCAGTTTGCCTTGTGTGATATAGGTGTGCATTATCTCCGATATATGGTCCCACTGTAACCATTTGCATATTGTTTTTGCTTATAGATCTTGAGTTCCGTTCATATCGTCTTTTATCTTGCTCTTCTGTGTTTAGGTAATACAGGCATGTTTGGCGCATAAAAAGGCTTGCTCAAGTGCAAATAAACTCAGTTGTAAGTCGGCGCTCGTCTGTGTTCTGTGTGTTTCTTATGGTTTTCGTCTAAATTGCACCGAAGCCTATACAATTATGCACCAACTCGTCCAAGTCAGAGTGCTTTTAGATAATTTTTTTATTATTTCGTAATTTAGAACCTTGGATTGGTAACAAAAACAGGACTAGATATGGTGACCGAATGCTACTGTTTTGTCAACCAGCTGTTCAAAATCAATTACTCAAAGAAATGGTTTCAGTGTATCTACTCTGTCACTAAAAAGGCTACACAGCGTATTTCTATCCTTGCTTGTGCTGCCATGAGTTCATCTATTTTTTTTGTTTTCATCACTATGGCAACTTTTCTTTTTATTTTCGAATGTTTCCACAATAACTTTGTTTATTAATTATTTTTGGTGTTTAGTTTTTTTGCTGTTTTGTTTGCTCATGCATTACGTGTGCGGTGTACTTCTGTTTGACCACTGTGAAGATGCCTAGTCTGGCCAGGCTGCTCAATGCAAATTTTTTGCTTAGTCATCCTCGCAACCTTGTAGTCAATTAACTCAATGCAATTCGTCGCCCGATGCAATTCCCATCAAAGAGCTGTGACAAAAGCATCCCCCCTACTGAAGGGACCCGCAAAACAATACCACAACTTCGTGCTGCCGCTGAGTGCCGCGGTATCAACGCGGTGAACTCAGTCTTTTAGAGATATGTCATTGATCAAGCAGAAGTTGTCCATTTTGTGGAGAAATTACTCTGACGTCTGCACATCCCGGAAACATGTGAACCTTGGCAGCATGGTGGCAATGGTCGATGTCGCAATCTCTAGTTTTTGTCTACTTGGCGGTCAAACAAAGGCCAGTTGGCTCTCGTTGCTTACGGGAACCATGAGAGCAGCCATTTAGCGCCTGCCACAGTTCGGATGCTATGCGCTTGCGTTAAATAAGAGCCAATTCATTCGTCTGTCGCAGCATAAACTGCACAAGTTCATCAGGGATTTCACTCGGTTCCATCATGAATGAGCCCTCACTTGTTATGATTGCTAGACCTCACTCGCCAGTTCGCACGACATCCCTCGTCCCAGCGCAACACCGTTTGCTAACGCACAATTCACACAGGTCAGATGCCTGCAGCTGCCACCATGTTCCGTAGGCGCCTTGTACCCTCCTAACTACCGATGAGTGTGCTCACTATGCAAACCATTGACAGTCAATGTTTGAAGTACTTGTTGCTGGACTAGTTGGTTGGTCATACAGAGGAGAACTTCTAGATGCCTAAAAAAAGACCTCAAGAAAAAAGAATCACAGTGTGTCTTTTTTCTTGTGGTGTTTTTTAGGCGTCTAGGAGTTTCCCTCAGTCAATGTTTGAGCGTTTGTAATTGTAACAATGTAATCTTACCTCCAGGTGTGCTTCACGTTTGAGTGCCCAGAGTGGGAGAAAGTGCGTGAAGATGATAAGATGGGCTTCATCATGACTGAGTGTGGAGTGGAAGGATCCAGCTTACGGCTAGTTGGCCATGGTGGGAGCAGCAGCAGCGGCAGCTCTCACCAGGCAGAAGCCCTGTTCTCCTCTGCAGAGGGAGAGCCATCTTGTGACGCTCTGCTCCTGCTCGAGATTAAGACAGTCTGGTTCAACTTTGCGGCTCCTCCACGTACCACCAATGCACATCGTACGGACTTCACCAGGTCAGTCACTTCTGTTGTTGTTGGTTCTTATGCGTAACACCTGCTTTGTCTGGCATTCCGCTGATTTACACTTGAGTTAATCAAGTATTTTTATTTAAAATCCATATGAGGTGGTGTAAATCTACTTGGCATGCTTTTTTGCCTGGACGAACACACATCGAACACCTGCCACGAGATAACATATGAAACTTAGGCCTTGTGCTACAGTGTAAGGATGAAGCTCAAAAAGCACTAGTGATCTATGCGCTGTTACAAGTTGCCTGTTTCAAAGGCTCTAGAAGGGTTCGATTAACTCGGCCAATAGCGACTTAAAACATCTACTGCTACGGATGAACGCGAACTGGTGTTATCTTGATATGGCCACGCTGTGCACCTAATAATCACTTTCTGCCATATTCCAAAACTGCTTCCCAAAGCTGTCCTTTTCTTCGAAGTAAAGGTTCCAGTCATTCATTCATTTAAAACCCACTTTGAAGGGGTCTGCTTTATCTATGGCTGGTGCAGAAGCCTAGCCACGGTTTCAGCCTCACAGTCGTACTGTGCACGATAAACATCCCCTTTCCTTAGCTCGAGTCATCGTAGCTACGATGGGTTCAGGCAAGTAAGGCACCAGGCTAGGTCAACAAAACAGCACTTAATCGCTACATTAGGAATAACGCGTAGATGTCTCGTAGAGTGAGTGTACGCTCTATGAAATAAACAAAGGGTAGGCTTACTCCTTTGGTTGAAAGCCGTGGCTTGCAGGGTACGAGAGGTGAGTCATTCTCGTCTGGTAGCTTGTACAAGAGAGCACTTTTTCACGTCTCTTCGCCAGGATTATGGACACGAGGAGACGCTCAGGCAATGGCGGCAATAGATTCAGCCAACAAGCATGATAAGTTAGGGCATGCTGACTGGCTGCTGCTGCAACACCTTCTTCTACTTTCGATGTTCTCAGCAATCGTAGCTCAAACAAGGCTCTCAATGAATGCGTCCTTGTCAAAGCCAGGAGCTTCGTCGTGCTTAGCGGGTAGTTCGCGATGGCGCTGACACGAGCCACTGCCGATGCCTTTGCCACCGTGTTGAATTGGCGGCCTGTTGTTTACATCATGTGGTTTGAGAACTGGTACAGCCGGTGTAGCCAAAGCCGTGCAGCAAAAAGGTGATCTGCTATCGCTTGGAGAAAAAATTTGTCCCAGACCAATTTTTTTGGCATTGGCCTTGCTGGGTTTCAATCACTTAGCTGACGCAGCAAGGAAAAGTTCGGTGAGTTTTGCCGCATTCTCTTCCTTTGAGGCCAAGTGTCAACAGGCTTTCCTCCTACAGACAAGCTGCGTTGTGCCGTTCACGTGCAGTGGTCAATCACGCATTTGTATCATCCACGGTGGCTGCGAAAACCGTTCCTATAATACTGAATCATAGCAAATCATGGCGTATAGTCCATTCAAAACAACCCTAAAATTCATATCATCGCGAATTTCACATCAATCGTAATCGTATAATCGATATTCTACTGTACTCATGATAGTAAGACAGCTCAGGGTTGAGATAATTATTCAAAAGGTTAAGTGTCATCTATTAACAAGCCCTCAGGCTCCATCTACAGTCAGGGATGAAAGTGCTGCTTCAATTGCGTCATTCTGCGCCAATTTGACCTGCTGCTCCAGGCTACACATAAATGGCTTTTTCTGTGATAATTGTCGATTGTAAGTGTAAACCGTCGAATCTAGCAGATTATTATAATCGACTGAGCAAAATTTAGCTCTTGCTACACTAGCTACACTATTGCGAGACTGCACGTAATCTGGCAACCTTGTGCTACATGTTGATTTAGTAGCAGCGCCGTTTCATGCCGAGGAAACCGGAGCCACTCGTCCATTTCGTGTGAGTTGGTGTTTTGTGCTAGCTGTCTGTCAAATTGCCTTTGCCCGCCCTGAGCCTTCTTCGATCTTGCCGGCCCGTCCATCGACTGCAATACTGCTTATAAGCTGGAATGAGGCCACTGTGGAAGACCTCGTAGGGTTCACAGCAGACTTTATACGCCATGAACTTTCGTGCTGTAACCTGGAAATGACTGGCTGGAAAGAAGACATGATTGAACGGTTGCTTCATGACATCGCCCAGAACCGTCAACCATTTGGTGGGCCCGACTCGACAGCTGAGCAGTCAGTTCTAAGCACGAAAGTGCTGATTGGCCTACTACAGTAGTTTTTGACATTGTCAAAACGGCCGAAGTTTCCTGTCCAAGTGACTATGTTGCCCAACCTTTTGGCCTTGCTGCCAACCTTTAGTGGTGACAGTAGCATCTCGGCTCACCAGTGGGTTGAAGAGCTCGAGTGTACTCAAGGCTTAGGGGGTGTCATGGACACCGTCTACTCTCCTCGTCATAGCGCTTGGTAAGCTCCGTGGCCTTGCTGCAGATTGGAAAAGCGTGGCAGGAAACCAGTTAGACTCATGGGAGTATTTCAAACCTGCCTTCAAGGAGCAGTTTTGGGACAAGCTTATGCTCTTGCGATGCAGCACGTAGTCACCAGACACGTCGAGAAACGCAGTGAGAGCCTCGCTGACTTCTCATTGGCAAACCTGCACGTAATTTCAAAATGGCCCATCCAACTGACAGATCCCCACCACATTGAATATGCACTACAGCGTGTGCACGGCACACACTTAGCAACAACTATCGCTGCACAACAGCCACCAACTGTGAGTGCATTTCTTGCCATCGTAACTCAACTCGACCAAACTTTAGAGCATGCCTCTGTTTTGCCTAGTCAGCCGCTCATTACAGCCAGTACATCAACGTCACGAGCCTATGCTTGTGCAGCAGATTGGTAATATAAACGACAGCTTTTCATCACCAATTGATTCGGCTCAGTCACCAGTCTCGTGTAGCATTTCTTCATTACTATTAGGAGAGCTAGACAGTCACTATGCAATCAGCTCTAGAAATGATGCACCTGCTTAATGCCCTGGGGACGACCTAAGCAAGGCCACGTGCCATCATTTTCGGCAGACAGACCACCTTGCATCCAAGTGCCCTTATTCCAGATGCAATGTTCAAAGCCAGCAAATGAGTCTTCCTTTCATGGCCTGCTTTCAAGCTTCAGAGCCACTCAAAGAACCATTTGTGCAGTGTGCCGTAAATCAAGCATAACTGCTGATATGTCTGCTACGTAGCATTAACCCCTCCCCCGTCCCTGGCGGTAAAAGTGCCGTCTCGGTGCATATTAATTATGGTCTTAAGTAAGCGGGGGGTAAGGTTTTAGCCTGCTCACGTGCACAACATCACTGGGTGTGGTTGCAGGCAGGCTTGTGGTCTCAGATGCAAGAATGATCTCATAGGTGACGTCGATTACCTGGCGGATGATACGGTAAAAACCCATGTAGTGAGACAACAACTTCTCTCATAAGCCAACTCAACAAACTGGGCACCACAGGAGAACGAGAAAACAGGTTGACAAGCGAACGTCAACATGCCGGCTGTCGTAGATGGCTTTCTGGGTGGCTTGCGAAGCCGAAAGTCTAGAGCGGACGATCTGATGAATGTGGTCGGCACGAGCAATAGCGTCGCGTGCATATTCGGTTGACGGGATTGTAGTGGTTATAAGTAGGGTGCCGAGTGGTAACATCAGATCACGGCCATAGAGCAAATAAAAGAGTGAATAAGCAGTGGTGTCATGGCACGAAGAATTGTACGCGAAGGTCACGTGAGGTAGCGCCAGGTCGCAGCATGGTGGTTGGAGGACACATACATCGCGAGGATGTCCGTGAGGGTGCGATTTAGGCATTCGGTTAGGCCTTTTGTTTGGGGATGGTTGGAAGTGGTCAACTTGTGCTGTGTCGAGGAAGAGTGCAGAAGATCGTCGATTACTCGGTACAAAAATGCGCAGCCGCGATCCATGAGTTATTGGCGAGGAGCGCCATGGCGTAGGATGACATCGTGAAGCAAAAAGTCCGCAACGTCAGTAGCGGTGCTGGTGGGGAGCACTCGAGTGATGGCATACCTAGTCACGTAGTCTATAGCAACAACGACCCCCTTGTTGCCCAATTTCGACTCGGGAAAAGGACTGAGAAGATCTATACCAACACGGAAGAAAGGTTCGGTTGGGATGGAGACCGGTTAAAGAAGTCCAGCCTGAGGTGCAGTAGGTCGCTTCCTACGTTGGCATTTATCGTAGGAAGACACTTAACGACGAACGGACCTGGAGAGACCGCACCAAAAGAAGCGGTGACGCACACGGTCGTACGTCCGAGATACACCCAGATGACTAGCAGTTGGTTTATTGTGAAGCTCGTGCAGCACTGTTGAACGCAAATGTTTCGTCATGACAAGAAGGAGCTGAGGGCCGTCTGGCTGGAGGCTACGACGGTACAGCGTGACATTCAGGAGGACGTACATGCGAAGCGACGCGTTGTTCGGAGCAGGTTCGAGACGGTAAATAAGTTGTCGTGGTGAAGCATCACGTGTTGTTCATCACCAATCTGAAGAAACTGGGACATTGACATGACGCTGAGGCTACGCTCGATGTCTGATTCGTCGGGCGGAGCAGGTTCGAGACGGTAAATAAGTTGTCGTGGTGAAGCATCACGTGTTGTTCATCACCAATCTGAAGAAACTGGGACATTGACATGACGCTGAGGCTACGCTCGATGTCTGATTCGTCGGGCTGATCAACAAGGTAGCGGGATAAGCAATCGGCGTCCAGATGAAGATGTCTAGACTTATAAGCAACTGAGTAGCAATACTTCTGTAGGCGTAATACCCAACGGGCAAGTCGTCCAGTGGGGTCCTTCAGAGAAAAAAGCCAACACAGCACGTGATGATCTGTAATGACACGGAAAGGGTGGCTATACAAGTAAGAACGTAATTTCAAAACCGCTCAGACAAGTGCGAGACAGTCCGTTCTGTTCTGGATGGGCGCTGGACTTGGTGTCTAGCGCCCGCCCTGTGTATGTGTTTCTTCAGTGTCTGCGTCGGGTTCTTTTTTATGCTACGAATATGAATGCAAGTGGGGGGGGGGGGGGGCTGTGATGAATTGTTAGTGAAAAGAGAACAGGTGTTCGGTGTGTAAGGAAGAAGATGGACACATGCGAAAGCACATTGCCATCGCCGGCCTCGCTCGGCTGTTCGTTCCCTGGCTACGTTTTGCCTGCTGCTGCTGCTATCTTCCCGGTCGCTCTGAACCTCAATAAACCTCCGTAACAAGTGGTGGAGGTGCGGGGTCGTGTCAACTTGGAACTTCGCAGCTGGAAACTCAAGCCAACCTCTGCAATGCCGGATGAGGCACAAAATCAACCGCAGCAACAACCTGCTGTCCTGGTGCCCACATTGGTCTGCCCTGGCCCATCGCGTCAAGGCGACCCACCAATCTTCAGCAGTACAGAAGAGGAGGATGTTGAAGACTGGCTGGCCCAATACGAACGGGTAAGTGTGACCAGCCGCTAAGATGACGCTGCGAAGCTCAGCTATGTGTCATTTTATTTGAGCGGCGTCGCCAGCGTGTGGCATCGAAACTACCTACATGACTTCTCAACGTGGGCCTCTTTCAAACAGTACGTGACGGAAGTATTCGGGTGCCTTGCTGTTCGCAAGCTTCAAGCCGAGCAACGGCTGCGTCGCCACGCGCAGCAAAAAGGTGAAACATATGGTGACTCCGCCACTCACCGTAGCGGATGTTCACCGCGGGTTCACTCTTAGTGAGTCACAGGGCTGCGACTCTGTCACCTACTCGCGTTCGGACACCGCCCTGCGCGTGCTCAACTAATAAGGCATTTAGCGCGGTGCGGCAAAACATACAGTGTTCCCATACGAAAATACACAACACTTTATTGCCTTTGGTGGCACCCCGAACAACAGTACAACGTCCGCTCCCGGGATGCGGGGAGCAAAGGCATCCGCACGTGGACATTCACGATAAGGGGAAACCGCGAGCACATCGCATCTGGCAATGGTGAGATTTGACACGCCATTCGGGAAAAGGTCTCTCGCGGCTATGCTGCGCACTCTCATGATGGTCACTGGGCCTGGTCGCGAATGTTAGGGCAAACCTCGTATGCGTAGGCCTACGGCAAGTGCGGCTCGGTGTGGTACGACCACTTCAAGCACTAGGCGCCGCTGTGGGCTTAGTGTACGGTACCGAAGCTAGCACTCAAGTGAACACGCCTGTGGAGATGCGAAAGGCCACCCCAGGCAGGCTACAGTCCGGCGATTCCCAAAGGGGACGCGGACGAAGGAAACACGTGCTTACCCGGCGCCGACCACGGAGGAGAGACCATTCTCTCGGCGCGCATGTAAGACACGTGCCGTGCCCGCACGTGGCGTCATCTATTGCCACGCGCCGTTACCAGAGCAGAAAAAGAAAAAGGATGTGGCTATGCGGCGGAATGCCCGTGAAATGGTCGCGGGCGCGCCTGAGACCCCCACAAACGTTCATCAGCTACATTGAAGATGTTGTCGACCTGTGTAACCGCGTTGATGTCACAATGGCTGATGCCGATAAGATCAGGCATATCTTGCAAGGGATTGAAGACGATGCCTTTTAGATGCTGCTGGCAAAGAACCCATCTACAGTGCCTGAACTTGTCAGTCTTTGCCAAAGTTTTGATGAGCTGCCCCAACAATGCACAGTCACACGCCACTCTCATCCACAGGCGACTTCAGTGTCAGGATTGGCTGTTGCTCTTGACAACTCATCTCTGCTCTTACAGTTTAAGGATTTCGTTCGTGAAGAGGTCGCTCGCCAGCTTTCGCTGATGCCGCTTGTTCACGGCCAGTCGAATTCCCCAATGCAAACCCCTCTCCAAAACATCATCAAGAACCAGGTCGCTGAAGAGGTCTGGCCTTCGCTCCATCAGGCTCCGACTGCTGCTCCCCTGACGTACGCCACAGTCGCTTCTAAGCCTGTGATGCAAGGTTACAGCCCTCATAGTCCGCCTATTCGCCCGCCAGTATCGCCGCCTGCCCGCCCAGTCGTATAGTACGCACGAGTTGACGACCCTTGGCGCACGCCAGACAACCGTCCAATTTGTTTTCATTATGGCCTAGTTGGACATGTGGCCCGTTACTGTCGCTTTCGCGCACCACCTAACTCTAACAGTGTGCATCCACCATGGCCCACGTATGCGCCACGTCAACCCTGTCGCAGTTATTCAGACGACTACGAATCTGATCCTACCTCCCGGACCCCACCCTCCTCTCGCTGCTCGCCTTCTCCTCGCCGACACTCCCTTTCCCCCATGCACTGACGGCGGAGCCCTGTACACCAGGAAAACTAAGTGGCACAGTTCAGGAGGCGAGAACTGCGGTTCCGGCGAAATTCACAAAGCCTCAAATTTCTCCTCGAAACGTTATTGAAGTCACTATAGAAGTAACATGGACGCTTGCCCTTGTCGACACCAGCGCTTTCGATAGAAAGGTGTCGACACCTTTCTGCGATTGATGCCCACATTTGCCGCCATATCGGAAAAGTCACGACCCCTGTTTCTGGACTATCCCTTTGTAGAGCCAACGCGCAGCATGTCGAGCTATCCGGTGCCTGCACAGCCCGTGTCATCATCCAAGATGTTCTTTATGTGATTGAATTCATTGTGCTGCTATCTTGTTCTCACAATGTCATATTAGGGTGGAATTTTTTCTCTACACATCGTGCGATCATCAATTGCGCTCGCGCTGAACTCGAGTTGTTCTCATTTTCGAGAGACGTCATCGATGACAAAGACACATGCCGGAAAATCAGTTTGTGATGACACCATTGTGCCTGCCCAGTCTACTGTTTTTGTCTCCATCTCGTGTGACTCTGGAGATGGTGGCTCAGTGCTTTTAGCACCGTCTACGCTTCTAGTTCGCCTCCGATCACTGCCATTGCCATTTGCCGTTCTCGAGTTACAATCAGGCGCCTTTGTGACGTACATCACCAATGCATCGCCCGAGCCAATCACTTTGCGACGCCGGGAAACCCTCGGCAAAGCCGAGCCGCTAGCGTCATCTTTGATTTTCGAGACCATGGACGAACTCACTGATATGGCCACCTTCTAGACATCAACTAATGGGCCACTACCGCGATCTTTCATGCCAGCTATAGCCAGCGACTTTACGACGACACAACGAGACCAACTTCTTCGCTTGCTTGACGATTTCTCTTTCTCTTTTGACTGCAAAGCAAGGGCACTCTGCCGCACAACAACTGCTTCGCATACTATCGACACCGGAAGCCACGCGCCCATTCGACAGCGTCCTTACCGAGTACCGGCGAGTGAAAGGCGCGTTATCGATGACCAGGTGAATGACATGCTTAAATGCGGTGTCATTCAACCTTCCAACAGTCCTTGGGCATCACCTGTTGTGTTGTTCGGAAGAAAGATGGCACAATACGATTTTGCGTCGATTATCATCGGCTTAACAAGATTACCCAAAAAGATGTGTATTGTTGCCACGAATTGATGAGACACTCGACTGCTTGCAAGGAGCGGAGTTCTTTTCTTCTTTGGGTCTCTGCTCTGGCTACTAGCAAGTGCCCATGGCTGAAACTGCCCGCTCGAAAACCATGTTTGTTACACCAGATGGATTGTACGAATTCACTGTAATGCCATTTGGTCTCTGTAACGCGCCGGCACCTTTGAACGCATGATGGACGGCATCTTACGCAGCTTGAAGTGGCACACTTGTCTCTGCTATTTAGATGATATTGTCGTCTTTGCACCAGATTTCCCGACCCATCTACAACGGTTGCAGAAGTTTTGACCTGTGTTCAAATTGCCGGCCTCCAGCTTAACTTGAAAAAGTGAGTATTTGCCGCTAGAAAACTAACTATACTAGGCCACGTCGTCTCCAAAGAAGGCATTCTTTCCGTTCCTGCTAAACTTCGAGCAGTATCCGAGTTCTCGAAGCCTACTAACCTGAAAGCATTGTGCATCATCATTGGCCTATGCTCCTATTTTGGGGTGCTTCGTTCGAAATTTTGCTACTTTCATCGCACCTCTCAATGCACTCCTTCAAGGCGACAACGAACTGTCTACCTGGTCAGAAGCTTTTGACGACGCATTTACGGCACTTTGACGCCTGCTTACGTCTCCACCGATTTCGCGTCACTTCGCTCCGAGTGCATGCGCAGAAATTCAAACTAAGGCTAGTGGTGTCGACCTTCATGCTGTGCTCGCACAACGCGACGATGCCAACGCCAAATACGTGGTTGCAGATGCTAGTCATGCACTCACAAAACCTGAGACCAATTACACCGTAACAGAAAAAGAGTGCCTGGCCGTTATATGGGCTCTACAGAAGTTTCGCTCCTATCTTTACTGTGGTCCTTTTAACGTCTAACAGGTCACCACATTCTGTGTTGGTTATTAAACCTCAAGAACTGTCAGGTCGCGTAGCTCGGTGGGCGCTCCGACTCCAGGAATGCGACATTTGTGTCGTATATCGTTCTGGCCAACAACACTCTGATGCTGACGCCATGTCACGCTTTCCACTCATTTCAGACGCCAGCGCGTCTAGTCACAATCACGATATTTCTCTACTTGACATCTTCGACATGGCCTCGGAGCAACGAAATGACCCTTGGATCATCACAATTCTAAACTTTTTGTCAAGCCCCCTGACCACCCCGGCTTCACGAGCGCTACGCCGCCAAGTGCAGCATTACACTATCCATGATGGTCTTTTATACCGCTGTAACTACCACAACGATGGCCGCACATTGTTATTCGTCACGCCCCGCCATCTTCGTCGAGATCTGTGCTCCGCTTTCCACAAGGACCCTCAGTGTTGCCATGGCGGCGTGTTCAAGACGTACACGCACCTTCGCCTACGCTATTATTGGCGCAGAATGTACAGCTTCGTCTGCAAATATGTTCGCTCATGCCTCGCCTGCCAACTACGCAAACTAGTCACGCACCGCTCCACAGCGGCTCTCCAGCCGCTTCCCTGCCCAGCCCACCCATTTGATCGCGTTGGCATTGACTTGTACGGGCCTCTTCAATGCACTGGTGCTGGCAACCGCTGAATTGTCGTCGCCGTGGATCACTTGACAAGATGTGCTGAAACTGCTGCATTATCTGCTTCAATAGACGAGGACATTTCCTCGTTTATTCTACGCAGCTTTGTTCTCCGCCATGGCACCCCTCATGAACTGCTCAGTGATCGCTGCCGTGTATTTCTCTCAGAGGTGTTGCAATCACTCCTATCCGAATGCAGAATTATTCACCGCACCACTACTGCATATCACCCACAGACAAACGGATTAACGGAACGATTTAACCGAACTCTGGTTTACATGTTGTCAATGTACGTTGCGTCAGACCACTGCATTTGGGGTCTTGTTCTTCCGTTTGTCACATTCGCCTATAACACCACCTCCGAAGCCACCACCGGATTTTCACCATTCTTCTTGCTATACGGCCGAGAACCCACTAGCACCATTGATACGATTCTACCATATCATCCAGATGTTGATGACTACCAGCCTGTGTCTGCAGTGGCTCACCACGCCGAGAAATGCCGACAACTGGCCCATTTTTTCACCTACGACCAACAGTGTCGCCAAAAACAGCGTCACAACTTTGACATCCCTTCTGACCCTTTCACTGTCGACTCTCTCGTGTGGCAATGGGTCCCGCCAGTTGCTGCTCCCGGCCTTTCGTCTAAGCTTCTTCCGCAGTATCACAGACCCTACCGCGGGGTTGCGCAGACCTCTCCTGTTAATTATGTGATTGAACCCTTTACACCATCTTCCGACCTTTGTCGGCGGCGGCGAGAGAGAGGCCACATTAACCGTCTCAAGCTGTATTATGACCCTCTGACTTTTCTTTAGGTCGCCTGGATGGGTACTTCTCGATAGTGGGGGTTATTGTGAAGAAGAAAATGGACACATGCGAAAGCACATTGCCATCGCCTGACTTGCTTGGCTGTTCGCTCCCTGGCTACGCTTTGCTTGCTGCTACTGCTATCTTCCCGGTTACTGTGTACCTCAATAAACCCCCATAACATTAGGAAGGGACACTAAACACAAAGAACGAGCAGAGTGCCTGCCCTGCCAAGACTTCTTTGGTAACGAATCTCGAAGCTCCATCAGCACCAGTTTCCAGCGAAATTCAGCAGTCGAATTCACAAAGTTGCGGTGCTCTCGCCATCTCCTGCTTTCATTCGTGTATGTATCACCTCGGAGTGGAAGCAACAGGCACTTCTTATAGAAGTGTGTCTTTCGGTGCGACTTAAGACTCATGGCTTTGAGAATTCTAACTTTATGTCCTTGCAAAGGCTTGAAGCCACCAAAGAAGGCGAGCATTTCTGGGGTAGATGCTTATGCTGGTTGAGAAAGGAGAATTTTTATGCATTGCAAAGACCAATGGCATACAAGGTTATCATGACACAAGAATGGACAGTCAAACAATTAAAAGGGCCTATTGTACTAAATATAGATGCAACTAAACTGGATGCTTAGGCATTTCGGTACGGAGTCTCAGAAAATAAAACAGCACAAAAAACTGAGCGCTAAAAAATTGGAGTACACAAAGAGAAATGCTTACCTAAAAATTTATTCATCAATACAGCACAATATATATTTGTGTAGGTCGAAACGCAAAAAAGAAGAGATGAGAGTGTGGTTGCATTCCTGAATTTCAGCAGCGCACGGTTGTCAAGCGTCATCGGCACCAGCTTACATGAGAAAATTTGGAGGCATTGAAATCGGAATTGCTCGGATGGGCATGCGTAAGTATTGCCTCGATGAGTAATAAAGTTTATTACTTGTCAGATGGCTGTATGCTCAATGTACATGGTTGGCAGTGATGAGGGTGGTGTTTTGATCCTTTTTATCATTCTATAATCATTTATCGTTGTTCTTCTTTAATTTAGGACTGTGCAATATATGTGGACGAATAAATTTGGTTGCGAGTCAGCACTGTTGTGTGTGTCCCTTTCATGCTGTTTTGTTTTCTGAGATATCGGGGTTCTACTGTATATGGCCGCATATGCGATGCTTGCCCAGCAGTGACTGATCAGTGGCTTGGTGTGATCAGGCTGGACTGGCATCTGCTTAGCACGATGACGCCATCTATAAATGCCTGGCTCAAGCCATGTGACCGGCTCTTGGTGGCGGTGCGCAAAGCTCGACAGACAGAACAGCAGCGGCTGTGTGCAGTGCTCGCCTGGCTCATGACCGAGGCAATGGATGCACAGGGAGGACACCTGCCACCTCGGGTGAGTGTGCTCACACACACACACACAGGCCAATGAGCACCAACTGGGCTTCTCTTTTCAGGGAAAACAATTGTACAGAAGACTCACGCCGCTTGCTCGAGCACTTCAGGTAAGCTACTCCCATGGTGTACCATTTTTTGACAACACTGTAGGTGCTTAATCTTGATCAGGTGACAAAGGTCAACTCTTCATGTTGGCTGTTCGTCGACTTCATGTGCCCGGCATGAAATGCACAAGCATGCATTACTGTTCTTTGGCTCTTTAGTTTTTTTCGCCAGAGAATAATGATTGTAAGGGTGGAAGTGCTGTACGAATTGTGTCATGCTGTGATAATCTGACCTGCTCCGCTAAGGCGTGCCTAAACGGCAATTTACAAGTGCAACGCCAAATTTAGTCGAGAATTTTATTATCGGCCAAGTGACACGCGTGGCCTACACAAAGGACGCAGCCGCGTCCATATCAAACGTCGTAATTTGGATCGTGCTTGAACATTGCGCCACGTGAACACAATGCATGATTCTTCTTAAGGTGGCGTTTGTGTGCATAGCTCATTATGTATGTTTTACCAGCAAAGCCGTAAGGCAAGCTATATAAATGACAGTGCTGTTGCCGCCGCACCATTGCCGAGCAACCGCCGAGCGCGTGCTGTGCTCGCCAGTTGCTCACCAATTGTGCGGTAAGTTTTTGTCAATAAACTGAAAAAAAAAGGGTCTCACCGGCGTAGAAGTGGCTGCAATAGCAGCAATTTGTAATGTTATAGTGGTAGTGCTGCACGCGCTCTTTTTTTTTTTTTCAGTTTTTTCGATACCGCACCATTACGCGTGTAACGCTGCCTGCGCAAACCATGCCTGAATGACTGGGGACTATCTAGATAATCTTAGAACCTTCCGGTGAGATTACGCGCACAACAGGTGCATTGCTGTTAGTTTTGGGACTTACGTGGCCGTTAGCGATAAGGCTAGAATTTTCTATGCCACATGTATAAATGCCGCAGCACTTTGCTGTGTGGCAGATTATCGATGGCCGATGCTCTGTGTTCGCCACTATCAGTCTGCAATGTGTATTGCTTGAAGTGTGATGTTTTGTTTTTCGGGCACAAGTTAGCTAAAATAAAAAGTTCATGAAAAGAGAGGCTGCTTTCTGACCCCGTGACAATACGGAGGCTGACAGCTAACTGCTTTGGATTCAACATCGTGACACTCTACAGAACCCTGGTGTGAGAAAAAAAGTACAGCTGTTTCGGGGAGAAATGATTTTTTCGCACAATCTCTTCCCGTTGAGAGCGGACCATGTAAAATGGTTTACGAGCCAATATCGTGCGCACCAGCTATTGCAGTTATCCCCTTGATTGGTATCAAAGTTCACAGTTTCTGCTCTAGGGATCCCCCCGTTTCCCCCATGTCTTTTCATGCTTGTTCAAAACAGGCGACAAGACTGGCGAAATGTCTCCTCTCTGTTTGAGCATTCGACGGCAGTTCTAACACGCTGTGGGATGCTAATGCGTGTGCCCTCTGAGCGACGGAGGTCGGGCATGTTTTTTAATCTCTGCTTGCCAGCTTGTAGTTTAGGCAGAATATGGCTGCGATAGCGAAAACCCGTCGAGTGTCCATATAATTTCTGTCGTAATGAAGAATTTTCACTTAATTGTCTAGCAATAGCACAGCAAGTGCATCTAAATTTTCTTGTGGGTCTCATATCAGCTGTGGCACTTCAATGACCAGAACATGAGTTTTTTACATTTATTCTTATAAAGTCCTGTGGGTTTAGTACAAAGATAAATTTCATTTTATAGTAGCTCATTTCTAGGCTTTAGTTGTTGTTCATGTTGAATGCAGGGTTATAATCACATTATAAGCATTGCAACATTCTAACAAATTTTTTTCATTCATTTGAGGTCTAGTAGCTGCCCAGAGCGCCACTTATGTTTTTTTTAGATGCAGTGCTTTCACTTTTAGTATTGTGAAGTTTAATATATATGAATTTGGGATAAGTCTGGTCGCTTGATCAGCATTGCATGCTTAATAAAAAGCACTGAAATGTATTGTATTTACCCGAAAGCAGGAATTCTTATCATTAGGCTTGTGTGAAAATTTGAATGCTTCGAATATTCGATCGAATAAGTATAGTAATTGAATTTGCTTCGATTTCAATTCAAATTATTGAAAATTTTGAAGAATTCAGAATGAACGAATAGGTGTATATCAATCCGCATGTAATTGCTTGTGAAGGTGGCTTCACTGCAGCTTAGGCGTGCTGAACCGTGAAAGTACGCGTCCAGGGGAAATTCGCTCTGCCACGAAGTTTCACTTCAAATTTAAAGGGGCTGTGCAACACCTTTTCAGCATGAAAACGCAGCCACTCGGTGGTTGAGGCCGCTGAGAACACGCGAGCCAAATATCATAGCACAGTGTGTTGCCTGCAATTCACAATAAATTCTCAAAGTCAGTAAAAAAATTGCTCACTTCTCTGGGAAAATAATGCCACAAGCTCAAAAATTAATCCACACAGCCGTTGTATCAGCCATTGCCTGAATTGAGTATGGCGTGCTCGGTCGTTACTGGTGCTGCCTCGGGAGACCGCCACTTGTGCAGGCGTACATGCACGATCCCTGTGAAAGGCAGCATACTAAAAAAAAAAAGAAAAAAAAAACGACGAAACAAGAGAGTTAGAAAGAAAGAGCTCAAGAGTGTGATGTTTTTTCTCTCTCCGTGCCATCACTCCATGCTTAGCCTCCAGCGCTTTCGTCAGGACGAGAAGAGAGAATGAAATTGCAGTATGCGACAAGTTTTTGCAACTCCTCTCGTTTTGGACAAATTGTGAAAATTCCTGTGGGAGTGAAAATAAGCTTCTTTAGGGAATCCATTCCATGGCTACTTGAAGAAGTGTACCAAAGCTTATTTAAGAGAACATATTACCCTCAAATCAGTTCATCATTTTTTAAGCTTAAGAACTTATGTTTGCTCGTATGCTCCAATCTAAATTTTAAAATGTTACGTATTTTACAGGTTATCACTCGCATCGTACTGAAAGTCAGATCTTGCTACTACTCAGAGTTGTTCTGACTTCCTTTGAATGAAAAAAAAAAATGGAATTTGCCTAAAGGCCTTATTTTCATTTAAAAAAAATGTTGTGCAGGTCAATTAGGTTATGATAAATATGCCAGTTTTTTTTTATGCCTTACAGTAGACTCTCGTTAAACGGAACCTGAAGGGATGGGGAAAATGTGTTTCATTTAGCAGGAGTTCTGTTTACTGTGAGGTGAAGGAGGTTGCAGCATTCAAAAATGAAACCAATCATATCAGAGGAAGTTTCATTTAAGCAGCAGTTCCATTCAACAGATTTTCGTTTAGTGAGGGTCCACTGTATATACTACTTCAATTCAATTCGAAATTATTCGACCAAAATTACTATTCGCTTTGAGTTTGCTTTGAACCTGAAATTCACTATTCGCACAAACCTACTAATTAACAGTGATGTGTGGCTCGAGAAACCTGCTCCAAAACTAAATTTTGATGCTCTAAAACAAACGCACCTCTTGCTGCTCCGGAGCTGCTCCGAAACTCCTTTTTTTACTGCTTCAAAGTGGCTCTAAAACCGCATTATTTCTGCTCCCAAAGATGCTCCAAAAGACTGAAGCCCGCTTCCACCCATGTGATTGTTATTTCGACGGTGCAATATAACGAAAACGCTGACTAAGGTAAAATACACAGAAAGTAAAAAAGACGCTTCAGCTCCAGTGTAGGGAGGCAAATGTCTTTTTAATTTTTTTGTACTTTGCCTTCGTCACTGTTTTTGTTATATTGCACCATGTTTGTCCCTGAACAGACGAGAAGCCGTCAGATTCTTGACTATCTGGCATTGTCATAGAGTGAAGATGTTGTGCGTGCAACTCCACCATCAATATAGGTGGTTTTACAGAAATTCAAAAGCCTTAACATGAAAGTTCCACTACTGCCACCTTGTTGGTAGTTTGTAAAAGACACCAGATGATGCCACGCAACAATGTTTGCAAAAAGGGAGAAAATTGTGCATGCAAGTACTGTTAGCGTTGCCTTGCACGTTTCTTGCGTGTCACGTGAGCTGACAGAAATCGGCCAATGAAAAGATAGGAGCAAGAATGCGGACGGCTTCTTTCACCTTGTGTGGTCTCGAAGTGCAGAGCGCCTTGCTCTTGAAGTAAACAATTACAGTAGACACGGTTTAAATAAACCAACAACACATACATTTACAGTGTAGACCATTTATAACGTAACCACTTATAGTGCAGACCCCCTATAATGTGGTCTTTTCCTACTCCCGTTTACCCACTCATAGAACCCCATGCATACGCATACCGCTTATTGTGCTGTCCCCGAATATGAAAAACGGGTTATTATGTGGTTGCCGGAAATTGTTTGTGACAAACGTGATAGAGTGCGCTTCTGAAAGGAGGCGTGGCACTGGGGAGCGAACGACGAGGTCATTACAGAGGACGAGGGACACAGAGTGAACGAACAAAGAACAGAGAGAAGGAAAAAAAGAATGAAAAAAGACCGCGGGACACTGCGCAGGCTCGCCGAGTAAGGGAGGAGGACGGTTGCCTTGGTGACTGATAAGCCTTTGCACCAGTGCCAATGCGACTACAGTGTACCTCTGCGCTGTGCTTCCTACTAGGCTGCAGAAATTAGGTGCCTTTTTCCTCTTCCAACCACTACCACATCGCTGGCATGGCTTCGGCCGCGCGCCGCTCATCGTGGCACGTGCTATCACGTCCTCTATGCGCTTAACAGTTTCCTGTCGGGCAGACGTCGTGGTTATTGCGCTTGCACAAAATACCGCATTTGCTTCCTGGTTCGTTAATTGAAAACTTTTTATGGACAGGGTTCGTAGCAGTCCTTGAAACCCTTGAAAACCCTGGAATTTGATAATGGCATTTTCAAGGCCTTGAAAACCCTTGAATTTTTTCAGGTCCTTAAATTTCCTTGAATCTCGTCAATAGGCTTCGGTTCAGCCAGTTTTAGCGAATTCTGCTTGAACGCCTGGCAACTATGTACTGGAGCCAGCAAGGCATCCAATCCAATCCACTCCTGTAGCTACTGCGCTGTACGACAGTTTGGCGTGGTTGCAGCGGTAGCGACGACCAAAGCTAAGCCTACCCTACTGGTGTAGTGGGAAACATGGTCTGTGGATAGACCAAGTCGTCTTCTGCAGCTGCAATATGCCGGGAAAGTGCAACTTCCAGCACGCGTGGTTAACCGGTGCTGCTTATAAAGAGTGTATTTCTCCGGACACATCGAACTCGCATCGAGCTAAGTGCAAGGTATGTGCAAAAACATTCGACGTGTCGTCAATGGGGGAGTCTGCCCTCAAAAGTCACATGAAAAGCGCAAAGCATGTGGAGAACATGACAGCAACCACAGCTCATAGTACTGTGCGGAGCCACTTCCCAGCTGTTGAGAAGCAACGCGTCGAGCCAACTCCTTCAAGTTCAACGTCGTCGGATGTGAGCAGCCTGTGCAAAGCTCATGAGAGTGTGGTCGAGGCGGAGATACTGTGGACCCTGAAAATGGTCACGGCGCACTACTCCTACAAATCGTCCGCACATACGGGGGACCTTTTCAAGAAAATGTTCCCGGACAGTGAAATCGCTAAGGCATTTTCCTGCAGTGAGAGGAAATCTGCATACGTGGTGTGCCATGGTCTGAGACCGTTTTTTCTCTCGTGCCTGCAACGCGAATTGGAGCAGTCGGACGGTTACACCGTTCTGTTCGACGAGTCTTTGAACGACTACCTGCAGAGGAAACAAATGGACATTCATGTGCGCCACTGGAGCACAATGCCCGAGCGGGTGACCTCGAGGTTTTATACGTCGGTGTTCATAAGACATTCAACTGCCGAAGACCTTCAAGAGAAGCTTCTGGGTGCCCTGGAAGATTTGCCGCTGGCGAGAGCTGTTCAGCTGTCAATGGATGGCCCCAATGTAAACCTTGTGGGGTCTCGGCGAGGCGAACGCGCGCCACGCCACGCTCTTGGAGTGAACGGACACAGTGGACACGGTTGGTACAAAGCACACAACATACATACATTTATTAACTAATTTAGACGACGATATCGTCCGCCGAATGTTACATCAATTTTAACTAACACGCTACCATACAAACAACCTAACCCAGTGACACACTAAACACACAATAACATGATAAACACACACTAACACACCCAACACACTAACACATACCCAAGGCGGCGTCGCCAACGCCTGCCCTCCACGTGGGACCCCGGCGCGAAGCCCACGGTGCCGAGCACCGGGGGGGCCCACGCGACAGACAACCGTTCGCGGCAGCCGCCACGCGCAGAAGAGACTCGCTCAACGCTCGCCCGCCACCAAGGCCTGCCCTCCGCCAGGGGCCACCGCCGGCGCTACTACTTTACCAACAGTGGTACTCAAAGCGAACACAACGCCATCTATCGCCCGGTGGTGGTCACCACCGAAATAAAGCCTTGGGGCGAGACACGTGCGCCACGCGGCGCAGACAACTTTACAGGGGGGGATGTCAGCATCCCCACATTCCCCCAACCTTAAATGAAACCATATCCCGAAATCAAAAATTAGCTACACAAGCTTTAACAAAAAAAAATGATATCGCACGACCATAATGTCCTTGCACCACGACACCGCCACTGGTCGACACTGCTGCACTGTCCGGCTCGGCTTCAGCTCAGTACCGGCCCCGCAACAGCAACGTTGCCGTCGGCGCGACGATCCGTCGCTAGCGCCGACACGTCTTCCAGTTGCGACCAGCACTCGCGAGGGCGCCGGACTGCAGGCAGTTGCACAGGTCCCAGGCATCTCCATCGCCCGACCTCACGACCGCATTCCTGGCCAACGACGCTGACGATGTGCAGGACAGCCGGCCGTGGATGACATCCCTCCCACTGAATACATCAACAAAAAACAAAACTCGAAAGAAACAAAGGAGCGCGGCCCAGGGGAGGGAGCTTCAGGCTTTTCGGCCACGTGGTACGGTGGTCAGTACTGCTAGCTAATACATCGGTGGCGGCCGAGAAGCCCATAAAAAAAATCACTTTTCCTAACTCGTGCTCACAAGAAAAAAAAGGTGAGGGAAGCGGAGCGCAACACCTCCACGCCACGATCCACCTAGTTGTGCCACGTGCGACAGGCGGCTGCGTAGAGCCTTAGGCCTAATTAGTCACTCGGCAACAACCGGCATCCACCCAGCACCCAGCCTAGGCGCAGAAGAGGCAGCCGCGAGGAGACGTCCACTCTGTGAGGTGGCCCTATCGCTCGCCGCACACAGCAGCTTACCGAGCGACCAGCGTCCACCGCCCCGGGCGGTGTCACGACGCCTCGGCGTCGAGCCGCAATACAAGTCAGCAACGACGCCCGGCTCCCTGAGCCCAAAGATATAGAAGCTATTTACAGAAAATCGGACCACCCACGAGGCTTCCGCACTCACTCGCTTCGGGCCTGGCCTACAAACCACCTGCTCTAGGCCTTGCTCACCCCAGGATGCGGACCGCATGGCTCTCGTCCTAATTCAACAACTTTTTGAAAACTAACAACAAAAATAACAACACTTGCGAGCAAAAAAAATAGAAAGTCAACCTGCCGACAAATTGAAACACGTTACAAAACCAATCTCCTCGCTTCTCAACAAAGCACACCACCGACGCTAGCAAAGAAGTCCCCCCTAAGCCTACTCTACTCCGGCTCTAACAAAACCCCTGTACCGAACCGCAAAAACTGTCGTCCGATACCCCAAGAGCCCCACGTTGGGCGCCAGTGTGGGGTCTCGGCGAGGCGAACGCGCGCCACGCCACGCTCTTGGAGTGAACGGACACAGTGGACACGGTTGGTACAAAGCACACAACATACATACATTTATTAACTAATTTAGACGACGATATCGTCCGCCGAATGTTACATCAATTTTAACTAACACGCTACCATACAAACAACCTAACCCAGTGACACACTAAACACACAATAACATGATAAACACACACTAACACACCCAACACACTAACACATACCCAAGGCGGCGTCGCCAACGCCTGCCCTCCACGTGGGACCCCGGCGCGAAGCCCACGGTGCCGAGCACCGGGGGGGCCCACGCGACAGACAACCGTTCGCGGCAGCCGCCACGCGCAGAAGAGACTCGCTCAACGCTCGCCCGCCACCAAGGCCTGCCCTCCGCCAGGGGCCACCGCCGGCGCTACTACTTTACCAACAGTGGTACTCAAAGCGAACACAACGCCATCTATCGCCCGGTGGTGGTCACCACCGAAATAAAGCCTTGGGGCGAGACACGTGCGCCACGCGGCGCAGACAACTTTACAGGGGGGGATGTCAGCATCCCCACAACCTGAAGTGTTTTAGAGGAATGCAGGAATACCTGCAGCAAAACCATCAAGTTCAGTGTTTGGACCTGGGCACTTGCGGACTTCATACCATACATAACGCGTACAGGGCGGGCGTTGTTGCCAGCAAGTGGGGCCTAGAGAATCTCCTCTCAAGCCTCAGTGCCATTTTTCATGATGCGCCTGCGCGAAGGGAAGACTTCTCTACTGTGACAGGCCAAGTAACATTTCCTCTCAACTTCGCTTCTCATCGCTGGGTAGAAAATGTTCCCGTCATTGAACGTGCCATAACCCTCTGGGGTGACGTGCAAAAGTACGTCGCATGTGCAAAAAAGAAAGAGGTGAACTTGCCAAAGTGTGCATCGTTCATCCAGCTCAGCGACTTTTGCCAGGACCCACTGCTGTTGGCCAAACTGAAGTTTGCTCTGGGCATCGCGATGATTCTAAAACCGTTCCTCACGGAATATCAGCTGGACAAACCACTGGTGTTCTTTTTGAAAAGAGATCTCGAGTGCCTCGTGAGGAAGCTTCTTGCGAGATTCGTGAAGTGCTCGGTGCTGTCCGCTTCCACAGGAGTTGTCGGCATGCTGAAGATGGACGTCGCAGACCCAAATAACCATGTATCATCAGAGAAAGTTGATATTGGGCACGCTGCTGAACAAGTACTCAAAGCCGCGAAGGTGAGCGCCAAAGATGTATTTGCCTTTAGGATTGAATGCAAACAGTTCCTTGTAAGCACAACCAAGAAGATTCTGGAGAAAAGCCCACTGACATACCATCTGGTTAGGAACCTGTCATCTCTTGATTTCCGTCAAATGGCCTCAAAGCCAGATGACTGCCTTGCAGGCTTCAGAAAGGTCCTAGACGCACTTATTGCAGTTTGTCGATTGGGTGAGCATGAGCGCGATTCTGTCCTTGGGGAATACACAAAACTTCTGCAAGAAAAGAAACACAACCTGCGGCAGTTTTACAAACACACTCTTGGCCTGGACGAGTTCTACCTTGAGTTGTTGAAGGGTGACTCATCCTACATGCACTTGTGGAAGGTTATCCGGCTTTATCTCATCTTGAGCCACGGGCAGGCAACTGTTGAAAGAGGCTTCAGCGTCAACCGCCAGGTCTCTGTCGAAAACCTTAAGGACATCTCGTATGTGTCACAGCGAATCGTTTGTGATGCTGTAAGCAAGGCTGGTGGCATCCTGAACGTTGACATAACGAAGGAGTTGCGGAAGTCTGTCGCAGCCTCACACAGCCGTTATCGGGCCTACTTGAAGGATACGAAAAAACAAGTGATGGAGCAGACAAAGGCATCAAAGAGAAGCCACATTGAAGAAGAGATAGAGAGCATCAAGACAAAGAAGAGGAGGCTGGAAGCAACAATCGCTGACTTAACAGCCTGTGCCGACAAGTACGCTCTGCGGGCGGAAGCCACAAGCGACATCACTTTGATTGTGAAGTCCAACAGTTTAAGAAAAACTGCAAACGAGAAGTCCCTGGAACTTGCAGACATGGATGAGAGCCTGCAGGGGAAGCTTCTGGAACTTAAAACCTGAAGGGAAGCTTCGGGTATTTAATATCGCGAGTCCACTGTTTGAAATTAGGCCCCTTTTGTGTGTATGTGTGCAATACGTCCTAGATACTGAGGCGAATCGGCAAAAGGGATGTTGACATCAGCAGGAAACAGTGGTATGAAACCTAGTCCCCTTTTGTGCGTGTGTGCAATGCGTCTAAATTGTGAGGTGAATCAGCCGAAAACAGTACAATGAAACCTAGTCCCCTTTTGTGTGTATGTGTGTGCAGTACGATTGTGAGGTGAATCAGCAAAATGGATGTTGAAATCAGCAGAAAACAGCGCAATGAAACCAGCATATATGAAAATTGTGCTTGCATTTTCTTCCTTACAGTAAAATATGTGCTTCCATGCTGTAAAAAATTGTTGTTTTTCTACGGTCTTAGAAAAATGTTATTTCTCAAGTCCTTGAAAATCCTTAGTTGGGGCCTTGAAAGTCCTTAAAAACCCTTGAATTTTTTTCTTCGTGGTCACTATGCACCCTGATGGATTATGACACGAGCTTTCACTTTTGCTGCCAGTGCGCTGTCGTACGTAAGCTTGGCAAGTTGTATTTGTTGCTGATCTCCCGGCTGTGAACGCGAACTTCGTATCACGCAGGCGTTTCTTGGTTCACTGCTAGTGTGATCTTCTTGACGCCGAATCTTCAGGTTTTGGACAAACTCTCTGTGACAACTTACCAAATGGCAAGCTAGGCCTAATCGGCATTTGTTGCACTTCTATCGGTAGCAATCGCGTGAATCTAATTTGCGGTTAGGCACCAAATCAACGAAACTCTTTGTGGTGGCCGCACTTGACGGGAAGGGATACCCAGCCAACCATGTAATGTCCAGTACACATCAAATAAATATCAATTATATAATATTTTTATCTTCAACGGATGTCCAGAAAAGTTAATTTAATATTTATACAATACCTAGAGGATGTTCATTTTGAGGAGAGTGGACCTTCATATGATGTCCACATCAGTTCCATAAACAATATTCTTTCAGCCCTGGATTTTTTATTTTGGTTGGATACACTTGTTGTGCGCATTTTTCTTGTAGTTAAGACTTCAGAAGACCACAAACAAAAATTTGAGACGCTGGTACCAGCATGGTTGGATTAATTAACGTGGCATCAAATTAGGTGATAAGGCCCAGTGATTGGAAAACGGAAAAAAAAAATGGCTTCTTTTTTCCTGCCAATCAATAGTGTACACTAAATGGAAACCAATGTCTTACTTTTCAGCCTAATACTCACTGAAACAGCTTCGGTACGTCGTCCCGAAAATGGCGCTTACCCGCCTCAACTTACGTACCTCGCCTTCACTAAAGACCTCGGTCGCGCTTCTTCTTCTTTGTGGCTGCTACCTCCACAAACGTTCCGCAATACTGGTGTCAATTGAAGTGGGGATCATTGAAGAACTATGCCCCCAAGAATGAGTAGTATTGGTTACGTTTCCGAGATACGAGGCGAAATGTTGTGCGGTGGGGTCAATTGACACCGCCAGGGCCGAAAGGGTTAATATAATATTGGCAATATTAGTACTGAAACGGGGTGTTGAACAAGCAGGAGTTCACTCAGCGAACAAAAGATTTATTTAGCGCAAGGGCTAACTGAATGCAAACCTGCGATCGCAGCGCGTCTTCTTCTTTTCTCTACTCTAGCTCCGTGTCCACTGCCCTCGTTACAATCACCCCAGGTGACAAGGGAGCCACCCTGGCGACCTAAGGACAGGTGTACACTGAAGGGTCATGGTACGGTTTGAGCCGAGAGACGTGTACGATTTCTTGTCCCTGACGGCGCTTGTTCGGAGATGTGTCCAGCGGCTCGACAAGATAGTTGACAGGGGATGTTTGGTGTACAACTTGGTAGGGACCATGGTACCTGGACGAAAGCTTGTGGGAGAGTCCCAGAAGAGTAGAAGGAATCCATAGCCACACCAGTGAGTTAGGAGCAGAGCTCACAGGCGTGGTTGACGCGTCGTGGCGATGTTTCCGGCGCGTCTGGTCGTTTGGCGTGAACGCTTGAGCAAGCTTTCGACATTCTTCAGCGTGTGCTGCTGCTCGTGAAACGGTTGTCAACTCGGAAGGGTCTGGTCGATAAGGAAGAATAGTATCCATTGTTGATGATGTCTCGCGTCTATAAAGAAGGAAGAAAGGCGAAAATCCAGTGGTGCTTTGCGTTGTAGTGTTGTAGGCATATGTCACAAAATGCAGTATGCTATCCCAATTTGACTGGTCGGATGAAGCGAACATGGCCAGCATATTTCCAAGTGTACGATTAAAAGGCTCTGTCATCCCATCAGTTTGCGGGTGATAGGCTGTGGTAGTGCGGTGTATGATGCGACACTCACTCAACAACGCTTTAATGGCATCAAAGAGAAAAGCGCGGCCGCGGTCGCTTAGTAACTCCCGAGGTGCTTCATGCCTTAAAACCAGGTTTTGCAGTATAAAGCATGCAACGTCTTTTGCGGTAGCAGAAGGTAACGCAGCTGTTTCAGCGTAGGGCGTTAGGTGGTCGATAGCGATAATGACCCTGCGGTTGCTACTCGAAGTATAAGGAAGCGGACCGTAAAGGTCGATTCCGACACGATCGAAAGCTCGTGCTGGACATGGCAATGCCTGCAAGGGACCGATGGTATGTTGAGCGGGCGTCTTGCATCGCTGGCTTGTAAGCCAAGAGTTTACGTAACGGCTTACAAAACGGTACATACCACGGTAGTAGTACCGCAGCTGCAAGCGAGTGTATGTTTTTAACACACCGGCGTAGCCACATTGCGGATCATTGTGGAATGTGGCGCAGATGGCAGAGCGGAGATGTCGGGGAATGACGAGCAACTACTTGCGGCTGATTGCGCTGTAGTTTCAGTGGTAAAGCAGGTTATCCCGAATAGCGAAGTGTTGTGCTTGGCGGCGAAGCGTCTTGGAAACTGAAGCGGGGATCCGGTTTGAGAGAAAGTCCAAAAGAGAAAAAATTCAAGCATCTTTGCGTTGCTCAGAAGGCATGTCCGAAGTGTTGATGGCCAAGGCAGCACTGGTTGAGATAAGCGAGCAGACAGGCTCTGAAGCCAACGGCGAGCGTGACAGGGCATTGGCTTCGGAATGCTTCCAGCCAGAACGATAGATAACACGGATATCGAATTTCTGTAACCGCAATGCCCAACGAGCGAGCCGGCCATTAGGATTTTTTAGTGAAGATAACCAGCAAAGCGCATGGTGGTCTGTCACAATATCAAACAAATGTCCATATGAATAAGGCCGAAATTTTCTCGGCTTTACTGAAAGTGCGGCTGGCATAGGCGACGATGCATTCGTCAAAGCCATCCTTGCATTGAGCCAGTATGGCCCCGAGCCCGACACCACTGGCGTCCGTATGAAGCTCCGCGGGAGCTGACGGATCGAAATGTTGGAGTATGGGAGGTGTAGTGAGAAGCCGTCGGAGTTCCTAAAATGCATCATCACACCCCTGTGACCACGCTGACAAATCAAAACTTCCGGCAAGAAGATTGGTCAAGGTGGTGATAATGGAGGCGAAATTGCGGACATAGCGCCGAAAGTACGAACATAGGCCGATGAAGCTTTGGAGCTCTTTGATGGTGGTTGGTTTTGGGAACGCCGCGACTGCATTAAGTTTTCCAGGGTCCAGAAGAATGCCGTCCTTAGAAACCACTTGGCCAAGGATTACAAGCTTGCGAGCGCCGAAGTGACATTTCTTCAAATTAAGTTGAAGTTCCGCCGTGGAAAGGCACGTAAGAACTTGCTCGAGGCGGCTCAGGCGGGTCGCAAAGTTGCTTAAAAATACCACAATATCGTCCAAATAACAGAGGCACGTTTTTCATTTCAGACCTTGCAGGATGGTATTATCCTTTCGAAAGTGGCAGGCGCATTGCAGAGGCCGAAGGACATAACGGTGAATGCATATAGTTCATCCGGTGTCACAAAGGCTGTCTTCGGGTGGTCACCCTCTGCTACGGGCACCTGCCAGTAGCCGGAGCGTAAATCTAACGAGGCAAAGAACTCTGCTCTTTGTAGGCAGTCCAAAGCATTGTCGATGTGAGACAGAGGGTATACGTCTTTGCGCGTTATCTTGTTGAGTCGGCGGTAGTCAACGCAGAACCGGATGGATCGATTTTTTTTCTTCACGAGAACAACCGGGGAAGCCCGGAGACTGTGGAGGGCTCGATGATGCCACGTTTCAACATGTCGTCCACTTGTTCGTCGATGGCAGGGCGTTCAGCAGACGACACGGTACAAACTCTGTATTAGCGGGGCTTGTTGACCGGTGTCAATGCGGGGAACGACCGCAGAAGTTCTGCCTAAGCCCAACTGGTCACGATCGAATGAAGAAGGAAAACGGAGTAGAAGGTTTGTTATCTCTTGGCGCTGAGTTGGTGCGAGCTCAGAGTCGATGGCATCCGAGAAGACGTTCAGAACACCATTAGGCGCGTTTGTAGGAGTGACAGCACAAATCGGGAGCGAAACCGTAGAATTGGGTATAGTAGCTGGAAGAATGCACTCGTAAGGTTCATAGCTTCCCAGGCATTTGCATGTAGTAGGGATGGCGGGCTGTCCGTGGGATTGCACACATAAATGGCAGCGTGACCATTGTGAAAAACGATGATGGCAAACGGGAGCATGAAATTTCGACGGCACACAGATGCGACCGATGGCATAAACAACACAGGTGATTTCGGAGGAGAGGCACACGACACCGGGACAACAACAGCTGAGAAAGCTGAGAAAGACACAATGTCAAGGTCAGAAGCAGCAAACACTCTACATGAAGCGCCATCGTCGGGTTCATAGCACGGCACAGACAAGGCGAGTGGAACGAGCACAGTCGACCAAAGCAGAATTTGACGAAAGAAATTCCCAGCCAAGGATGGCGTCATGCGAAGAACGGAATATAACTACAAATGCGATGACGTATATCGCACCTTGAATGACGACTCGAGCAGTCACAAAGCTGAAGGCTGGACATGGTGGGACGTAGCTGTCTGCAAAGATAGGGCGGTAAGTTTAGTGGTCACTTTCTTCAAGTTTCGGCACAGTTTCTCACTAATTACAGATATGGCAGCTCCGGTGTCAACAAGTCCGTGCACCCTAATGCCATCAATATAGAGCTCAATTTCGTTCGGGGGACAGCAGTTAGGTCTTGAAATTTTCGCTGCCCAAGCAGTTCTTGCCTCCGCAACTGCGCCCGTCAGTTTTCCCCTCGCGGTGGGCTGTTGCGACAAAACATTGGAGAAATAGATCGGCGATAAGGAGAAGGAGAACGGCTTGAGCCGGATGGGCGGCGACCAAGACGTAGGTCTTGAGGTGGATGGGCAGGAACGGCATATCGTGGCTGAGTGGGCATGTAGTGTGAGGCCCCTGCAATGTCATGAGAAGGGAAGCTGCGAAGGCGGCAGTGACGAGATATGTGGCCTGGGATGCCAGATGAAAAACATATTGGCTGATTATCTGAAGTGCGCCATTGGCTGACAGTAGGGGAACTGTTCACTGAATGAGGTACCGTAAACGGTTGTGCAGGTGTCGTCGTCATACAAACGTTTTGAGTAGTTTCGTGTACAGCCGGAGACGAAACGGACTACGGTCGGGCAGGTGGCGTCGACAAATAAACGTGGCGAGTTGCTTCGTAGATAGCCGGAGACGGTGGAGCACGTGGCCGAGCAAGAGAACAGCGGTTGTGTACGTTAGTGGTGTGGTAATAGATGGTGGAGCCTGAGCTGGCGGCAATGCTTCAGCAACTTGCGATTCAATGACCTGGCGAAGCGAAGGTGACAAGGGTGCCATCGGCTCGATAGTTCTGGTGATTATGGATAGCTGCCGGGCGACTTCCTCGCGTATGAATTGCTTTATTGGTGGCATCAACGCAGAGTGGTCGGCGGAGTCATGGCGATAGTCAAGAGATGAGAGGTCCGCGGTGTCTTGAGCAGTGCAACGTGTGGAAGCGCGCTGCCTACACAGCTCATCGTAGCTTTGGCAGAGTTGAATCACCTCGGCGACCGTCTGGGGGAGTCTTCGCAGCAAGCATTTGGAGTGCGCCGCCGTCAATTCCTTTCATGATGTTTTTGATCTTGCCTGCCTCATCCAGAGTCGGGTCGATGAGCTTGCAGAAGCAGAGCACATCTTCGATGTAGCTCCTGAAAGTCTCATCTGTTCGCTATACCTTGCCACGCATGCTGTAGCCCGAAGGGGGCGGAAAGCAGGACGGCCAAAGACTTCTGAGAGGGTTTTTGCCAATTCCGACCAACTACTGAAATCACTTTGATGATTCCTGTACCATAGTTTTACCACGTCGGTCAGGTAAAAACTCACATTTGTGAGCTTATCGGCTGCGTTACACTTATTGCACGCGCTCACCAGTCCATACATGGCAATCCAGTTGTCCACATCTTGGTCCTCTGTGCCGTCAAGATTGGGGAGTCACACTGCCGGAGAGCGCCAGCGCAGAAGACAGGTACGGGTGCGAGATCTAGAGTGGCGGCCTGAGACGGTCCCGGATCAGTCATTGCAGAAAGTGGTTGGAGTGTAAGACTGCGAAGTTCCAGGGTGAGGACCAGGTGTACCCAGCACGTCCACCACTTGAAACGGGGTGTTGAACAAGCAGGAGTTCACTTGGCGAACGAAAGATTTATTTAATGCAAACCTGCAATCACAGCGCGTCTTCTTCTTTTCTCTAGCTCCGTGTCCACCGCCCTCGCTACAGTACAATATTTAGAGGATGTCCATTTTGACGAGAGTCAACGTCCATAGATTGTCCATAGCAGTTCTGCAGTTAACATTGATATATATCAAATGACACCTATTTTTAGGTGCAGCGATGCACATATGCATACTATTTGGGGTTTTACATCCCAAAACTACATTACGAATGAGAAACGCCGCAGTGGAGGGCTTCGATAGTTTTAACCATGTGGTGTTCTTTAACGTGCACCGACATTGCACAGTACCCGTACCTCTACCATTACACCTCCATCGAAATGCGACTGCTGCTGCTGGCATTGAATCCGTGACTTTTGGGTCAGCAGTTGTGCACCCTAACGACTGTCCCACTGAGACGGACAGACGCGCAAGCAATGCTACAAAATAATAATGCTATAAAATAATGAGACTGTGAACTCGATATAATTGCCTTTAGTCAAATTTATTGCATCAAATTCAGCAAAGGTCTTAGAGGATCTGTCAGAGTGATAACATTGGGTGGTCAATTAGTCAGCTCACTGGTAGGCTGCAAATATATTAATGTGTATAAACACCACTGTTGACACAGCTAACGTAAAACTGATGCTCAACGAGCAGTTTATGAAGCATGTTTGCAGTGTGCAATCTGGACTTTGAAAAATTACCTCAATAGCATTACAAATGCAGTGACAGCAGTTCAATAATGAGTGTCACCAGTATATGGAGTATTTAGTCTAAACATTCTAAACATGCTGTTTAGAAACCAATGAATCACACCAGCGAAGCATAATGATGAAATCAGGTTCTATGGTTGTAATGGTTACCAGACATATATATAAATGCACATTCTAAAGGGTGAAAAGCACGCAGATATTTTGTGGTATGCACATTTATGAGTTCATGAATGCAGTCCTGTTTGATAACATTATGCATTCACACTGCAAGATTATGCACAAATTAGTAGTTTCTTTTACCATAATGTTTAATCTATTAATACAGAGTAGCCGGCCAGTCTCAGAACTGGCTAATTTCCCTGTCCTCTCTTTCTTCGTCTTGATGTGCAATGTGAACATTAAGGCCACTTCGGTGCTTGACAACAAGTTATAGAGTAAACTTTTGTAATTGATCCAGACACTGCTTGCAGAACAGAGACAAAAGAGTCCACAAACACCGTGATGTGCCTCTCTTGTTCTTGTCCTTCGTGCTGTTTAAGGATTAATTACAATTAACCAAGCTGAAGCTACCCTTGTACATTTTCAGTTGCTGCAACTGGTGGTCTTTCTACTTTATGCAAGAGCAATGCACAACTGGCCGAGAATAACAGCATTGTACTTCAGCTTTCAGCTAGATCTACAGCACTGCTTGCAGTTCGTACAAAGGGCAACATATTGGTCTAGAACGGCAGAGTGTCATGCTCTGCACTGCATTGTTCACATCTACACACAACACAAAGATTGATATAGGCCACGTGCAAGCTTGGGCAACCCTCAATGAAGAGTCCTTCTTGAGATGCGGATGCAACTTTTTTGGCTGTCAGAAGCGCAGTTTGAACTAGCACAGAAAAACAAACAGCGGCGCATCGGCCGGGTTAGGGTCCGAATAATTTAAGCTATGTGGCAAAATTTTTCTGTTAGCAGTGTCGTCATTCCCTATGCCTGTCGCAGGCATATCTTGCGCAATTTTCTCTGTTCTGTTCTATGTATTACCAAGAGCGCTTCTGACCGCTTTTGACATCCAAAACACTTGATGCAGCCACAAAGACAAAGAAAACGCAAGGAATGCGCGTCATTGGGGCTACGTGCATGATTAGATGGGGCCTATATGCTCAGGTGCAGCCCTTAGCGCGATGCCCTGTTGTTTAGACGTGCATACTGTGTACATTGTATGCGAGTAAACATATTATTGGAGAGATTAAATTGAAAAAAAAAAATTACACACCACTGCTCAAAGTGGTCACAAACACACGTGTGTGACAAACACACACGTGTTTATGCACTGTCAAAATAGTCAAAATTTAACTTACAGAAAAAGCCTTTCACTTTCATGTCTTAAACAGCCGAAGTGCTAAAAGGTAACAACGGTCTAAGGAAACAACGAGGACAAGCGTTTACGTCCACCTAAAATTTTATTGCAAAGCAGAAAGAATATATGCCTGTCACATGACATCACAATCAAATAATCAATGCAGAAAGGTAAAAAAAAGTGAAAACTCAGCAGCAGTGAATTTACTAAAAAATTCATGTGTCGATGAGTTCAAGTAACCTAGTTATTTTTTCTGTTGGTGCGACGGATGGCTTGCTGATGCAGCTTCGATTTGCTATTGCCGCCGCCTCAATGATGAGTGTTGCACTATCGTTAGAGTGATTAGCCAGCACAGTTGTTTTATGAAACACCAGCCAGCACTTGCATTTTGTGCACTGAGTCGCCAGGAAACCATCAGATCCCTTTTTTACTTTCTGGTTATGTTCAGGTAATCGCACATAGAGGCATCTGCCTGACTGTTGGTTGTAACTTAGACTGCAGGTGCCGGGTATTTTATATACTGCCGTCTTCACACATTGAACAAACTCATTTCGATGCTTAATTTTACGCTCTTTAGGAGCTTTTCTTACTGGATTAGTCCTTGCATATAAGTGAAACAGCTTATTCTGCACAGAAAATACTACCGAGACACCCGCCCTCTGAGCAATTTTGTTTTCTGTTTAAGTTGTGTGAAATTCCATGCATGTATGGGATCACAGCCACTTTATTACTCAAGGCTGCCTGAGAAACAGTCCGTCTAAGAGGCTTTTGACGCTGTTCAAAGATTGCCTAACGCCACCTCCTTTGATGCACAAGATACCCGAAAATGGATCCCTAAGGTTCTTGGACCTGAGGCTTTCGTTTTCAAGTAGCAATATATATTGGAGCTACAAGCCTCGTTCTAAAAAAATTTTTGTTGCCTTTCGCCTCGGCATAAAGCAAGCTGGTCAAGCACGGCGTTGTTCGTGCTTGTTTGCAAAACGCACTTGCGAAGTCATACCATCATTCAATTCAGAAAAATTTCAGAGGGCAGACAGCCCGTTTGAGGGCAGATGGGTATCCTAGCCACTTGCTGGTATTTGTATCAGAAAAACTGTGAAAAGACTCGAAAGTCAGTGCCACGTGCACTGTTTCGCAGGCAGCCGTGAGTAAGAAGGTGGCTGTGGTTTCATACTTGCATGAAATATCACACAATTTAAAGAATATTGGTCAGAGGGCTGGGATCTCGGTATTTTATGCACTGAATAAGTTCTCGCGTTTATGCCCAAGAACTAATCCTGTAAAAAGGCCTCCTAACGAGTGTAAAATTAAGTACCGGAATAATTTTGTTCAATGGGTGAAGGAGGCAGTATATGAAATACCCTGCACCTGCGGTCTAAGTTACGTCGGACAGTCAGGCAGATGCCTCAATGTGCGATTACCTGAACATAACCAGCAAGTCAAAAGTGATCTGATGGTTTCCTGGTGACTTATTGTGTAGACAGCAAGTGCTAGCCAGTGTTTGATAAAACAACTGTGTTGGCAACTCACTCTAACGAGAGTGCAAAGCTCATCATTGAGGCGGGGGTGATAACAAATCGAAGCTGCATCAGCAAGCCGTACGTCACACCAACAAAAAAAGAACTAGATTACTTGAACTCACTCACACAAGATTTTTCTTTGTAAATTCAGTGCTGCTTAGTTTTTTTTCTTTATCTTTGTGCATTGATTGATTTATTTCATTGTGATGTCATGTGACAGGTATATATTCTTGCTGCTTTGCAATAAAATTTAAATTGGAAGTTAGTACTTGTCCTCGTTGTTTTCTTAGACTGTCGTTACCTTTTAGCACTTAAGCTGTTTTTAACAAGAATTCCAACTAGCCTGCTCCCGCCCTTTGCTTTCACTTTGGCCGGATGAATCGCCCACGCTGCCGAAGGCTTGGTCAAAGCTTTCCCCAGCTGGACATTTCTATTATGTTTGGCGCAATTCCAGCGGCATGAACCGTCGTAAAACCACGACGCTCGTACAACTTCTGCTTCCTTAGAGTCAAAGAAGTCGACGACCGCAAATGACATTACAAATAAACTTGGTGGTCAAACAATTTTACGAATGACTGATCCAATGCTTTACTCATTAGTCTATAGCTTCGTATAGTGATTATTTTCTGATTAAAACCACATTCTTCTATATTTTTATGAAGGAGGTCACACCTAACCCTTGCAAGTGAAAAGTGTACAGGAAAAACCGGCCTGCGATACGACAACAAAATTTTTTGATAATTTGACACATGTGTGTTTTTTCACCTATGATCACCCGGATCAAAGGACAAGGCCATGAGCTTATCGTGATCAAATAAAGAAATGATAAAAGCAGGAGGGCCCTTTGTAGACATGTGCTGGGATGAATCACGAGCACATTACAGCCACAACGCGAGACTGCGTTCTTTATGCCTGATTCGGTTTTTTCTGGTGAAAATTTCGTAGGCAAAAAGCGAAGAGTACCAACCTTTTACAGCTTCAGCAGCAAGATAAATCCAATAACGATATTTAAGCACGCCACGCACAATGCACCTGCACGTTGCACAGCCCACCAGCAGACAGTGTTACTTGACTGGAGCTTTTCTCGGCTGCGTTCAGCTTGCATCGAGCCAATGGCAAGTTGCCATGGCATCTCAAAAAAAAAAAAAAAGGTTCACTTTTACCAATGCTTTTGCAGCGCATTTCGTGTTATAAAAACAGTTACGTTTTTGTAAGTTAGTTATTATAAAATGCACTTTGTAGTGGTTTGTATGATTTTGCCATTAGCCAAGGAAGCGTGTTCGGCGGATATGGCTAGAGCCGGCTAGAGGCTTAGACCAATGGTAGTGTATAGGTGTTAAATGGTAGTGTATAGGTGTTCTGTGCCTAGACGATGCAATGAACAACAAGGCTGACATGCGGGTGGCGCGGCCATAGAGTTGTGAGCCCGGTAATTTGAAGTAATTCCCCGTAGTTGTTTGAAAGAGGGCGTACCATTTGCTGTGGTGTATTTGAGCCCCTAACGATCCAGCACATCCTGTGTGTGGCCCAAGCGCGTTCAGCCTGGTGCAGCAGAATCGTTTTTTTTTTCTACTCGAGATATCAGCGACCTGGTGTAGGCTGTGTTTTAGGAGTGACTTCCCACAATGATCAAGTTTTACAGCATATTTTGGATGTGGTGTAACATGTAAAAAATGTTACTGAAATTAATTTTTAGGGATGCATACATACAATCATAACGTTCATTACAGCTGCTAATCTGAAATTTGATTGCACTTGCATGCAATCCAACAATGTTGCAATGGGTAAAGTGTGGGTGAATACAAAAGCGTGTATGCACATGCAAACTAGTCTGTGTGCAAATCAGGTTATTTTCATAAAAATGTCTATTTAAAAAAAAAAGCATCACATTGCTGTATACACATAAACAGAAAAAGCTACACATTACTGTTATCTTTACACATAAAATACCTCTGGCTTCTTGATGCTGATAATTATTGTGGTTTAACGTCCCAAAACGTCGCCATAGTGAAGGGCTCCAGAAATTTCGACCACCTGGGGTCCTTTAAAATGAACCTAAATTAAAGTCCACGAGTCTAATGCATTTCGGCATCAATCGAAAATGCAGCCGCAACGGCTGGTGTTCGCTTTGGTGACCTTCGGGTTGAACAGGCTTAGGCATATATGTTAGTTAAACAATGTTCACGGATATTTTATGAATACTCATTTTTAATATTTAAACAGAGGTGCCCACTCAATATCCACTGAATATCCACAGATAACATCGGATGTTCAGATTATTTGTAGACATCCTCTAAAAATTGATTGTTTGCTGGGTATATATCGTTAATGAAAACAAGAGCGGCATGTGTAGGGCTCAATTTGTGGTTTGCGATTCAATTGCGATGTCTTAAATCGGGTGCACATCTGTGATGTCAAATGGTTGGCATCTTTCAAGCGTCAAATTCTGGATGTGATTCGACATAGTTTCTGGGTCATGCGCATAATGGAGGCAGTCTGGTAGTCGGCTAATTTCCGCGATGGTGCTTTCACTTGTTAGGCACCGCCCCTCCCCTTTCGCGTTCATTTCATTGGCAACGCGTGTCTTTAGACGTTAAATTCTTTTAACATTCTGAAATTGAAATGTTAGCAGAGAGAAGGGAGCTTCGAGCTTCTCACTTACGTGGTATGATGGTCAGTACTGCTAGCGAATACATCGGCGGGAACCGATATGCCCAGCTCAAATAAAACAAAGGCCACTTCTCCTAACTCGTGCGACACCTCCACGACCTGTTCCACCTAGTGCTACGTGCGACAGGCAGCTGCACAGAGCCTTAGGCCTAATGAGTCACTCGACATTCGATCCTCACTTGATCCGGATTTGATCCTCAACAAGATGGAAAATTTTATTCTTTATTTTATTTGCTTCTTTCTCGATTTATCGCTCACGGACAACTTTTCGCTCACAACCAACTATGCCGACGCCGACGACGAAATTTCTGCGACACGAGCTCTCTAACACTTGTGGGGTCTCGATATGGCGAGCGAGCACCATGCCACGCTCTTGGAGTAACCGGACGCAGTTGGCATGATTGGACCAAACAAAAGAATACATACATTTATTTAACTACTTTTAAAACGATATTGTCAGCCGAATCAATATGCATCAATTGGGATCAACACACTAAAACAGCCTTACACAAAATACACAACATTCAACAACGTAACAAACACAAGCACACACTAAAGGTGACTTCGCCAACGCTTGACTAACCGCCAGGGCCCCCGGCGTGTAACCCGGGAACCCACCGCTACAGACAATCGTTTGCACCAACCGCCACCTGCCAAAGAGCCCCGCTCATCTTTCCTGTGTCACCACCAAAGCTTGCTGCCAGACGTCATTGCTGGCCCCACCATTCTAATCATCATGATGATGGTGGTGATAACAAACGCTCGCGAGCTTATGCCACTTACCGCTCGGTACTTGTGAACCTGATGCGGCCTATGCGCAAAACATGTGCACTACGAGGCACAGACAACTTTACAGGAGGTGTTAGCAGCTTCACAATCTCTAAGCAGTCAACTGTTGGCATTGTTTCACTACATGATGAAAGAGGCCGCAGTGGCAGCCAGCATAATGAAATCGGTGCCATTTAGCCCAAATGTAAACACATGCAGGCTAGTGCAGACATTTTTTTCTCTCTCCCTCTTACGTCCATGGAATATTGATTGAACATAGCATCAATGAAACGCTTTGGCATGGCCGCTAACCCTTTTTTTTTTGGTGTAGCAGCTGTGTCACTGATTTGATGTTGTGTCGCGCGAGCGTGCATCTTTTTTTTTGTTTCTTTTTTTTCTTTCCTTGGAAAGCAATACTATTCATCTGGTACAGACTTTTGTTATGACTCGCATCACGTACTTCGGCTCCTACCTCAAATGATTGGCGACTGAACAAACCAAACTATACTGTCTCATTCGTAAGGCGTACAAAGGCGCAATAGAACGTGGGGTCTCGGAATGAGAATACGTGTTCTCGGAGCGAACGTACAAGGCAGTCGCAGTCGGACCACACTAAACACCACATTTATTGAACTACTTTTATATCAACAATATTGTCAGCCGAATCAAACCTCACTAGCAGTCCATACGTCAAACACACCCTCTTGCTTTTTTTTACTCTTTTTTTTTTCGGGATATGGTTTGAATTAAGCCTGGAGGTATGTAGTTTTTGCCTTGTGGCGCACATGTGTCCCGCAAATAGGCCTCAGTTAGGGTTAATAACTGCCGAGGGGTGGATTCCAACTCGTGCGATATTTTATTAAGCTATGAATTTCTAACTCGCCCAAGAAACGGCACTCTTAAAGGTGCATTTGTAGTACAGGTGTCCTATCCTGTCTCATCCTTTTTTCTTTGCTTGTCTCAGCTGTGCTACAAATATTTTATTAATGCCGTGACAGGGATCGTCGTGCATGGAAATGCTGCAATGTGCTGCTTGCAATCTCATCTTTTATCATTTTGCACCATATGGAAACAAGCCAGCATCCGCTAAGAGCCACTGAAGTCTACTGAGTAAGGAGATTAAAACGTCTGGAAAAGTTGCAATTGAGGATGGTCCTGCTTGTAGTACTACATCCGCCCCCATTTATTGCCACCGTGTGGATATCTGCAAAGCACATATTCATGTTAGGAATAGTCCTAAACAAGAGCAGTCGGAGAATTTTGAGTGAAGAAGCTTGTGCATACTGCTCACTATTTCACTTGTTTCTGAGATTTAGGTCAAGTGAGATTTAGATCCACTACTACAGCTGTGTCAGGCAACAAAGGACTTTGCAGTCATTTGTGCTCAAGCACCTAGATCCTGTTTCACAGCAAGTTGATATTCATCAGGCTGGTTGAAATTCCATCCATCTGCTGAATGGAAAGAGCACATTTTTTTACACGGGGACCAAAAAAAATTACACTGGCAACTTTCAACTGAACTTTTATTTCACACGAAAGATATATAGTTGAGAAAATTTTATTGATGAAAAAAACATAAAAGTGTGACATCATTTTATTACATAATCTCACATTCTCCTCCAGACTCCTCCAGAACTGACAATACTTTCTGCCCAGACAGACAGACATGATTAGCCTTCACATGACATTTGGGTGGCTTCAATTATTTTGTGCATTGGTCTTGATTCTGAAAATGAAAATTTGGGAGAGTTTGTAAGATTGTATACTTGAAAAGGTTGTGCGAAATACAAAGACACAAGCAAACAACAGATAATTGATATGAATGCTATCTTCAAAAGTTTGATTATCAATGCCTTGCTTGTATCTTCATGTTTGTCACAACCTGCTCAAGTCAGTCTTGATGGCCGTCAAAGATTCTTGTTTTTTCTAACATTGGGTGGCAAGCCCCAAATGGCAGTTAATAGTGATGAATTTTTCTTTAGCATTGCATACATTACTGCTGTGCTCACAAAAGCTAGTCATTTAGACACTTTCTTGTGTGGCTTACATTACATCACTACATGAAAGTGTGATTCGATATACAACAATGCTGCTGCGATCCACATGTTGTGGTATGCTCACTGTAATTAGTGGCAAGCAACACTACATTCTGTGGGGTCTCGATACGGAGAGCTCCACGCTGTTGGAGTGAACGGATGCAGTAGACACAGTCGAACCCAACCAGAGTAACACACATTTATTCAACTGCTTTTAGATCGACAATATCGTCAGCTGAATTAATATACATCAATTGTAATCCACATGCTAAAACAACCATACACAAAATTACACAACGCTTAATTAACAACATAACAAACACAAGGCTGTGTCGCCAACGCTCGGCTCACCACGAATGCCCATGCTAGACGACCCGCGATACCGTCTACTGCGGACTTTGCTTCAACTGACACACACAAGAACGACCGCTCATGTCTCATGTGCCGCAACCCAGCTTTGCGCGAGGCGTCACTGCAGACGCCACCGCACTGACCATGATGATGATGGTGGTAGTAAACACTCGCGAGCACACCACCTACCGCTCAATAGTTGTGAACCCGAAATGCGGCCTATGCGCGAAACACATGCACCATGAGGTGCAAGTGGCTTTACAGGAGTGTTAGTACCTCCTCAATTTTGTGTTCTGGTTCATTTTCATTTCTCTAATAAACACAACACAACTGATGTTTCCAGCTCAAATGATAGCTTGCATTTCGTTGCAATTCAAGGTCTTTTTCTTTTCCTGTGTGTTGCTGTGAAATGTTATTAAGCTTTGCTTTTGCAAGTTAATCTGTTGATATTCTGTTTATAGATGGTCAGAATATTTTCCAAGTTGTTATAAATTATCTGCCTCCAAATATGGATTAATGAAAACTAATAGACAGTGATGCCAAGAGGGGTATAGGCATCATTGTCTCTTAGTTCTTGTTAATGTTGTGTCTAGCAGAGACAACGAGTGCTTTGTTGTTTACACTTCTTTCCTTCATGCCAATACCGATGGCATCGGTTATGCCCCAGGACGGCAGTATAGCATAGATATTCATCACAGTGTAAAATTGAGAAAAAGCTTTTGTGAAGGTATGGACAAGAGAATTTACAAGCATGGAGGTCTAACAGAAGTAGGAGAGCGATCAAGGAACAAGTTACAAGTGAACTCAGTAACAAGAGATGATGTTGCTGTCATCATGCACCACAACCTATCAAGTTGGGACCACGCTAGTCCTTGTGCGAAGAATACGGAAGTTCTTGCTGATTGGTTCATGTGACAATATTGTGGACCCAGTTTTGACCCTCCATATATATTGACAGTAGTTTCACATCAGTCGCAGTTGTACATTCTTTACCTGTGGCCATTCTGGCCTTAGAGGACTGCTGTTTGTTTCATTCAGGTGGAGGCCACTTCTGATGTGAGTCATGTGGCCATCTCTTTAGATGTGGCTGATGAATTCAACACACTGCTGCTGCTGTCTTCTCCCTCACTAGCACGTCTTCCACGCAGCCTTGACGACAACTGGTTTCCCCTGGAGAAAGAAGTTGGCTGAAGTCCATCAGTGGTTTACATGCATCCCGATCTATTTATATTGAATTGTGTCGTCATACTTTCAGTGCTGTGGTCCCTACTCTTTGCAGTGCACATGCAGCACCTCAATTTGTGTCAGAATAATTCAACAAATAGCCTCCACATGTGGGCATATGTCATTGGACAGTAGTCAACACATTCAAAAGTTCTCTCATGGCATCCTATCCTGTCCTTTTTTTTGTAGGGAATGCATACACCTGAATCGCTTCAGTCCATTTTTCCTTCAGAAGGAAGTAAATCTTAGGTTGTAGATCAGACTGATGCTTGGATTGAAAGAAGTGGTGACACGTAAAAGAGTGCGGGAGTCTGAATGAAAGCAGAGCCATGCCCTGTAGTAGTTGATGTACTTTGAGGCAGGGATTGTGCTCTGCTTGCTGATGCAGGAAGAGCCGTCATGCCAGTTGTTGTCGGCACTTTGTCGTTTCTTGCCGGAGGCACCCAGTGCTGAGCAATGCCTTGGAGCTCAGTGTGTGCCCCCACTGAGCACGCTGCGACGCGGTCTGTTGGCCCTGAGCCGCCAGTGGAAACACCTGCTCTACATGCCGCTGCTGGTGGAGCAGAACAGCCGGATTCGCAAACGCACTCGGCCCGAGCCCCCAGCCCAGCTGGTGGGGGTGCCCTTGCGCGAGGATGAACTCCCGTCCGACGAGACGGCGTGCCTACTGGCCGACGATGCTACGGGGGCTGCACAAGTGACCAGGGTAGGTGGCAGCTTTTAGCATTGTTGACCTGTGTGGGGTGGAGGTGTTTATATTTCAGCATAGTAGTACCTACCCTCTAAAAAAAGAGTTATCTCATAATAATACCTCTAGGTGATATCCTAAGTATTTCGGGAGTGAAGCGCAAGCAAGCTTGCATCAAACCAAAGTATATTACTGTTGCTTAAATTAAAGTAAAGTACAAAATGCTCGCTGTTGGCCGTGCTGACATAAACAAAAAAGCATGCAAGTTTGCACACAAGTTTTGAGAATCCTGGCTAGCAAAGCATCACAAACCTATAGCTAATGTCCGCCTGACCAGCTGTAAACTAGAGGCATCTGTTTGGCCACACTCCAAGCACACTCATTGCGAGTGCTAGCTGTGAGCAGTGTGCCACTGCACACTTGAGTGTAATGTGAAAGAAAAAAGCCATACATTTAATGTAAATTTATAGCAAAGATAGCAGGTACCTTGGCCGCAAAGCAGGATCTGTAGCCGGTGGCGCCGGGGATCGCAATGCCGCCACGTATGTCAGGACTGGGGCCTCGGGAATCGGTGGTGCAATTGGGGCCAGGGGTGTGACGGCCTGCCGGACTTCTTGTCTGATTACATCCGTGAGGGCTGACACAGGTGGATGGGATTTCACTGCCTGAAGCTGTCGCAATTCGTCCCGAACGATACTTCGAATGAAGTCTGCGAGGGCCTGTCTCTCGCTTTCAGAGCCGATAGAGCATGCGGTGGTCGGCATCTGGTGTTCGTATTGTGGCGACCGCTGCTGCAGTGTACATTCCATCCTGGTTGCCTCACTGATTAACTGGGCGACTGTCGTCGGTGGATTGCACACGAACCCAGCGAAAAGCTGTTCTTTTACTTCGTGCATCAAATGCCGTACCTTCTTTTCCTCGGGCATGGCAGGGTCCGCGCGCTTGAAGAGCCGAAGCAGGTCCTCGACAAACATGGATACTCGTTCATTCGGCAGCTGGCTTCTGCAGGATATGGCTTGTTCAGCCCTCTCCTTCCTCCCGGTATTGCGATAGGCGTCACGGAGCTGTTGGCTAAACTCTTGCCAGGTTGCAAAGGAGCCCTCGTGGTTCTCGTACCACATATTTGAAGAATACTCCAAGTAGAAGTAAACTCGGCACAGCTTGCGAACATCGTCCCATTCATTTATACTTGCGACCCGATCAAAGTGGTCGAGCCAGTCATCAACATCTTCGAAGATGTCTCCATAGAACGACTTTGGTGTCTGCGGCGCATGAACAACATGTGCGAGAAGAGAGCCATGGGCATCGCTGGTTTGGACCGCCTGGCTTGTCATAGGAGTTGCCATCTTTCTGGGTGTCGATGCCAAGAGACCAAATTCAGGCGGCGGCTGCTTCTTGCTGTGGGAGATGTAGCTGTCTCCAAGATGGCCGACACAGCCGAAGTACACGTACCGAGCGTCTCCACCAGTAATGCCACGAGCAAAACAAGACCTACAGCCAGGGGTTCACCTGAACCAGAGCAACCAAAATGTTCTCTTCTTCTTTGCGGTCCCGAAAACGAGTATTAGCCACAGCGGCTCGTTCATCAATGGTGGCAATATTTAAATTGGCAGCACATTGAAACTTACAATTACATTTATTCATTATTTTATCACTGTACCCTGAGTACCATTAAGGCATTACAATGGAAGCTTACACTGCACAGAATTGTTAATAACGACATATTTACAGATACAGTTAAATCTCAATAATTCAAACTCGAAGGGGCCCGAAAATTTGTTCGTGGAAGTTAAAATTAATGAAAGCTAAATGAATGAAGGGTTCACCATGCCGTGGCACATGTGCATTGAGCTAACACACGAGGGGGAAGTTTTGGAAGTCTTACATTTATTCATTGTTAACAGCGCATCCGTCATTAATTGAATATAAACGGTACAGCGCATCTGCACATGTTTGCCTTGCTGCGAGTCTATTTCGCATGCAGCTTGCAAAGCATTTTTACTTCTGCTTCAGCATTTTCCTGACAAAAGGAGTTTCGCGCAGCAACGTCCAGCGCCAACACTTTCAAAAAACGATGACAACGACTGCGTCTCTGCAACGCAGCCGCAGCGTGGCCAGTGTGTGACGAGAAAGGAGGAGTGGCGTCTCCACATGGAGAGAAGCAGATCGGCACATAAATAATGAAGACGAGGGCTTACCTCCAGTTGAAGGTTCAGTGTTTTCTAGAAGTATAGAAAAAGCAGAAAGAAGAACAAGCAAAACAATAAATGTGAAAGAAAATGCAAAAAAATCTCCTTCCAATTGCTGTGTGGCCACGCTGGTGTATTTCATTAATGTTTTAGAGGAAAAAGTATTGTTGATGGCACACGACACCACACAACAAACTTTTAAAGTGATTTTCGGCTTCTGCGATAAGCTCTTGTTTTTCAAATGGGCACTGCAAAAAAAAAAGGGGGGGGGTGGAAGAGAAAAAATTTTAGAGAAAAAAAAAAAGCACTGCTCGTTCAATTGGCAGGAGGGAACACATTTTAAAGACGGTGCTGTTGGTTGGCGCCCATTGTGCAGTATACAATGCTCCTCACAATGAAAATATCACTACGGAAATTCCAAATGGCAGTATAACATTGTTGGCTAGCTCAAGCAGACAATCTTTCAAACACATTCTAGTTCTGCCTGAAGGTGTGCAATGCGATGCGGGTAGGAAAACAACTAGCTCGCTTTCAAGATGGTAGGAATCAGTTTCGTCCTCAGAGTAATGTAGAAATGATGGGTGCACATTTCGCTGCGGACTGCCTAGGTCACAGCAGAAAACTTTTTTCCCCATTGTAAACAACACGTCTCAGCTCCTCATTTCTAAAAAAAAAAAAAAAAAAAAAAACGGTAACAAGATACTCGTGCCTTGCTTAGTATCGCGATGTGAGTGGTACATCGCAAAGGTATTTCACTACTGAGATACAAATACATTCCTGAAAAGTATCTCAATACAGCAGTACAGATACTCAGTATCTCTGAAATACTATCACGATACAAGAGTATCGTCATAGTATGTAGTTCGTTAGATGCCGCCACAGGTAACTTTATGTCCCTGGTCCCTCTTGTTGTTGCTGCACTCGAAGTTGGTAGATCCGGTGACACGCTTGGATATGGAGCAGGCTCTCCTGCTGGTGCCCACTCCTTACGCATTCTTGCGACATTTGAAAGGTGATGTGACGTGGTAGAATCAGAAAGAAATATTACCCTGTCGATGTTGCCGAGAACGACATCATAGAGTGGCTTTTCCATGGAGAGTGCCAGTGTGGGTCCTCGAAAGAACAGAGAGTCGATGTATACCTTTGCTTCGGAAAGCTGCCGTGATGAACCGTCGAGAAGGTGTACAGTACGTGTGATACCGGTGAAATTACCAGCGAACAGTACAGATACTCAGTATCTCTGAAATACTATCACGATACAAGAGTATCGTGATAGTATGTAGTTCGTTAGATGCCGCCACAGGTAACTTTATGTCCCTGGTCCCTCTTGTTGTCGCTGCACTCGAAGTTGGTAGATCCGGTGACACGCTTGGATATGGAGCAGGCTCCCCTGCTGGTGCCCACTCCTTACGCATTCTTGCGACATTTGAAAGGTGATGTGACGTGGTAGAACCAGAAAGGAATATTACCCTGTCGATGTTGCTGAGAACGACATCATAGAGTGGCTTTTCCATGGAGAGTGCCAGTGTGGGTCCTCGAAAGAACAGAGAGTCGGTGTATACTTTTGCCTCGGAAAGCTGCCGTGATGAACCGTCGAGAAGGTGTACAGTACGTGTGATACCGGTAAAATTACCAGCGAACGCTTGACCATCACGGTATTGCATCCCGAGTCCCTTAGAACCGTCACAGGCTGTCTCTCGAGATATCCGGTTGCCATAGGCATCTCTTGTCTTAGAAGATCAAGACAACTATCTCTTTTTTCCGATGGGGCATTTTCCTCTGCTGATGAAGGGGTACAATCCAAGTTCTCCTTGTTTCGAGGAAAAGGTGTACGGTCATAGTCGGCAACAGCACTCGACACCGCCTTGTTGCGGCTCTTTACATTAGGACACTGGTCCGCTTGATGGCCGTGTTTCCTGAACTTCCAGAAAGACGAGGGCTTCGGGCCTTTTGACTGCGTTCAAAAGTCTGTGGCGCAATGACCTTGCTTGCCACATAAAAAGCATTGCAAAAAAATTGCTTTTCCGGCCTCTTTATCGTGACTTTTGCTCGCCAATTCTGCTGTTTCGCTTGGTCTTTCCTGTTTCCCTTTCGTGATATTTGTCAGGCTTTGCGCCTCCTGATAATGGTCAGCTGTTTCGGCAAGCTGATCGAGCGTTCTGCATTCTCGCTCCTTCAAGAAGATGGGGCGTTTCTCATCGCATCTTAGCAAAAACTGTTTGTACACAAGCTATCTCTTAATGCGTGATACGTTCTTTATGTTTTCACCATCTGCTGCCAATGATCGAAGTAACTGACCAGCGAACAGCAAATTGTCACCCTGTCTCGGAATTCTCCGGCTTAGCTTCGAGAAACTTTTGCTGATATCCCTCTTCGGTGTACTGAAATCTTCGCAACAATGTTTGCTTCAGCTTTTCGTAGTCTGTGGCATCCTCCACAGCCATACGTCCTACAATACTCGAGGCTTCACCTGAGAGGCATAAGCTTAATGAGAGCACCCACCTGTCGCCTGGCCATCCCTGGCTCGTGGCTCGAGGCCCTGAATGTACGTGTCGAGTTCGTAGGGAGGAATAAGATTGTAGGGAGGAATAACTTGTGGGGGCTCCTGAACGCTTTGCTGCTGGCTTCCACGCTCTCTCTACCGGCTTCAACCGTCCCAGCCGTGCGCTCAGCAAGACACTTAGCCTCCAGCAGACTTTGTTCCGCTGCCAGACGAGCAATCTCCTGTTTGTGCGCTATTCGCAAAGCGTCCCTATCCCCAGCTCGTCTGTCACGCTCTTTTTTCTGCTGCTCCTCAATCCACTCCTTCAGTTCGTTACCCGTATGGTGACCCCTGCTACTCACTGTAGCAGAAGATCACTGCAGGTTTACGCTTAGCGAGCCACAGGGCCGCGACTCCGTCAGCTACTTGCGTGTAGTGCACCGCTCCATGCGCGCTCAACTAACAAGGCGTCTAGCGCGGCACGGCAAACAGACAAGGTACAAAAATACACCAACACTTTATTGCCTTTGGCGGCACCCCAAGCAACAGTACAACGTCCGCTCCCAGGACGCGGAGAGCAAAGGCTCCCGCACGCGGACGTCCCAAATAAGGGGAAACCGCGAGCACGTCGCAGCAAGCAATAGCGAGCTTTGACACGCCGGTCGGGAAAAGGTCCCTTGCGGCTATGCTGCGCACTCTCACGATGGCCACTGGGCTTGGTCGTGAGTGTTTGGGCAAACCTCGTATGCATAGGCCTACGGCAAGTGCGGCTCGGTGTGGCACGACCACTTGAAGCACTAGGCACCGCTGTGGGCTTAGCATACGGTACCGAAGCTAGCACTCAAGTAAACACGCCTGCCGAGGTGCCAAAGGCCACCCCTGGCAGGCTACAGTCTGGCGATTCCCAAAGAGGACGCGGACAAAGGAAACACGCGCTTACACGGCACCGACAACGAAGGAGAGAGCTCCCTCGACGCGCACGTAACCCGTACCGTGCCCGTACGTGGCACCATCTATTGGCACTGTGATGTTATGTTTGGGTTTAGGATTCGCTCCAGAAAGAATGATGCAGCACGCAAGTGGACAAACACACGTAGGACATCTTTACACACACGACAGGACTCAACGAATAGTAAAAGTCACATTTGACATAAGGGGCGCTACGCGAAATAGTCAAGCGGTAGCGTACAGTTTTTTGTCGGAGCCGATGAGGTCGCCGAGTCGAAGACGTCGTGCGTAGACCGTCTGTCCGATGCCGTTGCTCGATTCTTGGTCTGGCCGCGTGAAGTCCCGGAGGTCCACTCCACGGCAGTTGATGCCGGGACGCTGCGCCCAAGGTACCCGCTCCATGGTGGACGCCCTCGGCCTGGGCGTGCTCGTGGGCCGAACCCTGAGTGTGCCCGTCTGCACACAGCGTCAAGGCCTTGGCCTGGCCTCGTGCACGTTCCCTAGCCGTATCTCCTCGTAGCGGAACAGGCGGCAGCGCTCTAAGTCGAGGCAGCAGGAGGTAGGGCTCCGGGTTCTCTCACGGACCGGACGCCAAGCGAAGGATAGCCCAGCCTTGGAATTCCGACCCTAGTGCACAACCCACGCACTGGTCACCCTGTCTCGAGGCACGCCGCGCACACGATCGCCGTCCTCTTCGCCACCGCACGGCACATACGTGATTCGCCCCCGCACGACGCACACATTCAAAAGGGTCGACACACAAGTCGCCACCGCATGGCGCACTGTTTTGTTTTTTGTATATTTTAACCTTGCGCGCCATATATTATGACAGCCACGTGCTGTTACCAGAGCAGAAAAAGCAAAATGGTGTGGCCATGCAGCGGAATGTCCACGAAGTGGTCGTGGGCACGCCTCAGATCCCCACATTCTCCCCTCCTTAATTCACCCTATATACCGGTCTGCAAAGGCAGCCGGTCGTCGCCCATGCATGAAAAGACGTCATGCAATGGGCAACAGCTAGCCTCAGCCTCGCTCTGCAACTGCTACTGAAAAAAAATATAGAACACAAAAATACACTTGAGAAACACAATGGCGCTGTGGAAGAGGGGTAACAAGAGTTCATGATGCTCATGCAAGAGCGCATCCACGGCTCGGAGGGGAAGCGTCACGTAATGTTTGACTTGGGTGGCTGCGTAGATGCGAGAGCGCAAGGTGAGAGTTCTGGTTGAGGCCCTCATGCTAGGAACAGCCTCACCTTCGTCTCGTCGATGTTGACGACAGCCCTGCGAGTCCGACGAACGCCACCTCGGTGGAGGTTCCCTCCCTGCGACAGCCGGCCCTTCTGCTGCAATCATGGTCGCCGAATCCACTGGCTACGAGGCGTCCTGTGGTGTCGGTCGAATCGTGCACAGCGTCTGCGACAGCTGGCCTCGTGCAGGAGTCGTGATAAAAAGGCCAGCAGAGCTTATCAGCGACGGTCGGGAGCAGGGCACAACCAGGCTGCCTAACGACCACAGGTCTCCGAACACCTCCAGAGTCCAAGGTGGTGCAGGGGTCGGTGACTTCTTAAGTTGTCACCACACGCGCACGCACTTCCGATGGTCGGGTCTCTCTAAACTGGCCCCGCAAAGGAAGGCGCAGAGTGTCCTTTGTGCCTCTCCCCATGCTAAACCACCAATCCACGATCCCCTCCTCCAGCAAGGAGAAAAAAAAACACGAAAAAAAAACATCAAGTAAACTAACACTCAAATGACAATCAGCAGCAGTAACTGGGCAAAACCGACTTCTTTGCAAGCACTGACTGTAAAGAAGTTAGCTAACTGAGACTAGACAGTAAAAATGAGGGCCTTCAGTTGCGGCGACTGAAAATAGCACTAAGAAACGGGGACACAAGAAGAGGACACACGGCACAGGCGCTAAAGGTTGCGGAAATAAGCCCGCCGTCCGGCGCAAAATCACTCAGGTGACCGCTTCCTGAAATTATACCGGTGCGGGGTCCGAATGCGGTCCGCCACGGCGGGTGTGCGCCGTTGCTTGCGCGAAGAGCCACTGAGCACTGGCGCAGGCTCGTCAGACCTCGACGCAGAGGCATTCAGGTCTGCGATGTGGGCACGGTTGAGTTTTCCTGAAAGCGGCTCTTTCAGGAAGGTAGCGAGTGGAGTCCAAGCTTTCTCCACTCGGTACGGACCAAGCCACTTTGGAGCGAGCGAAGCTGAGAAACCCTTGCTCGCGTCGCTAAGAGCGTGGTTGCGCTTCAGGACGAGGTCACCTGCCTTAAATGAAAGGTGGCGACGTTTTCGATCATACTGGGCCTTTTGTTCGGCCCTGGCCGATGCCAAACTCTGCCTCGCTCTACTGAGAGTTTGACAAAGCCTGTCCCGAAGTGTTGAAGCGTAAGCAGAACAGTCTGCCGGTTTTTCCTCGTCCCCGAGCTGGCATTGCATGACATTGGTCACCGAATTTGCCAACTCCCTTTCGAAATTAAGGAAGGCGGGAGAGAAACCAGTAGAGCGACTCTCGAAGGATCGGATTGCAAACGCGAGTTCACTCAAATGGTCTGCCCGATCCCTCTGATTTTCGGCAAAGGCTGCCAACACCGGTTTGATTGGTTCGCTCCGTCAAATTAGACTGGGGATGGTAGGGTGAAGTGGTGCAGTGATCTATTCCTAGGGAACGGCACGTATCACCAAGCACCCGAGCGGTGAAATATGATGCGTTGTCCAGGATAAATCTTTTAGGAAAGCCGAACTGACAAAACACTTCCTGTAGCCTCTCTAGCACCGCTCGCACTGTCCCTTTCCACAGTGGCAACAACTCCACCCATTTGGAAAAATGATCAACGACTACCATCAGATGTATGAACCCCTGCTTTCTCCTGGGGAACAGCCCAATTAGATCGCAGGTGGCTACTTGCCACGGACGCTCACTGACAATCGGTTTCATCAAGCCGGGCGGCTTGCCACCCCTTGATTTGACCGCTTGACAGACGTGGCAGGAACAGCAATAGCGAAAATTGTCACGCTTTTGCCAAGCCAAGTCACAACCTTGCTCAGTTTCGCAAGAACTTTGGAGCCACTCAGGTGACCGGCCATGGGCTCATCGTGAGAGGCTCGCAACAGTGCGCCTCTCGGACTTTTGGGCACACCCACCTTAAACGGGTCCACTGACTCCTTATCGGTGGCTATGTATTTCAGCAGGAGTCCATCATGGTTCAGCAAGTATGTATCCGCGGGGGACCCAGCAACACACGCCGGTTCCCTTTCCCCTGCGCCCGCTGCACTACCAGCAGTGCTCGGCGCTCAATCTCCCCGAGACCGTCACTCAACTTAAGACAAAACGAGTCATCTTGCTGGGCCTTCACTAACTCTTGTCTGCTGAAACTGATTCCCATTCTCCCAAAAGGTAGCCTGGTATCGTTTCAATTCAGGACTGCAGCCATCGCCTCCGCTCGCATTGGCGTCATGGGTTCACTTCCCTTTCGCTCCTCTCGCCCGCTTCGCGGCACGTCTCGTCGATGTTGCCTGGCCCGCGGAAAGAGTTTGCTCGTCGGCGCATTCTCCCTTTCCTCCGCTCGGTGGTCTGGCCCCTGTATCGCCTGCGTTGCTCGCTTGCGCAAAGGCACCGCTAGCAGTTGTCGCACTGGGATTCAGGCTCCTGGTAGACACTGGGGCACGAGATAGCGCGTTAGCCACCGCGTTAGCTTTTTCCTTCTGGTACTGCACTGAAAAGTCGCAATGCTGTATTAGGAAAGCCCAGTGCACTAGCCTGCCTGCAGGCTCACTGATCTGCATCAGTTAGCTAATCGCGCTGTGATCTGTTTGCATCACAAATTTTGTCCTATCAAGGTAGATATCAAACTTCTGCAGCGCAAACAAGATGGCGAGACACTCCCTCTCGGGCACGGAATAATTCCTTTCTCGAGGGTATCACTGAGCGACTGGCAAAGGCCAATGGCTTCAACACACCATCGTATTCCTGTAGGAGAACTTCTCCTAATCCCAGATCACTTGCGTCAGTCTGGACAACAAACGGTCTGGTCAGGTCAGGAAGCTTGGGCTGCGCCGTCTCGGCAATGGCACTAGACAGACGGCAAAACGCCTCTTGCTGAGGTCCCCTTTGCCACTCAGCTGACTTACCCAAGAGCTTGGTCAAGGGCACCTGCACTCGGGCACGGGACGGTATGAACGACCGGTAAAAATTGGCCATACCAAGAAAGTAGTGCAGGCCGCGTACGTCCTCGGGCACGGGAAAATCGAGGATTGTTCGAAGTTTTTTCCTATCTGGCTCAATGGAGCCTTCGCCCAGCGTGAAGCCAAGTAACTGAACTCGGGTTCGCGCTAGTTGGGTCTTTGTGGGATTTAACGTCATCCCGGCGGCTCTCATTCTCTCGAGCACATCGGCAGTGTGGGCCAAGTGCTCTTTGAAGATTCGTGAATAAATTACGATGTCGTCGAGGTAGCACATGCAGTAAGACCACTTTGCTTCTCCGAGGACGCGGTCCAAGAGTCTCTGAAAAGTCGCAGGAGCATTGCAAGGACCAAAGGGCATACGAGTGAACTCAAATAACCCTCTGTGGGACGTGAACGCGGTCTTGCACCGGTCACGTTCATCCATTCGGACCTGTAGGTAACCTTGGCATCTAATGTAGTAAAATACCGTGCAGGAGGTTTTCTACGATGGAGCTAGTCGTGGGTAGTGGATAGGCATCCTTACGAGTAACTCCGTTGAGACGGCGGTAGTCTATGCACAGGGGATGACTGCCATCTTTCTTAGGCACCAACACAATTGGAGACGCCGAGGCGCTGGACGATCGATGAACAATGCCAGCTGAAAGCATCTCGTCCAGCAAGCCGTCAATTACCTGCCTCTTGGCCTGGCTGTCGAGCCTGGGTTTACACTTCAAAGGAAGCGCGTCGCCAGTTTCGATCGAATGGCTCACCAAATCCGTAAAGCCGGGTTATTCGATGAAGAGCTCATCGTATTTGCGTAACAGTGCCAACAAACGAGCCTTCTGTGTATCATCCAATTGAGTAGCACAGACGATCAAAGAATGCGGAGCCATTTGTGTCGTGCCGCTCGATTCCGATATGGATTTTGAGCCAACGAGTGTATAGCGCAAGGGCCTGCCCCCGAAGTGTGCACGTGACACGGTTTTTACGCTTTTACTGCACAGGCAACCGAAAGCGCCAGTAGGCTGATGAACGGCTTTAGCTCGGAAAAAGGTCCGTCGCGATAGCCTTCACTCGCAATGTCCACTACGATACCGGTTTTTAGCAGAAAGTCCCGACTGAGAAGCACCGGAACACTGAGCCCTGGAAGATGAACAAAATGTGCACGTCTCATTCGGCCTCCCCATCTGACAGTCAACCTTGCAGCGCCCACCGACTGGGCCACGCCTTTCGCAAGGGTGAATGTCGTTCGACTGTCCCGCAAGCGCACCGAGCGCTTCTGCAAGTGGGACAACACCTGTTCGCCAAACAAAACAACGAAGGGCTTGCGCGTGTCCAACAACACCGAGAATTGGCAACCGACAGTGGTGGCCGAAATAATGGCGCGTGCACACTAGCAAGACTGCTTGCCCGGTACGCAGAGGGAAGAAGCAAAGGTTCGGCCGCTCGTGCCTTCACCACCGGCCCGCGCTCCCGTTTTCCTACCTCACAGGAGGCACAGACGCGGAGCACTCTCTTGCTATGTGCCCTCGTTGACGGCAGCGCACTCCATCGCGGTCCCTTTCCGGAGACGGAGCAGCTTCGAGCTGCAAGGGGCGGTTAGCCGCGTGATCAAAGGAACCGCTCTGATGACCGTCACCACCGGTGATGCGCAGGGTCGAATTTCGTCTCTGCTCACGCGCGTTGAGTTGCGATGCAGCACTGGCTGCACACCTCCCGTACGTGTAGGGATCTAAAGCTCGATCGCTTATCTCCCACGTAGGCCCACCTGTAGCGGTAGCCGCAAAGGCAGCTTCGGCAGGCTATTGCCGCTGGGGAAGGGTCATAGCCCCTCCCCACGTGCATCGCGGTTCAAGGGCCTCGCTGGCTGGCAGTGGCGGGCGATAAGCACGCGCGGCGAGAACGTCGCCTTGAATGCGCTTTGCCTCGACGGCCACTTCTTTCAAATCACGGAAGCGAATGCCGTGCAGGTACGCCGAAAAAGTCGGGTGTGCCTGCCTGATCACCCATTTGACGCGCTCCTCGCTCGAGGCTCTGGGCTCAGCGATAGAAAAAAGGACTTCCATCGTGCGTACGTACTCCTGAAGTGACTCATCAGGAACTTGCGTGCGGAGCTTGAGCTCGCGCCGCATCCTACTCTCGTAGTCAGCGGGTAAGAATTCGCGCAGGAAGGCCGTGTAGAACTCATCAAGGGTTGCTGCTCGGTGGCCGGAAAGCCGATGCTACCTGGCCGCCGTGTCAGTCAGTGGAGCCGGGACGACGCGTCCGAGCACTTCCTGGTCGTCTAGACCCATGTCTCTCTGATAACGTGGGAGTGAGTCCAGGTAATCTTTTGCACTTTTCAGTTCACCATACCCGCTGTAGGTCGGAACGGCCAACATGACAGCGGGATGAGGGCATTTCAGAACGGTCGAAAGCGTTTGGACTGTCACCGTGAGTGTCTGAATCATTTGGGCGACATTTTGCAGCAGCGTCTATGCGCCCGCTTCAACGGAAGCTGTCGGTGCATCAGCGGCCTGGGCGAGCGATGGGGAAGTGTCTCCGAGCTCGATAAGCGGCGCGGTTTCAAAATGGATACCGGCCGTCACGACATTGGGAAGTGCCTGTTGTTCACAGCTGCCTCTTGGGCCAGCTTCACTTGAAATTGCTAGACCGCTTGCGGCTAGCGGTACAGGCGCGTGCTCGAAATGAGCCTGCCTGCTGGATTGCGTAGTAGCCAGCGAGCAAAATTCGACAACGGCTGATGCCACAGTGCCGATCTGCGCACCGGAAACTCCTCTGAGAGCCGTTTCAGAGCGCTGTGACATTGAACTGCCATGCATTCCAAAGGGAGCAGTAGAAGTCCAATTTGCCTGTGTGCACTGTTCGGGTTGGACTATGGTCCGGACCCATAACACGCTACCTCTCCAGTGGGAGCTGTTACGTAGCGCCTCGTGTTATCCCGACTGGGCTTGTGACAAGTGAGGGTGCGCGATTGTGATGCTCAAGGGGGGCACTGGCCCTGTTCTCGAGCAATGCGGTATCTGCTAAAAGCGTCAGCGAACAAAACTCACGCGAAGCAGACAATAACGCGGGTAAACACGGCGAGCCTGATTCGCAATGGCGGGGTGACTCGGCTAAGACTAATCAAAGACAGCCTTTGATTCCGCGTTGTGCGCCAGTATGGTGACCCGCTAATCTCTGTAGTGGAAGATCATCGCAGGTTCACGCTTAGCGAGCTACAGGGCCGCGACTCCGTCACCTACTCGCGCGTAGCGCACCGCTCCGCGCGCACTCAACGAACAAGGCGTTTAGCACGGCGCGGCAAACAGACAGGGTACAGAAATAGACCAACTATTTATTGCTTTTGGAGGCGCCCCAAGCAACAGTACAACTTCTGCTCCCGGGACGCGGAGAGCAAAGGCTCCTGCACGCAGACGTTCCGAATAAGGGGAAACCGCGAGCAGGTCGTGGCAGGCAATGGCGAGGTTTGACACGCCGGTCGGGAAAAGGTCCCTCGCGGCTATGCTTTGCCCTCTCACGATAGCCACTAGGCCTGGTCGCGAGTGTTAGGGCAAACCTTGTACGCGTAGGCCTTCAGCAAGTGCGGCTCGATGTGGTACGACCACTTCAAGCACTAGGCACCGCTGTAGGCTTAGTGTATGGTACCGAAGCTAGCACTCAAGTAAACACGCCTGCCGAGGTGCCAAAGGCCACCCCAGGCTTGCCACAGTCCGGCGATTCTCAAAGGGGACGCAGACGAAGAAAACACGTGCTTACGCGGCGCCGACCACGAAGGAGAAAGACAGCTCCCTCGGCGCGCACGTAACACGTGGTGCCATCTATCGCCCCGCGCCGTTATCAGAGCAGCAAAAGCGAAAGTGTGTGGCGGTGTGGTGGAATGCCCGCGAAATGGTCGGGGGCGCGCCTCAGATTCCCACACCTGACAAGCCAAGTTCCTTGCCAATCGGAATATACTTCTCCCAATCCATTTCAGCCCACTGCACAAAAGAGGAGTGCGGCTCTGAAAGTTGGAGCTAGCTTGGTCCTACGTCATGGACCCTAGAAAATATTCCAGCCCTGTTACCTTTTTGTCACTACTTGCATTGTCAGCAATGTGAAGTTGCTTCTTCAACAATCAAGAATTTTGAGGGGCCCTGCAATTTCACTTGCACGGGACGGATTCTTAATATATTTTTGAGGTTGAAGTCGCGAGGCAATAAGCTCTTCCAGTGAATTCATTCTATGGTTACTTGAAAAAGTGTTTTAGGGCCTCTTTAACATTCCCTTAAGTAGTGCTTGTGTCACAGCCATGCTCATACTCACACGTGCACAATTGACTGCACCTATATGTTGCAGGTTTCATCAGCGTGATCGAAACAAGAATATCTGAAATAATATACACGTATGCTTTTTGCAAAGTAGAAACTGCAAACATTCATCGAACAACACCAATGTTCATAGGGTACCAGTGAAGTGCAGGAGATGTTAACAAAGAGGCGTGGATTGTAGTCGTAACTGCTCGTTTAATCGCTCTAACTATTTCGCTCTGCTCATCGAGCTCGAGCCTGTTGGCAGCTTGCGGTGCTCCATAATATCCACAGTGATTTGGCTACATGCAATGCACGCACAAGAAAAACATGGTTTTATTTTTACTTTGCTTAAGGGTATTGTAAAACAAATACAATCAAAATAACTGAAGAGCATGAAATATTATTAACACACGAGGGCATGTGAAGTGCAACTTGCTTCTCGTGAATTAGCAGCTGATCGTTCAACACCGCTATCACACTCGGTGCGTTGACAGCCTTCTACGTCCAGTGAAAAACCCTCGTAGTCAAGATTGTTCCTTTCAACATCGCTTCTGAAAGCAATCTGAGGAATTCCATACGCTGAACGACTTTGACAACACCAACAACTCATCACTCGCCACATACAACACCAACCCCACGTCATTAGCCATAATTATCTGGGCTCGGAAAACATTTCGCTCTGAAACGTGCCAACAAGGGAGTGTCTTGCAGTGTGCTGCCATCTACAGTTGCAATGAGACTGCAATGAGACTGTCCTGCTTTTGCCATTGACAAAAGCAGGGCAGTCTCATTGCCATCACTATCGAGCAATGGCGGCGCCCATGCTTGCTGAACAGCGATGGTTTTTGGTGGTGCCAATGCGTGTCTTAGACTTCGTCAACGTATTTTCAGGTTCTGAAAATGCATCAAAATGTTAAAGATTAGGATTACTGTATAGCAATATCTGATCTTGAAATGCATCGGGAAATTTCGTTGAAGCAGGACGCCAGAAGAAATAGTGTTCGTTGTGGGGACAATATTTATGCACTGGCTCCTATGAACTGCTGAAGGAGAACCGTGAATTTTTCGTTGTAGCGGGAATTTCGATGAAGTGACTTTCGTTAATGTGGGGATCGACTGTATCAACAAACACACATAAACAAGCAGCGCAACGCTGGCCAAGTTTTTGAAGAGCAAATTGTGAGCCTGCGCCACTTTCTGCGTACAATGAATGTTATGGGATTTACAAAAGCACTGATGAATGCTATATGAGCGTAAAACAAAGTGAGTTTAACTTGAAAGGGCAGACGATAATATTTAGCTAACCTACGTGGTGTGGTGACCTCGCCACTCACCGTAGCGGATGATTACTGCAATTTCACGCTTAGCGAGCCACAGGGCCACAACTGCGTCACCTACTCGCGAGGAGCGCACCGCTTCACCCGCACTCAAATAACAAGGCTTTTTGCGCAGCGCGGCAAAACAGACAGTGTTAGAATAACAGAAATACACCAACACTTTATTGCCTTTGGCGGCACCCCAAGCAACAGTACAACGGCTGCTTTCAAGACGCGGAGAGCCAAGGCTCCTGCACGCGGACGTTCATGATAAGGGGAAACCGCGAGCACGTCACAGCTGGCAATGGCGAGCTTTGACACGCCGGTCGGGAAAAGGTCCCTCGCAGCTACGCTGCGCATTCTCACGATGGCCACTAGGCCTGATTGTGAGAGTGAAGGCAAACCTTGTATGCGTAGGCCTACGGCAAGTGCGGCTTGGTGTGGTGCGACCACTTCAAGCACTAGGTACAGCTGTTGGCTTAGGGTACGGTACCAAAAGCTAGCACTCAAGTAAACACGTCTGCTGGTATGCCAAGGCCCCCAGGCAGGCTACAGTCCTGTGATTGCCAAAGAGGACGCAGACAAAAGAAACACGTGCTTACACGGCGCTAGCCATGGAGAAGAGACTCTTTTTTCGGCGCGCACGTGACTCGGCCTCTCGATTCTCGCAGCCCCCAAGAACATGTGCCACGCTAAAGTCCCTGAAAAATAAACTAAAGTAGCGCCATTCGTGTCAATGTGCAGACTCCTCTCCCCTCGCGTGCATTGCAGATAGTAAACGACGCTAGTTGAGGGGCTGTATGGCTCCTGGCCGCAAAGATGAGCTTGTGCTCATGTTTCCGTTCAAGCGCATCTGGGCACTGCAGTTCTAGGCGATGCACCGAAAGAGTGATTGAGAAAGAAAAAATATAAAAAGTAACGTTAAATACGATGATGTGACGTGTATATAAGCAAGTGGCATGCAGTGGCATAACACATCACCGCAAGCACGCAATACTCAACGCGATAGCCCACCGTTTGCGTGCAGACGCGCTTGGCGGTGACGCTCTCGATGGCAGCGCCACTGCTGTCCATGTAAACTCGGCGGTGCTAAAAATCTGCAGCATGACGCACTAGCTTTTGTGAAGGTAACGCAAACGCCATATTGTTTGTCCAGTTTCGAGAGCGCGCGCTCCTCTAACAGACGCCACCGGCGTCCCCTTTCAGCATACCCAATGCACGGCCGCTTGATGAACACATGGCGCAGCAGTGCCCGAGCTGCCCAAGCGTCTGGCACATCCAGTGCACCCGTGTGCTTTTGCATTCGTAGTTTCCTGGTGGACACTCTAGAGGCGCTGCTGTGGCTGCTAGGAGAGGAGGTAGAGGCGAAGAGGTGCGGTTGGCGCTACTTTAGTTTATTTTTCAGGGACTTTATGCCACGCCTGCGCATGGCGCCATCTATTGCCAAGCCACGTTACCGGAGCACGGAAAGAGAAAGGGAGCGGCCGTACGGAGGAATGCCCACGAAGTAGTCGCGGGCGCGCCTCAGATCCCCACAGTGGTTACGAAAAATATCACGAAGCTGGTATGTGCACTCTGTGGCCTGTAGCCGAAGGCGGGAGTTGCGCATATTTTCATTAAAACTTTGCATCTCGCAAGAACGAATCAGATTTATCATGTCACGAACTGTACGGTTTATTTACTGGTGCATGAAACATGCAAAGTGGTTAGCTTTCATTTGTTGGTAACGCGCTCATGCTGAGGCTAGCATAGCCAAATGAGGGAGCATCTCTGCCTACTGACCATCCTCGAGAGGACGCTCCTGAATTTCACGAGGGGGCGCGACAGTATGGGCATAGCGAATATACACGAATACCTTAAACATTGTAAAACCTTTGAAAACTGCCAAAGTGAACCAAAAGCCTGGCCCTGTCTTGCTTTACTCAATACTGTTCACTATTAACTGTCTTTTTATTTTTGTAATCCTGTTCTTTGGCATTGTAATTTGTGGTATCAAAGATATACATCCAAATTTGATTCACTGTTCAAGTCTAATAGTGAACAGTGCTAAAGTCCTCAGATCTAGCAGCCGAGGTAGGGTGGTCGGCTCAGGCCTGAAGCCCATTGCATGGAAGTGGCAAAGAAGACTGAATGGTAGGAGTGTGCAAGTCCACCACTAGTATGCGTCAGTCTCAATGCAAGCTGGGGCATCATAAAATTGTTTTGATGTGCCATGTCGTCCGCGGTGCCAGTGCTTGCAAACTGGAAAAGTATAATGCGTGATGTTCTCACTAAGACTGCAGTGCTTTTTAACACTTCATAAACAAATGATGTGTCTCCATAAGGGTGTTTCATGACAATGACAAGCAGGTGCAGCAGTTATTGCTTGTACAGCAACAAGTACCAGATGCACTATATACACCATGATCGTCACTACCTTGTTGCCTTTCAAACTGCAGCGCAGTAGGCAGTAGGCGTTGTTCCACAGTAGGCCTGTGGAACAATGTTTGGGAGAACTGCAATCATAACATGCATGGGTGCACGGATCAGCATTCTAGGGGGCATATTCTTTCCTGTACCTTGAAAGCATTTGTGGTAAGCAGGGAAACAGTAATACATGGATAGAAAGTTAGAAACTGTCTGTATTGATTTGTGGGGTGTAACGTTCCAAAAACCACGATATGATTATGAGAGACCCCGTAGTGGAGGGCACCGAAAATGTTTGACCACCTGGAGTTCTTTATCGTGCACCCAAATCTGAGCACACGGGCCTACAACATTTCCGCCTCCATCGGAAATGCTGACGTCGCAGCCAGGATTTGATCCTGCGACCTGCGGGTCGAAACTTTCTGTATGGATGTTCGGTAAGCTGATGTACAACTTTCTCATTAGAATTTTTCGCTCAGCTTCATTGCTTCTGAAGTTAGTCACTTCATCTTGCTAAATGAAACAGCACACACAATCAGCGTGACTTGCTCCATGCGATGTCGGGCACTGTGCTCACAGGAGGCTAAAGTGAGCCGACCAGGAGCGTTCCCGCTGCTTGGTGCACCCCTGGACTCCCCATTGCACTATGGGGGCATGCTTTATCTTGGCAAAACATTGGAGCATGGCATCTCGTGCATGGTGGCCAACAGTGGCCGTCTGCGGGGCTCGCGTCACAGCCTGGCCACCTGGAGCTTTTCCAGTGTCGAGCCCATTCTGCGCTCCTCCCTGGATCCGGCAAATGATGACGAGGACCTGTACAACTGGATGGCGCGTCAGAGAGGACCTTCGTCACCTCTCGACTCGCCGTCGAGTCGCAGTGCACCACGCGAGTCGGCCATGCCCACAGGGGGGATCCCCGATGCCCAAACTGTCTTCGAGCCACTCTTGCAGCTGCTGGGAGCCTGTACCGTGGCCTTGCAGACACCAGGGCCACGTCTGGCACTGTCCACCTTGGTTGAGCTTCTGCGTGTCGACCTTGTGGAATCGGAGAGTCTGGAACAGCCACAGAGAAGACGGTCCAAGCCAGGCCAGCGGCTCTTTGTGGACACGAGCACAGACACGCCTGCACTGGTGTGCGACCGGCTGGCTTTGGAGCTTGACGTGCGTCACCCGGGAAACCCAGGCACCTGTGCTCATGTGGCAGTAGATGTGCAGTATGTGGCACAGCAAGTGAACATGCCTTTACTGCGACTGTTGAACCAGTTCTCTAGCATGTACGAGAATGTGAAGGAGACCCGCCTAGAACTTCAGTGCCGTCGACCTCGGGCTGACTCGGTCGTCGTGCCCATGCCACAGCCGCATCCAGGTGGCAGCCATGAGTCGGTCCCACCGGTGCAGACGAGCACACCACGCTGCTGGAAAACCATGTGCTTTTTGCTTGACCTCTACGAGACAATGCCCCCTTCACAGGCCTTGGCTGACAGGTGAGTGTGTCTTCTGAGTGACATAAATTAGTGGGAAACGTATGCAAAGAATTTGAGAGGCCAAAAGTTGCTTCATTTGTGGCAGTGGCATTACAGAATTTGCTAACATATTGCTAATCTCAAGCGAATTTGAAATGCTACCTTGTCTAATTAGAAAAACAGCGCGCCTTGAGAAACACTTGTTAGGGGGACACCTAGCCAACTCCGTACTAAAACGAAGCAGGAAGCCTTGCAGTAAACAAACAGCTGTGTCACACTTAATATTGTCGTGGCTTTTAATAAGCCTAGTTAATATATACTCTGCCATGCAGAAAACAAATGAGGACATAATAAACAAAACACGACTGACTTTATTTTGTAGAACAAACGAGCGCATTTACTGATTGCTGTCCAGGTACAGTGCATACATTTCCTTGTAGCTGCAGCCATTCCTACATAGAGCAGACTCTCCGCTGTGTTAATCAGGGAATAATGAAGCATAAGCGGCTTTTAACTGGATGTTCACAAACCAATTTTTTTATTGTCAAGAGTGTAAATTAGTGCATGTCTAAGTTCGATGAATGTTCAGTTTTATGCAGGCCCAGGAATGAAGAAACGTGTCTAAGGTTTGGCATGCAGGTACAGTCGAAACCTACAATAACGAAATCGCAGGGAAACAAAAAAATTTCATTTCCGTGAGAATTTTGTTGCCCCAAGTATGAGACATAAAAACAGTGATACAGCCAGCAGAACGAAAATTTATTGCCAGAAGTCAGTCAACTTACTTTGCCGACCCTTGCCATGCAACAATTTTAAAGCTCTTCCTTCACACTGCAAAAAGTGGTTCATTGCTACGTCGTCGTCATGTGGGCCGGAGAAGGAGCGAAGGGTGTCCAGCGCATCCAAAGCAACCCGCTGGTTGGGTTTCTCCGCGTGCGTTTCATCTTGGTCCTCGATGTCGTCAGCTTCGCGCACGCTTTCGATAGTGGCCTTGTCGGTCACTTCCTCGTACACAACTGCGTCGCCATCGGCGCGAACGAACGCATCAACGGTGAGTTCATCTGGGATGTCGATGGAAACAGCCACACACAACACATTTCACGGCGCTCACATGTGTGAGGCTACGGAAGTGACGAAATCACGGAAGCAATGCAGGATGGAATTGTGTCGCCCCCTAATGGTGCCGCTTGCAAAGCTGCTTAACATGATGATGATATTGTTGCCGTTCTTTTTCTGCGATCAACAAAGAATCCGCTTCCGGTGTCAAGCTTTTCTCAGGCGCCATTGTAACTTGATCTCGATTTCGCCACCAGTTCCAGTCTTCTCTTCGTCGTTTTGATTGATTCCAACTGTTGGTGTTGCTTCGGCCTGTTGAGCTCATTCGACGGCGCCATCTGCACTCCAGCATGATCATTTGCCATCACCTGCAGTGTGGCCAGGCATGTTGCCGGACACAGACCCCATCGCCGGTTTAAGTAAACAAAAATGGCGGTACCCACACTAGCGTGGCAAAAGCAGACGTTTACAAATTTTGAGTGCACATAACATGCATATGAGCATGTTTTCGACAGTTAACTTTTGGCCGGAGGGTAAAATAAAGCCCGCACCGTGATAGAAAATTCGTTAATGTGGGATCGCTTTCCAAAAACATTTCGTTGCTGCGAGATACGAAATACATGGGCTTCTATGAACGTTTGCTGGGGATCCGGAAACATTTCGTTGGCGTGGGGATTTCGTACTCGCGGGGTTTCATTATTGCGGGTTTCGACTGTAGTAGAGTGGACAGACGCTTAGTAGAGTAGGTAGTTGACACTTAGCAAGCGTATATTATGTGAAAAAAAAAGAAGAAGTATTAAATACCTGAACAGTTATGTCTCACATAGACCGCCAATGAGTGTCTGATTTACAGGTGATCTGCACACACTTAGTAAAGTAGGTAGTAGACACTTAGCAAGTGTCTAATATGTGAAAAAAAAAATAATAAATACCTGAACAGTTGTCTCACATAGACTGCCAATGCGTGTCTGATTTACAGTTCATCTGCTCTGATCTGCACATGTGATAGCATGTGCAGGTGAGTTTTTTTTGTCCACTTTCCATTATGCCCTAATGTGCCTTTTCAGTTGTTGATGTCCATTACAAATGTAAACTGTGTTACGGGTAAATGTTGATATGAATTACAGTTACGGGCTGGAGAAACTGAAGGTTTAACACAAGCAAACAAAAAGTAGAAAGTTATTATTTTGTAATTTCACAAATGAGCATGCTATCCGGTGTGCATACTGTATATACTCATATCATTTGTGCACTTCTTTTATGATTTTTGAACTCCGAAAAGGGGGTGTGCAAATTAATCAGAAATTTTGCAACCACATCTGCAATAATACGTATTGTTCTAACCTGCACGGTATATGTATTCAAAAAAGAAAATCAATCGAATCACAAACAAATAAGTGCACCGTTGTTTCACCACACGCTACACCTGCAGCGCTTGGTGTAGCGACGAAAAAACTGCATTGCTGCGTCACCTACTGTTACACAGCAATGCACTGCAAGTTATAGGATTTTTTAATTTTTTTTTGCAAAACTGACTATTTTGGAATACTCTTTACCTTAATGAGGGGGCCTTGACTGCTTGAGGATACCTTATCGCGCATTGTGGAAGGCTTGTTACTAAGGTTCCCTCACTGAGGCCTTCCTTTGTGCTCCGTCGAGTTAAGGTAGCACTGGGACTACCTTCGTGCCTCTTTACCTGACTCCTTGCACTGAGAGAGGACTTTTTGGCAGTGTTCTTTGCAGGGCAAACAAGAAAAAACGAAGCTGCATCAACGCTTCGTCACCGCAGCCTATTAAAAAAAACAGAATGGCGCGGTGTGTGCCATTGGCTGACTTTGCACAATTAGCGAGTGATTTCTCCCATGGTGACCTGTATCACAATACAGCACCCTTATACAGAAACCCGAGGTATCAGCTGAACCGTGTGGGGTCTCCTCGGCAAGGCGAACGAGCGCCTCGCCACGCCACGCTCTTGGAGTGAACGGACCCAGTTGACGCGGTCGGTACATCATACATACATACAAACATTTATTAACTAATTTAGACGACGATATCGTCCGCCAAATGATACACCAATTTTTAATTAACACGCTACCATACAAACAACATAATGCAGTGACACACTAAACACACAATAACATGATAAACACACACTAACACACCCAACACACCAACACATACGCAAGGCGGCATCGCCAACGCCTGACTTTACAACTGGACCCCGGCGCGAAGCCCGCGGTGCCGAGCCCCGGGGACCCTCGCTACAGACAACCGTTCGCGGCAGCCGCCACACGCAGAAGAGGCTCGCTCAACGCTCGCCCACCGCCAAGGCCTGCCTTCCGCCAGGGGCCACCGCCGGCGCTACCACTCTACCAACAGTGGTACTCAAAGCGAACACAACGCCATCTATCGCCCGGCGGTGGTCACCACCGAAACAAAGCCTTGAGGCGAGACACGTGCGCCACGCGGCGCAGACAACTTTACAGGGGGGGTGTCAGCACCCCCACATTCCCCCAACCTTAAATCAAACCATATCCCGAAATCAAAAATTAGCTACACAAGCTTTAACAAAAAAAAAAATGATATCGCACGACCATAATGCCCTTGCACCACGACACCGCCGCCAGTCGACACTGCTGCACTGTCCGGCTAGACTTCACCTCAGTACCGGCCCTGCAACAGCAACGTTGCTGTCGGCGCGACGATCCGTCGCTAGCGCCGACACGTCTTCCAGTTGCGACCAGCACTCGCGAGGGCGCCGGACTGCAGGCAGTTGCGCAGGTCCCAGGCATTTCCATCGCCCGACCTCACGACCGCATTCCTGGCCAGCGACGCTGACGATGTGCAGGACAGCCGGCCGTGGATGACATCCCTCCCGCTGAATACATCAACAACAAAAACTTGAAATAAAACAATCGAGCAGGTCCTCGGGAAGGGAGCTTCGAGCTTTTCGTCCACGTGGTACGTTGGTCAGTACTGCTAGCTAATACATCGGTGGCGGTCGAGACGCCCATCAAAATAAAACAAAAATCTTTTTTCCTAACGCGTGCTCACAAGAAAAAAAAAGTGAGGGAAGCAGAGCGCAACACCTCAACGCCACGCTCCACCTAGTTGTGCCACGTGAGACAGGCGGCTGCGCAGAGCCTTAGGCCTAATGAGTCGCTCGGCAACAACCAGCATCCACCCAGCACCCAACCTAGGTGAAGAAGAGGCAGCCACGAGGAGACGTCCACTCTGTGAGGTGGCCCTATCGCTCGCCGCACACAGCAGCTTACCGAGCGATTGGCGTCCACCACCCCGGGCGGTGTCACGACGCCCCGGCGCCGAGCCGCAATACAAGTCAGCAACGACGCCCGGCTTCCTGAGCCCAAAAAGATAGAACAAGCTATTTACAGAAAATCGGACCACCCACGAGGCTTCCGTACTCACTCGCTTCGAGCCTGGCCTACAAACCACGTGCTCTAGGCCTTGCTCACCCCAGGATGCGGATCGCATGGCTCTCGTCCTAATTCAACAACGTTTTTGAAAACTAACAACAACAAAAAATAACAACACTTGCGAGCAAAAAAAAAAGAAAGTCAAGCTGTCGACAAATTCAAACCTGTAACAAAACCAATCTCCTCGCTTCTCAACAAAGCACACCACCGACGCTAGCAAAGAAGTCCCCCCTAGGCCTACTCTACTCCGGCTCTAACAAAATCCCTGTATTGAACCGCGAAAACTGTCGTCCGATACAAGCGCTCCACGTTGGGCAGCCAGTGTGGGGTCTCCTTGGCGAGGCGAACGAGCGCCTCGCCACGCCACGCTCTTGGAGTGAACGGACACAGTTGACGCGGTCGGTACAACATACATACATACAAACATTTAGTAACTAATTTAGACGACGATATCGTCCGCTGAATGATACACCAATTTTTAATTAACACGCTACCATACAAACAACATAATGCAGTGACACACTAAACACACAATAACATGATAAACACACACTAACACACCCAACACACTAACACATACCCAAGGCGGCGTCGCCAACGCCTGACTTTCCACGTGGGACCCCGGCGCGAAGCCCGCGATGCCAAACACCAGGGACCCACGCTACAGACAACCGTTCGCGGCAGCCGCCACGCGCAGAAGAGACTCGCTCAACGCTCGCCCTCTACCAAGGCCTCCCTTCCGCCAGGGGCCACCGCCGGCGCTACCACTCTACCAACAGTGGTACTCAAAGCGAACACGCCATCTATCGCCCGGCGGTGGTCACCACCGAAACAAAGCCTTGGGGCGAGACACGTGCGCCACGCGGCGCAGACAACTTTACAGGGGGGGTGTCAGCACCCCCACAACCATTTAGCATTATACAGTGAAGAATTCCGATGAGGTATTGCTTCACGAAGCAGTCTGTGATGTGCGTAAAGGAAGAGCTGTGCCCAAAATGAGTAACGATGAAAACGAGAGCTTCTCCCGCTTTCGCTAAAGCTGGTATTCATTCTGCGATTCTGCGCAACTGGCGTGATGCAGTGTGTTGTAGGGACTTTGCCGATGTGCCGTAGCCGTCAGTGAGCAGGGCATCCAATTTCAGCTTCTTCCATAGTGATGCAGGTGCAGTTGTCCGGGTAGAAGAAAATTGCGGTGGCCTAAGGGAACCCACGGGTGCAGCACACCCTCCTTTTTATTCCTAACACAGTTCGCATGTTCTCACAGTCAATCGTTCTAAAATCTGCAAGTTAAGAGTTTATAGCAAAATTTTGTACATGTGGTCATTCTGTACAATGTGGTTACATGTCTCCTTTCAAGGTTGACACTGTTATCGCGTTTCCAGGCACGGCCACTAGGTAACGAGCACTCAGTTGGAGTCGTGAGTACAGTATATTACATATTATAAAGGAAAATGAACATATTTGTCATGACCAAATTTTTGTTAATTGAAGCAAATGCCTGTGCAAATGTCCTTTTTTTTTCTTTTTCGAAGAAGTTGGAACTTTGAATAGTAGCAAGATTTGACTTTCATGAGAATGCAAGTGATAGCCTGTAAAGTATGTTTTTTAAATTTGTTATACTTTAAGCATATAAGCCTTTATAACAACCTTTTAAATGCAAAAAATGATCAATCGATTCGAGGGTACTATCTTCATTTAACCTTGAAGTAAGGCTTTGCCGCACTCGGTATTCTTCTGAATAGGTGTTTTTACGGCTTAGTGTTCCTTCACTGCTGTGAAACCACCTTTGCAGGTGTTTGCAAGCAAATTGATACATTTAGACAGGAGCTTTCGCTGCTTAGCACCCCTCCTCTGCAATGAAACCACAAGCACAGGAATTTTATGCAAGCTAATATTCACCTATTCGTTCATCTTGAATACTTTGAAATTTTCAATAATTTAAATTTGAACCAAATTGAACTTGAATATTGTAATATTTTTTTAAATATTTGAAACTTCCAAATATTCACACAAGCCCACACAAATCAGTTCTTTCACGAAGAGCTTCTTAATTTCTTGTGGGATGCTTCGAAAATTTTGTGCTTTGGCTGAGCATGTGTCACGGGGATATGCAATCAACTGGGGCAATGCACGTGTTCTCAATTGAGAAAAAGGACTGTCACGGTGTCTTGACTTGAGTCTGTAGTGCCACTAACATCATCAGCATTGTGCCACGAAAAAAGAAGAGGAATCGTGCGGTACAGCAGGGAGGCTGGCGCGAGGAGAGTAGAAAATAAAAAAGCCAGTGTGTTTTATGCTCTGGCGATAGAAAGAGATGTCGAGTGGCTTTTCTCACGTGTGCTCCACAACAGGTGACCGCGGACATTTACCTCAACTAGTAACCTGTGCCCGATCAAACAAAATGACCTGAAGCCATGTCAATCACTGGCAATGAACCTCCGCAAGCCCCAACTAACTCGGCGGATGCTGAGACCGATTCAACTGCCATGGTTATTTCGAATACTATCAGAGTGCCACAGTTCTGGGAACAGAATACCTCGGTGTGGTTCATTGAAGCAGAGACCCGTTTTGAACTCTCGTGGATCACGTCCCAGTCTCGCAAATACGTCCTTGTGGTCGATGTACTTCCAGTGGCTGTCATCGATGAGGTTTCCGACCTTCTGCATTAATTCGCATACGCCCCACTGAAGTCACCTTACGACTTAATTAAGGCCACCGTACTGGACCGCACCACTCCCTCGAAACGCACACGGTTGAAGCATCTACTCTCAGTCGAACAACTCGGCAATCAATGGCCAAGCCAGCTACTGCATCGATTCCTTAATCTTCCCGTACCACGCGCTTCCGCCACAGATAGCACATTCGTCCGCAACCTATTCCTCCAGCGCTTGCCCACCGAAGTCCAGATGGTGCTCGCTAGTGTTCCAATCCAGAATTTGTCCGAGCATGCTACGTAGGCTGATAAGGTTATGGAAGTTGCCTATCCACTTCCCGTGATTGCAGCTGCGCTTCCAACTTACATTGCACACCGTCAACTCCTCATTGACGAAGCTGCCCGAGCCAGCATCAACATAACTTCCTGTCGCTGAGTTTTGCGATAGACTGGAGAAGCTTCTCGTTGCCTCCACATGCAGAAAATTTTTTCCACCTTTAAATTGACGGCGCCGTTCCCCACCTTTTCAACGCTGCTCATCCATCCACGCCAACGCAGCAGTCAAATAGACCAGTTTGACATCTGCTGGTATCACCGCCGTTTTGGTGCCCGTGCACAACGCTGCCTCCTCCTTTGCACTTGGCAGGAAAACCGTCCTGCCGATTGCTAGCGGCAACGAGTAGTCACGGGTCCAGCCCATGTCGCCTCTTCTATGTCAACGAGAAGGTCACTGGGCAACGCTTTCTAGTCGACACTGGCGCTTACCTGCTACATGTGTGGTTCATGTCCCTACTCCAATGCTGTTCTTGCAAGCTATGAATGGGACATGCATTCCAGTTCGTTAACAATGCTCGCTTACACTCAGGCTGTGACTACTAAAACCATTTCGCTGGCTGTTCATGGTCGTCGACCTTCCTTCTGCCATTATCAGTGCTGATTTCCTCACCGACCATGACCTCATTGTCAATATCAAGCAACACATACCTCTTGGCGAAAGACGTTGTAGCACCGGAAACCACAGATTCAGCTCTCTTGGGCTACAGTATCCAATAAACCCTTCGTAGCTTTGCTACAAGAATTGCCGAATATCGTAGCTCCGCCAAATCGGGAAAAAACCAGTGTGCCAGGAAGTACGTCACCACATCGTAACCTCCGGGCCTTCATTTTTCCGACCGTGTCAACTTGCTCCAGACAAGCTCAAAGTTGCACATGCAGAACTTGGACATATGCTGGCACTAGGAATTATTCGCCCATCTGCAAGTGACTGGGCTGCTCCACTCCACATGGTGCCCAAAAAATCGGATGACTGGAGACGATGCGGAGACTACTGATCTCTAAACAGTAAGACGATTTAAAATCGGTACCCGTTCTGAGCTTGTGTACCGATTTCAGATCGGCACACAAGCTCTAACAAAAAATTACAACACATGTCCCTTCATATTGTCCGTGCACAACGAAACCACCACCGGTCGACACTGTTGCACTGTCCGGCTTGACGACTTCATCTCAGTACCGGTCCTACAACAACAATGTTGCCATCGGCGTGACGAACCGTCACTCGCGCTGACATGTCTTAAAGTTGCGACCAGCACTCACGAGGGCGCCAGACTTCAGGCAGTTGCGCAGGTCACAGGCATTTCTATCGCCCAACCTCACGACCGCATTCCTGGACAATGGCCCTGACGATGTGCAGAAGACAGCCATTTGCGGGTTACATCACTCCCGCTGCGTACATTCGAAAACACTCAAAAGAACAATGCAGTAGGGCAAAGGGAAGGGAGCTTCGGGCTCCTGGCCAACGTGGTACGATGGATCAGTAGTGCTAGCTAATACATCGGCGGCGGCCGAGATGCCCAACTCGAGAATAAAACAAAGGTCACTTTTCCTAACTTGTGCATCCCCAAATTTAAAAGAAAAGGTGAGGGAAGCAGAGTGCAACACCTCAACACCGCGATCCATCTAGTTGTGCCACGGCTGCGCAGAGCCTTAGGCCTAATGAGTCACTTGACGCAACCGGCCTCCACCCTGCACCCAGCCTACGCACAGAAGAGGCCGCCGCAAGAAGACATCCACTCTGTAAGGTGGCCCTATTGCTAACTGCACAAAACAGCTTAACGAGCAATCGGTGTCCACCGTCCTGGATGGTGTCACGGAGCTCCAGCGTATAGCCATAATACCAGACAGTACCGACACCCAGCTCCCTGAGCCCAAAAAAGACTCGCTCAACTTTCTCGCCCTCAACTTTCTCGCGCTGTGTGCCTCCTCTTTGCTTTGTGTCTGTCCCAGCGCTCCCAGTTCACTGAACCATCATGAATTATCAACTAGCCCGCCACCAAGGCTTGCCTTCTACCAGGGGTCACCGCCGGCACTAAGGCTCTACCAACTATGATGATGGTAGTGCTGATCACCGCTCGCGAACACAACTCCACCTATTGCTCAATAATTGTCACCCCCGAATTGCGGCTTTTGTGCTAGACACCTGCACCACGCGGCGCAAACAACTTTACAAAGGGTGTCAGCAACTTCACATGGTCGACCATTCACCATTTTCACAGATCACAAGCCATTGACATATGCTCTTTGCAAAGAGTTCTCCACCATCATCCGGCACATCAGCGGAGACCGGAACATATCTGCTGACACTCTCAGCGGCATGGACGCAGTAACATCACCTGCAACTCCTGCGCCAGTCGATGTGCAGACGCTCGCAGCACATCAAGCTAATGATCTCAATCTCAAAAAACTGCGCTCATCTAAAATAGCACTTCAACTAGACGATCTCCTGCACGATGGCGCCAAGCTTGTCTGCGACACTTTAACAGGCACACCTAGATTTTTTGTACCTAGTACGCTTCGCAAGCTGCTTTTTGACAAGCCAGATCGCTCACCCCAGTGTTCGTCCCTTGCAACGGCTTGTGTCATCACGCTATGTATGGCCCCGGATGGACGCAGTTGTTTGTGAAGTGACTGGGTGCGTTAGTGTACGCTCTGCCACAGTGCCAAAGTCTACAGGTACCCTGTTCCCCCAACAGGCAACTTTCTGCAGCCAGATGATCGTTTCGACATTGTCCACATTCACTTTGTTGGACTGCTCTGACCGCTCCCACCGTGTGATAGATTTCGCTGCCTGCTCACAGCCATTGACAGATTTAATTGTTGACCAGAAGCGACTCCGCTTCCTGACAGCTCTGCAGCAACGGTGGCAGCAGCATTTTTCAGAACTTGGGTGTTTCGGATACCCTACCACGATAGTGACTGACAGAGAATCGCAATTGGAGTCTGTCCTCTTTTATGAACTACTGCATTTGCTTGGTACACATTGTCTTCGCACAGCTGCCTACCATCCCCAGACCAATGGCCTCGTAGAACACTTCGATCGGCAACTCAAGGTCGCACTGACTGCTCAGGGCACGTCATCACAATGGGTTCACCGTCTGCCACTTGGTATTTGGTGCGCCTTGAAATCGGACTTCGGGTGCTCAAGCGCGAAGCTCGTCTACGGTGCTTTGCTACCTCCACCCAGCAACTACTTCTTCCCAGAACTGCCCTTGGCAGCTGTGTCTACTCACGAATATGTCCTTCTTCTTCTGGACCTCTTCCAGAATCTAAACACCCTGTCCCACACGTCCTCTTCCAGATTGCACACTGTACATCACATCCGACCTGACCAATGCAACCCTTGTGTTTGTGCACTTTGGACCTATTTGACTTGCTCTCCATCCACACTACCTAGGGCCCATTTTCGGTACTGGAGAAACACGAGTCCACATATCTCATGGATTTTCACGGCAAACCTGACACCATCGCACTCAAGCGACTGAAGCCAGCTGTCACAGAACGAGCGCTAAAAATGAGCGCGCCGCCAAATTCTTGCGACAACGGGCGGGAGAAACGCCGCGAGGTCAAAAGAAAAAAAAAGAGAAAACAAACATCCAAGGCTCCCGGGCGCGCGCTCTCCCCGCAGGAGCATGGCTTCGCAGACGAACCTCCTCACCCCACATCGGCGGCCCAGCAAGCCCGTGATTTTTCTAGAACGAAGGGGGCGGGGCCACGCCGAGTCGAGTCATGCGGCCGGAGAGGGCATTCCAACCGTCTTGCCCTCTTCCCAGCTTTCGCTGCGTATCGCGCCGACGAAATGACGAGAAGCGTCTGGAATGTCGCGCGCAAGGTATTTAACCGAGCAGCCGAGATGAGAGATCAGGAGGAGACGGAAGTGAGCGCCAGAGCGCGTAGGGATTCCGCCGTGTAGTCGGCGAAGGTTTTTGGTCCGTAGGGACGAAGCCGGAGATGAAGAGGATTCCCACCAGTGGGTGAAGGCTCGAGCTACAGGCAAGAGCGTGTGTTTACCGCTATTGAGCGAGGACGCGTGGCAACAGCTGCGTGTGTGAAGCCGACGTGTTTCAGCGAAGAAGTTGAAGTTTGAAGAGTGGCCAATTGAAGACGGGAGGTTTCCTAGAAGAGAAACTTCGAGGGCTGCGGAACGACAACAACGCTGGACTTTGAGTGAGTGATTCTCGGAAGAGTATCATCTAGACTCTGGTTCCAAGAACTTTGGACTGAATAGGTTTTCTATCTCTTTAGTCTTTAAGCGTCTTGGTTGTTCAATGCATGCGACTGCATTGTAGTGCGTATTGTTGTCCGGGTCCGTGGTTTCAAGTGTGGCTGATTGTATTGTGTAGTACGTTGATTGATTGGTTTGATTGGTGACATATTGTATGCAACTATTGTGGAGTGTGTTATTTTTGTGTATTATTTTCGATCTGCCATTATTGAGAATATTATTTGTTTGTTTATCAACTCTCGGCTCTGGCTTGTTCTTTGGGCCACAGCCGGCGTCCGCTGGCGCGCCAAAAAGGACCACTTCTAAATTGTCCTCGCTTTCGTGGTGCGGTTCGGGGGGCCGATACTTCGGCTTTTGGAATTAGCCCGGCGATTGCCTCCCTAATTAACGGGACATGTGTGACAATTAATCTGGCGTCCGCGAAACAGGACCTTTTGGTGCACAGTGTGTCCAAAGTAGTGAGAAAGAGCCTCGAGTTGTTGATAGTGCTATCGGAACGATTTTGTGTGTTGTTCAGTGTTCTCGTTAACGAGTGCAGGGGAGTGTTCCGATAGACTGATTTAGGCAGGTACTTTTTGCACGCGGCAAGGTTTTATTTGCGAGTTGCGAGACACAATGGATCTCGAAAAGTTAGTTGCGCTTGGTGAGAAAATGGGTCTTTCTGGCGCCGAACTACGGAAATGGGTAAGCCAGAAGGAGAAAGAGGCGGTGGAGAGAGAAAGGTTGGCAGCAGAGAGGGCCAAGGAAGAAAAAGCAGCCGAGTTGGAACGAGAGAGGTTGGCAGCTGAAAGGGTGAAAGAAGAAAGAGAGGCAAAGGAGCGACAGCTGAAGGAAGAAAGAGAGCAGCAATTGAAGTTGGAGCTGGAGAGAGAGAAGTTGGCAGCCGAAAGGGCGAGAGAAGAAAGAGAAGCGAGGGAGCGACAGCTGAAGGAAGAAAGAGAGGCAAAGGAGCGACAGCTGAAAGAAGAAAGAGAGGAAAGGGAGCGGCAGCGGCAGCACGAGATGGAACTCGAGCGGCTCCGTTTGCAACAGCGAAGCGAAACTCCCATCCAAGCTAGAGTTGAAAGCAGCGAACGGGAAGATCACGGCTTCCGCTTGAACCCAAGCAAGCTGCTCGTAGCGTTTGATGAAAGGAAGGACGACCTAGACGCGTACCTCCACAGATTTGAGACTATTGCGAGGAGCCAAAATTGGCCGGAACAGCAATGGGCAACTGCTTTGAGTACTTGCTTGAGTGGTGAAGCGCTCAGTGTGTACGGTAGGCTGACGCCGACCGATGCAGCCAACTATGCAAAGGTGAAAGCTGCTTTGCTGAAGCGATTTAGATTTACCGTGGAAGGATTCCAGGACAGATTTAGGACAGGAAAGCCAGCTGATGGGGAGACGGCTACGCAGTATGCCGCCCGACTTTGCCATTATTTCGACAGATGGATTGAACTTTCAGGGACAGCACAGGAGTACGATGAGCTTAGAGAGCTCCTAATTAGAGAACAATTTCTTACTAGTTGCCACCCAAGCCTGTCGCTGTACTTGAAAGAGAGGAGAGCTAAGTCACTTGAAGACATGCTTGAATTAGCTGATCAATTCTTGGAAGCGCAAGGTGGCACTAATTAGGCCAAAGCCAAGAAGGAGTGTCCCGAGGATTCGACGAAATCGGCTCCCGAGGAAAAGAAGCGTGCACCGGAGAACATTCCGCGATGTTTTCTGTGTAACCGAGTGGGTCACCGTGCTAACCACTGCCGAACTATCTTTACGAGCCCTACGGCAGTAAAATGTTTCAAGTGTGGTCAGGCTGGGCACGAAGCAGATGCATGTCGGAACGGAGTGAGTCAAACTCACCAGGTATCCTGTGTGCAAGCGGCACCGAAATCTGATAATAATGCCGTCACCGATGGATTCGTAGAGTTGAAAAATGGGGAGAAAATTCCTATTGTTGGTGCTGTAATGTCAAAACAGCCAACCGGCGTTACGAAAGGAATGCCAACGCTGCCTGGAAAAGTTGCGGACAAAAAGATTACGGTGTTAAGAGATACCGGTAGCTCCACTGTTATAGTGCGGAGAAATTTGGTACGGGAAAGTGAGCTAACAGGCAAAACAAAACCGGTTCGCTTAATTGACCGTACAGTTCGGATGCTTCCCGAAGCAGAGATTGAGGTGGAAACCCCGTACTTCAGCGGGAAGGTTACCGCTCTATGTATGACGAACCCCTTTACGACCTTGTCATCGGAAACATCGACGGGGCGCGAGGGCCAAGTGATCCAGAATGTCTGGGAGAAGACCCGAAGATAGAGCCCTCGCCAACACAGCGACCGCGAGATACAGTGGAGGAGCATCCCGTGACGGATCTCACTAGAGCACAAGGTGAAGCTGCGGCGCAAGAGACAGCGAAGGAGAAGACGATCGTGTCGAATAAGTTCACGGGCCGAGCAACCGGACTTACGTCGGCACGACCTCAACCGACCGACAGTGTAAAGGAGACGGAGTTGGCCAGCCGGGCAAAATGTAGAGGCATGATCAAGCGGGTAAATAAACAGACAGGACCCGTCGAATGTAATGACGGGTTAACGGTGTCGGAAGTGACAACGATGGCTGAGACGCCGCCTCAGATACCGTCGTTGGAAAGGGCTCGCCGAAAAAGAACGTGGAAACACAAGAAGAGATCGAGCGAGCACCGCAAAAGGGGGTGCAAGCACTGCTCGAAGTACTCAGGATAAGTGCTGAGGTCGAATCAGAATGTGTTAGGCAGTGCTGAGTGCCATATGTTGTGTTAATATTGTGTTATCCTGTGTCACAAGTGTCGAAGTGTTGTGCTGTGATGTGATGAATAGTATTGGACCATTGTTGTAATGAGAGAACTTCGTACAATTGTATTATTGGGAATGTGTGGTGCAGTGTTGTACTCATGTGCTTGTGGTGGTGTTTTCACGTGTTGTTTAATTGAATTACATTGTACAATTGTATTAAGTGATCTATTGTGAATGTGAAGTGTCATGAGCGACTGATGGTGTTACAGTCTGTGAGAGTGTGTGGTGACTGTTCGCGCTCGTCTGTGGGGTTTTGAATATTATGAGATAATATTCTTAAAGTGGGGGGCAGTGTCACAGAACGAGCGCTAAAAATGAGCGCGCCGCCAAATTCTTGCGACAACGGGCGGGAGAAACGCCGCGAGGTCAAAAGAAAAAAAAAGAGAAAACAAACATCCAAGGCTCCCAAGCGCGCGCTCTCCCCGCAGAAGCATGGCTTCGCAGACGAACCTCCTCACCCCACATCGGCGGCCTAGCAAGCCCGCGATTTTTCTAGAACGAAGGGGGCGGGGCCACGCCGAGTCGAGTCATGCGGCCGGAGAGGGCATTCCAACCGTCTCGCCCTCTTCCCAGTTTTCGCTGCGTATCGCGTCGACGAAATGACGAGAAGCGTCTGGAATGTCGCGCGCAAGGTATTTAACCGAGCAGCCGAGATGAGACATCAGGAGGAGACGGAAGTGAGCGCCAGAGCGCGTAGGGATTCCGCCGTGTAGTCGGCGAAGGTTTTTGGTCCGTAGGGACGAAGCCGGAGATGAAGAGGATTCCCACCAGTGGGTGAAGGCTCGAGCTACAGGCAAGAGCGTGTGTTTACCGCTATTGAGCGAGGACGCGTGGCAACAGCTGCGTGTGTGAAGCCGACGTGTTCCGGCGAAGAAGTTGAAGTTTGAAGAGTGGCCAATTGAAGACGGGAGGTTTCCTAGAAGAGAAACTTCGAGGGCTGCGGAACGACAACAACGCTGGACTTTGAGTGAGTGATTCTCGGAAGAGTATCATCTAGACTCTGGTTCCAAGAACTTTGGACTGAATAGGTTTTCTATCTCTTTAGTCTTTAAGTGTCTTGGTTGTTCAATGCATGCGACTGCATTGTAGTGCGTATTGTTGTCCGGGTCCGTGGTTTCAAGTGTGGCTGATTGTATTGTGTAGTACGTTGATTGATTGGTTTGATTGGTGACATATTGTATGCAACTATTGTGGAGTGTGTCATTTTTGTGTATTATTTTCGATCTGCCATTATTGAGAATATAATTTGTTTGTTTATCAACTCTCGGCTCTGACTTGTTCTTTGGGCCACAGCCGGCGTCCGCTGGCGCGCCAAAAAGGACCACTTCTAAATTGTCCACGCTTTCGTGGTGCGGTTCGGGGGGCCGATACTTCGGCTTTTGGAATTAGCCCGGCGATTGCCTCCCTAATTAACGGGACATGTGTGACACCAGCCTACTGTGAGATTACTCTCACAGTTGTGTGGCTCAATTCAGCTCCACATATCTGCATTCCCTTTGGTACTACTTGTACCCGCAGAGTTTCCTGGCAGTGCTGATCTCGTTCGCAGACCATGCTGCTCTCTAGGAGGAGGAGCTATGTAGAGCCACTGATATCATCGACATTACGCCACAAAAAAAAAAGAAATCGTTCGGTGTGGCAGCAAGGCTGGCGCAAGAGCCGCAGAAAATGAAGAGGTGAGTGTGTTTTGCACTATGGCGATAGAAGGAAGTGTCGAGTGGCTTTTCTCATGTGTGCTCCAGAAGTCACTCATTGCACGAACCACTCTGCCCGCTCTAGACAGGAAAGATGGTGACCTGTAGCCAGTGTATGCCTGCGTGATATATTCAAGCATACAAAAAGCAAACTGCTTGACATGTTTTCATTTCACTTGTGAAATAGGCTCCTGTGTGGGAGCTGAAGCTTCTTCAGCTTCTGTGTGGGAGCTAAAGCTTGTGTTTTGAATTAGGGGCAAAGCTCCTCATGGCCCGGGTCTGTACATCCTCCGATATCTGTAGTAGTAGTAGGTAGCCCCCGATGGTACATACCCTCTCTAGAGCGGGTATGTGCCACAGGGGATGCCAGATGGCGATACTTGGAGTGTGCATTAGATGGATGCATGGACGGACATTCGGACGAATGGATGCATGGACAGACAGACGGATGGACGAACTCATGGACGGACACATGGATGGATGCACAGATGGTCGCACGGAAGAACGCAAGCAAGAAAGAACGGATGGATTTACAGACGCGTGCATTAGATGGATGCATGGACGGACATTCGGATGAATGAATGCATGGACAGACAGACGGATAGAGGAACTCATGGACGGACACATGGATGGATGCACAGATGGTCGCACGGACGAACGAATGGACTGACAGACGCTTCGCCCCTCTCACTATCATTTACTCCTCAGATATGCTGTAATTTTTTTACTTTGGTTGGTACAGTGCATCTGAGTTTTTACCTTCATGAAAGCTGCTTCCTAATAAACCGCAACGCTTCTGTGGGGTGGAAAAGAATGACATGGGCCACCCGCTTTCAGTTATCTTTGGAGTGACTCAGCTACTGAGATTAGTAATCCGCCATGATGAAACTTCCAGGTGTGTTACCTTTGCTTGAAGACTGGTACCTACTTTGAGGCAGTGGGATTCATTTGACGCGTTCGAGAAGCAAGCTCGAACAATAGACCTTGCGACGAGTTTATGAAGCCTACAAGAGGGTGTTTTATTACACTTTGTTTGCAGTAAATAGTGAGTTTTTTTTGTGTCTTGACCAGATGGATATTCGGGCCGTTCCCAACAACAGAATACAAACTCGAGTCACAACACTGTCACTCCACAAATGCGTAATGCACACCCTTGTTCTGAATGTAAACATGATAATTGAGACGTACGTGCATTCCAAACAATATTTCACCAAATTGAGCAAATTACACATGCTTAACACTGCTGAGGTCTGAAAATCACTCTCACCCGCATCCTAAGTTCTGGAAACAATCTCCATTGCTTCACATAAAAAACAGCGCCAATAACGAGAGACAAGAAAAAGAAGGAGACAGACAGCGGCACTGTCTCCTTCTTTTTCTTGTCTCTCGTTATTGGCGCTGTTTTTTATGTGAATCATGTCGTACCAACTCGCCCAAGCAACCACGTTAGCTCCATTGCTTGCTCTTATATCGGGTTGTTTATATGCATCAATTAAATCAATGAGGTCCAAAATTACTCGACTGTGCTTTCATTTTTTTGCTGCTGCAAAGGGCAAAATTTAAATACAGTTAAACCTGCTTACAACTAACATTCATATAACAAATTTTTTGTTATAACGAAGTTTTTATATTTCTCGGCATTACTCCATAAAAGCATGTGTATTTTTCACCTCTATGTAACAAAGTAACAGCTGGAGACACCCTTGATCTAACCAATTTTCACCACAGACAATTTAGGAATTTTGCCCTGGATTTTGTCCTTTCGCACAAGCATGCACCTTCCGTGGCAGCCCCGGCGCTGACAAATCATGATGCGGCGGTAGCGACCCCCTGGTGAGGGCGCGAGGCGATTATGCGGGAATGCACCCCATGTGCCGGTGTTGCCGCTGTTCTAGCCGCTGCCGACCAACGTGCCCTTCCCCTCCCTCCAAACCAAAAACAAAAAATAAAAGTACTTTTGCATAGGCTGTGACACAGTTTTAGTTAGCGTCATGTATGTGGGGCCGCACTGCATATGGAGGGCTATTTAACGAATATTTTTCCATAGTGCCAGTGTCATTCACTATTTGTTTTCTATGCCGTGCACACTTGCATGGTTTCACTGCATGCATGGTGTGGCCCTTGAGGACATCCAGCACTGCTTTTTTTTTAATGCAGACAACCGTGTCGTCATCACCGAGGAGATGTCAGATTTGGTGATTATGAAAACTCTCCGACACCACGGTGACAATGAGGAATCTTTGGAGGTCAACGTTCCGCGCTTCTGTCTTGCGCCGCGCCTCGAGTTAGCAGGACTGAAGCCTTCGTGATTCGCTCAGTCAACGACATGACAGTGTGTTGAATGCAGTGTAATAAATGCGATAGCAACTAATTGCATTGTTATACAAAGTAAAGCTCGCGCCCAACTCTTTTGGATCCTGTGGGAATTGAGGCTAGCCCGCCGCTATTGCGTGATCTTTGTTGGCCATTTCTGTCATTCTTATGTCCTAACATGACTTTCCCCTCCGCTGCGGTTCGTCGGCACTGGGAGAGCGGGAGTGATGTTAAAGGGCCCACGTACCACCCAAAGGTCGAAATTCAATCGCGATGGGGAAATTGTGCACGAGTGTACAACAAACACAGAGCCGTGAGAACCTTTCGAAACGGTGCAGTAATAGTGAAGTTAGACACGTTTGATTATTAAAACCATGATGACTATGCCTCTCGCTCTTGGCTGCGCTTTCCTACACTGGTATCCTCTCCTACGCCGCTTTGCCTTCTAGCCGAGCCCACCTTCTATGCCCCTCCCAATCTCGCGAGGCATACGTCATTGCTAACGCGCTGCTTGAAACACGGTCTACTTTCAGTTGCTATGACTCCATCAGTTGTGTCCTTGTTGGTGAACCGAAGTTGCCGTAATCATGCCGGTATGGAACCTGCGTTGCGCGCATGCCTTCAAAAAATTGCCAACACGATGGACCCATACAGAGACACCCCGTGCCCCGCATGTGTTACATGCATGCGGGCAACACGACGAACAACAAGCAGCATGGGCAGCTGCTTGCAGACTGACCGGAAGTCGAAAGCTCTTGCTCGGCCAGTCACAGCATATTTGATATATTTGGCTCGGTGTGTCATAAATGTGGCACTGCGCGTCACGCCGAAGCCCGAAAGGCCCGGAAAGGAGGAGGAATTGTTTTTTTAAATTAGTGGTGTGCCGGTGGCTCATAGAGCTGCCACGTGGAGCTGAATCGTTGATGGCGATGGCATTTTGCACACGATGCGCGTGTTTACTTGAAATGCTTGAAAAAATATTGGAGGTGGTTTAAACACCCTTTAACCCCTGTCACTCGGTAGTAGAAGTCGACTGTGCGCTGTGCTCGAGTCTCCCGGAACATTTCGCACGCGTGTGTCAGGAGTCGGTCACGAGAGTTTCTGACCGACTTTTTTTTGTTTAATGCTTGCTCAGATTTCTCCGGCGCGTTGTGCCTGCGACGAATGCTTACCTTTCATTGCCGCTTCCAAACGTTCGGTCGAAAAGCAGTGTGGTATGTTCCCGCACGGTCATACTCCATCAATCTGTGCGAAACCAGCGCGAGCGGAGTTTGCCCTCGCTCGAGGGATTGGGACCTGCGATCACAAATTGTGCGAGCACGCAGCATAGTCGCGAGGGCCCGTTTCTTTCAGGGGCGTGTCACCATGAATCCCTTTTGCCCACGAAGACGTGCTCACCACACCTTCTGTGTTGTACTTTTTTTTTGTGGCGGGGATAAGCCTCTTTTGGTTTCCCGCTGCCTTTTGCAGCCGCCGATGTACTACGTTTCTGATGTTGCCGCAAGCAAAAATGTGATGCGACTTCGACTTCTTTGAGAGAAGTACTGTGTACTTGCCGCATTGCCCTCGGCGCCTTGGCGGTTCGCGAACCACGCGTGTGCAGCGCCGTTAGTCACGCGAGGCGACTGTGAAGATAGCCCTGCAGCACGCTAAGACCGAACTCACGCTAGTGGCTGTACTCTTTTGGGATACGTTTTGTACACTACAGTTTGATGTCGCGGAACTCCTAAAAAATGGAGGTGTAAGCAAAGAAGGCCACTCAAAAGAAGTACTCTTTTCACACAGTCTCTTTGCTTGGAAAGTGCACCGGTGCTTGCCGTGATAGCACATGCGCCGCCAATCAAGACCGCGCTCTCAAAATAAAAGTTCATCGTTGCTACTCAAGGGGGGACGCGGCTTTGGTATCGCGAAAAATGGTAAAAAAATTTATTTTTTGAAAATCAAGTTTTCAGTTTCTGGAACCATTTTTATATCCAATTCCAAAATATTGTCAAGACATAGACACAGCAGAAGTCGGATATAGAAAAGCCCATTTCAATTAAATACAACGCACTCGTAGAAAGGACCAGGCAAGAACTTCGTCTTTCTTTTTTGCTGCGCGAGCCTATCTTTGCAGGTTGAATGTGGCATTTGCCTCCCTCCAGGAAGAGCATCGTCCCGATGCTCTGCTACAAAATACGTGGTGTATGTAGTTGACGTGTTATTCAACTGGCTCACTGAAATATGGCTTCATCTGCACAATGTGTACGATTTCTGATTTCGGCTGGCGAGTTTGTGAGGAACTGTCAGGGATGACTTCATAGTTCACGTCAATTAGGTGCTGTACAATATTGTAGGGACCAAAGTACTTCTTCAGCAATTTTTCAAAAGGCGGCTTCAGTGAATAGGGCTCCAGACCCACACTTTCTCACCTGGTTGATAAGTGATGTATTGGTGTCGCAGGTTATAACGTTGTGCATCGTAACTCTGCTGCTGGGCGATTCGCACGCGTGCCAGCTGCCGCGCCTTTTCAGCTCGTTGTGTAAAGGCTGGAGCATTCGTGTCTGTATCGTCGCAGTTGTGCAGCAACATGGCATCAAGCATTGTCGTCACTTCACTGCCATAAAGAAGACTAAATGCCGTGCTTCGGGTAGCTTCCTGCTGTGCTGTATTATAGGCAAACGCCGCGTATGGTAGAACGTCGTCCCAATTTTTATGATCCACGTCGATGTACATATTCAGCATATCGGCAATTGTCTTGTTGAAGCGTTCTGTTAAGCCTTTGGTTTTGGTTGGTTTGTGGGTGGTAAGAGGTAGTTTTTCTATGCGCTGTTCCTCTGAGCTCAAGCACTGACTTAAGGAGGATGGCCTTGAAAGTGGAACCTCTGTCCGTTATTATAATCCCAGGAGCACCATTCCTCAGAATGATATATTCAATGAAAAATTGTGCCGCTTCTACAGTGGTTTCACTTGATAAAACCTTTGTTTCTGCATCGCGAGTAAGACAGTCGACAGCTACAACTACCCACTTGTTTCCAGTATGCGAAGTCGGAAATGGTCCAAGAAGGTCCATTCCGATTTGTGCAAAAGGCAAGGTGGGCCTTTGAACTGGCTGCAACAATCCGGCTGGTTTTAAAGGTGGCAATGTGCGCGTGTATCCGAGGTGACCGGATCTTGGCTCGTCGTGGCAAGTGCTCAGCATCTCATTGCGAATGGATATCGGGACAAGTAAGTGGGCACTTCTGCTGGAGGAAAAGTTCTTCTTATATAGGACACCACTGCGCAAGCAGAATGATGGCAGACTCTTTGCAAATATCTTGGGAACTCTTGTAGACTGGCCGTTAAGAAAATTAATAAAAGGAAGCAACTCGCTGTTTTCTTTCTGCTTAGACGAAATGGTGACCGTGTCGACCATTCCTAAAAACGCCATGTCATCCTCTTCTGGGACGTCGTCTTGCTTTATAGGCGACCTGGATAAGCAATCAGCATCAGAGTTCTGCTGTCTCCACCTATAGACGACCGTCTTATCGAATTCTTGGAGGCGTAAGCTCCAGGCGCTAGCCGACCAGATGGGTCTTTCAAGTTGGTCTGCCAGCAAAGGGAGTGGTGGTCGCTGACTACGTGGAAGGGACGGCCGTAGAGGTATGGGCGAAACATCATAATTGCCCATACTACAGCAAGACATTCCTTTTCTGTTGTGGAATAATGAGACTCGGCACAGGAAAGCGTCCTACTTGCATATGCGATCACTCGCTCGGCTGAGTCTTTCCCCTGGACGAGTACAGTGCCTAAACCTACGTTGCTGGCATCAGTGTGGATCATGGTAGGAGCAACCTCGTCAAAGTGAGCAAGCACAGGCGGTGTCTGTAGGCACTGTCGTAGATCGTCAAATGCTGCTCGTTCCTCTTCGCCCCATAAAGATGAAACATCGTCACTCGATATGCATGTTAAGGGGGACGCTGTGAGAGAAATTGGCAATCAATCTGTGGTAGTAGGCACAGAAGCCAAGAAAACGTCCCACGACCTTCTTATCCATTGGCACTGGAAATTTTCGGACGGCATCTATCTTGTCGGTGGTCCGGACGAACACCTTCTTGGCTCATCAAATGTCCTAAGAATCGGAGTTCCTTGAAACCGAAATGAAATTTCTCAGGTTTCAGCGTTAGGCCGGCGGACCGTATTGCTCGAAATACTGATAGCAGCCGTGTTAGATGTTCCTCGAGTGTTGCTGATGTCGTCGAAGTATACCAGACATGTCTGCCACTTAAGGCCTGACAGGATGATATCCATCAGTCTCTGATATGTTTCTGGAGCTGAGCACAATCCGAAGGGCAAGACTTTAAACTCGTAAAGCCCATCAGGCGTAACAAAAGCAGTCTTTTCTCTGTCTCGCTCATCGACCTCGATTTGCCAATATCTGCTTTTCAGGTCCATTGAAGAGAAGAAGCGTGCATGCCTCAGCTTGTCAAGCGAATCGTCTATACGCGGTAATGGGCGTACGTTCTTCGTTGTTACGCGGTTCAGCTTGTGGTAGTCCACACAGAAGCGTAAGCTGCCGTCTTTCTTCTTAACTAACACTACCTGTGATGCCCAAGGGCTTTTTGACGGCTGAATGATGTCATCATTGAGCATTTTCTGGACTTGTTCTTGGATTGCTTCGTGCTCTTTCAATGCCATGCGGTATGTGTTTAGTCGAATTGGTGTTGTTGTCTCTTCCGTTATAGTTAGGTGCTTTGTCAGTGGTGTTTGATTTACCCTCGAGGTCGATGAAAAACAATCTTTGAACTGGCCGAGAACATCTAGAAGACTCTGCCTCTGCGCTGGCGATAAATCTGTGCTCATGTCGACAGGTAGTGGTGTGGAAGCGGCTGGCGTCTCTGCCTGTTGCACTGCGAAGCACTCGCAAAATTCTACAATTTCTTTGAAGTATTAAACTGTGGTACCCTCTGTAATGTGTCCACGCTCGTTGCTGAAGTTCGTCAACAAGAACTCTGCTTGCCCAGACACTACACTGACGAGACTTCTGGCAGTAGCAATTCCTCGAGAGAGTAAAAGCGTCGATACTTGTTCCGCGACACCTTCTCCAGTATGCTGCGTGTTACACGTGACAGACGAGGCAGCATGATAACGGTGGCATGGTCACGTCGTCAATGACGCGCATAGGCTCGCACTGCCCTATGGTTCGCTGAGAAGGTCAGTACACCGTCCAGTATATTTATGATGGCACTGTACTACCGCAAGAAATCCATACCCAAGATGGCCTGTTTACAACACTCAGAAAGAATAATGAAGGTTGCGACGAATTGATGAATCCCCAATCTTGATTCGTGCTGTGCACTTTTCAGTAGGCGTCAGCAGCTGGCCTTCATCTCCTCTAATTTGCGGTCCCGTCCATTCTATTTTCACCTTCTTGATTTTGTCGGCCGGATTCGCGCTCATTATTGAAAAGTCTGCACCAGTGTTGACCAGTGCCGCCACTTCGTGACCGTCATTGGAAAGTGTGATGTTGGCGGTGACAATTTCATCTTTCGCCGATTCATTCGAAATGTGCTGCACTTCGTGCTGTGGTAATGGAGGATTTTCAACTCTTCGGCAATTCGAAACCTTCCCCCCTAAGGTCGCTGCTTTTAGTTTTCCCGGCATGGACTGGGCGATCTTCCTCTCGCCAAGTCCGTGGTGCCACCTCTATTAGATGGGGGGAAATGACCATGAGAGGGTGAGCATTTGTGGAACCCAGGAGAAGCATTCTACAAGATCGTCGGGATCGTATCAACGTTGCGTCTTCCGTCTAAGTAACACCAAGGTGTAGTGGACAGAAATCCTTGGTACCCGGCGACACGATGAGGACATCACCGCACGATGTGGCCTGCTTCCCCATAACGGAAGTACAAGGGCCTGTAGTCAGGGGTACGCAATATTTATTTATTTATTTTTATTTATTTATTTATTTACTCTCAGGGCCAAGGGCATTACAGAGAGGAGTGGGGGGTAAAACACTCTACAGGTATACAATGCAGCAGGAGTGTGATTACACATATGAAACCTATTTGAAATATCCGCATAAACTGAAAAAATAAACAAACAATAACAGAAAGGAAAAATCAAAAGGCGCGAAAAACATTTGCCGTACACGGGAACAACCGAGCAGGATTTACACAAAACCGCGGAATTTGCGAAAAAAAAATCAGGTAATATGGCCATTATTAGCCACCTTGAAATTGGCTGGATTAATTATTGAAGCAATGCAGGTGTGGAGGTGGTTCCAGTCCGAGCTGGTTTTGGGAATAAATGAGTCGAAATAATAGTTTGTCCGGCTGCTGGGTACGCCAACCTTGAACTGATGGTCGTTTCTTGTCGAATGATAAGTGGGAGGAAAAAGCATCGAATCTTTGAGCGTTGAATTGGCGTGATAAATTTTATGAAAAAGACAAAGTCGTGATATTTTCCTGCGAACAGACAGATCAAGTAGGTTAAGGGAAGATTTCAAGGATGAGACGCTAGCCGTACGAAAATAGTTTGATAATATGAAGCGTGCGGAACGATTCTGGTTAGGTTCGATATCATGAAGTAACGAGTTGATATGCGGGTCCCAGATCGACGACGCATACTCCAGCTTTGGCCGAAATAAAGTTTTGTATAAAACGAGTTTTAAATCTGCTGAAGCAAGAGCAAAATTTCGTCGTAAAAAAACGAGCATGCGGTTAGCGTCGCTTGTGATATGATCGATGTGTGTTTGCCAAGAAAGGTTATCCGAGATGTACACGCCAAGATATTTGTAACATGACACTTTGGTTAGGGGGTCGTGGTTGAGTATGTAAGTGCACGCTGTAGTATTATGTTTTTGACGTGTTACTCGGATTACTTTGCACTTATTTGTGTTCAGTTTCATTAACCATGTATCGCACCAGGTAGAAATCTTATTAAGGTCAGATTGTAGCGTACTTTGGTCGGCGGAATCCAAAATTTCTCTGTAAATTACGCAGTCGTCCGCGAAGAGTCTAATAGTTGATGATAGTGTATTCGGCAAGTCATTAATATAAATTAAGAATAACAGGGGACCTAAGACAGAACCTTGCGGCACACCAGACGTAACAGAGCAGTGCGTGGAAATAAAGCCATTAGCAACAACGTATTGTGTGCGGTTACTTAGAAAACACTCCAACCATTTGAGAATATTTACATCTAGATTGATTGAGTTTAATTTAGAAAGCAGTAGTTTATGACAGACGGTATCGAATGCCTTCGCGAAGTCGATAAATACGCAGTCGATAACTGAAGAACGGTCAGCGGCGCAAAATAGGTCGTTAGTGAGGCTAAGTAACTGAGTTTCACAGGAGTAATTTTTTCTGAAACCATGTTGGAATTTGCTAAAAAAGGAGTTGTTTTCGAGAAAGCGGACTAAATGGCTGTAGATAATGTGCTCAACAATTTTACATGGTGCACTGATGAGCGATATGGGTCTGTAATTGATGGGATTGTGAGTGTTACCTGTTTTGGGCAAAGGAACCACCTTCCCGACCTTCCAATCCTGTGGTATTGCAGAAGTTTCCGGAGACTGTGACAAAATCTTAGATAGAATTATAGCGGATAACATTTCAGTATTTTTTAAGAATTTGGGGTTAATACCATCATCTCCGGGGGAGGAAGGTTTCAGATTCCTTATCAATTTGGCAACACCCACCCAGTCTATGATTAATGGATCCATGGATAAATAATTGCAGGCAGGAAAAGGGGACAAACAGTATGGCGTACAGGTCACAAATACCGACGAAAATACCGTATTTAAGGCTTCGCAGCACATCTCACTGGGGATCATACAGTCGTCTTCAGACATCAGCTCAATTTTCTTTTCACTTTTTAGGTTGATGGTTAGCCAAAATCTACGGGGATTAGTTCTAAGCATAGAGGGGAGGGTAACATCAAAGAAAGAACGCTTAGCCACGGCAAGCGCGTGCGCATATTCATCGGCTGATTCATTGTACAGAGCCCATCGGTCAGTTGACCTCGAGCATTTGGCTTTCCGAAAAAGGCGCTGCTTTTTCGGAAAGCTATGTTGGAAAGCTATGTTGGAAAGATATGTTGGTTTTGCGGAGTGGAGGTCGCAACGGCGTCGGCGTTTCCCTGTAGCACCAAACCACTGTTGGTGGCTGTTGCTGGTGGTACTGCTGAGGTAGTGGCACGTTAGATGGCTGCCGACGGAGAATATCTGCATAGGTTGGCCTAACCGTGTCAGTGTTCAGCTTGGGAAGTGAAAGCGCTTGCCTTATTTTTTGGTGCACAGCTTCTGTGATCGACGCAATCGCGCAGTCATTTCATCAAGCTTCTTCACCTCTTCTAGCACAATTTCGCGTATCAGGCCACGCAAAGAATGCTCATCAGGTGTCACAGTGGTCATGGCGGTTGCGCTGATTTCTCCGCTGTTTGCGCGGTCGTACTGGCGGTAGCGTAGCTGTTGTGCGCGTTCGATGGTGGTCGCCTCCTTCAAAAATTTGTCGACGCTTGAAGGTGGGTTCCACACGAGACCAGCAAGAGCTGCTCTTTAACACTGCGCATGAGGTGGCTGATCTTTCTGCTCTCGGACATGTAGCGATCGGCTCAATTGAAAAAATGAGCCATGTCCTCAACAAACATAGCAACAGATTCGTTTGGCTTTTGAAACCGTGATTCGAGGAGTCGTTGTGCATTCTCCCACCTTTCAGTGTTTGCGAAGGTGTCCAGGAACTTCTACTAGAACTTATCCCACGTTGACCACACGCGATTTATAAACCATGTGTGAGCCCCTTCCTGAAGAAGGAAATACATGGACCCAACTTCTGTGCAGCGTTCCACTCATTAACGTTGGCTGCGCGCTCGAACTCCTCAAGCCAGCCATGTGCATCCTCATATGTGTTGCTGTGGAAGTCCACAGGAATTTTTTGGGTGAAAATAGTCACCTGTGTCGTGCCTGGGCTGGTCATGGCGGGGCTACTGCTTCCGGGCGCGGTCATGTTTTCTGTCCTAGGACCGAACTCTGGACTCAGGCCTGACAGGTCGAGGCTGGTGTGGTGAACGGGTGTTTCGACGAGTGGAATTCTTTGTGGACTAGATCCCAGGCTGTTGGAAGGTGTTCTGGACATGTACAGTCGCTCGTAAAGAGAACCGGGCAAGAACTTTGTCTTTCTTTTTTGCTGCACGAGCTCTTCTCTGCTGCAGGTTTAATGCGGCAATATGTACACTGAAAACCCTGCAGAAGTGCTTCAGAAACTTCGTTTCACCCTTCTAGGTAGCGAAGCTTTTTCTGGAAATTGCGAGAAAACAGCGATTTTCAAAAAATTATACCTGTGCAATGGCGCAGCCGGGAGCCGGCTTCTTGGGCTGATGTGAAAGAGCATTTCTCCTTGTTTAAACTTCCCAGCTCAGCTGGCTCCTCTTTTAAAAAAAAAAGCGCACAAAAAGCAACTGTCTGAAGGTTGTTTAGAGGTCCCTGATTGGCTGTGGCCACCATATTGCCTCAGCTCGCCTCGCCATTATCTCGATGCTCACTCTGGGAAATTGCCGTCTGCTGCTTGTGAGTTGCGAGGATATGGCTTTCGAAAATGGCCACTTCACGACGTGTTCTTGGTTCGACAATTACTTAGGATATAATTACGCTTTAGTTAGGAGCTGTAAGATGATGCCCGATCAGATTATTAAGAGCGGGTGCATAGTCTACGAGCACGGCGCGACATCCCGAGCGGGCGCAAGGTGTGCAAGCACGGCACGTCACCGTGGTGTCATCTTTAGGCCTAACTCTGCTGAAGACGAGCCTGTGGGAAAGAACGACGCGCTAGCCCATTCGTGGCGACATGCTTCTTCGTGAGCAATGAAGCACATCACTTGCTAGCTTCTCGGAACCGCGGATGGGCGTTTTAGGCATCCGCAGCAGATCCCACAGTCAACCCTTCCCCCTCCACTGCCAAGGATTTCCCGGAACAGCACATAGCAGTTTCGGCTTCGTCACTCGAAAATGCGATACCAAGCGCAATGCGTGCTGATTTTTTGTCATCGTAGCTACGAATTTTGTGCATGGTCACCGAACGCCGCCTCCAAGTGCATTTTGCGCTGGCTGCACTGCTTTTGTGATGCCATTAGGCGTGCTTGGATCCGTGCTTGATATTGTTACGAGCTTCTATGAATGTTCTGAAAGATTGAAAGCCTTCTAGATTAGTGTTCCCGCGACTGGCTGTATGATGATACACTTCACGGCTAGAGTGGCAGAAGAGCATTTATTAAGCAGGGGCATGAATTTTTATATTATGCCTGTCTCGTGTCAATAAATAAGCTGCTAAAAAAAATTTCTGTGTCACCAGTCTCCTGCCCATAGCTTTATCATTTGGAAAGAAGGCATAGGCTGTCATGGTGTGAGCCATTTTTTTATGCAATAGTCCTCTCTCTATATGAAAAATATTCAGTGCTTATTTGTAATCAAGTAACTAATTATGATATTGAAAGGCACACTGGGCTGAGACCACTTGTCTGAAAAGTCGAATATGATAAGACAGGCCTGAGATCACAATTTTTAGGTGTTTTAGAGACCTTAAGAGAAGTTGAAACTTGAAATTCTGTTTTCTCCATACTGTTTTTTTTTTTTGCATTATGCTCAGCCCCTCCGCGAGATTCAATGAAAAATATTTTTTCACTCATTAAGTATTTCTAGTATCTCCTCGAAATTGTTATGGAAGCACTGTGAGGCCATTCTTATCGTGTGTGCCAATTTTCATCAATATCCAACTAGAAACAAGAAAGTTCATTGAAAAAAGCCTGTCGAAAACTTTGACTGGCTTTTTCTCACAAGTGTGTTTTGGACATTGTGCATTGCTCGTGGAAAGTGTAGCACCAGAATGACTTGATGAATTTCGATGCAGTTGTTTTTTCTGTATCCCAAAACATTTCTTAAGGGTCTGGCAATCTTTGAATTCTTGTTTATGGCTCAGTTTGGTTTTTAAACTATGACTTTACATGACACTATTTCTGACAATGTGTGTAGACAGCCACGATGATCTCTGTATAAAAAAAAAGAGAAGCGACAAAAAAATTCTGAGATTGTCATACCCAATAGTCTTTTTTTCAGTAAAGGTCAAAACTATTTTCAACTGCCTGGCATCTTTTCTTACAGTGCTAGGCTCTCCGCGAGCAGAACATTTAATTCGAGCCACGTAGCATGGTGTAACTTGAGAACTACTCAAGGTATCATCATGAAACTGCCTATTTCACTATTCAAGACGAATTTCATTTCTCTAGGTTAACAAACAAAAAAGCTTTTTTTAACATCACTTCCCCCTTCAAGGTACCTCCTCCCCCCCACTTCTCACTTTTTCACGTTCTTTTCAGACGGGTGGTTTTCTTTCTGTTTAAGCATTCAGGGACAATTCTAACACACGCTGAGGATGTCGTCGTATGGGCCCTCTAGGCTATGATAGAGAAGGGTTGGCTCATTTGATCTCTGCTTCAACAGTGCTCGTGCGTTCTTACCTAACGTTACATTGTGTGGGGGCATGCTATCAATTTGGACCTAATAGTGCACGTTAAAGAACCCCAGGTGGTCTAAATTTCCGGAGCCCTCCACTACGGCGTCTCTCATAATCATATAGTGGTTTTGGGACATTAAACCCACATATCAATCAATCAATTTGGACCTAATTGTTACAAATCACGACGGCGACAGCAAAAACCTGCTGAAGATGTCATTTAATTGCTATCGCAATAATTCAATTTTTACCGCCAAATAAGAGTTTCTTTAGGTGAGCTCCCTCTTCAGTTCCACTGTTGTATAATTTGCACGTTTATTTTCTGAATTTTCATGCTGAACCTGCATATAAGAAAATCCTCTTTATGACAAATAATTCCGGGAATATGTCTCTTTCGTTATATCTAGGTTTAACTGTAAACGACAAAGGATGTGCACCTATATAATGAAAAAGCAGTATACACGTTAATACTCATCAACATGCCTAAAAGATATTCCCTATTCTTTCTGAATAACGGATGTTTAGCATATATTTCTCACCTACTCATTCCAGACTTACAAAACACGGGCGTCACTTTACTGAAGTAGTGCTTAGCAAAGAAAGGTTGAAGGAAGCTTTCAGAATACGATGGCTCTTTCAAGGAGCACCTTATGTTAAGGAGGCATGAAGGACTCCTCCCGTAAGATATGAAAATGATCTGAGACGTGGTGCAACTGTTCAGTGCTAGCGAGCGGTGTTAGATACATAAGTATTTGCATTAAGCTGTGCTCTGAATCAAGGTCTTTTTGCTAAGTAGCTGCACCGTGCATAACCCAGCGCCTCCACCAAAATGTTACGGGGAGAAAAGGTGTTGCAGAGTAAATTTACAAGGTATGTATAAACACCTAAGGCCCGGCATACAAGGCAGAGCCAAGTCCACACGGATATCAGCAAGCATCGTCTTCCTCTTTGCGGTCTTCCTCTTCATCTCTGACAGCGCTTCGGAGCAATATTATTGATTTCTTAGATGTTATGGTAAGACAGTCAGCCCATCATTCTGAACACTACTTTAGAAACATGCGGAATACTGTGGCGAGATACTTTTGAGACCTCAACATTTAGTATAATGTTATGTAGTCCAGAGAAGCTTCATTTAAGATTAGAAAAAGCAGGTTGTTTGCTGCACGTGGAGAATGAAAAAGTGATGCCATCATCGGTAGAAAAAAAACGCATTTGAGGTAATCATTAGAGGTATTTGCTATAGCTTCAGGATTCAAGAAAAATTAGCTGTCAAGAATAAACATAGACAATGCAGAAACCATAGACCTCTAGAAGCTGGATAGATTTTTTTTTCATAAGTGTAGGGAAGGCATCGCCGAAATAATATTGCTTAGCCTGTTGATTTTATCTTCTAATTTACTTTTCAGTGTATATAATTAAGAAGCATTATTATTACACTTGGAATGACGTTTCTTATGTAAGAGCTTTATGCACGAGTGAGATGGATTATATCTTTATGGTAGCATGGGTGTCTTGGGTTCCATTTAATATATTTTTGAGGCACATACTTCGATAAGCATTACTGTATTTACTTGCACAATCCTCACACTTTTTTGAGGGAAAACCGATGCAAACTTAGGGGATGCGAGAATCACGCGGGGAAAACTTTCCGCAAAAACATACAGAGCGATAAAGAAAACAATTCAGGATTCAGGATTTCGAGCTTGTGGGCTAGACTCTGTCATTTCCACTTGCGCAATCGAAAACTCACAAAACACAGTGAAATCATGAATTCATTGCGCGTGATAGTCATGCAAGACACGAGAAAAAAAGTGGAGGGGGGGGATGCATGGCAAAGCAAGGTCGAAAACAATTTATTACGGATATTTCTCGTACATGGTTGAGCTTATCGGCTAGTCGGCTTAACATAACTTGAGGTGACAGCGTGAAAGACGAGAAAACAAGGGCACCCGCACAACAGGCGAAGTGCTGTTTTACTGGTTACTAAAGATTTATTGCAACGAAGTACGTAAATAAATGCATATACACGTATCATACCTTGTCAATAAAATTAAGAACATGAAAAAATCCCCACTTCGTGTGTTGTGTGTGTGATGATCATAACCTAAATGCATGGCTCACACCCACACTATGGAATTGGCCAAGAAACAAATAATTAGATTTAAGGGACCACATAGTAATTGTAAACCTAAGCAATTATAAAGTGGTTAGAAGAAATTTTTTATGTTGTTCTTGTCTTTCGCTGTTAGCTCTCGTATATAAACCATTCCACAGTAAATGCTCTACTCACATCATGTGAATCTTCGTTCTGGCGTCACGAATCTGTCAAAAAACGAGAAACCTCAAAAGAGAATAACATGCCCGATTGTGTATCTTTGTCATAAGCAATCTCGCTTCAGAAAGGAAAAAAAAGACAAAAAAAGTATAGACGACAGTCGGTACTGCGCGAGTGCGTGCATCGTACAGCGAGGCCCGAGGCGCATGTCCCCAGCAGCGATTAGCGCTCGAGCAGCGATGAGCTGGCATTGTCAACGAGGGCTTGGCTGGAGAAGGTCGCAGTGCCCGCAAGCACACTGGCGATGGAAGCGGTAGGACATAGAGTTGGCAACCTGTGTTGCCGTTGTCCCGAGAAGAAGACGGAGACCTCGATCTACTTCGAGGGACGCTGCTCGGGATGCAGCAGCTACGGCAGCAAGCGTCGACGTTCCAGGTATCAACCCGCTTTGAAGCCAGCCCTCGAAGACAGTTTCTGGATGGCCACATTAGCGTGTAGCTATGGGTATCGCCTTTGGCCGCTTGGCCCAACCACCGAGGCATCTGCCACGTCTCCAGCATCTGGCGGCGACGACGGCGAACGACCACATCAGCAGCAATATGGACGGCAATGTTCCTTAATAGCGTCGAGAACCTAGAGAATGACGCAGCGTTCACGATCCCGGACATTCACGAGCCACGAATGGGCTTGGTCAAGTAGGTTCGGCGCAAATTGTGAAGATATAGTTACCTGGCGATGATTAGGACAGCTTAGTACGTGAAGGGAATCGTTAGAAGAGTTACCTTGAAAGCTATTACCACTTGTTTTGTACATTCTTGTATAGTTTTAGTGTGCCGTGCGTGTTTATCAATGGGTTTTCTTGTTAATCAAGTCTTGTCTCAGTCTATTGCCCGCAGCAGCAGCCCGTAATCTATGACAATCTTTAGAAGCTGTTTTAGTGCCCTTATATAGACAGGACATGCAAACACGGACACATGAGAGTAATCAAGATACCGCAAATGCCGCTCTAAGAAATCCTAAAGCCGCAGAAATGAAGGTGAAGTGATGTATTTTATGCCCAGATTCTCTGTTTGGGTTAAATTAAGACAAACGGCGGCGAGCCGCAATTATTGCCTGGCGGTGGCAGTGTAGTCTTTCTAGGAACTTCGGCAGTGGCGCGAATGGCATGAGAAAAAATGGGCGGCGACGCATAGCTCTAGTTTCACACATCAGGTGTGACGCCGCGGAGGCTAGCGAGACTCCTTGTATTACACGTTCGCGTAAAGAAATATTTCCATGTTTTCACCACTAAAAATATATTTTTCTTTTCATTTCATGCTGAGTATGAAATGGGCATGCTTTTTATCACACACACATGCATGTGCGCACGTGCTTTGTGATAAGCTTTGTAAGCTCATTAGTACTGATGTTTAGGGAAAACCACTGTGATTTATTCTTACGAGAAAAAATATTGATTGACGATTATGTTTCACTCTAGAAAGCTGCTTCAAAACTAACTTGCATTGCTCCAAAACACAAGTTTTGGTGGTCCAAATTTGCTCCATAACTCCCCTTTCAGTGCGCCAAAGCTGCTCCAAAACAGGATTATTTTTGCTCCCTGAGCTGCTCCAAAACACTGAAGTCCACTTCCACCTCTGGACTGCCGAATGAGTATCTCTTTATGGTGCTGCCGTATTCTCTTACACCAACATTTTGTAGAGTTAGAAAATGTTAGATTAAAGAAAAGTTAGCTGCCAGCCTTTCATATCATTACAATTTGTTGCTATGGTATTCATTCCTTCATCGTCGAGCTGGAACTAACTTCAGAAAAAAAAAAGAAAAAGAAGTGTTCAGAAAAGAAAGAAAATGTGCTCAAAAGAAACAGAGTATGATAGAAAAAAGTTACTACATGGACAGAATATAACCACCTCAAGTTTCCATGGCGACCCCACTGGAGCCAGTCTAGAAAGCTCGGAGTTTTAATTACTAAATTTTGATGTCGTGTCCCCCCCTCCCTAAACCTGTATCTACACAGAGCTGGTCAGACAATATCAGCCCTCTGTGCATTCTGCGGAGAAATGGAATCAATGGAACTATATTTTTTGTATTGTCGCCGATACACTATACTTAGAAAAAGGTTTCTAGTTATTCTATTTCTGAAAATAGGCGTTACACTGATGGCGGAAACTGTAATAAGCTTTGGTGCCTCAGTTTTGGGACATTGCCACAGGTATGCTTTCAATGCCATTAGCAACTGTACTTAGGCATCCAAACGTATACCTTTGTGATCATCAATTAAATAATTATTATTTATTAACAACAAAAATTTAAATGGTGAGGTGAAATAAACCCAGCTGAGTGGTAATCACAACCCCTGAAATCTCAAAATTTGTCAACGTGACTTTTTCATTTTTTTTTTTTCGTTTGCTCCTATTTTATGTGGTTTGCCTTACATTAGTCATATTATAATACAAATTCATTACACATAGTTATAACACTCACAGAAAAAATGCACTAGCCCCGCAGGGGCGCCTGCGCAAGTAGGCGTTTGGTGTGTAGCGACACCACGGACCCGAGCTAACGGGGGAGTTTTGGCTCCCTCCCACGCCTAGCCGTGCGTGGCTTTGCCGTGTCCGGGGAAAAGGGGATCCTGGGGGTTGAGCCGACGCTGGGTGATTGGACCTTTAAGGCCCCCCGGCAGAGGCAACACACCCCTTTGGCCCCGGCTTCACGTAGACGGCACCCCTGGGCTGACCCACCCAGGGGAAATCGGCAGTCGCCTTTTCCTGTCTCCCCCTCACATCTTCGTCTTTTCTCTTACTTTAAATCTTTCCTGTCCTCTACTCTCTTCCGTTGACTTCCGTGTTTCCTGGCGGCAAGGGTTAACCCTGTGTGGCTATCCTACCTTGGATACACCATATTCGGTTATAGTGGTGGTGTACAGCTGGCGTCTGTAGGGCCTGTGCTTCCAGACTCTGCAGCGTCCCCTTGTAGGACTCCATGGTGGGTGGCTGGCACCGCTGCCGAAAAGAAACCTTTTCTTATGGCTAGTTCCTTCCCCCCACTCCCTGATCGCTCTCAGAAAAGAGGGCGCACCGATGAAGTCTTCCAGTTTTATGGTCACCAGAGAGTATCTTTTCCTCGATTTCACGTTGTCCACGCTGACACACCCGGCAAATCAGTGCGAACACTTTCACCTTTTCTAGTATCAAAGTCTTTGATGGAAATCTTCGGCCCAGGGTATAAAGCAACGAGAATGGCAAGTGGTGACCTCCTGTTGGAGCTCCGCGACCAGAAACAATATGAGAAACTGCCTAATCTAGTAAAATTTGGAGATACCAAAATAATAGTAACCCCACACCGAACCATGAACACCACCCGTGGTGTTGTTTCAGATGATGACCTATTAGGGCTGACTGAGGCTGAACTCCTAGAGGGTTTCAGCGAACAGAATGTCATCAACGTGAAACGAATTAGGATGAGGCGTGATGGCAAAGAAATCCAGACTAAGCACCTGATACTTACTTTTAATTCAAGTGTACTGCCCGACTCCGTTGAGGCTGGGTACATCAAGCTCCGAGTGAGGCCATATATACCGAACCCTCTCCGATGTTTTAAATGCCAGCGATTCGGCCACAGTTCTCAGAACTGCCGAGGCCGCCTAACTTGTGCGAAATGCAGTGCTGACGAACACACATCTGATGCCTGTGAAAACTCTCCTCACTGTGCAAATTGTAACGGGGAACATGCCGCATACTCACGGTCATGCCCAAGCTGGAAGAAAGAAAAAGAAATTGTCACGATTAAGGTAACACAAAACATTTCATTTAGAGAGGCACGAAGGCAGGTGTCCTACCTGCCAGAAACCAGCTTTGCCGAAGTGGCGCGTCAGGGGGCAGCGCCACGACGGCCCCCGGCGCCTGTCTGGCACACGCGTAGTGCGCCGGCGGTGACGCCTTCTGCCCCCTCGGCGGTTGCAGCCAGTGCTGCTCCGCCATTGAAGAAGGACCCACCAGCCTCCGGGCTGGGGGCCGCGAAGGCCTTGTCTTTAGAGGCGAGGCCCTCAAAACAAATGCAGCGCTCGCAAGAGCGCGTGTCTAGCGCCTCGCAAGAGGCAATGGACACAACACCGAGCGTGAGGGCGCAGCCAGCGCCTAGGGATCGGCGCGACTCTGTCGACCGATCCAAAAAAGAAAAATCTCGTGTCACGGCCCCTGGAAAGGGTCTGTGAGCTTACTTTCCACCCTTGAGCACAGAACACAAAATACACCTAAAATGGACACACAAATACTACAGTGGAATGCCAGAGGCCTATTTAAAAACCTAGATGATATCAAAGACTTGCTTAATGACTATCAGCCAAAAGTGTTCTGTGTTCAAGAAACTCATTTAAAGTCGACTCATGCGAATTTCTTGAATCAATATGTGGTTTTTCGTAAAGATCGAAATGGTGGCAATTTCTCTTCTGGAGGTGTGGCCATCATTGCACAAAGAAGCGTAGCATGCCAGCACATTGTGCTACAAAGCTCTCTTGAGGTTGTGGCTGTTCGCGCTATTCTATTCAACCGTCTTATATCTATCTGCTCGATCTACATAGCCCCTGACGAACCATTCAATAAAACAGAGTTCGAAAAGCTTATTGATCAGCTTCCAGAACCATATGTGTTAATTGGAGATTTTAATGCTCACAGTTCGCTATGGGGTGATACCAAATGTGATGCGAGAGGTCGTGCAATAGAAAACTTTCTTCTCGCATCCGGAGCCTGCCTGCTCAATAAGGCAGAGCCAACCTACTTCAGTACCACACACAATACATATTCATGCATAGATTTAGCCATTGGATCACCGTCACTCCTACCTTACTTAGATTGGAAAGTTATTAATAATCCATACGGAAGTGACCATTTTCCAACTCTTTTAGCAACAAAACAATGGGATGACCGGCCGTCTTATCCCAAAAAGTGGAACTTTCATGTTGCAAACTGGGTCAAATTCAGAGAGCTATGTACACTACGCCTCGAAGAGGTAGACCAATTGGAAGTAGAAGAGATGGCCAACTATATTTCGGAATATGTTCTTACTTGTGCAAAAAAGTGCATACCGCAGTCCAGGAATGATAAGGTTAACGCAAAGCCATGGTGGAATCGAGAGTGTGAAATTGCTAAAAAACGGCAAAACAAAGCATGGAGGGTTTTTTCTCGCTACCCAACAGCAGAAAACTTGATAACCTTTAAACGTTGCAAAGCGAATGGCAGGCGTGTTCGCCGTATAGCCAAACGGGAAAGCTGGACACGCTATATATCCTCAATAAACTCCTACACAGACGCCAGCAAGGTTTATAATAGGGTGCATAAACTCAAAGGACAAGGCCCAAATCCCTTCCCTTTAGTGAATGACTGCGGTGATACAATAGAAGAACAGGCAAACGCTCTTGGCGTACACTTCGAGAAAATGTCAAGCTCAGAAAACTATACCACTAAGTTCTTACGCCACAAAAGCATAGCTGAAAGTGTACCTCTGTGCCGGAACAAGCCTCGATCAGACGGATACAATAAACCACTAACAGTATATGAACTGAAGCTCGCCCTTGGTTCCTGTGGGAGTTCTGCTCCTGGCTCTGATGCAATTACTTATGAAATGATCGGAAATCTCCCTGATGAAACCCTAAACTGCCTTTTAGCTCTTTACAACAAGATTTTCAGTACCGGCAAAATACCCTCTGCTTGGAAAGAGGCAATAGTACTACCAATCCTTAAACAGGGCAAAGATCCCTCTTCGGTAAATAGTTACAGGCCTATTGCCCTCACGAGCTGCCTACTCAAAGTGTTTGAAAAAATGATTAACCGCCGCTTGGTCTATTACTTGGAGTACAATGGCATATTGGACCCGTGCCAGTCTGGTTTCCGTACAGCTAGATCCACAACCGACAATCTTGTCCTCCTCGAGTCGTATATACGTGACGCGTTTGTACACAATCAATACTGTCTGTCTCTTTTTTTTCGATCTTGAGAAGGCATATGATACTGCCTGGCGATATGGAATCTTGCAAGATCTACTGTCTTTCGGAATATGTGGCAGGTTGTTTACCATCTTAAAAGATTACCTGTCTGAAAGGAAGTTCCGTGTAAGAATAGGTACTGTGTTATCGCGCACATTTCTTCAAGAAAATGGAGTGCCGCAGGGAGGAGTATTAAGCTGCACACTGTTTATAGTCAAAATGAACTCTCTTCGCTCTGTTATTCCACCTGCGATATCGTACTCTCTATACGTGGACGACATTCAAATCAGTTTCAAATCGTGTAACTTGACTGTATGTGAACGCCAGATACAGTTAGGTGTTAACCGACTTGCAAAATGGGCTGACGAGAATGGTTTTAAGTTTAACACTGACAAGACTACTAGTGTGCTGTTCTCGAGACGACGAGGTGTGCATCCTGACCCCTGCATACTAATGAATGGACAAAACATAGTCATCGCGAAAGAACAAAAATTCCTCGGTGTAATTTTCGATTCCAAACTCACCTTCATCCAGCACATAAAACAGCTGAAGTTAAAATGTCTCAAGACCATGAACCTTTTAAAGATTTTATCGCATCAGTCGTGGGGGACAGACAGGCACTGCCTCATATCTCTGTTTCGAAGCCTGGTTCTGTCACGCATAGACTATGGATGCATAGTATATCAGTCAGCTTCAAGAACAGCACTGAAAATGTTGGACCCTGTATACCACCTAGGTATCCGGTTGGCACTTGGTGCCTTTCGTACCAGCCCTATTCAAAGCCTTTATGCAGAGTCAGATCAGTGGCCACTAGACTATCAGCGCACGTATCTAGGAGTCAACTATGCAGTTAAGATCATGTCTTTGAAGCAGCACCCATGTAAAACACTTATGAACGATGTGTCTACTACCCAGTTATACCTAAACCGTCCTTCCATCGCCCCACCGTTTCCATTGGCAATACGACCTGCATTAAAACAACTTGCAATTTTTTTCAATGACTTGGAGGAAAGTGACCTTGTCGAACACATCCCTCCCTGGCAGCAAAGTCCAGTCACTTGTGACTGGTCTTTCAAAGACATCATGAAGGAAAACTGTCCAAGTGCACTCATTGAGCAACATTTCTTAGCCCTTGAACACAAATATCGTTCAACCGCGTTCTTCTCTGATGGCTCAAAATCTCAAACATCTGTATCTTGTGCAGCCTATGGACAAAAGCTCTCGGACACCAGAACCATGCATACACATACCAGCATTTTCACAGCGGAAGCCTATGGTATCCTGCTCATTATACAACATATTAAACAACACAAGATACAAAAGTCTATAGTGTACACAGATTCATTAAGTGTTGTCAGGGCCCTGTCTTGTGGCAAGTACAGCAAGAACCCTACTTTTAATAAGCTCCTTAACGAAATCTATGCAGCCTACAACCTAAAACTTTCTATTGTTATTTGCTGGGTTCCAGGTCATTCTGGAATTGCGGGCAATGAAATAGTGGACAAGAATGCACGAGAAGCCGCTGGTCGGCAAACCATAGATATAACCTCTGTTCCGGGTGTAGATCTAAAACCTGTTGTACGTAGAGGTCTACGCAACCACTGGCAAGCTGAATGGGACAGAGAAGTCGACAACAAACTCCACCTAGTAAAACCCCAGCTGAGAAAAGTTATCCCCCAAAAACTCAACAGGTTCGCTGAAGTCACTCTAACACGGCTCAGAATAGGCCACACTTATGCCACACATAAACACCTTTTGACAGGCACTGATCCACCTACATGTATACACTGTGGAGAGAGTCTAACTGTTGTGCATGTTCTCATACAATGTCCTGTTCTTCACCAAGCACGACTGACCCATTTCAGGGAGCTCTATCGACATCATGTCCCACTTCATCCAGCGTTGTTTTTATCACTTGATGCAGTGGTTGACCTTAAGAGACTTCTCCATTATCTTGCGAAAGTGCAATTTTTAACAATAATATCATTCCATCCTAGGCACCAGCTGCGCCTCAAGTGTGAGGTACTGCCTGGTGCATAAAAAGTATGTCTTAGCCTTCGCAGTTCTTGCTCAGGCAAGGACTTCAGCTGCGAGGGTCTTGGGCCTTGCAGACTAATTTATTAGCACAGATTTCAGCCAACAAAATGAAGGTTTTAGCAAAGTGACATTCCTTTTTAAACAAAGTGACATTCTTTTAAATATACTGCATTTTAAATGGTTCGTAGATATTTGTTTTAATATTTAATCATGTTTTAATCATTTGTTTTAATTTTTAAACTAATAACCAAATTGAAAGAACACTTGTACTGGCGCTCTTTGGCCTTAGATGCCCTTGCGCCAATAAAACTTAACGTAATAAATAAAAAAATGCACTAGGCTTTCTTGGCCAATCCCCCTGAGCTTGGTTATGTAGCGTAGTTGACACTCGCAGTTCACGCTCGCGCGTTCAGGTTTAACAAATGGGTGGCTGCACATAGCTAAAAAAGTCACAGCTTAATCGCAAGAGCGAAGCAACCAATATAGGGTTCAATCTGATGTAGCTCTACGAAATGCTAGTTTAAGAGAGCATGGTTTTGGCAGGTTGAGCAACAGTTTTCACACAATTTCCTCGTGATGAACGCGCAGGACGTAGAAGTGTGTGTGCCACTTTTTTATGGCTGTCGAGCTAGCGCTCACACCAGCGAGGTGTAAGCGCTACACCAGCGAGCTAGCGCTCACATCGCTGGTGTGAGCTAGCGCACACACCAGCGATTTTGACCGTGCCACTAGAAGAATAGTTCACAGTTGCTGCTAGAGCAACACTCCTTCCCTCCACACCTCCTCCTCCCCCTAACGCTCGCATCTTTTCATCTTGTCCAAATGGGCGGTGCATTTTCTGTCTGCTTCGATGGATGGTGCGTTTCCTGTCTGCTCCCGAGTGGAGTGCACCCTCCGAGTGCATGTACCCACCGAGAGACACAGAAAGGCTGGCTCGTTTATTGCTGATTCAGCTACGTTAATTGCCCCTGTTCGGGTGCTTTCATTCGCGTTTGCTTTATACGATGCGCGGGAGTATGTTATCAATATATGTTTAATACGAGACATGACAGTGACGGCTAAAACCTATTGAGAGTGACTATTATTGCAACAATAAAGCGATAATAATTACAAATATTTGAAAAATGCAGCATTGGACAAAAAATTGCTTTACAAGTGCTGTGTAACGAGGCTACATCTACTCTGAACCTCCTCGATCTCTGAATTGTCCAAACTTGCTCAAAAAGGCCTTTCTGGCTTCTCTAAGCCTGCTCTAAAATATCCTTCTGGGTGCTCCAAGCCTGCTACAAAAGGCACTTTTGCCTGCTCTGAGCAATGCTTCCAAACCCAAACCCTGCATATAAATCTTCGAATTCCGACTTGCTTGTTGTCCTACATTGATGGAGTGCCGGTAGTAGCTCACGTCCAGAAAACTAGCCATGTTGCCAAATTCGTTACGTTGGATGCCATATTGTCACAATGTAGGAACAGCAGCAATTGAATACAGGAAACTTACTTTAATTGTACCAGAACACTGGCAAACTGATCGGAAGAGAACCTAGTCTTTTTTCTCTCGCTGTGCATGTTCTTCGTTGTTCTCTTGGTGCTGGATATTCAATGTGGCATTTGCCCCCTTCCAGAGAGCAGCGTCCCGATGCTCTTCTACAAAAGACCGTGTAGTAGATGTATGGTGTAAATCAGTCCGAAAAATAGGGCTTCATTCGCACAACGTGCACAATTTCTGATTTTTGCTGGCGAGTTTTTGAGGAGCTGTCAGGAACGACCACGTAATTAACGTCGCTGAGGCGTTGTAAAACTGTGTAGGGGCCAAAATATCTCTTCAGCAATTTTTCAGACAGTCCCCGGCGGCGAATAGGACTCCATACTTAGACTTTGTCGCGGGGCCGATAGACGACATGTTGGTGTCGCAGATTATAACGTTGGGCGACGTAATTTTGCTGCTGGGTGATTCGGACGCGTGCAAGCTGCCTCGCTTCTTCTGCTCGTTGGGTAAAAGATGCAGTGCCAAATCGATGTCATTGCAGTCGTGCAGTAACATGGCGTCAAGCATCGTCGTCAATGCACTGCCATGAAGGAGACTGAACGGCGTTCTTCAAGTAGTTTCTTGCTGCGCTGTATTATAGGCGAACGTGATGTACGGTTGAATGTCGTCCCAGTTCTTGTGATCCACGACAACGTACATACTCAACAAGTCGGCAATAGTCTTTTGAGGCGTTCTGTTAAGCCGTTGATTTGTGGATTATGGGAAGTGGTTTTCCGATGGGCTGTTTCACTGAGCTCTAGCACTGTCTTCAGGAGCGCGGCCGCCAAAGAGGCACTTCGATCCTTTATCATGATTGTCGGAGCACCGTGCCTCAGGACGATATTTTCTACGAAGAATCGTGCGGTTTCAATGGCGGTGCCACTTGACAAAGCCTTTGTTTCCGCGTAGCGCGTAAGACAATCAGTGGCGACTATTACCCTTTTGTTGCCAGCATGAGAAGTCGGATATGGTCCGAGGAGATCCATTCCAATTTGGGCAAAAGGTACCGTGGGCACTTGAATCCGTTGTAATAGTCCAGCTGGTTTTAACGGTGGCGATTTTCGTTGTTGGCAATTGAGGCACGTGCACACGTAATGTTTCACAATAGCTGGAAGTCTTGGCCAGTAGTATTCCTGTTGGATTCTGTCTAATGTGCGTGTATATCCGAGATGACCAGACGTTGGCTCATCATGGCAAGCACAAAGTATCTCCTCACGAAGTGACGTCGGAACGACAAGTAGGTGGGTGCTTCCTCTGGGGGAAAAGTTCTTCTTATAGAGAACACCACTACGTAAGCAGAATGACGGCAGGCTCCTTGCAAATCTTCTGGGGACGGTTGTTGTCCGGCCATTCAAAAATTCAATAAGAGGAAGCAACTCACTGTCTTCTTTCTGCTTGCACGAAATCGTAGTGGTGTCAACGACTCCTACAAACGCCATGCTGTCATCTTCTGTGTCATCGTCGCGCTTTATCGGTGACCTTGATAAGCAATCGGCGTCGGCGTGCTGCCGTCCGGACTTATACACGACCGTCATATCAAACTCTTGGAGGCGTAAGCTCCACCGTGCGAGCCGACCAGACGGGTCTTTCAAGTTGGTCAGCCAGCAGAGGGAATGATGGTCGCTGACTACGTGGAAGGAACGACCATAGAGGTATGGACGAAACTTCATAACCGCCCATACGACAGCAAGACACTCTTTTTCCGTTGTGGAGTAGTTGGACTCGGCGTGGGAAAGCGTCCTACTTGCATATGCGATCACACGCTCGGCTGAGTCTTGCCACTGGACGAGTACAGCGCCTAAACCCACGTTGCTGGCATCTGTATGGACCATGGTAGGAGCATCCTCATCAAAGTGAGCAAGTACAGGCGGAGTCTGCAGGCGCTGTCGGAGATCGTCAAATGCCACCTGTTGATCGTCGCCCCATGTGAACGAAACGTCTTCTCTTGTGAGTCGTGTTAACGGCGAAGCTATGTTGGAGAAATTGGCAATAAACCTTCGGTAGTATGCGCATAGGCCAAGGAAACGCCTGACTGCTTTCTTGTCTTTTGGTACCGGAAATTTTCTGACGGCCGCAATCTTATCGGGATCAGGTCGAACACCTTCATGGCTCACCACATGGCCTAAAAATTTAAGCTCCTTGAAACCGAAATGACACTTCTCGGGTTTCAGTGTCAGGCCGGCGGACCTTATTGCCCTAAATACCGATAGCAGCCTGCTCAGGTGTTCCTCAAATGTTTTTGAAAAAACAATGACGTCGTCTAGATAGACCAGACATGTCTGCCACTTAAGGCCTGACAGAACGGTATCCATAAGTCTGGAGTTGGAGCACCATGCCTCAGGACGATATTTTCTACGAAGAATCGTGCGGTTTCAACGGCGGTGCCACTTGACAAAGCCTTTGTTTCGGCATAGCGCGTAAGATAATCAGTGGCGACTATTACCCACTTGTTGCCAGCATGGGAAGTCGGATATGGTCCAAGGAGATCCATTCCAATTTGGGCAAAAGGTACCGTGGGCACTTGAATTGGCTGTAATAGCCCAGCTGGTTTTAACGGTGGCGATTTTCGTCGTTGGCAATCGAGGCACGTGCGCACGTAATGCTTCACAATAGCTGGAAGTCTTGGCCAGTAGTACTTCTGTTGGATTCTGGCCAATGTGCGTGTGTATCCGAGATGACCAGACGTTGGCTCATCGTGGCAAGCACAAAGTATCTCCTCACGAAGTGACGTCGGAACGACAAGTAGGTGGGTGCTTCCTCTGGGGGAAAAGTTCTTCTTATAGAGAACACCACTACGTAAGCAGAATGACGGCAGGCTCCTTGCAAATCTTCTGGGGACGGTTGTTGTCCGGCCATTCAAAAATTCAATAAGAGGAAGCAACTCACTGTCTTCTTTCTGCTTGCACGAAATCGCAGTGGTGTCGACGACTCCTACAAACGCCATGCTGTCATCTTCTGTGTCATCGTCGCGCTTTATTGGTGACCTTGATAAGCAATCGGCATCGGCGTGCGGCCGTCCGGACTTATACACGACCGTCATATCGAACTCTTGAAGGTGTAAGCTCTAGGCGCTAGCCGACTAGATGGGTTTTTCAAGTTGGTCTGGCAGCAAAGGGAGTGGTGGTCGCTGACTACGTGGAAGAGGCGGCCGTAGAGGTTGTAAGGTTGGAAGGAGGAACGCCGGAGGATACGAGAAACATAACAGGTGTTTATGACATTATTTACAGAAAAGAAGGGATAGTGGTTTAACAAACCACGAGCGTGGTGGTTGAACGCTACATAGTTCAGAGCAAGGTTCAGAGCTTCGTCCAGCACTCTGCCTCGTTGTTTTATGCCCTGTCGGGCTCCTCCTCTCCGAGTCGAACACCAATCTTGCACACACAGGTGAGGGGGGCGAGCATGCACGGTCCACGTGAACACTGCACTGTGGTGGCGCCAGCAGGGCTCTTCCTCGTCGTGGGTGTGCCGCTACTCGAGAGTTCCCACGATCCTGGCAGCATACTTCAAAGGGTCCGCCGATTTTGTTCGCTCAATTAGCGGGGTGATTTGCGGTATGCCGTCGGTCTCCTCCAGGAAGATGCTGTCTTTGCTGGCCTCTCTCGAATGGTTAACGGCGTCTTGGCGACACGACGTCTTGTCCTCCGGCTCGCACGTACAATGCCTGACGAGCATAGGCAGTCGGCCGGTCGGCTTGGTGATTGGGGATCAAAAGGGAGCGCCGCTCCTCTGTCAGCTCCGGCGCCGGCCACGCCAGCCCTCCTGTCGCCCGACGAGTCGACGAGGCCATCAGTCACGCTGCTGCTCGAAGGGACGACCAAAGGGTCCGCACTTGAAGGACGGGACTCGCCTCTGCCCGCCGCCCGGTCTGGATAATCACTCAAATACTTGACAGCGTCCGTCAGACTGGGCGCCGAAGGGCTTTAGAGACGAATCCCCAGGCCAAATCTAACAGCTCCTCCGCCGCCCGGAAAATCTCGGCTGGCCAGCGCTCCGAACCGCTGGGCACGAAGAGAATGGTTGGTGACGAGGACGATGGCCTGGCTTTTCTCTGTCTAGCTGCGAACTCGAAACCAACTCCCAAAGCAACTCACAATGGTCGACAACAGCAAGGCGAACCACACAACACAATACCATGCCGCAGTCAAGCACATTGGACCCGCTTCAAACCCTCCAGGCTTCTCAACACAAACAAACGAGAAACCTGAACGCTAAAATTTTGAGACAATTTTGTGCCGCCAAAGTTACAACAATCATGAACGTGGAGATGCCTACCAAAGATGGAACTATTTGCCGTGTGAGAAAAGCACACAAAGGCAAATATAATTTGGCCCCATATAACAGTAATCACACTAATTCAAAAACTCACTTTCTCCTGCCATCTGCCCTACAATGTTGTAATTGATCTTTAACTTCATGACTAATTTCATGAAAGACAACTACCTAAATTCCACACAAATGCAGCCTGAACTTGCAAAAGTTATCTGGGCGCATTTTCTATTCGCTCATTACAAACTTAAAAGATAGTCGTGAGTGCCTACTTGGAGGACACCCTGGCGCCAACGAAAACTCACTCACAACAGATCAAACTGCGTTTTTACAAATTCCTGAAATATATCTAGTCGCAAAATTTGGGGAACGCAGTTCCCTCAGCTAAAGCGATCATATGATCCTTATAAGCAATCCCTAAAACAACAAAATGAAGTAAACCTGGTGTACTAACACGCTCATTTGCTGGATGTAGATTCATGTCAGCCCATGTTTTTAAAGAACGCACATGACTTTGTTGTGCGCTCTAGCACGACATCTTACTTTCATCCAAAGAGCGCTAGCATACCAACACGCACCTAACCATGGGTGATATCTCTCTCACCTAGGTATCCTTAAACCCTCATCTGAACGTAAATTTTCTCAAGATATCGAACTGTGTAAATCCTTAAAACGCATGTCTAATCTCAACGTTCGATATAAACATAATGCTCAGCTAAAGAATTTCACCTGATCCCTGAGCACATACTAAAATCACAAAGGGAAATGCAACTCGTGTACTAACACGCTCATTAACTGGATGTAGTTTCATGTCAGCCCAAGTTTTTAAAGAACGCACATTGCTGTGCGCCCTAGCACGACATCATACTCTCATCCAAAGAGCGTAAGCACACCAATCGCACACCTTATCATAGGTCCTATCGCTCTAACCTATAGCCACCACTACTTCAAATTTAGCGGGCGTACAAAAACTTCATCTGCGACATGCGTGCTCTTATCTTAAAAACTCCTTTCACGCAGTCGGTTGAGCGAGGTGGGTAATTGCTTCCGCATACCGCTTGAAAACTTAACTCAAAATTTTGACAAAGCCTACACACAAACAAAATTTAGAGGGAAAAAAAAAGTATCCAAGCAAACTAGCTGTAGAGATGACACAGGAGCACCACTTTAAAACCAAATATAAACAAACAAATATGTCTAAAAAAAAAAAACTCCTGTGTCCTACTCTCCAGCCTACAGCCTTCACTCCCTCTTCAGTCGTACACGTGGCGGTCGAGGACTTGGCGGATGTCGAGGGCGCGCGAGGCAATGCCGCGTAAGTGCTACAAGCTGAACAGCGCAGTCACGCATCCTTCGCGATTTCTGCGGGCTTTTGTCAATCTGGCGGAGGGAACCCGAGCAATGCCAGGGAAAGAGCGACGGTGTCCTCTTTGGTATAGCCGAGCAGTGTTTAGCTATTGTGGTCTTTCTTCTAGGACCACGTCCACACTCTTTTCCCCGAAAAGCTCTAAAGCTCCCCCGCGCATACCGCCCGCCGCGAAGATGCACGCTGTAGACCACCATTATTTCGCCGCTTGTGCCTTACTGCACGACACAAAGACCTTGCTGAACTGGCTGATGGCCTACCCTTGTCCCGTTCGCCCGGCCCATTGTTACCCTTTTCTTGCTTTTGCTTAGCCGCGCGCGTACGCTTCTTCCTTTTACGGCGGCGTTTGTGACCGACCTTTCCCTCATTGTTCTCAAATTGGTCGCGTTTTGAGTCATCGGCAGTGCTACAGTTCAAAGGCAACCCATATGACTTGCTGGGGACAAAATCCGACGACTGCCGCTTTACCCGAGATTCTATCTGCGAATCCGCTTTCTTTGTATTTTTCTTTCGGTGTCTAGGACGCATGCAAGCCGAGTTCGACGCCGACGCAGAACACCTAGTTCTGTTCACTACGCTCAGAGATGTCGAGCCCTTCTTTACACCCTTAGTGTCTTTTGTCTCGCTCGCAGCTCTCCGACGTCGCTTTTGTCTGCGCCGCTTTTTGCGCTTCGTTTCCAAGTTTTTCGATATCAACTCACACTCGTGAACACTCTCACAGCTCCTGTCTGCTGTCTCATCCACGCAGTCTAAATGATTCTCGACAAAATCATCGCTTTCGCATTTTAAACCGGCGGACAGTTTAACACACTTCGTAACATTGCAGCTGTTTTCCTCTGAACCATCTCGCTCGCACTCCTGGGAGCTATCGCCAACTGCACTGTTACCGTCACTCTCTACCTTCGCTGCTTCTGAGCTTTTTCCGGTGTTCTTGATGTCTTCGACCTCATTTGCAAGATCCACCGTTACGACAAACACAGTTGAGGCCTGTACCAGCTTTTCTACAGTTATCCTAGCTGTTTCGCCAGCATCTAACTGGCACAGCACCTCGTCGCACTCGCTCTGGCCTTTGTCGGTCTCTCTACTCAACGCAGCTTCTTTCGCAGCTCTCAAACTCGATTCGGCTTTAAAACTGCTGCTATTTTCACACGGGCCAGCCTTTTCTTTGACTCTAAATTGCACCTCACTCATTTGATTATCGCACTTCTCGTGCGCTACAGTTTCGAATGGCTGAATCTTTCGCCTCATTGCCTCGTTTTTCTGTTCTAATTGTTCGAGCACCAAGGCGCGTGCTCGATCACGCTCTTTTCTACCTCTTCTTTCATTTTCTCGCTCCTCCAATCTTTTTAAAGCTTTTAACGCGTATCCAATATCCTCCTCACTGGCGCTTTCCAAAATTAGCTCTAAAATTTCGAACCTGCCTATTCCTTCCTCAATCTTAATGCCGAGGTCTTCACAAATGTACAAAAGACCATCTTTTAGCAGTGTCTTCACCTCCATGGTTGCCGTTGTACTTTGGTCCTGCATCTCACACAAATGTAGGGGATCCCTCTAACACAAAAATATGTGATCTCCCTAACTCACGCACAATCCAGCTTCTAATCAACTCACACTCAAGAAATGAAGCCTGGAAAGTTATAGCAAAGACCAAGCACTCACCACAGCACAGCACCATCTCGTGAAGTCCATCCCACCGCTGCCACCAGTTGTAAGGTTGGAAGGAGGAACGCCGGAGGATACGAGAAACATAACAGAGGTTTATGACATTATTTACAGAAAAGAAGGGATAGTGGTTTAACAAACCACGAGCGTGGTGGTTGAACGCTACATAGTTCAGAGCAAGGTTCAGAGCAAGGTTCAGAGCTTCGTCCAGCACTCTGCCTCGTTGTTTTATGCCCTGTCGGGCTCCTCCTCTCCGAGTCGAACACCAATCTTGCACACACAGGTGAGGGGGGCGAGCATGCACGGTCCACGTGAACGCTGCACTGTGGTGGCGCCAGCAGGGCTCTTCCTCGTCGTGGGTGTGCCGCTACTCGAGAGTTCCCACGATCCTGGCAGCATACTTCAAAGGGTCCGCCGATTTTGTTCGCTCAATTAGCGGGGTGATTTGCGGTATGCCGTCGGTCTCCTCCAGGAAGATGCTGTCTTTGCTGGCCTCTCTCGAATGGTTAACGGCGTCTTGGCGACACGACGTCTTGTCCTCCGGCTCGCACGTACAATGCCTGACGAGCATAGGCAGTCGGCCGGTCGGCTTGGTGATTGGGGATCAAAAGGGAGCGCCGCTCCTCTGTCAGCTCCGGCGCCGGCCACGCCAGCCCTCCTGTCGCCCGACGAGTCGACGAGGCCATCAGTCACGCTGCTGCTCGAAGGGACGACCAAAGGGTCCGCACTTGAAGGACGGGACTCGCCTCTGCCCGCCGCCCGGTCTGGATAATCACTCAAATACTTGACAGCGTCCGTCAGACTGGGCGCCGAAGGGCTTTAGAGACGAATCCCCAGGCCAAACCTAACAAGGTATGGGCGAAACATCATAATTGCCCATACTACAGCAAGACATTCAATATCATAATTGCCCATACTACAGCAAGACATTCCTTTTCCGCTGTGGAATAATGGGACTCTGCACAGGAAAGCGTCCTACATGCATATGCGATCACACGCTTGGCTGAGTCTTGCCACTGGACAAGTACAGCGCCTAAACCCACGTTGCTGGCATCTGTGTGGACCATGGTGGGAGCATCCTCATTAAAGTGAGCAAGCACAGACGGAGTCTGCAGGCGTTGTCGGAGATCGTGAAATGCCACCTGTTGATCGTCGCCCCATGTGGACGAAACGTCCTCTCTTGTGATTCGTGTTAACGGCGAGGCTATGTGGGAAAAATTCGCAATAAACCTTCGATAGTATGCGCATAGGCCAAGGAAACGCCTGACTGCTTTCTTGTCTGCAGGCACCGGAAATTTTCTGACGGCCGCAATCTTATCGGGATCAGGTTGAAGACCTTCATGGCACACCACATGGCCTAAAAATTGGAGCTCCTTGAAACCGAAATGACACTTCTTGGGTTTCAGTGTCAAGCCCGCAGACCTTATTTCCCTGAATACCGATAGCAACCTGCTCAGGTGTTCCTCAGGTGTTCCTCAAGTATTTTTGAACAAACAATGACGTTGTCCAGATAGACCAGACATGTCTGCCATTTAAGGCCGGACAGAATGGTATCCATCAGTCTCTGAAATGTTGCGCGGGCTGAGCACAATTCGAATGACAAGATTTTAAATTCATAAAGCCTGTCAGACGTTACAAAAGCCATTTTTTTTCTATCTTGCTCGTCGACCTCAATTTGCCAATACCCACTTTTGAGGTCCATTGACGAAAAGTAGCGTGCATACCTCAGCCTGTCGAGTGAATCATCGATGCGCGGTAATGGGTATACCTCTTTCTTTGTCACACGGTTCAGCCTGCGGTAGTCGACACAAAATCGCAAGCTTCCGTCTTTCTTTCTAACCAGCACTACCGGCGATGCCCAAGGACTTCTTGACGGCTGGATTACGTTATCATCGAGCATTTTCTTCACTTGTTCCTGGATTGCTTCACGCTCTTTCTGTGCTACGCAGTATGGGTTCTGTCGTATTGGCCTTGCGGTCTCCTCCGTTATTATCCGGTGCTTCGTCAGTGGCGTTTGACTGAACCTCGAGGTCGATCAAAAACAGTCTTTGAACTGATGAAGAAGATCTACTAGACGCTGTCTCTGCGCTGGTGACAAATCCGTGCTTATGTCAATAGGTGGTGGGGCTGACGTGGCTTGCGGCTCGTCCTGTTGTACTACCCAGCACTCGCGGATTTCGGTGATCACATCGAAGTAGGCAACTGTAGTGCCTTGTGTAATGTGTCGTCGCTCGTTTGTAAAATTCGTCAACAAAACCTCCGCTTCACCGCACGCAACATTGACGACACTTCTGGCAATTGCAACACCGCGAGAGAGTATAAGTGTCAATACTTGTTCAGCGATTCCTTCTCCAGTATTCTGCTCTGTGCACGTGACTGAAACAAGGCGGCACGATAACGGAGGTACGGTCACATCGTCAATGACTCGTAAGGATTTTTGGTGTAGCGCTGCGCTTTGATCAACTGAAAAGGTCAGTACACTGTCCTGAATATTGATGATGGCACCATATTCACACAAGAAATCTATCCCCAAGATTGCCTGTTTGCAACACTCGGAAAGGATAACGAAAGCTGCGACGAAGGATGCATCCCCTATCTTCATTCTTGCGGTGCACTTTCCGGTAGATGTGAGTAGCTGCCCTCCAGCTCCTCTAATCTGCGGTCCCGTTCATTCCATTCTAACCTTCCTGAGCATGTCTGCCAGACTCTCACTCATTATTGAGAAGTCCGCACCAGTGTCGACCAATGCCATGATGTCATGTCCGTCAATCGTAATTGCAACTTCGGCAGTAACAACCCCATCTTTCGTCGATTCATTGAAAATGTGTCTCTCTTCGCTCGGCAGTTATGGGGGATTTTCAGCACTTCGACGATTCGCAACCTTCCCCCCTGAGGTCGTGCTTTTAGATTCCCCAGCGTGGACTAAGAGATCTCCCTCTTTGCATGTCAGTGGTGCTCCGTCTAGAGGATGGAGAATAACGCCCAGGAGAGGGTGAGCGCGACCGAAACCCAGGAGGAACATCCCGCGGGGTCATGACACTCGTGTCGACGTCAGGTGTTTCGTTGGAATGGCGCCGAGGAATAGTGGAAGGAAACCCTCGGTACTCTGCGGCGCGATACGGGCAATACCGAACGATGTGGCCTGCTTCCCCACAATGAAAGCACAGGGGCCTATGGTCAGGGGTACGCCAGATGTCAGTCTTGCAAAGTGGTGGCCACCTCAGCATCGAAGATTCTCTGTAGTACCAAGGCGCTGTCGGCGGATGTTGCTGGTGGTACTGATGTGGTGTCGGCACGTTCGCTGGCTGTCGGTGGACTATGTCTGCATAGCTTGCCCTGGGAGTGCTCGTGTTCGGCTCAGGAAGCGAGAGCGCTTGCCTGATCTTCTGGCGTACAACTTTCGTTACTGAGGCGATCGCGCAGTCATTCGGTTTGGTGACGAGCTTCTTGACCTCTTCTTATGCGATTTCTCGTATTAGTTGGCATAAAGAACCTTCGTCGGGTGTTGTTGCTGTGGTCATGGCTGCCATGCTGATCGGTGCACTGTGGGTTGGGCGGTCATACTGGCGATAACGTAGATGCAGTGCGCGTTCGGTAGATGTCCCCTCTTTGGAGAATTCATCAACACTTGTAGGTGGGTTTCGTACGAGACCTGCGAATAGCTGCTCCTTAGCGCCCCGCATGAGGTGGCTAACCTTTTTGGCTTCAGGCATATTAGGATCTGCTTGACGAAATAGCCGCACCATGTCCTTAACGAACATCTTAACAGATTCATTTGGTTTCCGAATCCGTGACTCGAGGAGACGCTGTGCGATTTCTCGTCTTTCAGTGCTCGCGAACGTGTCGAAACACTTCTGCCGTAACTCGTCCCAAGACGACTACACGCGATTCGTGAACCATGTTCGGGCTCCGTCTTGAAGCGGAAAATAAACGTAGCCCAATTTCTGTGTGGTGTGCCAACCGTTAACATTCTCTGTGTGCTCGAATTCCTCGAGCCAGCCATGTGCGTCCTCATATGCGTTTCCGTGGAAGTGAACCGGAAGTCGAGGGTTCAAAACAGTTACCTGTGTCGTGCTTGGGCTGGACATGTTGGGGCCAGTGCTTCCAGGTGCCGTCATGCTTTCTGGCACGGTCACGCTTTCCGGCAATGTACCGAACTCCGGGCTGAGGCCTAACAGGCGGCGGCTGCTGCGGTGAACGGGGGTGTCGATGCGGGGAAGTCTTTCTGGACTAGATGCGGGGCTGTTGTCAGGCGTCCCGAACATGTACCTAGCTCCTCCACCGGTGTCACAATGCAGGAACAGCAGCAGTTGAATACAGGAAACTCACTTTAACTGTACCAGAACACTGGCAAACTGATCGGAAGAGAACCTAGTCTTTTTTCTTATGCTGCACGGGTTCTTCGTTGTTTTCTTGGTTCTGCATATTCAATGTGGCAATATGAAGGGATCCATTCTATACACGGGTGGTGTAGAAGCTTAGCTACGGTTCCAGCCACACTTAATTTTATCATGCACAATTAATATCTCCTACCTGTAGCTCGAGTTGTCTTAGCTATGATGAGCTTGGGTGAATAAGACTATAGGCTAGGTCAACAAAACAGCACTTTATTACTACGTTAGCAATAACACGTAAAAGTTGTATAGAAGGAATGTCCGCTGTGTGAAGAGAGCAAAGGGTAGGCTTACTTCTTTTTTCGAAGGCCCTGGCTCGCAGGGCTCTCAGAGTTGAACTTCAGTGGCTGCTGGCTGGTACAAAAGAGAGCTTTTTTCGTCTACTGATCGGTTTTGCTCACATTTCAGTTTCCCTCTACCTAGCCGGGGTTGCTTCTGCCACCGAGGGACAGTAATAGTAGATAGTGCTCACTGGCCGCGAAGCGAACAACAAAGAAGCATGAGTGCGCATGTTTCCCCACAACGGTTATAAACCAATGCACCAGAATAAAAGGTAAACGAGAGATGTGCCTGGCTCATGAATCTTGATGTATTTCCCTTCAATAAACGGCAGCATTAAGATGAGCTGCTCAATTTTTTTCATGTGTATTGTTTGTAAAACTCTATTTCAGAACGAAGTCTGAATAATTTACAATACTATGACAATTGATCCTACACCCTTCTCTCTTAACACATCCAACCAATTTCATATTGTAAGCTATGCATTTTGGCCAAGGGAATGTTGAGAGTTTGTATCACTATCACATCAAAATTTGTGCAGGCCATGATAATATAACTGGGGTTTTATCATGTTGACTCGTGTAATGAACCCACCTTTTTTTTCGTCAATATGAGGGGAGGGTTCATTAAGGCGGAAAAAAAAAAAATCATTGGAGTTGAAAATTTCGTCTGACAGTAGTAAGAAACTCGCTGTCCAACCACTGCTGGCCTTAAATTCACTGATAGCATTACCGAGCTTCTATCGAGAACTTTACTCTCCACAAGGGAAGCTCTTTATGTTTGGTCCGAGAAATGCGCGATATTTTTTTTTATTGCCATAAGAATTATACGGATACTCTCAGCTGGATTTCGCCGCCGGTGTCGAGGTCGATGTCATGCACCGTAAATGTATGCTTATCTGTATATATAAAAATGCAAGTAATAAAAAAAAACAGAAAAAAAGACTTCGGCGCGCGGAATCGAACATGGGTCTTCCGCGTCGTGAATGCGAGGCGTTATCCACTGAGCCACTAAGAGGTACCTCTTTCAACATTTAAATGGCAAGCTATTGGTATCTACCACTCATTGCTATTGGCAGGCATCTCGGGAGGGGGCAACTATCGTGTTTTCAGCATTATCAGCAAAATGGCACAGTGAGTGCGTGGCGGCTCTCATCTCTCACGCGTACTTTGAACTGTGTAGAAAATAAGGGGGTGCACACACGATCGCGTGCCCTTATCTTGTAATAGGGAGAAGCATACATCTTGGCTAGCCTTAGGGTTTTGTCGGAACGATTCTGTTGTAGTTGCCGGGCGCACAATGGTTGCTGCAATCGTTGCACAGCCTCCATTTGTGAAACAGGCGCGCTTTTTAGACACAGCGAAGTAACAACTGAAATGCTTATTCGCATTCGTCTGTACCTGTGAGTACGTTTCGTGCATCATTTGGGCATGAAAAACATGGGGCATGTTTCGATATGCTTGCCATTTTGCGTGTGACCTTCAATTTTGTGGCTATCGTGTTCATTGCTTCGCCTTTGTGGCAAAGCTGTGACTTTTTTTCTTGCTGCTCTTGTGATCCAGTAACAAACATTCACTGATCAACACTGAGGTGATGTCCACCCACCCAGTTTCTGTGCTTCAGTGCATGCTCAACCAACTTTAAAACCGGTCGTGTAGCTAGCATACTGGCCAAATGGGCCCTGCATAGCACGAAGTTCACTACGACAAACTCGACAACAAAAACGCACCTGGGATGGTGGGCACACGCATGTTCAGGTGAAAATTTTGTCCCCTGCACAGTGGGCACAGTTGCGCCATTGTTGTGCTTCGTTTTATTTTATTTCCTCGCTGCTGTGCTTGCGTGGTGCTATAAGCAAAGAGGTTTCTTCTGCGTTCGACAGATGGTGCTTTGCCGCAAGAGGCATATCTTGATTTTTATTGCGTCATTATTTTGTGCTTTAATGATGTGATTAAACATAGTTTCAATTGTTCATGGCTATCACACCATAATAAAATTAGCAAATACATTAAAAAATTGATTCTAGTGTTTTTTTAAGCACCAAAGTGGGCGATGGATTCATAATGTGAGTGGGTTGATTACACGATTACGTACAGTGCTATATGCTGCTATGGGAGGTACCATACCACAGAAACCATGTCTGTGCCTTTTTGCCTTGCTAAATGTCCTTATTGGTTAGCACAAACTTTTTAGTAGCACTCCGTCTTTCTCGGTCGCTGCCGTGATAATCTGAGGTTCCATACACATGCATATCGTACAAACTCAATGACCGAATGTTGCCGGAACACGACAGTTCTATGACATACCAATCACTTTATGCAAGTGACATGGGCTTGCAACCAAGCTGCACAAATGCATAAAGTTGCTCTAATTACGCATAGGTAGATTTATACGAAAGAATGCAGGGAGGCCATGTTTTCAGGAATGGCTGCAAAAATGCCACCATATGGGATGCAACAGCAGGCATAAGTGCCCAGGTAGAAGCAGTGCATGTCATGTAGCACATTTGCAGGAGTTACGAAGGCCGCATCTTTTCTGCATTTACTGGTTGTTACTTTTGTCTGACATACTCCTCTCTCTTTTGTCTTTTTTTTTTGCCATCACTCTCAGCTGTATGAGAACGATGCCAATGTATGCTGCACCCAAATACTAGTCCTCCTTTTGTGGAAGTGCAATGTTTTACTCCCAGCTGATTCCCCGGTGGAACAAAACATTCATGCAACATTGCCATTTGTTGCCTTTCAATGTTGCTACAATGTGGGTAATGTCGGCCTTTCGTAGCGTTCCCGCGACATCGCGGAGAAACATTGCAACAATGCTTAATTATCGAAATAACATTGATTAAACATTAAATAATATTACAATGTTGGGATACAATATGCACACCGTTAAGGCAACATTGCTTAAACAAATAATTTTATATAAATGCTTGTTTACAAATATTCTGAGTCACATTGATTATAGTAGTCATATTGAACCAATAGATATCCGTGCACTTACTCTCTCTTAGCAATCAATCAAAGGTTAGCACATTGCGTGGAACACTTTGTTGTCTCTGAAATTAATGTCACTAGTAATATAGGTAGTTCAATGAATCTTCCCTGGTGGGCACATTTGCAGAATCCGATGTCCTTTGGGTGCTGAAAAAAAATGGAATCATGTGCATGCATTAGTTTTAGCAGGAGCCATTCACAAGGGCCATCATAATTATTCGTGTTCCATCAACATGTCCGCATTTTTTTTTTTTAAAAACCCTTCACAAAAGCTAGCAAGGTGTCGAGGGTTTTTATATCAACTGTTGGTATCACTCATAGGAGGGTAGAACTAGTAAACATAGGCTAAAGGAAGGTTGTCACACCGGTCCCGTTAATTAGGGAGGCAATCGCCGGGCTAATTCCAAGAGCCGAAGTATCGGCCCCCCGAACCGCACCACGAAAGCGTGGACAATTTAGAAGTGGTCCTTTTTGGCGCGCCAGCGGACGCCGGCTGTGGCCCAAAGAACAAGTCAGGGCCGAGAGTTGATAAACAAACAAATTATATTCTCAATAATGGCAGATCGAAAACAATACACAAAAATGCACACTCCACAATAGTTGCATACAATATGTCACCAATCAAACCAATCAATCAACGTACTACACAATACAATCAGCCACACTTGAAACAACGGACACGGACAACAATACGCACTACAATGCAGTCGCATGCATTGAACAACCAAGACACTTAAAGACTAAAGAGATAGAAAACCTATTCAGTCCAAAGTTCTTGGAACCAAAGTCTAGATGATACTCTTCCGAGAATCACTCACTCAAAGTCCAGCGTTGTTGTCGTTCCGCAGCCCTCAAAGTTTCTCTTCCAGAAAACCTCCCGTCTTCAATTGGCCACTCTTCAAACTTCAACTTCTTCGCCGGAACACGTCGGCTTCACACCCGCAGCTGTTGCCACGCGTCTTCGCTCGATAGCGGTAAACACACGCTCTTGCCTGTAGCCCGAGCCTTCACCCCTCAGGTGGAAATCCTCTTCATCTCCGGCTTCGTCCCTACGGACCAAAACCTTCGCCGACTACACGGCGGAATCTCTACGCGCTCTGGCGCTCGCTTCTGTCTCCTCCTGATCTCTCATCTCGGCTGCTCGGTTAAATACCTTGCGCGCGACATTCCAGACGCTTCTCGTCATTTCGTCGGCGCGATACGCAGCGAAGGCTGGGAAGAGGGCGAGACGGTTGGAAAGCCCTCCGTGGCTGATGAGTCAACTCGGTATGACCACGCCCCTTTCGTTCTGGAAAAATCGAGTGCTTGCTCGGCCGCCGTTGTGGGGTGAGGAGGTTCGTCGGTGAAGCCACGCTTCTGCGTGGAGAGCGCGCGCCCGGGGAGCCTTGGACGTTTGCTTTCTTTTTTTTTTTCTTTTGACCTCGCGGCGTTTCTCCCGCCCGTTATCGCAAGAATTTGGCGGCGCGCCCGTTTTTAGCGCTCGTTCTGTGACAAAGGTACACAGACAAAAAGCAGTCTAGCAACTGGTTTTTATTGAAGATCTGCCGTACATATATTTATCACTTTTTTGGTCTCTTGACAATTTCAGCAGACTGAAGAATTTAAGAACAACACAATCGAAGCTGTGCTGACACATTTCGTCTATTTGATGGCATGGTTTTGGCTGATTATGCTACATAATAAACTGCAAACATTGTAATGTGTGAAGAGGTGCTCATTTCTGACCGAGCTAAGTCTTGTTTGTGCTCCTGCAGGGATCATTGATACATTGGCCCATTTGGCTGATGTATTTCCCATCACGTCAGTGGTAAACTGTATACTGCGCCTGGCAACGAAGGGATTCGGGTGCTTTTTTTGGCACTCTTTTGGCTTATGGATGTCAAGTTCGGTCAGCTTACACAAGTGGTTTGGCTTGTCGGGTGCTGAAAAAAAATTACTTTTATGCCAACCAGACCTGCTACTTTCTTCATCCTGCGTAAAACCTCGATTATTATGTACAGTATTTCTGCCATCTTCTCTTTTATCCTAGATGTGGTGGCAGGTTTGCTATCTGAGTGCACAAAAGCGCATGAAAATGTGCCACCCAAAAGTGTGCTACCCAGATGGCGAATCTGCCACTGAATCTAGGAAAAAAGACAAGGTGTCAGTATCGTACATACACAAGGTCTCGCACGGGCTGAAGAAGGCAGCAAATCAGGTTCGTGTAAAGGTGATTTTTTCAGCACCAGATAATGTAAGCCACCTTTGTAAGCTGGCTGACCCTGCCATTCAAAAGCTGAAAGTGTACCAAAGAAAGTACCAATATTGAATTGTGTCATGCACAGAAGGCGTGGTAGACAGTTTACCTCTGATATGTGGCAGGAAATGCATTGGCAAAACTTGCTGATCTATTAATGATCACTATGGGAGCACAAGCAAAACTTTGCTTGGTACAGAAATGGGCACCTGCGCATGCACTGCAATGATTGCAGTTGTGAACTTGTTAATTGAAAATGTAGCATAATCAACAACCACAAAGCACAATGGAAAATTACAGAAGCAGAAACCACAATCATCAAAGGAGAGAAATGTGTCAGCACATCATCGATTGTGTTGTGAGAAAAAGAACTCGCTTTCTTGAATTTGTTAGTGTGCTGAAATTGTCACGTGGCCAAAAAAGCGATATATATATATATATCATATATATGATATATATCATCATCTTCTTGGCACGAGCGCTTCTTTGTCTGGTCCGTTGCGCTTGTTCGTTCCCGAGTTCACGACGAATAAACCTCGTTACAACCGAGTCGTCATACGTGGTGGAGGTGGATTGACGTTCCCAGTACCTCTCCTTACAACGCCTACTCGCTGGAGCTCCGTTTAGGCCGCCGCTTGGACCCTCAGTCCGCCAACATGTCTCAGAGTGAGTGGGTGGATGCCCTTTCTGCTCCCGTCTCTGCGCCGCAAGCCGTCACTGCGCCGCAAGCCCCTCCTCTTTACATCGTAAACCACCAGCGTGACCCTCCGATCTTCGCTGGTCTCCGCGGCGAAGATGTGGAGGACTGGCTCGATAACTACGAGCGGGTAAGCGCAACTAATCACTGGGACGACTCTAACAAGCTCCGCCGAGTATCGCTTTATCTCACGGGCGTTGCCAAGACATGGTTCTTGAACCATGAGATCGACCTCACCGACTGGCCTGCCTTCAAGCAGCAGCTTCGCCAAGTATTCGGCACGCCAGCCGTTCGATCCGCTCTTGCTAGGAGGGCCCTAGATACTCGCCAACAACATCCCGGCGAGTCATACACATCTTATATCGAGGATGTCCTTGCGCTTTGCCGGCGCGTCAATTCTTCGATGTCCGAGTCGGACAAACTGCGCCACATCCTGAAGGGCATCGGAAGCATTGCCTACAATGCCCTTGTTGCCCAGAATCCTTCTACTGTCACTGACGTCGTCTCTACGTGTCAGCGTCTCGACGAACTTGATTCTGTTCGCCTTCAGTCGGGCAATAGTGAACACCGTACCGCAGACCGGGACCTGCGTGACATGATACGGGAGATCATACGAGAAGAACTTCAATCAATGGGCATCTCACAACCTTCTCCATCTGTCACACAGCCTTCAAGCATGGCCCTCCGTGACATCGTAAGGGAGGAACTAACATCATTCACCAATCCAGCCTACGTCCAGACACCTCCGTCTAGCCCTCCAACGTACGCGCAAGTTGCGGCCGCGCCTCCTCGCAACGTAAACTTTACTTCACCGCTGCCATCATTCACGCCGGTTGCTGCTGCACCACCAGTCCACTTCCGGCCAATCCCACCCGACCCTCCGTCAGTCCACTTGAGTGCGCTATCTCTCGGTGTGCCGAACGCCCTCTACTACCCGCCTTGGCGCCCGTCTCGCCCAACATGCTTTTACTGTGGATATCGTGGCCATATATCGTGCTTCTGCCGCAAGCGCCAGCAGGACGAGCGTCGCGGGTACGACATGTGCGAACGGGACTTTTCCAGAGGGGATTCTTACGCTCGGCGTTATTCATCTGGACAGCAGCGGTCTCCATCTCCACCCGCGTCGACTGAGACGCGGAACACTTACCGTTCAAGCCGACGCCGATCACCTTCGCCCTTCCGTCGCTCTTCCTCTCCTCTTCGGCCAGCCTCGTTTACCACTGACAACCGGTCGGAAAACTAAATGATGCAGTTTTCGGAGGAGAAACTGCATGTAACAGTAGGACTCATATTCCTCCAGCACGCCCGTTCAACATGGTTTCTGTTACGGTGGAAGGAGTTCTCGTGGACGCTTTGGTGGACACCGGTGCTACAGTTTCTGTGATTAGGTATGATTTGTGCAAACGCCTGAAAAAAAGTAATGACACCTTATAATGGACCCAATCTAGTCGAAGCCCAGGGGAACGCTATCCGCCCTTTTGCTCTTTGTACTGCTCGTGTGTGTATTGATGACATTTTGCATTACATCGAGTTCACTGTGCTTACCCTGTGCTCTCACCGGCTAATTCTAGGGTGGGACTTCCTATCTTCTTCTTCAGCCGCTATATGTTGCGGTGAACGGATTCTGCACCTAACTAATACGGACTCCATGTTCGACGAAGGCGTCTTCAAGCCTCTACGCCTGTTCGCTCGCGAAGATCTCGAACTACCGCCACATCAAGAACGAATTGTGACCCTGATCTCTAAGGACATCGACCACGGTGACGTCTTGGTGTCCCCTTCGTCGACTTGCGTCGCAAAAGGTTTAGCCCTTGCATCAGGTGTCGTACGCTTTCACCATGGCTGCGCGCTCGTCATTGCTACGAATGAAATGCCAGAGAAAGTTTTCCTGCCAGAGGGCACTGCAGTAGCCTGTGTTGTGGATGCTGAGCCTGTCAGCGTCACGCCACTTAACCCTGCCTCTACCAACGACCGTTCTATGAGTAAGCCTGCCTCATCCTCTCCCTTCACAGCTCTTATCAGTGATGACTTAACAGCTATGCAGGCGCAGCATTTGCTTGCGTTATTAACAAAACACGCCGATTCTTTCGACATTTGCTCCTCAACGTTGGGCCGAACTACCTCTGCAGCGCATCGCATTCAGACGGAGGGAACATCTATTGTACATCGCCGCCCGTACCGCGTGTCTCTCGCTGAGCGAAAAATCATCGAGGAAAACGTCGCTGACATGCTCCAACGAGAAATAATTCGTCCATCAACTAGCCCTTGGTCATCCCCTGTTGTTTTGGTACGGAAAAAAGATGGCTCTGTGCGCTTTTGCGTTAATTACCGGGCACTTAACAACATCACATGCAAGGACGTATACCCCAGGCCACGCATCGACGACGCCCTTGATTCACTGCAAGGCGCCGAATACTTTTCAAGCCTTGATTTGCGTTCGGGATATTGGCAAATTCCCATGCACGATGACGACAAAGAAAAAACGGCATTTGCAACCCCTGATGGCCTCTACGAATTTAACGTGATGCCTTTCGGGCTCTGCAATGTGCCCGCAACGTTTGAACGCATGATCGACACCGTCCTGCGTGGTCTGAAATAGAAGACGTGTCTCTGCTACCTTGATGACATTATCATCTTTTCATCAACGTTTTCTCAGCACCTGAGCCGCTTGGATGACGTCCTAACATACCTCGCCGGTGCGGGTCTGCAGCTCAACACTAAGAAGTGCCGTTTCGCCACCAAATCCATCAAGGTTCTCGGTCATGTCATCAGCAAGGACGGTATTTGCCCTGACCCCGAAAAGATCGCTGCCGTCCTTCGATTTCCATGCCCCACAAGACTTAAGGATTTGCGAAGTTTTCTTGGCCTCGCATCATATTTTCGTCGCTTCATACAAAATTTCGCTTCAATAGCTGCGCCACTTCACAAACTACTTGCATCTAATGCACCCTTTGTGTGGTCCGAGGAATGTCAGTCGGCGTTTCACCTATTGAAGAAAGCTTTGACGTCAGAGCCTGTACTCTGCCATTTTGATGACACCGCCCCAACACTCCTGCATACCGACGCCAGCGCCTGCGGTATAGGTGCTGTTCTCCTCCAACGCGATAACTCTGGACGGGAGAGGGTCATCGCATATGCTAGCCGAGTGCTAACTTGTACCGAAAAAAACTATACCATCACTAAGCAGGAGTGCCTCGCTGTGGTTTGGTCCATACAAAAGTTCCGTCCTTATCTGTACGGCCGTCAATTCACCATCGTAACGGACCACCACGCCTTATGCTGGCTTTCTACAATGAAGAACTTGTCCGGACGCTTGGGTCGTTGGATTTTACGCCTACAGGAGTATCAGTTTGAGATTATTTATAAATCGGACAAAAAACATCAAGACGCCGACGCTCTTTCTCGTTGCCCACTACCTACGGCGTCGTTCGACACTCCAGCTGCCACCTCCAACGACACCAGTGCGGACGTGACTCCCACTTCTGTTGCCTTGCTCGCCTCGCTCTACCAACCACCAATCGACGATGAACAACCCTTCAGTTCTCGCCAGCAGGCTGACTCGTATTGTCGGCGCATTATAGACCACCTTTCAGGAGCTACGCGTCCACCCAATGCACGCCTTCGTCGACAACTCGAGCACTTCAAGTTTCAGGACGGTGTGCTGTATCGTCACATATATCATCCTGACGGCCAACGCTGGGTACCTGTTCTGCCACGCGCTCTTCAACATCATGTACTTAACGCCTTTCATGACGATTTGACTGCTGGCCACCTAGGCTTTCACAAAACCTACGACCGCATTCGAAGCCGCTTTTATTGGCCTGGGATTTCTACCAGCGTAGCAAAGTACGTGGGTTCCTGCTCTCCATGCCAAATTCGCAAACTTCCGACATCTCCCCCAGCTGGTCAGTTACAGCCAATGACGTGCCCTACAACACCTTTCGAGGTCGTCGGCGTCGATCTTTATGGACCCCTTCCTGTTACTGGTGCTGGAAATAGATGGATAGTCACCGCCGTAGACCATATGACACGCTACGCCGAGACAACTTCAGTAGCTGCTGGTTCAGCATCGGAAGTTGCTGACTTCGTCCTTCAGGCCATAATACTACGTCATGGTGCACCTCGTGTACTTCTGAGTGACCGTGGAAAAGTGTTCTTATCACAGCTTTTAGGTGAAGTTCTTCGCGTTTCTGGTACCACACACAAGATGGCGTCTAGCTACCATCCTCAAACAAATGGTCTGACCGAGAGATTTCATCGAACCCTTGCCGACATGATCGCCGTATACATTCAACCGGATCACAGAAACTGGGATAAACTTCTACCGTTCCTCACTTTCGCCTACAACACCACTGTTCAGCGCACAACAGGCTACTCACCGTTTTATCTCGTTTACGGACGTTCACCTACTTTCTTTATCGATGTTTCCTTCTTCACCAGCAATGGCCCTACATCACCATCTTCTTGCGAAGAATATATTTCTCGCCTTGCCCAGTGCCGCCAGCGCGCTCGTATGAACACGGAAGCTACGCAACAAGCAAGGAAGGCCGTCTACGACACCTCTCATCGTGTGGTATCATTCCGACCGGGTGACGAGGTGCTGCTATTGACACCAATTCGCACACCTGGTCTCTGCGACAAGTTCCAGCCTCGGTTCATCGGCCCATATGTTGTTTTAGAGCAGACTTCACCTGTCAACTATCGTGTGACGCCTCTTGTCGTGCCAACTGACCGCCGTTACCGCAGCACCGAAATTGTACACGTTTCCCGCATGAAGCTTTTCACACGACGTTCCTCGTCACCTTGACTACCCGCCCGCAGCGGCCAGGCTGGCTGCTTCACCGGGGGGGAATCACTGTAGGCATCTATTATGCGCTTCATCCTCATCTGAACAGCAGTCAATCATCATCGTATGTTCTGGCTGACAATCATCATCCTCTTGGCACGAGCGCTTCTTTGTCGGGTCCGTTGCGCTTGTTCGTTCCCGAGTTCACGACGAATAAACCTCGTTACAACCGAGTCATAATACATATATATATATATATATATATATATATATATATATATATATATATATATATATACATGTGTGTGTACGGCGGATTTCTAATAAAAGCCAGTCACTAGAGTGCTTCAGTTTGTGTGTCTGTGCCTTATTTTGTTCTGTATTCAGTTGTGCTACGCTTCCAAGAACGATTTTTCAAATCACCTAAGAAATAGCACTCTTAACTGATGTCACCTTTACAATGCAGACATATATTTTTTCGAAAAGTCGTGTACAATTCACAGCCTTTTAACAATGTGCACAAAAACAGTGAAAGTGTAGCTCTTGGTGTGAATGATACTCATGTCACCAGTAGTTGGCTTCGAGCTCATTTTGTACATTTTTGGCTATACGCCGCTGTCTCTCATAAGATGACACTTCATCAATCGAGCTCTTCACCCTTGACCTCTTCATATCTGTGGGAGGTATGCAAGCCAGTGGCGTGTTGTGAGCTTCCTGTTTGGGCCTCAGGTGTTGCCCTCGTCGAAACGACGACACTCCAACACTATCGCATTTTTTTTCGAGATTTTATTTGTAAGACATGAGAATGCTATGCGTAAAAAACTGCTTCTCATTTAATTTTAGCCATTTATAAGCATGAATAGTGGGAACACGTCAAAGATTGGAAAGCGACCCATTTTACCTGGCAGCACGAACCCAAAAACAAACAGTTGCGCTGCACTGGTCATGAAAGGCACAAATATATGTTGATATTAATCACAGAATGTTTCCCGAGTACTGTCAACGAGATGTTATGACATATTGAACTACAGAAGTGCAGGAACGTTAGAAGTCAACCCAAGGGTGCAACAGCTCGGCCAATTGCACCAATTTGATACAATGCTTCATTGTTACGTCGAGCTGCGGCAAAACCATGAAATTCGTTGAAATGAAATTGGACTACCCAGTGCCAAAATGCCCGAGCAGCCTCAGGTACGTGGTCTTCATTTAGGGACAAATAAAGACCACGTTGGCCACCTACAGTTTGCATCATCAATCCAAATGCGCAAATCCTAACCCTAAAACACGGTGTAAGATATATACTAGATAGGCAAGGACACTTGCGAGACGCTATCCACCAGATAAAGTAACAATGCCGCGCGCCCATCGGCCCACAGACTGCAGCTGATACCTATGGCGGGATGCCTTAACATTATTTCTCTCTCTTACTTTCAAGACAAAACTGCATAGCCGTAGGCAGCAACCCTTCGCAGGAGATAATAATTTTCATGCCAGTAAATGCGGTAATGCCATGTTAGGAAGTAAAGCTTAAAGCGTATGCCGCATTTTTCGCACGCGAACAAGCTCGATCTGCTGTGAACGCTGGCATTGCCAGCCACCATTTGATTGCCACAACGGCACACAAAAAAATTTTTCCGTCTCTAACTTGCGTCATCCCACCAATAGATATCCGGTGCCCAGCCAATGGGCGCATGCCGCTCTTACTTGATCTTGTCAAACACGCCTTGCAATCAAGCCGAGAAGTTGTGCACAACGCACAACCGCCATCATAGAGAAAAAAAAAAAAAAAAAGAGGAGATGGGTGGGGGGAGGAGTTGCTGTTCTAAATTGTTTTTTAAATGCGGAGCATTTTATAGTTGCACCTGCTCATTAATTTGGTGACGGTGGTGTCGTCGACCTGCCACTGCACATTTTCGCGTCTTGTGCCAAATGCTCGCATCTCGTGCCCAACCGTACCCAAACCATACCCAATTTCGCAACAGTTACGCAATTACGCCACTGGACACAGCCCATTTTGTTCAATTATTCATGCATGCATGCGCTGCATAAATAAGAATGCTGGTATGATCGCTGATGTCTAAGCAAAGTTACTGGCAAATATTTTTATCATTGAGGAACATTTCTGCTGCCCTAAAAAAATTGTGCTCCAGTAATTTTTTTTCCCCACCTTCTCTCCTTGGTTTTACGATTCTCCTGAATTTCACGGTTCCCAGCTTGGCAGAGCCACATTTCAATTCGCTGTCTGTCAAAGACATTTAGGGGGTGGCAAATGCTAATGTGGACTTTATCATTGTTTGCTTTATCATTGTTTGCTGAGTAGCGTGGTAAAACACTTTTTTTAAAAAAGTGTTGCTCATGGTCACTGAAGTGTGGTGGAATGGCTTCTACATATATATCTTTTTATTTAAGCACTCTGTTTTATACTGCTTCAAACTCGGTCTATCATGATAAATAATGGATGTCCTTTTTTCTGTAACCTGCTCTAAATTTGGGTTTTAGTGCTCCAAAAGTAACATTTTACTGCTTCAAAAATTGCTCTGAATTCTATTTTGGCTCTTGCACCCCTGGATATACCTTGTGGGGTCTCGGCGAGGCGAACGAGCGCATCGCCGCGCCATGCTCTTAGAGTGAACAAACACAGCAGACGCGTTCGGTACAATAGCACGCAACATACATACATTTATTAACTAATTTAGACGACGATATCGTCCGCCGAATGATACATCAATTTTAATTAACATGCTACCATACAAACAACATAATGCAGTGACACACTAAACACACAATAACATAATAAACACACACTAACACACCCAACACACTAGCGCATACCCAAGGCCGCGTCGCCAACGCCTGACTTTCCACGTGAGACCCCGGCGCGAAGCCCGCGGTGCCGAGCACCGGGGGCCCACGCGACAGACAACCGTTCGCGGCAGCCGGCACGCGCAGAAGAGGCTCGCTCAACGCTCGCCCACCACCAAGGCCTGCCTTCCGCCAGGGGCCACCGCCGGCGCCACCACTCTACCAACTGTGGTACTCAAAGCGAACACAACGCCATCTATCGCCTGGCGGTGGTCACCACCAAAATAAAGCCTTGGGGCAAGACACGTGCGCCACGCGGTGCAGACAACTTTACAGAGGGAAGGTGTCAGCACCCCCACATTCCCCCAACCCTAAATCAAACCATATCCCGAAATCAAAAATTAGCTACACAAGCTTTAACAAAAAAATGAGATCGCACGACCATAATGTCCTTGCTCCACGACACCGCCGCCAGTCGACACTGCTGCACTGTCCGGCTAGACTTCACCTCAGTACCGGCCCTGCAACAGCAACGTTGCTGTCGGCGCGACGATCCGTCGCTAGCGCCGACACGTCTTCCAGTTGCGACCAGCACTCGCGAGGGCGCCGGACTGCAGGCAGTTGCGCAGGTCCCAGGCATCTCCATCGCCCGACCCCACGACCGCATTCCTGGCCAACGACGCTGACGATGTGCAGGACAGCCGGTTGTAGATGACATCCCTCCCGCTGAATACATCAACAAAAAACAAAACTTGAAAGAAACAAAGGAGCGCGGTTTAGGGGAGGGAGCTTCAGGCTTTTCGGCTACGTGGTACGGTGGTCAGTACTGCTAGCTAATACATCGGTGGCGGCCGAGACGCCCATCAAAATAAAACAAAAGTCACTTTTCCTAACTCGTGCTCACAAGAAAAAAAAAAGTGAGGGAAGCGGAGCGCAACACCTCAACGCCACGATCCACCTAGTTGTGCCACGTGCGACAGGCGGCTGCGTAGAGCCTTAGGCCTAATGAGTCGCTCGGCAACAACTGGCATCCACCTAGCACCCAGCCTAGGCGCAGAAGAGGCAGCCGCGAGGAGACGTCCACTCTGAGGTGGCCCTATCGCTCGCCGCACACAGCAGCTTACCGAGCGATCGGCTTCCACCGCCCCGGGCGGTGTCACGATGCCTCGGCGTCGAGCCGCAATACAAGTCAGCAACGACGCCCGGCTCCCTGAGCCCAAAGAGATAGAAGAAGCTATTCACAGAAAATCGGACCACCCACGAGGCTTCCGTACTCACTCGCTTCGGGCCTGGCCTACAAACCACGTGCTCTAGGCCTTGCTCACCCCAGGATGCGAACTGCATGGCTCTCGTCCTAATTCAACAACGTTTTTGAAAACTAACAACAAAAAATAACAACACTTGCGAGCAAAAAATAAATAAATAGAAAGTCAACTTGCCGACAAATTGAAACACGTTACAAAACCAATCTCCTCGCTTCTCAACAAAGCACACCACCGACGCTAGCAAAGAGTCCCCCCTAGGCCTACTTTACTCCGGCTCTAACAAAATCCCCGTACTGAACCGCAAAAACTGTCGTCCGATTCTCCAAGAGCTCCGCGTTGGGCAGCCAGTGTGGGGTCTCGGCGAGGCGAACGAGCTCCTCGCTACGCCACGCTCTTAGAGTGAACGGACACAGCAGACGCGGTCGGTACAATAGCACACAACATACATACATTTATTAACTAATTTAGACGACGATATCGTCCGCCGAATGATACATCAATTTTAATTAACATGCTACCATACAAACAACATAATGCAGTGACACACTAAACACACAATAACATAATAATCGCACACTAACACACCCAACACACTAGCACATACCCAAGGCGGCGTCGCCAACGCCTGACTTTCCACGTGGGACCCCGGGGCGAAGCCCGCGGTGCCGAGCACCGGGGGCCCTTGCGACAGACAACCGTTCGCGGCAGCCGGCACGCGCAGAAGAAGCTCGCTCAACGCTCGCCCACCACCAAGGCCTGCCTTCCGCCAGGGGCCACCGCCGGCGCTACCACTCTACCAACAGTGGTACTCAAAGCGAACACAACGCCATCTATCGCCTGGCGGTGGTCACCACCAAAATAAAGCCTTGGGGCGAGACACGTGCGCCACGCGGCGCAGACAACTTTACAGGCGGGGGGGTGTCAGCACCCCCACAACCTTTACTTACTCCAGCGAAGGTCTCGTGGAGTGTGGTAGATTTATCAGCCAGCGCTGGACAGCTTCAGTGCTCCGGGCATCTGTGTTGGCTCTATGCGTAGTACGTACCTTAATTGCACATTAACACTGATGCTGGGATACTGTTCACTGTGTACATGCTAAAATGTTACTTCATAATCATCATCAGTTGCTCCTTAACTATCCCACTGCGGAGTAAAGGTCTCTCCTGTGATCCACCAATCAACTCGGTCTTGTGCTTTCTGTTGCCAAGTTATACCTGCAAACTTTTTAATCTCATTGGCCCATCTAACACTCTGTCTCCCCTTCTTGCATTTTCCTTCTCTGGGAATCTAGTCACTTACCCTTGATGACCGTCAGCTATCCTGCTTACGTGCTACGGGCTCAGCCCATGTTCATTTCTTCTTTGATCTCAACTATAATATAACCTCGGTTTATTCCCTGACCCACTCTACTCTCTTCTTGTTTTTTAAGGTTACACCTATTATTTTTTTTTTCATCGCTCACTGCGTCGTCCTCAATTTGAGCTAAACCCGCTTTGTAAGCCGCTATGTTTCTGCTCCATAGCTGAGTACTGGCAAGATGCAACTGTTATATACCTTTCTCTTGAGGGTTAGTGGCAGATTACTATGCATGATTTGAGAATGCTTGGCGAATGTGATCCGTCCCATCCTTATTCTTCTAGTTATTTGACTCTCATGGTTCAGCTCGGTGGTTACTTCCTGTCCTAAGTAGACATATTATTTTAAAACTTCCAGCGTCTCTCCATCTAACGCAAAGTGCTGTTTTCTGCTGAGAGTTTGATTTTGTGCGTATTAATTTTCAGACCTACTTTTTGCTTTTCTTGTCCAGTTCAGTAATCATGAGCTGTAATGTATCTGCTGAGTTACAGACCAATCGCAAGTTACTAAGATACTTTCCATGAACTCTTATCCCTAACTCTTCTCAATTTAGGGTCCTGAAAACCTCCTGTAAACACGCATTGAATAGCATTGGAGAGATGGTGTTTCCCTGCCTTACACTCTTCTTGATTGGTGTCCTGTCGCTTTCTTTATGGAAAACTATGGTGGCTGTGGATCCACTGTAGGTGTCTTCCAGTATGTTTTTGTAGGGTTTTTCGATGCGCTGATTCTATAGTGCTTGCATTACTGCAAATGTCTCAACTTAGTCAAATGCCTTCTCGTAAACTATGAAGGCTATGTATAGGGGTTGGTTGTGTTCTGCACATTTTTCTATTACCTGATTGATAGTATGAATATTGTGTTGTAAAGTAGCCTGTACGAAATCCTTTTTAGTCCTTTGGTTGATTGAACTCTAGTCTCTCCTTAATTCTATGAGCTATTATTTTTGTAAATAGTTTGTAGAAAATGAATACCTGGTTGATAGTATAAATATGATGAATTGTGGAGTAGCCTCTACGGAATCCTGCTTGGTCCTTTGGTTGATTGAATTCTAATGCCGCCTTAATTCTATTAGCTAATATTTTTGTAAATAGTTTGTATAAAATGAACAATAAGCTGATTGGCCGGTAATTTTTCAAGACCTTGAAATATTCATTTTTTATGAATTAGGATCATGTTGGCATTCTTTCCTGATTTCGGTACCCTTCTGGTCAAGAAACACCTCATATATAAGGTGGCCAATTTTTCTAACATAATTTCTCCCCCATCTTTCAGGGGGTCCGTTGTTGCCTTATTCTAATCAGCAGCTTTGCCTCTTTGCATTCCTTCTAGGGCTTTCCTTACTTCAACTGTCGTTACTGGTAGGATGTCGAAGTTCTCTGTACTATTATTCTCACATTATCATCCTGGTTGTTTTGGCTTCTGTAGAGCTCCCTGTAGAACTCCTCCGCCACCTTGGCTATCCTATCCTTATTAGTTATGACATTGCCTTCTTTGTTCCTCAATGCATACAAACATTACTTACATGGCCATTATTTGATGTAAAAATTCATCGACTCGCAATAAAACAGTATATTGCTGCAAGTTTGTGTGTTCAGCGTTGTCGTTTTGCTCGGCCTGTATGCAGCATCACTCACTTAATAAAGTAAGCATGCAAGATACTTGTGAGTTTCCAGTGAGTAGTGTATTGCATTGTACTATATGGAAACGAGAGAAAAGGGGTTGCTCTAACGAGCGAGGGTCAGCCATGATGCAGAATCAGAAGACGACGGTGTCGTCTGCTATGTGGAAGGCCAGCCGCCATATCGAAACACTGGTGCTTTTGAAACCTATTTCATTATATACGCAGCTATAAGTTATACAAACAATATTCTTAGTTATTATTTCAGTTGCAACTAAAATAGTAATTTTCTAACCTTTTCACAATGGCCACCAGAATCCAGACAGCGCTATCAATACGTCCAATTTTCAAATCTATTGGCTTTATGGGCATGTCACTCCCTTGAGACATGTCATTGCGACGCCGCCAATAGAGCACGATCACAGAACACTACACACACACTACAAACGTTCTGCGTCAATGCGTGCAACGAACTTGCTTGGTAGATTCTGTGCTGCACGGTTGTGTTGTCCGCAATCTCCGACGCCAGTGTAGCTCTTGTCAATTGGCCCGCCGTTCATGAACTCATGGTCCTGTATAGCTCACGCCGAGCGGTGCTCCGTCCTTGGACTGCTTCAACCGTGTCCCAATCTTTAACATTACTCAATCTTTACTTTTCTCTCTTGCCCATTTAATCCCTCCTTATTCCATTTCCTTTCGAGCTAATGCTGAGGTGTCGCACTTAGCTGCAGACAGTTGCGGGGCTCACTTTTCTCTTTTTTTTTTTTCTCCTATTTGAAAACCACTTGCCCCCAATGTGTGCTACTCAGGCAGGTGAACGACCCTGAAGAACTTCAATGCATATAGTAGTGAACTGGCTCAGAGATTTATGTACGTACATACTTATATGTGGTTGCACTGTTAAGAGCGTTTTCTTGACACATTCATATCCCCATTTCGGGTTTCACATGTCTCTATGCGGATATCAATCCACAGCGCGCAAAATCGAATTCCGTTCACATGACGTCGGTGTTGTCAGTGTCTCTTTACCCTAATTAGCTGCCATTAATTGGGTCACGATTTTATTGTATGACTACATATTCGCAGAGTATGATTAACCGCTCGACGCTCCGCAAGCTCCATGACACACAAGGAGTTGGTGAAAGTTCAGAAATTCAACAAACAGAGCTCGACAAATAAAAAAAAAATAAGGACTCGCCACTTTTCCTAATGGCGATGTCCCGGCCTCCCCCGGGACATCGCCAACATCGCTTCATCATCTGCCTTTCAAGATCGTATTGTTGATCATCTTCAATGCTAAAACAACTCTTACTGCTTATTGTTAACCTAAATAAAACCCCACCCCTTATGTAATGCCCCTCCTAGAAAGGGGGGCCTTTAAGGTAATAAACTGAACTGAACTGAACTGAGCTGCAGGGAGCCATCACCGAAGACCTTTCCTCAAAGTTCGTGCTCACACGAAATAAGAAAAATAGCCAGCATGGCGGGTAGTTCACAAAAGAGGTGAAAAACGTGTTTTAGAGCGGAAAGCGTACTGGTCGACCCTGTCCCTGTCGGCAGAGTAGGTGGCATAGGACTGGCGTTGACTGTGCCGCTTTATTGGCTCGTTACAATGTTTAATGTGGGCATCTGCTTGAAACATAAGCTCATAAAAATTTCAAATAAAAAAGTAAGGCTCAACAGTTGCTTCTGTTGGCTTGAGTGGGTTCGTTCTTAGTCGGCTGCACCCACATCATTTCCGAGATGGTGTCTCAAACTTCCTTTGCGCGCAAACAGCACAATGATGACCTCCAAAATGCCCATAAGTTGACTTTTAAAATTGATGGCATTGTTTACCCTAAATTATTCTGAAATAAACAGGTTATAAAATATATTTTGTGTGTTATCACACGTAACAGATACTTTGCCTGGTTGTCAATGAATAAATCTTTGAATAACAGTAAAAAATCTTGCTGGTCGCGCTATATTGGAAAGGCAGTTTTGTTTTCACTTCGCAAATGTGGCAACAGGCTACAATAATGCAGAAAAGAGAAAGCCGTGGCCGCAACTTTTGCATGCTGTTCATTTTAAGGGACGATCATCAAGACACGGTACCGATTGCATCGTGTGCTGTATCACGAACGAGCCCAAATCGAGGAAGTCAGCATGCTAAGTCACGGTGCTGTGGTTAATTTGTCAAATAGTTCTTTTGCTTATTCTTCGCTTGTGCTTCAGTAAATGCTTATGAGTGGTGGCAAGTCACGAAAATTGAAAGATAAAAAAAATGTGTAAAATAGAAGGTATTGTGATTGTGGCCGAGAAAGTTTGAACCGTATTTCGCAGCTTAAAGACACAGCTTGTGGTTTTAAGGTAACCTGCACCGTTTTCGTGTGCATGTTCTTCTTACTAAGTACATAGGCGCCTGTTTTGATGTGAATACTGAACGTACAGTGAGCTTATAATTTTGCGGCGGCATTGCATTAACATTCTTTAGTACTGTTTCATCAACATCACTGGAAAAAAATGTCAACATTTAGAAAATTATCAAAGTTTACAATGTTGTCTGAAGTTGTGTAGGGAAACACAACATTCAAAACATTGCTCTATTGTCGCAGCAATACCTAGTGCGGCCAGGGTGTCATTCAAACAAGTGCTCATTTGTGTTTCATCGCATGCATCCACAATAAAGAAATTTTGACGTATGTGCAGGTTCACCGTATCTGTGGGAGTCGAGCACAAAGTGATGGATGGGCCAGAAGGCTGCCGAGGCAATTGCAAATACGAGCAGTTGCACGAACATCGTGTTAACATGGAGACTGGTGATGCTCAGGCTCGGCACCGTGAAGTGCCTCCTCGACCTGCAGCTGGCAAGTATAATTGGCGAAAATCACTATGCTAGCTAGAGAGGACATCCTCTCCTGAAAAATGGGTGAACTAATTCCATGGGTTTCTGCTGCCTATAACTGCTATCAATCTGCAATCTAACTTGAGGGTGGTTGCATTTGCATTTGGTTGCAAATTTGTAAAAGGGTCATTTGTCTATCGAATGTGAGCTAATCATTGCAGAGCTCTCTCTCAAGGATATTTGTGACCAAACCTCTTCACTCAGTCATATAACGTCGTGAATGGGCTTCAGGCTACCACTCAAGGCAGCTAGGTTGAATAATAAAAACTAAAATAACATACTAGCCCATTTGCGTCACTGCTTATATTATTCATGACAGAGATAATCAGCACCTTAAGCCTCTGCGAAATGAGTGCCTCACCAGTGATCACTACTTTAGTCCACCTTGTGTGAGACTACCCTGTTTCATCCTGCAAACTTCTTATTTTTGTCACTTTGTCTAACTTGCGGCCACCCTCGGATGCATTCCCTCACTGTTTGTGTTTGTGCATTGCATGACCACACCAGGTGCATTTCATACACTTAACTTGAATTAGAATATCAGCCGCTGCTGTTTTTTCGCTGAGCCATTCTGCTTTCTTCCATGTCTATGAACTTCCTTTTTATTGCACACTGTGTGGTTTTAATGCTTTCGAATATTTTCTTTATCGAACAAACTGCTATGGGAGATGCCATATCACAGAAACCATGCCTGTGCCTCATTTTCTTGGTGAATACCTTAATTGATTGGCACGGACTTCTTCGCTGACACTCTGTTATTCTTGCCTCGTGTGTCTAGAGATAACAGCACAAAATAATAGCACAGCAGCAGAATCCTGGCTGTAGGTTGACAGTGCCTTTATTATGCACTGAAAGGCTGCCGATGTATGCACTTGGATGGTCAGACTTTGCAATTGGTATTGCTACAATTTTAAAGCTTGGTGTGGCTCAGAAATGAACAAGAAGCATGTGTACTCACTCTAATCTACACATTGCCTTTTTGGCAGCAAGTTTAGTAAATGCCTTCTGTGTGTAAAAAACTTGTCAATTCTTTGAGGCAGCAAGTCTGTGGTAGAATTGTCGAGTGATGACAGCCCAAGGAGCAAGAACTCTTGAGGACCGAAACTGCACTCGCTTGGGTGCCTCGAAAACGTCTCGAAATTGGACACGGCACTTATGCGTCCTTTTTGGTGAAACTCCACTAGGGGACGAGAAAAAAATGTGTGTGTCGCTCTCACTCCGCTTTCAATCAAAGCCACTTTGCGCCGATTCACCTTTCGCGCTGATTCGCCATTCGCGCTTCACGTCTAACTGTTCCAATTTCGATGTGACAGGGTTAAAGAGCTTATTTTGCAGGAAGGCCGGCTTTGGCATTGTTTCTTGGGAAGGAAAAAATCAGTGTTGTCCGTAACTGCCAAATTAAGAAAGATGCAAATGTCTTCTGTTCTAGGCACGTTTTAGGTAGGAATTGCACCCACGCAATCTTCATGACATGCAGATGTTCAACTACAGAACTACAACACTGCTGGAAATTGCTTTGAAAAAAAGATCTTCGTGAATTTCATGCAGTGTCATGCAACATGGCGTGGCACATATTGCAGTCGCCGTCCGAGAAGTGCTTCTCACAAATTTATTCACGAAGCATCAGCTCACGATCTTTTTTAGGTATGGCGCGAGCCCACACTTCCAACCTGACCGGGTCACTAAGAACTTTTGAATTAACTATCTGCCCAACCACTGTTGCGATTCGGCACAACATATTTCCACCCCACCTGAAGAAGCATTGCTCGAATTCTGCAAAGCGCTCTCCATTGTTGTGGCGGGAAAAGCGCGTGCAATCAGTCAGCGCCGCCGGCGCAATGCACCGAAGCTGCTGAGAGCACTAAAGAGAGAAAACGCCTGCATATTACGATTACGAAGCGATTCATGACAGCTTGTGAGGAGCTTGTGAGCATGTGCGCCCACAACATGTGAGTGAGGAGCAGGAGGCACTTGCATTCGGCAGACGTCATCTGCAATAGGGCTATTACTAGCAGCTCATTTCAATCCAGGTGAAAATGATTCCCATTCCCAGCTGGTTATGGAACCTGGAAATTTTTCCAGGCTGGAAATTCCAGATGAGAATGGGAAAGGTTTCCAGTCTGGAAATATTTTCAGGTTCCATAATCGAGCAAAGAATGAAAATATTTCCAGCTGAGAATAGAAAAATTTCCAGCCTGGAAAAATTAACAGGTTCTATAATCCAGCAGGAAATGAAAACATTCCCAGCTGGGAATGGAAAATTTCCCTGTCTGGGAAAATTTCCAGGTTCCATAATGCAGCTGGGAATGGAAATATTCTTAGCTGAGAAAGGAAACACTTTAAGCAGGAAATGGCTTGTTACAAGCCTTGAAAGAATGTCCAGATTTTAACCGCAATGCTGTCGCATACGTGTTGGCATCTAGTTTTTCAGGGCCTATTCATACAGATTACTTAACACAGACAAAGAAAATGGCTTTGAATTTTAAAAACATTTATTTGAACGCTTGTACCAAGTGCACAAATGTATCTGGAGATGTGAAATGAGTGTCTTACATCCTTGTACACCACCTGAAGAATATGTTCATGTATAGTGAGCGCACATTGAAACCACACTGACATATAAAACGCTATTCTAGCAAAAGTATAACCTCCCAACCCACATGAACAGCATCAATACGGCTTTGCAAAGCAGTTCAATACACCTTTAACATACACCCAAAACAACAGCTAGCAGAGTGTAAATCAAAGGTCCTTTTTAGAAAAGGTTTGATGGGCTTTGCAGTTTAAACTGCAACAATTATTAAGCAACATTGAAGCAAGAATTAGTTTTATCTATCTTAAGCTACTCTGAATAAACATCAAATTAATTCATGTGCACATATGTAATTACTAGCGTTACTTTCAAAGACACATGCACGCCAATGGCACAAGCATAGAACGGCACATATATATGGAGACAAAGTCTTTTTGCCCGAACCAGCCTGTAATGCAGTTTGCTCGTGCAGAAACATTGCGCACAAAGATTCGGGACAAACGTGCCTAAAGTATTTTTACGGGGATTACAAGCACACGGAAGAAAGAAATGAGTGTAATACTAATATTTACAAGTAGGTGAGAACCACAAGGGCTGCCAATCTTTCGCGCACTCAGTCCGCTTCTTTCTCTTCAATTAATCTATGACGGTGGGGCCATGGTCACTGCCTCGTAACATCACCCAGGAGGGACGAAGCGGCGTCACGGCGCCGGTAAGTCAATCAGGACTGGCAGTGTAGTACCGTTTTAGTCGTGACACATCAACAACATCAGTAGGTGGTGTGGCAAAAGACGAGTGTGGTTGAACGGGAGCGATGAGGTAGTCGACGTTGGGGACCTTGCAGAGAACTTTGTAGGGCCCCGTGTATCGCGGGAGGAGCTTCTCGCACAAGCCTTCACGTCGATGCGGCGTCCAAAGTAGGACGAGAGAGTCAGGGGGGTAGTCAACATCAATGTGCCATTCATCGTAGTGGACTTTTTGTGAGGCCTGAGAAGCGGTGAGCCTAGTGTGCGCGATTTGGCGAGCGACGCGTGCTACAGAAGCAACGTCCTGAACATACGCCGTTGGTTCGGTAGTATCAGAAAGAAAGAGTGTGTTGAATGGCAACGCAGAATTGCGGCCGTACAGAAGAAAGAACGGTGAATAGCCGGCGGTGTCATGCCTTGACGAATTGTATGCAAACGTAACATAGGAGAGCGTTGCGTTCCAGTCATGGTGGTCAGAAGAGACGTACGTGGACAACATGTCTGTAAGAGTTAGGTTGAGGTGCTCCGTAAGACCGTTCCGTTCTGGCCACGATCCATCAGAAGCTGGCGCTAAGCCCCATGCCGCAGAATGACGTCATTCAGTAGAAAGTCTGCGACGTCTGTAGCGCAGCTACTTGGCAAGGCACGAGTTGTAGCGTATCTTGTCGCATAGTCAGTTGCGACAGCGATCCATTTGTTGCCTGACACGGACGTCAGGAAAGAACCGAGCAAGTCGAGACCGACGCGGAATAATGGTTCCGGGGGAATGTCGATAGGTTGGAGCAGGCCAGCCGTACGGAGAGCAGGACGTTTGAGATGCTGGCAGTGCTCGCAAGCAGCGACATAGGGGCGCACAAATTTATACAGGCCAGGCCAAAAGATCTGTTGCCGCACGCGATGATAGGTGCGTTAAAACCCCAGGTGTCCTGCCGTCGCAGCATCATGCAGATGTTGAAGAATGGTCGCACGTAGGGGTCAGGAAATAACTAGCGAAAATTCCAGGCCATCAGGCTTCATGTTGCGACGATACAGAATTTCGTTGCGGAAGACATATTGACGGAGTGATGGGTTGGAATGTCCTGAAGATATTCGCTCAATGACCGTCTTGAGGGTTGCGTCCCGGCGCTGCTCTGTACTGATGTCACGCAAATCAGATATGGCGAGCACACACGAATCGCTCGCATGGACAGCGAGGCTAGCAGGGTCCACCGGATAGCACGAGAGACAATCAGCATCTTGGTGCAACCTGCCAGACTTATAAATTACGTCGAAGTTATACTTCTGAAGACGTAGAGCCCAGCAACCTAGGCGACCAGTTGGGTCCTTGAGCAGTGACAACCGACGCAGAGCGTAGTGGTCCGTAATAACTGAAAACTCCCGGCCATACAAGTAGGGGTGAAATTTAGCTACAGCCCAGACCAGCACAAGACACTCGCTCTCCGTGATGGAATAGTTTCGCTCAGATGTGGAGAGAAGGCGGCTGGCATACGCAATAACACGCGTTCGGCCTCCCTGGTGTTGAGTGAGGATGGCGCCGATGCTGTGAGCACTGGCGTCTGTGCGAACTTCAGCCGTCGTGGACAGGTCGAAGTGAGCCAGTATTGGTAGTGGAGTGAGCAGGTCGATCAGCGTGGCAAACGCAGATGCTTGGTCTTGGCCCCAAGAGAATGGCGCGTTCTTTTGGAGAAGATCAGTTAGTGGTCGTGCAATATTAGCGAAATTGCGTATAAAACGTCGGAAGTACGAGCATAAGCCCACAAAGCAACGAACATCTTTGGTTGAAGAAAGCAGAGGAAAGTTCTTCACAGCGCTAATTTTGTCAAGATCCGGTTGGACTCCAGCAGCACTTACGTGATGACCAAGGACCGTGATTTCTTGTCGGCCGAAATTGCTTTTTTTCGAGTTCAGCTGGAGCCCCGCTCAATGAAAAACGGCTAGAATGGTCGACAAACGAGATTGGTGGCTTTCAATTGTTGGGGAAAAACAATCACATTGTCGAGGTAGCAAAGGCAGATGGACCATTTATAACCACGGAGGAGAGAGTCTATCATGCATTCGAAGGTTGCCAGGGCGTTGCACAGCCCAAAAGGCATAACCTTGAACTGATAAAGGCCGTCCGGTGTGACGAAGGTTGTTTTTTCTCGGGCAAAGTCGTCGACAGAAATTTGCCAATAGCCCAAACACAGATCTATAGATGAAAAGTATTGCGCGCCAAGAAGGCAGTCAATGGCATCGCCGATTCGTGGCAGTGGATATACGTCTTTGCTGGTCATCTTGTTCAAGGCACGGTAGTCAACGCGAAATCTCCAACTGCCATCCCTCTTTTTGTCTAAAACAACAGGTGACGCCCATGGACTTGAAGAGACCTCTATGACTCCTTTGGAGAGCATCTTCTCAACTTCTCGTTGTATGACCTGGCGTTCGGACTGTGCAGAAGATCAGGGGCAATCATCATTGTGCTTTCA